>NC_090939.1:273830294-274455294 GCF_040938575.1 Ambystoma mexicanum | reverse complement strand
AGGCAGTGGTCTCCTGTTTTACCACTGACATAGGCAAATGGATTGGCAGCCTATATTTCAGGTTTCCCTGAGCATTTTTCAGAGATTTTTAGCGCATAGACCTTTTTTGGCGGTCATCCTGTTTTTTGACGAAAACAGCACACAATGATGTTGCAGGGCATAGACAAGTGGGTTAAAACATACCACATCTGCAAGGTCAAGAAGGCGCATTGACTGCGTCTCATTTTGATAGCGCCATGCTTGCCTGCCAGACCATGGTTCTCAGAGCTATTGAGGCTGTAAATTCAACCACCAGTTCACCTCCCAGAAGGGGGCGGATCCGCTATTATCCCAGCAATGGGGGGGGGGTGTTAGTCCACCGCTCCCCTGAGAAGTTACTACTAGCAGCCTTGTTCCTGAGCATGTAGCCTAGCAACACCTCCATTCGTCAAAGGACAACTTGGACATCATCCAAGCGGCAAGAAGGGCTTGCACTAGGGGCCAGTACAGAAGCAAATGGACCAGATTCTGCCACTGGGCCAAGGAAAAGGGCGTAGACCTGTTAGGGTGCACACTTGATCACGTGCTATCCTTCTTCGCACATCTGGCACACTTGGGGGTGCAGGTGGACACATGCCAGACCTACCTGGTGGGCCAGAGGCGCATACAAAAACTCTGGTGGTAGCATTTTCTCCACCTCCAACCCTGTGGCATTTAGCAGGACTAACCAGGTTGTACCCACCTGTCCGACCCCCATACCTGGTCTGGGACCTCAATGTGGTTCTGAGCACCCTGACCCACAAACCATTCAGACCCTGGTGGTATCAGAGCCATATACCACTTTCCATCGAGACAAGGTGGTGCTACGGACACACCCCTCTTTTCTCCTAAAGGTGGTATTGTCGTTTCACCTTAACGAAGACGTAGTCCTTCCAATTTTCTTCCCAAACCCTAAAGATGAAGCTGAACTTATAATTACTCCTACGTCCCGTTCCCTTTCCTCCGTACTTTATGGGTGAATACCACTGATTGAAGCCCCATGGAGGAAAGACATTGCAACTCCTAAGAAAACAAGTTTTTCAGGACCGCTTGGCAAAATGCTGTGTCTGATCTGGCACTGGCGTCCTAGCAATAATTCTTGCAGAAGGCTGAGGGGGAAGCCCATGTGGCCGCCCTGCTGATAGTTTGCCATGGCACGTGTCTTTGAAATGCCACTGCCGTTGCTTTGGCCCTGACAGCATGAGCATGCATGTTGGCTGGCAACGTCATGAGCTGTCCTTCGTAGGTTTCCTTGATGCCCATAGCCATCCACCTTGCTATCAAGGCTTTTGAGCCTGACACTGTGGTTTTGACCCTCCAAATGTGTTTAATAAGACATCCGATTTGCTGAAGCCCCTAGTCCTGTCCAGGTAGAATCTTCGCGTTCTCCTGACGTCGAGACAATGTACCACCTTTTACTCACCGTAGTGACTAATGTACTCCTAGTTCCCTCTCCTCCATATGTCCCCCGTCCTCCCCCTTAAAAAACAGTGTTATTAGCCAATTGTAATATAGCCGACGTGTCAAAGGGGACTCAGGTGTGGTGCTGGTGGGCAGGGTCAAGGGAGCGCATGCTCCCGGGGGCGCACCCCAGCATGTAATTAAATTTAAAGGGGACACCCATACAGTATGGAGGAAAGGGGACTATGGACTAGGAGTACGTTAGTCACTACAGTGACTAACTTATAATTAGTCTAAGTTGAAAACCTAGATACTATTGCTTGGCATTTCTCAGTCTAACAGTTGGCCGAATGTGGATACTGGCAAGACAGACATTTTTATGGTATGGTTCAACATGTTAAGGGTTATGTACAACCTTGGAATACATTCAATTTGTAAGTGGCACTGTACTACTATTCTAGGTTCTGTGTACAGCCTCTCATTGCTGTTTGGTTATGGTTGATTGAGAAAAGATCAAATGTTATATTGGACCTAAAAGTAGAATGCTTGTCAGTGCACAAATTGTAAAAGGGTCTGTGTTACACCTGAGATGTTGGCAAGATGAGTACGAGCGATTTGTAGCTAGTGAGTGAAGTGCTAAAGCTAGAGTTTAAAATATAATGAAAGGGCTCTTCAGGGCTGGTCTTACAACAGATTGCACCCCAGGCGGGAAGCATCGTTGCCCCCCTCCCCGGACCTGTGATCTCATGCATGTGTCATGGGCTGAGCAGTGGGAGTGGGGACTATGAGTTAACAAAATTGTCAATGCTGGCATCTGCTGAATTTCATGAACCTCAGAAAACAGCAATAAGAGGGTCAAACTCGAACAGGCCTTGTTATGTTAGTCTGCTTTTGCTCTTCATTTTTAGTACCAATGACCAGTTTGCTGCTGTGACAAAGGTCAGAGAATCAACAATTTCCGATCTACACTAATGTCATTCGTATGACCTCAATTATTTAGCCATTCTTAAAAGGTGATGAACTGGTCTTGAACAGTGTTACTCAAAACTACAAGAACAAGCACCAGCAACATACCCACCAATAGCTGTACAAGCCCGTCTATCTCAGCACTAAAATACATACATTTATGCAATATGTATTGCATCAAATATTTCACAGGAAGTTAAATATATTTAGGAGGGTCACACGTAAACAATATCACTACTCCATGTCAGTGGTAAAGTCTACTTTAAACATATGCAGAGAGTTAACATGCAAGTACAATTCAACAGCGCTCCCAATGTTAATGTTGGAGAGGTGGCGTTCTAAAATTATGACATTACAATGCGGACGACTTTACATTGAAACACACTGCAGTGCATTACCGCGGCAGAGAAATGACAGTTCGAGTATTGGGGTTTGTTTCGCTCATGCTTGTGAACTCTCAAAATTCTTAAATGTTTCCTTCGTGATCATTCATTTTAGCTCCCGACAGCACCATGAAACTGTAAGATCGCAAAGACAAACGATGTCTACCATCCCAACATAAAAATAAAAACAATCAAATTCTTAAAGGGTGGAAGATGACCTTTTCTTGGGACTCCTTAAGTTTACTTTTTGCAAATTACTAGTCACGTGCTGCTTGAACAACATCGGCCCTGGCACATTGTGCAGTATATAGATGAATTTCATTTCAAGGGACTTGGAGTACTGCAGGTATCAGGGGAAGCATCTCCAGTGTACCTCAAGCATAGTGCGCTTTGCCCTCCACCCTCACCCCCCCAGCCTTGCAGCCCTGTGCTTTTTCACATTCTCCATTATGGTAAAGAACATTGTCCCGAGCTTGGGAGAGAAATGGACTATGCAGAAGGAGCTGCCTCCCAAGGGTGTTTAGCTGCTGGTGTATCAATTGCAGAAATGGGTGGCATCAAGAGCCCCACGCTCTGAAACATCTTTTGCGAACTGGTTGGTCACACGACAGAAAGTGTGAGCAGGTGATTCCCCAACACTTGAACCATTCTTTAGAGACCTGGCTTTGATTAATGTGGCGTTAGCTAGTCAAGGCCATTTCCTAGCATTTGTGTTAAAGTAGATCGGAAGCTGCACCATGCGGGGTATTTTAAAGGCCATGAATTGATGCTACAGCATGTCGCCCCCAATGGAACAAAGAAAGTGAAGCATGCATCCTGCAAGTCTGGGTATTTGCATTATACGGAAGACGGGCCAACCGTCCATGGAGACGGTTTCTACTGTAGTTGCTGAG
This sequence comes from Ambystoma mexicanum, assembly GCF_040938575.1. NCBI lineage: Eukaryota > Metazoa > Chordata > Amphibia > Caudata > Ambystomatidae > Ambystoma > Ambystoma mexicanum. The sequence goes on along the minus strand of NC_090939.1, from coordinate 274,451,633 downwards.
TCGCTTTCCCAAGCCAGCTGCTGTGCGGACTTTGCTCAGTTTTTGGTTCAGCGCCTGCATCCATCCTTCACACCATCATTCACAAGGCACGTTCGTGTAGGTGTTTGTTTATCTCCTTAGACTAGCCTGATTGCTTTCCCAAACAAAAGAAGCACAACGACAAAGAAGGGTATAAGACAAGTCTGAGCGAACAGTGAAATGTATGAAACTCTTGCACTAAAATAAAGTCAGCAGTGCATGCCCAGGAAAGAGGGAACGACGAGCAATATGCTCGGGAGCGGGAACTAGGGGGGACGTAGTAACCCCCAAACCAGCCCAAGAGTGGTACCGGCCCCCAGGGCCTCGCCCTCGAAGTGATTTTGGCCCAGCCAATGGACCGACCAATCCAACCCCGCTGGAATGTGCAACTAAGATCTGCTGACGGTGACATGCTGCCCAGGTCTTCTGAGAACCGGCCTTTTGATCTCCTGAGGAGAGTCCACCACCAGTGCTCGCTTCCTTTTTCATGACTACTTGAGCCTTGACAAAAGTGACTAGCTTTGTGGCCTCCATAGGCTGTTCTTGGATGGCCCAGTCATCTCCACAATACCATTTTAAAATAAATAAAACGCCTATGCAGCAATAGGCCTCACCTGCGAGGACGGGAGCAGGAGGAAAGAAGTGTGCTTGCTCCTCTTTTCTCTAATGGCCAGGCCGTGAACACCAGCCAGCCTCAATCGAACCACACTTCAGTGTCAGTGCGTGCCCATAGCTTGGAGGAGGGCACACCGCACGTGCGCCCATGGGCCTGGTTGGCACCAGCAGCGCCGGCGCCACCCGAGGCCAGGGGAAGGTAATAAAGCAACAAATGTTGCTAATTTATTTGCCAATTGCCCTGCCCTGCCTGAGGGCCGAGGCCAGGCCCGTTTCTTGGCCCAGAAGAGGCGGGCAACTGCCCGGGGCGCAATAGCCCCAGGGGGTGCAATTGCCCCAGTCCTTGGAGCCTCTGAGGGGATGGAATTCCCCAGTTTGTGGGGCGGCACATTGACTTGGGAAAGTTCCGCAGGTCAGGTGCTGGCGCTGTCCCTTCCGATTGTAATGTCACATAGTTCAAAAGTACTACGTGACATTACAGAAGTCAGAGGCTCCCTCTGACCACTTTAGCGCCACTTGGCGTGGGGGGCATAAGCACACCAATAAAAACACTTTAGGTCCCCCTGCAGCTAAGACCAGCCCCTTCCATCACAATGCCGGCAGGAAACTGCTAATGGTGGCCCATTCGTGCTGGCATTGAGATGGAAGGGGAGGTGCAGTGGGCTGTGGGGAGTGGGCGTGTCTTGCAGTGACTCACCGTGGGCCCATGGTGCATCCCTGCAAGCCCAGAAAATTGACAAAATAATAGTTTAAAGCAGCGCTATTTCTTTCATGCTGCTTCTTTTCCAAACTATATATCAATTACACTTTAAACCACTTCCATGGCACTGGTGATGAGTTACTTCACTATGCGGATAATAGTTTTGACCAGTGTTGCTGAGTAAATATTTTTTAAGCTACGAACCCGTTTTTTTATTTATTTATGCAACGTTTGTTGGGTACATGAAGGTTGATTATTTATTTATGCAATGTGTGTCGGATACCTGTATCCGACACACATTGCATAAATAAATAATGAGGTGTGTCCAGTCCTCATTATCTGAAGCCTAAGTGGAGTGGGGCATAAAATTGTCTTGGGCACCAGTGAAAAAGTGGCCCACCGTTGCAAATGGCAATTCATTGCCTGTGTGACGGACTGTTTGACTTTGGGTAGGAGTTCCTTAACAGTGTAGTTTGGGAATGGCGCGCAGGTTGCAGTGGGAGTGGTGCGCAGGGTGCGGTAGGAATGGTGCGCAGGGTGCGGTGGGAGTGGTGTGCGGGGTGCGGTGGGAGTGTTGCGTGGGGTGCAGTGGGAGTGGCGCATGGGATGGGATGTGGGGGGGGGCGCATTCCTAGTGTTTCGCCCTGGGCACCAAATGGACTAGAAACTGCCCTGGCCGAGGCCACAGAATACACGTGTAACACGTTTGTTTCCCAACATTATAAAAATGAACAGGCACATTCACTTTTATTATGTTAGGAAATGAACGTGTTACACGTGTATTCTAGGACTGCCCTGCCTGAGGGCCAAGGCTGCAGCCTGCAGCAGTGCCAGTGGTAGAATACACGTGTAACACGTTCATTTCCTAACATTATAAAAATGAATAGGTCATTAATTTTTATAATGCTTGGAAACGAATGTGTTACACGTGTATTCTAGCACTGTGGACTGCTGTTGCAGCGCCCCCTTGAGGCTGACTGACGTCAGGCAGCCGCCTGGGCTGCCTGATGCAAAGACCGGCCCTGGGGCTCTTCCCTGCCCCTGATTAATTGGGCAATTTGTGTGGAATGCTGCATAAACACTGCACTATTCGGTATACAATCATTACTTGAGTTGGGAGGGCCCCAGTCCCTTCTACATGGGCCTGCATGCTTGAAATGAGTACCACCTCTGTTTGTCCTGTAGGACTCAAGCCCCTAGAAGGCCCTGCGGCAGAAGACAAAGTGAGCAACCCAACCTGCAGAAAGCCAGCGAGGAACTGTGGACTGGCAGAGCATTTATTGCATCAAAGCATCAATTCCAGTGCAATATGCAACACAGACATTCGCTTTGTCTGCAACAGGGCCGAGGTGCAGTCCGCAAAGCAGCAATCACAGCGTTCTATGCAAAACGTACTCCAAGCAAAGCAGCATTCACAGGGCTCCATGTGCCCCAAATTGGGGCACTCAATTTTCCATCAACAGGATTTCAGAGTGGTTTGCATATCCAGCTGCCTTCCTAAACTCTCAGCAAAATACTAACTGGGACATTGATTATGTTAAGAGCTGGCAGCCATTTACAAATGCCAGCATACTCGTGTATGGAAAGAGGGCAGTCTTAAAGCCCATTATGTCTTTGCTTTCATGTGATGAGAAGAAAGGCAGCTGTTGGCCCAGGGAACCAGCAGAGGGAGTGAGCCAGTGGAGAGAGTTATCTGAAACAGGAAGTTGTGGGTTGTTCGTGTGAGGTAAATGTAGTAATAGGAGGACCAAGAGATCAATCGGATGAAGGGTAGTGCAGAGGAGAAGGAGTCATGAAGTAGTGTGCAATGTGAGGTATTGGTCGGTTGGAAAGTTGTACTTGGGTGTGAATGTGCATGCAAAGAGTAAGAGTGTGACTAGCAGAGTAGGGGTTGAATGTGAAGTTGACTGGAAGAGTGAAAGGAGGGTGACTGAGAGAAGATGTGGGTGGAGAGAAGTAGTAGTGTGGAGCGTAGTAGTACTGCAGAGAGTAGTAGTGTGGAGAGGGAAGAGTAGTAATAGTGTGGAGAGTTGTAGTAGTGAGGAGGAGCGAAGAGTATTAGTAATGTGGAGGAGTGAAAGTAGAAGTAGGGTGGAGGGCAGTGAGTAACAGTGAGCGGAGAGTGCTGCAGTGATGTGGAGAGAGAAGAATAGTATTAGTGAGGACAGGGGAGACTAGTGGTAGAATATGGGAGGGAGTAAGAGTAGAGAGAGAACACTAGATGGACAGAAGGGTGAAGAGAGGGAGGAAAAAGTAGAAGGAAGGGAGAGGGAAAATAGAACATTGGGGTGGGAAATATAAAGGCATGGAAGTAAAGGACCAAGTGGGACCAGAGTGACTGAAAGGCACCTATTCTCATACTAATCGTGTTGTGGGAATTAGGCTAGGATTTCACTTAGATTGTTCCTAGAGGGAGATGGACAGAAAGGATGTTTGCCCTTAAACCACCATGACCAGTCAGTCAGTGCTTAGACATTAGCGGCTACCGATCTCTAGTGACCATCTTAGGGTTGAGGTATGCCTTGGCTGTGGATGGAACTGTCCGGCGTAACCATGAGGGAGAGGGATGGCCCTTATCAAGCCTCTTTACAGTTTATTTAACAAAAACCCTTGAACTGTCTTGAGAGTTTGGTGTGTTCTTGGGGCCATCTGTAATATCAGGTTTCTGTACAAGATTTCCCATTGATTTGTGTAATGTGCTGGTAAATGTTATCAGTGAGGCATAGCCAACGCATGTTTTGAGCTTCCTCCGCTTTTTCAAGGCTATTAAATTCCAGGTTGTGTGATGCACCAGTGAGAGTAAAATATCAAATAAAGTAAAAACGGGGGCCACTGTTGAGCAGCCAAGGAAGATGGCTGCTTAGCTCTTGTGCTCCGTGGCGTTGCATAAAGATCCTTTGCCGTGTGGCGGTCCTCGACACTTGCTTTCTTTGAAACCCTCCTGTTTTTTTATTATCCCCAGGCTGCTGTGTGGCATCGGTGCAGCCCGGGGTTGTGGAGAGTGCTGTATTCCCCTACTGTTGCCTGGTGGGGTCGGCAGGCCTCAGAGCCCTCTGCGCCGCCTGAATATCTTGACAGTGGCTGTGGCCCCTGCGTGCGGAGCAGGGGCTGGCAGCGACCTTCGGCAGCCCTGTGAACTGCCCATAACATGCTGCGGGGATGGGCGGGATGCTGGGACGGACAGCCCTGGTCCCTGTGCACAGTGGTTGCTCATTGAGATGTGGCGGACCCTGCAGCGCCGGCCTCCAGGATTGACGGTGAGACTGCTGAGTGCGGCTGTGATGACATCCTGGGCCGCGGTGGTGAGGTGCCGGCGATACACGCTGCCTGTCAGCTGCTGCGATTGTGTGCTGCGTCCCAGGTCTGGCCCTCTACCAGCTTATGCTTTGTCCTCATGTAATCGTAATCAGGCCCACGAAGCGCTGTTGTTTTGGTGCCAGTTGGGGGAAAGGTGGCCCTGCCTTCTACCCCAGGTCTGGCTTGCCTCCCTGTGTGACTGATGTACTCCTACGTCCCGTCCCCTTTCCTCCATACTTTTGGGACATTCCGTACAGTGGGACGGGACCGGAGCACTTTTGTAAAAAAGCATCAAATTGAAAAATGTGTCCTTCTCTTTTTACGCGGGGTACCGCACGTGGCCGTCACCCTGCCCTCCTGAGCTCTGCCCTGCGCATCGCCCTTCAGTCCTTTTCTCCGCGCGGTCGGGGCTGGACACACTTGCATCACCAGGAAGACATTATTTCTTCCTTCCCGTTGTTCTTCTCTCCTTCTGCAGTCGTGTAGTCCTCCGTCTGTGCCGGATCGTTTGGGATTGGTCTCTTGCGAACGTCGCTTCGCTAGGGCGGATCCCCATTATTTTTGTTTGGAGTGTCTGGGACCGGATCACCGTTGGGACTCTTGTGTCTACTGAGACTCCTTTTCGGTCCGGCCACTTCAGCATCGTCTTCGTCGGTGGGAGGAGGTCTTCCAGCGAGTTCCTCCACCACATTTTCAGCTCTTAATCGACGGAAAGAAGAGACGCCCGGTAAATTCCTTACTTTTAGGGCACCCAGGCCGGGGGTGCTCCTTCCCGGGGTCCTCCAGGTCTGGGAGGGCCTTCAAGAGTTCTGCTACCAGTGTATCCCCTGAGGTGCCTCTCAGACCTAATGGGAGTACCAGGGTTTTCTCAGAGGGTTCCCGGGAGGGGCCTGCCAACACAGGATTACAATCCGAGGTTCACCAGTCAGGTGCTAATAGCCAGTTGTGCTGAGGCTCTGGGTACCGTAGTTCGCTCCGAGGTCTCCTTGTCTGGAGCTTCCCATACAGACAACGGGGTTGAGGCTTTCTGTACCGAACCACAGTTCGAGGCCCCTCATCTCCCCTAAATCTTCATCAGAGGATGTCTTTTTTGGGGAGGTTTCAGAGACTTACGCGCTCTGACCCCATGAGGGTGTACTTTAAGGGCCTTTCTTGTAGCTCTGTCAACAGGTTTTCCCCTGAGGTGCCCCAAGGCCTAACAGGCGTACCAGAGATTCCTCTGAGGGTCCTGACTAACCTGCCAGTACCGGACATTGTTCCGAGGTTCACCATCACGGTGCTAAAGTTCGCTCCGAGGTCTCCTTGTCTGGAGCTTCCCATACAGACAACGGGGTGCGCCCTGAGGCCTCCGTTGAGGCTTTCTGTCCAGAAGCACGGTGCGAGGCCCCTCTCGGGGGAGCTATACAGACCGGAATCCGTTCCGAGGTTCCTCTCATTGAGGCTAAGGTGTGTACCGACAGAACTGAGAGACCCGTTAAGGTCTTCTCTGTGGTGGATTCCTCAACATTCCCCTGCTCGTGGTGATACCGGTTCTGTTGAGGGGGCACAGGGAGAGGTCGCTGACCGTATCTCCTTCGTTACTGGCTTTGACGAGGTTCCTCTCTTGGAGGCTAATTCAAGGGGCCCCTTCAGGATGTGCAGTAAACATCCGAGGCCCCACAATACCGGCTCTGCTGAGGATTCTTGTGTCAAGGCTAAAGTTTCGATCAAGTCCCTAACTATCCTGTGGAGATACCTGCCTCATCCACACATGTGACGCAGTTCTCTTCAGGTGTGGACAAGATGGCAGGCCTTCCCTCATGGTCTACGGAGGCCAGTTCGGATTCTTCCCTTACGCCCATGCTATTGATGACGGGTGCTGACAATCTTCTTTTTGTTGCTCTGCTGCCACTACTGCATACGGTCTTGCTTCCTGGCAGCCTTCCTCATTGCATTCGTCTGGGTATGTTCCTTATGAGTGGCCTCTGCCCACTCGAGTGTCTAAATCTTTGTCAGAGGATGCCTTTTTCAGGAAGTTTCAGAGACCTATGCACTCTGACCCCATGAGCGAGTATTTTAAGGGCCTTTCTAGTAGCTCTGTCACCAGGTTTTCCCTTGAGGTGCCCCAAGAGCCTAACAGGTGTACCGGAGATTCCTCTGAGGGTCCTGACGGACCTGCCAGTACTGGACATTGTTCCGAGGTTCACCATCATGGTGCTAAAGTTAAGCCCAGTTCGGCTGGGTGCTGATATACCAGGGTTCACCCTGAAGTCTGTGTCACGCTCACCTGGTCTCCACGGGGGCGTGCTCGTGTTCAAAGGATGATGTCTGCACTGGTGTTGCTCTGCTTAAGGGAGGGTGCTAGCTCGCATCTTCCCTTTGTTCTTGCCTCAGGAGATGTTCGTGTGCAAGTCCAAACAAGATTTTAGCCAATTGAATGGAGCTGGGTTTGGTTTTCCCCTCCTTCCGATTTTCCCTTCTCTTCCTCTGGCTCACCTTGGTTTTTTAATGGGCAAGCTTTCCGTCCTGCACACTCTGGCAGGGGTGAGGTTTCACAGTCTCTCCAGGATCTAGTTACTTCACTGATCCGATGGAGATTGCTGAAGTGAACAGGCCGGCGTAAGCAGGTAAGTCTCTATTCCAATAACTCCTTGAAATAGCTGTCTTAAGTCTTTGCCCGAAATATCTAATGTTCGTTCTTGTCTTTCAGGTGCGGCTTTAAGCAGCTTACGGATGATGGATGACTCTCCTGACGATGATGAGCTGGATTCCAGCTGGTAAGTATAGCGCTGCGCGGGGCGCGCTAATTGTTCGCTGTATTTAGCTTTCCTTGCTGTATGCGACTAACCTGCTTTGTCTGTTCTGTTCGGCAGGTGCGGCGCAGTTCCAGAAAGTTGATGGAAGAGCCGCTCGATGGGTTGAGTTGTGGTGCGATGCTGGAATGATGAAGAACAGCTCAATGGAATTTCTAGAAGTGGCCGCTTTCAGGTGAGTAGCTACCCGGGAGGGTACCTTCAGTTCTGCTCTTCTATAGATGCGGCGGTCCGTGGGTAAGCAGAAGGCGAGATGAGGATGTTCTGCAGGTAAGGCCTTCAATGCTTTTCTAACTCCTGTTCTTCTCTTTTCTCAGGTGCCGATGGAAGGAAGACTCGGGATGGGCGTGGCAGAAGGGAAGCAAGAGCTGAGCTGACACAGTGAGCGTTACCCTGCAGGAGTGCAGAATAATGCGAAGCATGTTCAGTTTGCTGGGTGCGGTTTAAATAGCCTTGCAAATAGTCCCAGGAAAATAGTCCCCCTTAACCGTATCCTGTCTCCAGGTAAAGTAGTCCCAAACCACACCCTGTTCTGAATGGCTCAGCCTCTCAGAGCCAAGTATATGGCCCATGTATTTAGCACCTACCATGAGCCTGGCGCCAGCGGCGCCAGGACTGCTTCCTGGTGTGCCTAGCCGGGGCCTGGGAAGTCCCCAAGGAAGCCAAAGTCCGGGATGGGCTCACAAGTTTTGGGGTTTTAGGAGCATGCACCATGACACCGTTTGTCGGTCCTGGCGACAGCTTCAGCTAAGGCCCCTTGTACACAGGGGTCAGGATCCCAGACTCAGTCCTTCTCTTGGAGCAGGGGGTCGCCGTGCGCACCGATCTGAAACTCCTGTTGGTAACCCCGCCTTAAGCATCAGCTGCAAAGTGGTTGTTTTTTCTCTCGGCCATCAGCCTCCTCTACAGGGACAGGTAATCTCCCTGCCGACAAATTACCAAATGATATTTTTGTCGGTCACACTACACTTCGGAGGGAGGACGAATCTCATCTCATCTGGAGGCGTGGCAAAACATCACCGAAGACTGGTGGGATTTGTCCCTCATTTAGGCGGGTTTTCGCTTGCCCTTTCCTCCTACACCACCCTTCAAACCTCTCTTGCAACAGATTGGGATGCCTTCTCTCAGAGCAGAGGTACAGAAACTTCTATACCTCAGAGCGGTGGAACCTGTTCCCCTCATGGAGCAAGAGAGGGGCTAGTACGGCCATCCTTTCACAGTGCTCAACCAAGCTGGCCTGCACTGGCCTGCACTCTATCTTCGGTCTTACCGAGAGAGATTCAAGTTGATCACGCCCTGCCAAATAAAGTCCTCTCTTCGGAAGGGCGATTGGCTCAGTGTGGTGGTCTGCCAGGATGCGTACATGCACATTCTTACTTGGAGCCCGCATATGGAATATCTGCGGTTCTCTGTGGGAGCAGAACACTTCAGATTCGGGTACTCCTTTTGGTGTCGGTTTAGCAAAACACACAGGAAACTCCTCGGAGGGGCCCCGCAGCGGTCTGCCAATTCCAGATCTTCTTCCAAGGTTCCCCATTTGGGGCTAAGGCTGACCCCAGTTCTGCTGTGGCCTTTGATACCAGGGTTCACCCTGAGACTTCTCCAACTGGAACTAACTGTACCGAGTCTTGGCTCGAGGCCCCTCTCGAGGTGGCTATAAGACCAGGGTTAAACCTGAGGTTCCCCGGCTCGGGGCTAAATCGGTCACCAACAGAATTGAGAGTCCCTCATGGAAGGTCCTGGCTGTAAGGTATATATCCCTAAGCCTTTCCGTGCGCGTGGCCGCGGTGAAACCAGGTTTGTTGAGGGGGCGAAAGAAAGTGGTCACCACAGACCTTCCAGTACCGGCTCTGCCGAGGATCCTCCACTAGAGGCTAATTCTGGGGAAGCCCCTGACGTGACGAGTAAACACACTAGATCTGCCAGTACCTGCTTTGCCGAGGTTCCTTGTTTCAAAGCTAGGATGGCACACAGGGCCCCTGACGAGACTATTGCTCCATTTGCTCCTGTGACGCAGTTCGCCCCTGATGTGTGATAATGGCGGCCCAACCTCAGCGGGCCACGGCAGCCATTTTGAATACCTCCCTTAAAGCAAGGTTTTACATCAACAAACAGGGCGACACAGACTCTCCTCTCCTTTTGGATCTTGCCATACATATTTGGGCTGGGCCATCCAGTATATTGTTTGGCTCCAGGCTCCACACAACCCTGGTCACCTCAATGTGACTGCAGATTAATTCAGTCGCCAGTCGGCATCGGTTACGATGCTTTCCCCTCGTTGCCTACTATCTATTGGTCGCTCTGTGAGCACATTGAACCGTTGACAAAGAATCTACGTGGGCTTTCCCGTCAGCTTTTGATAAGCATTACTGCTTGGACCTGAGCTCCAGAGCCGATGCTCAAATCGGCCAGGCTTTTCTTAAAAACCTTTTTTTGGTTTGGAGGTTCCGTCCACCTGTATTTCCTGTGAGGAGTGCTTGGTAATCTCCCAAAAGTATGGAGGGAATGGGACAGGACGTAGGAGTATAATAAAGTTACTCACCGTAGTGACTATCTTACTCCTAGTCCATAGTCCTCTTTCCTGCATCCGCCCGCCCGCCGTCCACTTTAATAAGTATCCTCTGTTATTGCTGAAAAGATCTCAGACCTGGCGATAGAAAAGGACTGAAGGGCGATGTAAGGGGTGGAGTTACGGCCACGTGCGGTACCCTGCATAAAAAGAGAAGGACACATTTTTCAATTTGATGCTTTTTTACAAAAGTGCTCCGGTCCCGTTCCACTGGACAGAATGTCCCAAAAGTATGGAGGAAAGGGGAGTATGGACTAGGAGTAAGATAGTAACTACGGTGAGTAACTTAGTTATTCCTTGAGACGGCTGGGGGCCTGACCATAGCTATGCCTCTACTGCCAGGGCAGTAACTCTGCTCTTCTGACCCAAACGCCCCCCATTCCCGCAGCCAATCGCATCGCCACATGTTCGTGACCGGAGCTGCTGCTTCCCTGGGCCCCAAATTGAGACTACCTATACTGCAGTTCTGCGTGATGACCCTCAGCCTCTTTCATCCCTCCCTGTTTCCGCCCAAGGGCTGGTGGAGCTGTGGGGACCCCTGGGATCTGGAGTGGGGTGTGGGGTTCTCTGGACTGCCCTACATCACAGATTGAACTTAGATAGGCGCCCAACAGGGGTATTTTATTGGGTACCCCTTTTTGCTAGCCTCGACTGCTTGGGGCCTCCCCGGCTATAGACAATGACCAAGGGGGCGAGCAGAGGGAAGCAAACTGGGGCCATGAACAAGAATGCCAAAGCAGCCCCCCCCCGGGCCGACCCGGGGGGGGCACTCCCCTCCCAGCCCGCGGATGCACAGGAGCCCAAACCCGTGGCCCCTGATCTTAACCAAATGTTGGCGGCAGTAACAAGTGGATTTGCAGCAGTCCACGAGAAATCGGACCACATTTCAGCCGATGTTTCGTTTATGCAGTCACAGCTGGAGAAGAAGACCATACGTATTGATTAAGTGGGGGAAAGGATCGGGGCGATAGAGGATCGGGTTCACAACCTCCAGGCCACTGTTGCCACCCTAATACAAGACATGTAGCTGGTTACAAAGAAATTTGATGACCTAGAATCTCGCTCAAGGCGGAATAGCATCCGAATAGTAGGAGTGCCCGAGGATGCTATAGCTGGGGAACCGCTTGATGACCCACAGAGATCTCCCTTCTTTGCTGTGGAATGGCCCCACCCAGCTCTCGCCCTAAGACCCAAGCCTGGGGACTCTCCCCCCATCCCCCGGCCAAACATTCGCAAGATCCTGAGTTATCGTGACAGGGACCACATATTGTGACTTGACGGAGACAAAAAGGAGCTGCGGTTCGGTTCTCAAACAATCCTAATTTTCCCAGATTTCTCAGTGGCGGTCCAGCAGGAATGGCAACTTTTCACTGGGATCAAGAAAATGCTGCAGGAATGGAACATCCACTAAGCAATGCTTTTTCCGGCACGCCTCCAGTTTCAATTCCAGGAATTCAGCATTGGGTGCAGTAACGCTTTCATGTATGCACTGTTTATGGAAATGACATTCTTAGGAAACTATGAATCCATGGTATCCTGATGATTGTGCCGACACAGCAGCAGCTGTCCCCCAAGCGATGGCTTTGTTTGTTCTCTTGTTCATAAGTTTGCCTGCTGGTTATTTGCGGGCCGGTTGGGGATTAGATGGGGCTGTGGGGGGGAGGGGGGAATTGCACTACACTGCAGGTTGGGGTGGGGCAGTGGGGGAGGGAGTCAGCGGGGGCAGGCACAAGGGGCGGGTAGTTGAAGCGAGGATGGTTAAAGTCAAAAAGCTTGTGGCAGGTGCATGCAAATGCATATACAACAAGATAGATAGCGAGGCAGTGGGCGGTGGTGGTGGCGGCTACATAGAGATTTGTGGTCACAGCGCGTGACAGGATGGGGGTTACAGTGATGAACTGGAATGTGAGAGGCATGGGGAATTACACAAAGTCCAGGAAGATTGTGGCCTTCGAAACAGACAGAAGGATCAAGGTTCTCCTATTACAGAAAACCCATGCTAGATCCGGTACTTGTTGTGGGGTTGCGCCTACATGGGACGGGAACCGACACTTCACCTCCTACGCGACTTAATCACTTGAAAAAAGTGTCTGACTATCTCAGGGGCTAGGACCAAATGGGGTGAGAGTTTAGGGGTGGAAATATCGGATACCCAATTGAAAAATATGTGTCAGCATACTCGAAATGTCCCCCTAAACTCCAAGTTTAGGCTCATGAATACAAAGTTTTGAATAGACTCTATTACACTCCCAGGAAATTGGGGAAAATACTTAATATGGAGGTACAGCTTTGTCCAAGATGTCGAACCCGTGATGCAGACCATTTGCATATGTTCTGGGGCTTCCCCTCTCTTGGGGGTTTTTGGGACGCTGTGCTGAAAATACTGTCGGCGATCATGGGCTCCACATTAGATCCCTCCCGAATAGGTGCAATTTTTGGGGGTTGGACCACCTTCCCGAATAAGCACCTCGGACTGTTTGTAAACATGGGGTGCATGATTGCAAAAAGGTGCATATTATTAAGGAGGAAAGACAGGAACCCGCCGGGGGTCGGATCATGGTTGGTTGATTGAAAATTGCTTCAATCACAGCTTACCTCCTAAAGAACCACTGCATCATAAGTGGGGAAACATGTGTTGAGGGTTTAACATGTGACAATTATTCTTTTGTTTAATTTCATCTGTGAAAATAACAGATATTCTAACAACTGAAATCAAATAAACACTTTTCTTTGGAGCGCCTGACAAACAGTGTTTGAACTTTTTTTCACAGATATTCAACAAAATTCATTAATAGGTAACATTTTAGCCAACAACCTGACGTACTTGCCTGGTTGGAGGGTGTCACCCTCTCTAAACTGAGCTGGCAGGTGACAAAGAGCCTGAACGTCCTGCTTACTGTTAATGAACTCCTAGCTGTAATTAGAGACCTCCCGGGAGGCAAAGCGCCTGGCTCATGTGAGCTCACAGCTGAGTTTTACCGGGAGTATGGTGCCCTGCTTGCCCCCCGCCCAATCATGCGGGTGATGACACTTGTGCATAAATCATTACATTTTACGGCCCGGAAAACACACATGGACCCGGTCGGGCGGTACATTATAGGGTATTGTGTCTTGGAAGGGGCTGAACCCATACTGCCCCAATGTTGACTCTCCGGTATACTTTGACGGCGTTGCAGGGATACTGTCCTCATATATTGGGGTCCCCATACTGTTGGGGGGTGATATGAACCTGATTCTTGATTTGGGACAGAACAGGCCAGGCCATTGTCTAGGGCAGCCCATCGGTTGCTGGTCCATATAGACACACACTCTTTGACATACGCGTGGCGCCTAATGCACCCTTTGTCTCGGGAATATACTTTCTATTCTTCGGTGCATGAAATGGCCTCACACATTGACATTTTTCTAATATCAGGCTTATTGTTGGGAAAGATCCTAGAAGTTAGTATAGTTCCGCGCGCACTTTACGACCATTCACCCATAGTTCTAAGCATGAGGACAGATAGATCCATTTCTCCTGGTACTACTTGGAGATTTAAATCTGATGCATTAAAGGATATTGTTTTCAAGGCTGATATTCGTTCGGATATCAACACCTTTTTTTCCTTCAACAAGGCAGGAGATACATCCCATGGTACGAGATGACAGGTATTCAAAGTTTTTATGAGGGGAATGGCGATTTCCAGGTAGGCAGGGGTCGTCGGAGGGACTTACAGCATAGTGAGTCCCGACACATGCCCAATCCTTAGATCCGAAAATACTAGTGCAGATTTGCACTGAATTGGAGTCGTTAAGAGCTCACGCCTCACGCGTGGTCCACTACTTCACTCGCCCAATGGCGGCCAGAAAATACAGGAAAGGGAGAGACCTGGGAGGACATTGGCCAGAGTGGTGAGAATCGAGCAAGGGTGCACCCAGGTACATAGTGTTCTGGATGAACAAGGGGTGCCCAAGTGGAAGGAACAGGACATTCTCAGGGTCTTCCGGAACTTTTACAGGTCTTTGTATAAGGCAGATTATAGTCACGATCGTCCTGACGTACTTGCCTGGTTGGAGGGTGTCACCTTTTCCAAACTGAGTTGGCAGGTGACAAAGAGCCTGAACGTCCCGCTTACTGTTAATGAACTCCTAGCTGTAATTGGAGACCTCCCTGTAGGCAAAGCGCCTGGCTCAGATGAGCTGACGGCTGATATTTACCGGGAGTATCGTGCCCTGCTTGCCCCCCCGCCTCATCGAGGTCTGGGAAGAGTTGCTGGGGACCTCTCTTCTCCCCGAGGTCATGCGAGAGGCCACCATAACCATATTGTTAAAGCCTGGCAAACCCAGCACTGAATGTGGGTCGTATCATCCCCTTTCACTTATGAATGTGGACACGAAAATCTTTGCTAAAGCACTAGCGAATCCCTTTCTCCCACTAATGCCCCACGTTATACATCAGGATCAGGTGGGGTTCGTCCCAGGCAGAGCCACGTCCCTCAATATCTGTCGGCTATTTAATGTCCTTGCCAAAGTGCACTCGAACTCTGAGGCTGTAGCAGTAACATTCGATGCCCAGAAAGCATTTGACATGGTTTTGTGGGAATACCTCTGTGGTATTGGATGAAATGGGTCTGGGCACCGAGATGCTCTGGTTTATCAGACTAGTATTCTTAAGGTCCCTTGCGAGAGTCTTTGATAACTCTTGTGTCTTGGATCAATTTATCTTGGAAAGAAGCATGCAGCAGGGTTGTCCCCTCTGCCCATCCTGTTTGCATTGGCTATTGAGCCAATGGCAGACTTCATCTGTGATCGGCACAGCATTGGGGCTTGCGTCTCCTGGGCCCCCCAGAGATAATTTCACTCTAAGCAGACTATGTTCTGCTCTACATCAAGACCCACAGGTTAATCTTGACCCAATCATTCTGGATATCACTAATTCTGGCGAATATTCAGGATTTACGATCAATTATCCTAAATCCGAGATCTTCTACCTGACGGGCTGCACTAGGGAGCCACCGAGGGAATACCCATTGCACTGGGCCCCAAATGGCATCAAATACCTGGGAGTGACGGTGTCCTGGTATGGCGCGTCTCTTCTGCATGACAGCTACACGGTCCCGAGGGTTACATCGGGGACACAGTCGCTAGGGGGACGCCGCTCAGCTTGCAGGCGGGCTAGCTTTCGTCAAAATGATCATTCTTCCTAAACTTCTTTATACATTTGTTAATGTTCCCCTCTGGCCTGCTAAGGCATTCTTTTCTAGACTACATTTGACACTAGCGCAATTCCTATGGCATTTGGGTGCGGTCCGAAAAAAGTGGGTGGACATGACTCCCTCCTATGCAGGGGGCGGAATTTGCTGCCCCGCATCTTGAAATATACTGGTTGGTTGCCCAGGCCCAGTTAATTGATATGGGGAAGGGCCCCCTCATGTTAAGCTTGAGGGCCTGGTAGCAGGCAATTCTGATCTCATGACACTCGTCCTAGATGGGAAATACACAGATGACTGCCCATTTGACCCGGTAAAGACGACATTGACAGCGTGGCAGTCGATTTTCGCTAAAACTGAGGCACAGCATCCGTACTATAAATGACTCCCGATATGGACATTACCCGGGCTGGGCCCTATGTGGAACAAAACATTGAGCACTTGCTGGGAGGGTCTGGGATACCAAGCAATGGCAGACCTTTTACTGGACGGGCCCTTTATCACCCCTCAGACTTGGCGGCAGGGACACATGGCTCGATTCTAGAAGTAATAAAATATTACAATTTACAGGCCGCCGTCTCCACTTGGTGGCCAGATTACCCCTCTGAACCTCCTGAGAATGCTGAAGTGAGGTATATTGCATATTCCATGAACTATCAGGGCCACCTTTCTACACATATAAAATGATATTGAAAAAAGTGTCTATGACTATCTCAGGGGCTAGGACCAAATGGGGTGAGAGCTTAGGGGTGGAAATATCGGATACTCAATTGAAAAATGTGTCAGCATACTCGAAATATCTCCCTAAACTCCAAGTTTAGGCTCATGCAATACAAAGTTTTGAATAGACTCTATTACAGTCCCAGGAAATTGGGGAAAATGCTTAACATGGAGGTACAGCTTTGTCCATGATGTCGAAACCGTGATGCAGACCATTTGCATATGTTCTGGGGCTTCCCCTTTCTTGGGGGTTTTTGGGATGCTGTGCTGAAAATACTGCCGGAGATTGTGGGCTCCACATTAGATCCCTCCCCAATAGGTGCAATTTTTGGGTGTTGGCCCACCTTCCCGAATAAGCACCTCAGACTGTTTGTAAACACTGAGTGCATGATTGCAAAAAGGTGCATATTGTTAAGGTGGAAAGACAGGAATCCGCCGGGGGTCGGATCATGGTTGGTTGACCTAACCTGGACCCAGAACCGTGAAGAGGCCTATATTAAGACATTGGCATGTGTCTCCAGGCCAAAAGACACATGGGCGGAGTTCTGCTCCTACCTGGCCGACAATGCCCCGGGGTGATCACCTTAATTCTTTATATCCTACTCTCATTGGTCCCAGGACTGCTTCCACACTGTTGTTAAGGTCTGTTTATGCATTGTACAAGTTGTAAACCACTGCCATTTTAAGCTCCTCTATATTCATCAACATGATGTAACCATTGTTCTGCGCAGTACCATCCAAGGTTAAATAAAGGGTTTTAAAAAAAAAAGTTAAAACAAATGTGCAGGATAGCATTGGAAAAAACATGACTAAAGGGGAGAACATCGTATCAAGAAATACAATCTTGAAATGTTTTAGTCAGTATGGTTGTCTCTTGCTTTTAATTATATTGAATCCATCTCAATAAAGAACTAACATGTAAATATAAAATATGCTGGCATTAGCAAAGAACATGTTCATCCTATGGATGGTTATTGTTAGCTCTTTTGTCAAAAGGGGAGGTTGATTGTAATCATTGAGAGGTGGTGCTCGTTTTGTTTAAAATTCATTTTTTTTTATTACCTTTATAAGTTTTCACAGATATTCAACAAAATTCATTAATAGGTAACATTTTATCCAACAACCTAACATTTGTACTAATGCATACAGTAATTTAAAACATTTAAATAATTTAACAATCCCTAGAGATTATAGGTATCCAACAGAGCAAAATAATAAAAATATCAACACTGTAATGTTACCAACATTGAAAACACAATCACCATAGTTGTAAATTCATTGAAGTCCAAAAGATAGAAAGAGACAGACAAAATAAAAAATAAACAAACAAAACCCATGAATACACACTTACAAACACATAAGTATACACACACCCACCCATATTAACTTGAGATTGCATGCTTTTGTTTATATCTTCTTCCATGCAACCTACTTCCATGGACCATATAGGTCATTAAATGGCATCCAAAGATCCAAATTGACATCCTCCTGATTCCTCCTATGATGCATGTATTTCTCAAAATCCGAAAACAATTGCATATCACTAACCCAATTTTCCACTTGTGGTTTTTTTCTGGTTTTCCATAATTTCAAGATCTGCTTCACTGCCACCATCAGAGCTTTGTCAATCCAACATCTATATCTCCTACCAACCATGCTCCTTCCCCCATCAGACAAAAGGATCGTAGAAAAGGATGTCCTAGGGAAGCTTATAGATAGGACTGTGTCTAGCCTCTCCAGTAAATCTCCCCAAAAGCCAACCGATCTAGAACAATTCCATAACATATGAATCAACATCCCCCTCTCTTTCCCACACCCCCAGCATGTCTCATTGTCCAAAAGCTAAAGACTATACATGCGCGCTGGGGTCCAATATAGGCAACCCCGAATGTGCTGATGGGTGAGCCTTACATTTAAATCTAACTTACTCTTATAGCCTACTTGCTGTACTTTTCTCCACTCTAAAATTCTCATTTTTCACAAGTCGTACTCAAATGGCTGGGACATTTAAATATTAATTTACTGGAGAAGTAATTAGTCGTTCCTAGAGTATGTTTTGTCTCGGTTAAGTATGCACATTTAATGAAAGCATGTCTGTTGCATTCAGAAAATACATGATTCAATATATTACACTTGTTGTGTTTGATAGTGCATAGTATGTGCACAGCCTCACAATTTTAAAGGCACTGATCACATTGAGGACATATTACTCTCTACCAGAAGTGTGAGCATTATACCTTTTCCACAAAGACAAACTAATCTTTACCTGGAATGGCACACATGGGTAACATGTCTGACAGACTTCTGATTCTCTTACCATACACTGTCTCAGCTAAAGATGTCTGCTCTACTATATTCTAGTTGGGGGCATAACCTAAAACATTTCATAACTAGGCTGTCTCTGAATGGGAAGCACACAACTGTACCAGATCAGAGAGCTTTGTTTTTTAACATCAAGTCATACAAAGCTTTGCATACAAAAATATTAACAACATTGAAAATCCACAATTATATAAAAATCATAATAAAATCAATAAGAAAATATGCTATGAATAAACTGGATCACGGAATCTGATCTGATTAAAACAACACTGACTGGTGAGCAGACCTGCCTCAGTAGTCAATACATGAGGCATTGTGGAAGGTGTTATTCACGTAGCTCAAAGGTGATGTGACCAGTCATTACTACCTGGACTGTCCCAGGATAGATAAGGTATGGGAAAATATGCTTTTGACCCGTGAGAGGGCCTTAATTGATCCGACCATAGATTTACTGGACAGACATTGGCACTCTCAGGACTGTCCAAATCGCAGTTATGAGGGATTCACTTTTAAAACTGTTTTGACTTGTACAATGATCAGTGGCTAACTGGAATTCCATGAAATGGTCTGAGGTTCACACCAAGGTACATGTATCATAGATGGGATAACACAAGTGATGCGCATTGGTTGAACTGAGTCCATTTGAGCTCCTGATCAATTCTCAATATCAAATAGGCAGGAAATGTCACAGATGGCCTCAATAACACACCAACTCCCAAAGACAGTTTAGTTTAGTTTTTTTAATTAAGTTACTTCTAATGGGCTTGAAGGGCTATCCCTTTCTCTCATCTGAGAAAACAAGATCCTCACAAACCCAGGTGTCCCTACTCCCCAGCTTACTATCTACGTGTTGTTTTTACCTACTGTCTAGTTCCTACCTTGCTGTTTGTGGAAGCCTAAAAGCAACTGCCTTTTCTAATGGATTCCTTCTTCCCGCAGATTCCTGATCTTTGATAATCCCATCCACAGCGCAACTCTTATTTGGAAACTTTTCTGCCACTAGTGAGCATAGCGCAGTTCCACCCAACACCTCTATGTGCCCTGATCCCGACATGACATATATATCGAGGCGCCATGCCCCCTGACTTCAGTTCATATTTTCTATGCACTTTGTATGCTTCAGGAACATGCTACTCTGTTTCGACAGGAAAATGCCCAACCCCGCTGAGGCCTTTAGTTTCAAAACTTGGGAGGATTGCAGCCGGCAGATGACGGTTTGAGGTACCCATTCTATATATTTGCATGGGGGAGAAGAACAACATCAACTATTGCGGGTCATGCTAATCGATTCCCCCCCAAGGCTCTCCAAGAAAGGGGGGCAAATCTCTTCACCTACCTCCACAAGGCATCTGGTGAGGGTGCACGGTGCCAGTGGAGGCGACGTGGCATGGAGTACCTCTACGCGGACAAGTCTCCCAAAACAAAAAGGAGAAGTGGAAGAAGTAATGAAAGATGTCTTCATCCTCACAGAAGAGTCACCATCATTTCAGAGGCTCCCCAAAAGCTGTTTTGCTGGTTCTGTTTCCCACCCAATCCTCCAACCTGGAGGAATGGAAAACTTCTGCTTTAAGATGCATGACTCAAAAAGGACCCACCGCAATGCCCCAAAAAGGCAAGGGAACACCCCTGCAGGCCTACAGGCTTGGCCCTGGATTCCAAGGGAAATAAGGTCTCCCAGCGCCGTCAGGCACAGCCTTTGGGTGTCTAGGCCTCGGCACTGGTTCCACCCTGGTCTTCTATATCGTAAGTGCCAGTTGGCTTGAGGGTACTGGAGCCCCTCTTGAGTGTGCCCCTCTTCCATCAGTGCCATTTAAGTAAAAAATTGGCCATATTTATGACAAGGAAGGGGAAGCAATTCCCTTTAGTTTGGACCCATTGTGCTGCAGAGACGAGAAGTGGTCTTCCTGTAGGATTTTTGTGGGGAAGTTGAAGACATCCAAGACCTGGCCGCAGACCTGTCCACAGATATTCAGAAGGCCATTGTTCCTGACACCTCTCGGAGCTGGATAGCCTTTCAGCCCCAACTCCGGGTAAGCATCGGGCATCTCTCAAAAGGTTGATCTCCAAGGTTGCCGATACCCTTGGGTTATCACCCGTCCAGACCAAATGCTCACTTTGAATTAAGAGATCCTGGACGAAGGACCCACAAAAAGAGACTTCTAATGGACTCCTACCTACCCTGGATTGCTCATCTATGACCTCTTTCTCCCAACACCAGCTGCTCTTCGGAATCTTTCCACTGCCAGGGGGCGCAGCATCACACCACCTGATGCCTCTTCGCTCTCTTTGCCAGACAGGACGTCTTGGCCAGTATTTATAGAGATCCCATGCCCTCCCTTCCTTTTTTGAGAGCACTCTGCTCACGACTAGGGACACCGCTCTTGGCTTTATTCATTTCCAAACTGTTGCTATGCCTCTCAATGATGCTGAAACCGACTTCTTAAGTGTTCAAACCTTGCTTGGATTGCATGAGTCTGATGTCCTTCTCGGACCCGCACAGCATCTGCCTTTACTGCCTTGGCAAAGGCTTGACGTGCAGGACTGTGCATCATGTCAATTGATAAACCTGAAGGCGTTTCGAGAGTGTAAAGCAAATCTTTTCACCTTCCACCACAACAAAAAAAGTGATAAGCGGACTGGTTCGAAGTTGCTGGGTCCCCTGTCGTAAAGGTCTAAAAGAAGAAGAAACACTACAAGAGGTGGCAATCCCCTGGCAGTCCTTCACAGCATCATCATTCTTCTTCTTCTTTGAAGAAGAGAAACCAACAGCCCAAGGACGGCCGAGAGGAAGACGGCCCATAGTCCTCTACCCCAGAGGAATGGGAGGCGTTCAGGATGAAGATGCTAGACATCTTTAGCAATGCCCCAGCTTCTCTGGCCCCAACGCTGGGGGTCATGGCATCGGCCCTGTCTGCTTTGGCCAAGCCGATGGATCCTACCGCATATGGAAGAGCTGACAGGGACTGTGCAATAAGACGTAACAAGATTGCGGCAAAGGGGCACACCGTTCTGTCTCCAGACATCGGTACCCTGACTTCTGGTTCATGTCCAGTGGCGGCGGTGAGGCCGGAGTCGCGAAATAGTTCCTCCTGCCCTCCAGAAGGGCATGTGCACCCCAGTTAGAGGACATTTATGAGGAAGGGGATACTGTCCCTTTTGGGCTGCAGCCCTTACACCCCAGGGAAGTGAACAAGTTTTACGGGGGACAAGGGACCTGGTGGCGGACCTGGCATTGACACCTTACCAGAGGTAGACCTTATCCCTGCTGCCATCCTCAGCAAGTCGCAGGACGCTTTTCATCACCTCATGGTGAAGGTGGTCAACACTTTAGGGGTGTTGGCTCCTTCAAGTCAAAAGGTGCAGTTCGATTGGACTGATAACCTGGCCAAGGGTCCTAAAATGGAGACGTTATTGCCTTTCCATTAGGCGTTAGAGGGGCCAGTGATGGAAGTATGGGCCAATCTGCCTTCATTTCTCATGGTGGACCGCGACCTAGCCAAAAAGCACAGTCCTGCACCCTCTGACCCTATGCCTCCCGGACGTTTGGTTGTACAGACCATTATGGCAAAATGTAAGACCACCTCTTTTCCTTCTTTGCTCCCCAACAGAGAGAGCAAGAGATTGGACACATGGGATAGGAAGATTTCCAACTCTTCGACCCTTGGACTTCGATGTGTAACTGCCTCTTGCCCTTTGGCCATGTTCACTTTTGGCATATGGTCAGGTATGGTTGGGGTGTCTGAGCACATCCCTGAAGGGAAGATGTGGGAAGGCTTTGAGAGGCCCTCATCAAGGATGGCAAGCAAGCCTCCCCTTCAGATTCTGTAGTCTGGCCTGGACACTGCAGACTGCAGCGCAAGGACGATGGCCACGAGCACAGTCTTCCGAAGGTTTTGTTGGCTGAGGATGTGAAGGTTTACCACTGACATCCAAGGGAAACTCCTGGACATGGTCTTCGATGGCATGAACTTGTTCGGCACCAAGGCTGATGAGTCACCCCAGAAATTCCAAGCCTCTAAGGCTACTGGCAAGTTGCTGGGGCTGGCAGTGCAGCAACTGCGACCTGCAAGCCCTGCATGCAGGGTGAGTGTTTTTTACCCATTTGCCAATTATGCCCAAAGAGTTAGCGGCCATGCACCATCGGGCAGTCAAGGGCAGCGTCGAGGCGCTTCCACCTTCGCTGTGCCTTTTACAAGCCCAGCTCAGAATATCCCCGTTTGACAAGGAATGGAGAAATCACCTCAGGCTCCTGGGCCCTACAAGTCATCCAGCAGGGACAGTGCCTCCCTTTTGCTTCTCGCCCTCCAGACAGCCCCTCATGCCACCAACCCTTGCCTTCAGTACCTCTCCTAGTGGAGGAGTTCTGTCCGCTTCTGTCAAAGGGGCCATAGAGATAGTACCCTGCTTGGAATAATGCAGGGATTGGTAATCAACATACTTTTTGGAGACCCATCCTGTATCTGTAGCTTCTGAATTTGTACTTGCGAAAGTACAAGTTTAAGATGCTTATTCTGGCCCACATCCTCCAGGCCCTGGATGTGAACGACTAGCTAATCTCCCTGCATCGGCAGGATTCCTACTTCCATGTGGCTATCCACAAGAAGCACCTGATTCAAAGAGGGGACCTGTCATTTCTAGTTGAAAGTCCTCCCTTTCGGTCTTTCTTCGGCGCCAGTGTGTTCACCGAATTGCTAGCAGTAGTGGTGGCACGACTCAGGAGGGAAAGCTCACCAGATCTAGCGTCAGCATGCCTGTAACAGACGAGCAGCATATTGCACAGCTTTGGATTCTCCCTGAACCTCAAGAAGTCTCTGGTTTCGCTGTCCGTGAGGGGTCAGAAATGCAAGACTAACACAAAGTTGTAGTTTTCTCAACTTTCACATATTTATTAAAATGAAAAGAGGATGGAATAAACACCTATCTGTTCATATCCTAATCAGAATGTTCCTACCTAGCAAACTAAAAGCTAAAAAAGATGACCTTGTGTCCAAATATATCTGACCCTCACACTAATACATACAATCAAAGTGCATATGGTAAATATGTCTGTTTTTGGTTTAACAAAAATATGCAAAAGTTCAAACTTCGATTTCCCATAAAACAATCCTTGTGACCAGGGTTTGACTCCGTTCCCCTGAATCAATTCGGAAAGACTTTTGAAAGAGATTGTTTAAACAATGTTCTATTCAGTTCAAAGAAAAATATCTTTCATCCAACACTTCTTTCAAATGGGTAAAGACAATGGGCCTCATTACAAGGTTGCCGGTCTGGTAAAAACAATGCTGGTATGGGAATACTGGCATCGTTTACCGGACCGGAGCATTACGATTCGCAATTCTGGTGTTACCGGCATCGGCAGGGACCCACTGTGAACGGGTTCCACCTTGCCGTTATGAGCGCGGACATGCAGCAGTAACACGGGCATGCCGCAAGGAAGAGCACATTAGGAGTTGCACGGATAAGCAATTACCGGCATCGCGGGGCAGCCGTTAATAGGAATCTGGTGTGCAGAAACCTGCCACAGGTGGCCACAATCAGCACAGGTGGAGGCAATGGAGTCTGGCACAGCACAAAGGGAGCACTCCCACACCCCTCCCAAATCCAAAATGCTCCCATTAGTTGCAATACTTGGGCCGGAGGACTTGCCTGCACTGCTACTACTTCAGCAGTCAGTGAACCATGGAATGCAGCAGAGGCGCAGGAGGAGAAGGAGGGCGAGACTGGGCCAGCACATACCAAAAGTGCAGGCAGTTGTACCCCGCAGGCAGCCACCAATCCCTCGCCTAAGGGCCAGTCCATTTGACCTAACCCCTGCACAGATTCACACCCTGTACCGCCTGGGCAGGGACACCATGTGCACAATAGTGGACCTCATCCATGATGACCTGGTGAGCCTCATTAACATCCGGACAGCCATTCCCCCTTGCTGAAGGTAGTTTCTGTGCTACACTTCCTTGCCACAGGCACTTACCAGCACACAGTTGGGCAGCTGCAGGGCATCTTACAACCGTGTGCTCAACCAGGTGCTAGATGCTTTCCTTAAACATGCAAGGGCCCACATACATTTACCACGGACTGCGGAGGAAGTGAATGCTACCAAAATAGCATTCTATGCACTGGCAGGCATGCCAAACGTTATAGGTGCCCTCGACTGCACCCATGTGGAGCTGGTAGTCCGGCATGCCATGGAGGTAGTGTACCGCAACAGGAAGCTCTACCATTCCCTGAATGTCCAGATGGTGTGCGATGCCAGCAAAATCATAATGCATTGCTGGGCAAGATTCCCGGGATCCACACATGATGCCATGGTGCTGCGCAACTCCGCGCTTCCCCGCTACATGGCATGACATGCTGCACAACGGATCTGGATGCTGGGTAAGTCTAACCACAGGGCTATGAGGGGTGTTGTTTGGGGGGGGGGAACAAAAGCATAGGCAACCAGTCTGCTGGCTGTGCCATGAAGGGCCTTGATTGGGGGTGGGGGACCACAAGCATAGGCAACCTGCCTGCTGGCTGGGCCATGAGGGGTCTTGATTTGGGGTGGAGGAACACAGCGTCCTGGGTGCCTAAAACTGTGACCCCAATGAATTCAACAGAATGTGGGACACAGCCAATGGATGGAGAAATGGCATGCCTACACAGCTGTGCGTAAATGGAAGCAACATACACAGTGCCCACACCAGCACATGCACCTAGAACATCATCAGACATGAACCACATGAACCACAGGTACCACAATGCACCACCCTGCAGTCACAATGCATGAAATACATGAGCACAGCCAAGTAAATCACAGGTCATGCAGCCATTCCTGAGCTAAATCCAACTGCCACACAGGGGAATCCCTGTCACTGCACCCACCCCACAGGTACACCTCAGACCAGAATACCTGTCCAGGCACCTTAAGGGACACTTCAAAATGCAATGGCTCAAGCATGGAAACTATTGCAATCATCAGTCAGTGACCACCACTGACATATGATCGAGTGGTGCAGGACCCATCCACAGTACCTCAGTTCCACCATGCCAGTACACACCCAGCCACATCACAGAAACGTTAGCCTTCACTGGCGGACCATACCACTAATGCCATTGTGCCTTAGTCATATGGGGGAAGGCGTTGATGGACATGTTAATGGTGACATCAAGTAGTCGAAAGCATGATTAGCAAACCACTGTGTATCATGAAGCACATCAGGCAAATGTGTCATTATGCACTGTACATGCATAATCAATTTTCTTTTGCAACTTACTCATCAGATGTGAGTACATCATGGACCTTTTAACTTTATTTGTGTGAGTGCTGTATCTGATGGAAAGGTCCCTAAGAGGTGAACGGCACCCATCCCCCCAACCATGGATCATCCCCAAGTACACTTACCTGGGTCTTACTATAAGGAATTATCAAGTGCAGTGATGAACAATCTGTGGCATGTGACCATGAGCACTGTACAGGCAGTGCACACAAGGAATGACCGTAATGTTCACAAGTCTACTTTGTATTTCTCCCATGCAAGTGATGCTGGGTATCCCCTGAAGCCGTGGCTCCTGACCCCCATCAGCAACCAGTCAACAGGCACGAAGAGGACTACAACCGTGCACTTGCACGAACTCGTGTCACGATTGAGCAGGCTTTTGGGCTGTTGAAGGCCCGGTTTCGCTGCCTCAGCAGGTCGGGTGGGGCACTCATCTACGGGCCTGAGAAGGTGGGCAAGATAGTGTTGGTATGTGCCATGCTGCACGACATGTGCATCCGGCGCAACGTACCCCTGCCCCCTGACATGAACTTGATGCCACCTGAAGATGAGAATGGTGAAGATGCTGCAAATCGCCCACGGCACAATCTGAATGAAGGACGTGCAGCACGCCAACATTTGATTGCACAATACTTTTGACGGACAGGGAAACACAAGGCACTGGGAATGGCGGACACTGGGCACTGGGAATGGGGAACACTGGGCACTGTAAAGAATTAAATTGACACACACTCAAGAAGCAATGTCCAGTCATGTGTTTTTCTTATGCACACCAGCTGTATTAATTAGATGAGAACTATGTACATTTAACATGAATCTACGCACACCTCGATCCCAGAAAATTCACCACACTATCCCCAGACCCCCACCCCCAACACCAACACCCCCCAACTGCCACCACTGCAACTACAATTCGACTCCCTCCTGTAATGCACATGTGTGTCTGACTACTAACGTCCCCTTTTTTCGGAGGAGGGTTTTGAGGGTCTGTGCGGCACAAACAACGCAGTGACTGACGCACAGGGCTTGTCTGCCTGGAACTTGCTGGGGTCGTGCTAGATGATGGAGTGGATTGTGGGTCTGTGTATGCATTTCTCTGTTTGGCCCTTGGTTCTGGTGGCCCAGAACAGTTTTTTTGGTGTGGGGCCTTTGTGCCAGGGGTGCCTTTTGGCTGGTGTACCTTGCTGCCAGCAGTGGGTCTTTGCTGGGGTGCCTTTCTGGGTGTCCGTTGTTGATGCTCGGGCCGCTGGCCAGCCTGCGTGTCCTCTTGGCTGGGGGGCTGTGGTGTAGAAGCCGTGGGACGCTTCTGTCCTGCCCTTGATGTTGAAGGCCCCTGGCTGGAGGCGTCGTCGCCTCGGCTCCGACGTGCATTGGCTTTCTTGATAACGCATTTAATTGGGCTTTGAAAACAAACAACATAAGCACACTGTCGATACAGGTCATTGACTGTTTCCCACTCTCGTTGCTTACAACATTTTGAATCTGAGTTCACTGCCCCTCTGCAGGAGCTACATTCGATTCCCCCGCTTTGCGGGCACCATGGATATCGAGGGGCGCCACATACTCTCTTCCTGGCCACTTCTGCAAAGTCACCTTTCAATGGGCGTCTTCCCACTTTTGCCATACTTTCTGCGCCTTGGCCGGACATCCTCTGGCCATGTATACCCTGCGCTCCATTGCAACACAGATGTCTACGTCTGTCATCCATTGTCCATAACTCGGAGTCATCTCCAACCCCCATTTTTGAGCGATGTTTCTTTTGATAAGTGCGGTAGTGGTGAACACAAACAGCTTTTCATATCTTGTCTGGTCAACTTCATCGTCTATTCCCAGCAGTAGTAATTTAGGATCTCTAGGAATCTCTTTGCCTATGACTCTAGATAATTCGTTAACAACATGCGCCCCAGAATTGTTGACTGTGTGTGCATGTCCACAGTATGTGAAAGAAGGTACCTTCCTCTGTTTTGCATCGCAGACAAGTTGGGTCGTTTATCCTTCCCCATTTATAGAGGGCTACTCTAGGATAGTATACTCTGTGCAATATCTTTAACTGAATCAGCCTAAGCCTTGACGATATGGCTACCTCCCTAGGGAACATCAATGCCATGACCCATTCTTCCGGTAGTATTGCAACCACATCAGTCTCCCATTCGGTCTTTAGTGCTAGCAATTATGTCGTGCCAAAGGAGGTTATGGCACTATATAGGACCGACGTCACTTTTTGGGTGATTCTCTCCGGGAAAAGGTTCCTTTCTATTGGGGTAAACTCCGGCAATGCGGTCATATCAGGGAGGTTGCCCTGTAGTGCGTGTTGCAATTGGGTGTAATGGTATTGTTCGGTTTGGGGAGGTGCAAGGCGGAGAGCCAGCTCCGTGAATGGGATTACGGTGCCTTCTCTCACGACGTCACCCAACGTAAGTGTTCCATGTTGAGACCAATGCGGCCATTTGGGAAGATTGTATACACCCGGGAGTGTTATTCCACAATGGCTGGGCTTGTGACAGCTTATTGCCCCATCCCACGAATTTGTGTGTGTCCGTCCAAATTTGGGTTTTATGTGTTCGCATATTGGAAGTATTTGTTCGGGCCCTTTTCTTATAGAGATATTACATGACAGGGTTTTCAGGAGTGCCAGCTTCTAATAAACGGTTCTCCAGCATGGGGTCTGGCATGGATTCACATGCTCATGAATATTCCCTGTCGTCAGGCTGGGAATCCTCGGTAAAGAAAAAATCAGTATCAGTTTTGTTTCTGATCTGTCTTTCTTAGTAGTAACCAATCACTGATCTCTGGTTCATACTGCCCCCAGCCAATGACCACCTCTCCCTAAGCCCCGCCTCTGGCAGCCATCCTTAGATTTTTACCGCACGCTCAAGTGTTGGGAGTCCTCGTGTTTAGCTCTCGAGTTTTTACTGCGTTTTCACGTTTTTTCAGGAGAATTTCTCAATTTTTTGTTTTAATCGAGCCTCAAGCTCCACCGTTTCTACTTCCGATAACGGGGACCCGTTTCGGAATTCTTCTACGCCCCTCAAGGGTGAAGTTTTCGTCGAGTTTACACTTCTTGGAGGATTCCGGAAGATCTGCAGCCTACCTCAAGGACATGGCCCAGGACAAAGGGAGCTCAACGCCCAGATCCACGCTGTTCAGAAACTGCCCTGGATGCGGATTACATAACATTTTCAAGGAGGACGAGCATTTGCGATGTCTCTACTGCCCCCATGGGGACAAGACGCACGTAGAGAAGGACTGTGCGTTCTGCAAGAACCTTTCGGAACGGACCAAACAAGATCGTCGTTCCCGCCTCGCCACCTGGCTGGAGAAGGGCACAGCAAGTGAGAAGGCGAAGAAGTCTGAGCGGGCTTCTAAGTCCTTTGAGGGCGCCCCAGCGACGGGGGCTCAACAGAAGGCCAAGCACCGCGAGTCCGCGGGCTCCGGGAGCGCCGAAAGGTCGGGCTCTTCGGTTGCCAAGCAGGGCGCTACTTCCCCGGCACGTTTGACCACGAGCCAGCGCTCTGGGTCGGGCAAGAGGAAGTCCAAGAACCCGGGAAGGCCGATCGAGCGGACCCGGTCGATCTCGAAGGGGGAGCGAGGCGTTGACCCTCCGCCCAAGGCGAAGGCCCAGGATGCACCTAAGGTGGTGAGGGCCTTGATCCACCCGGCTAAGGCCTCCACCGAAGTGGTCTCTGTGACCCTGGCGGAGCCGGCTGAGACTACGCCAGTGGAAACGGCCTCTGGGCCCAGAGTATCCCTGCCGCCGCGTAGGGAATCCTCTTTCCAGCCCATCGCTAAAACCCCCGTGAAGCCCCGGCTGAAAAAGAGGGGGGGCGTGGCCGTTACAGACTCAGAATCAGCCTCTGAGGAGGAACTGGTGGAGACCGAGAGGGGCCTCAACGAAAGATCCATAGGCCTCAACGAGAGGTTCATAAACCTCAACGAGAGGTTTGAGAAGATTCGATCCCAGGGGACGGTCCCTGCTGACGTGATCGAAGATAGCGACGAGGATGACGAACAGGGCCCACTGGAGTGGCCATCCCGTCCGTCGCAGCCATTGCCCGAGCCCCAGGATAGCTTGGCGGCCATTTTGTTGGCAATCCAATCCTTATGTACCGAGATAAGGACGAGATTACCACGCACCCCGACAGAGGAGCCAGAACCAGGCCTGTCGGGAAGCCCTCCAAACAAGCGGAGGAGAGCTTCGTGCCTGCGAGACCGGTGGACCCCTCATCCCCCTCGCCGGGAGAGGATACGGGGACGGACAATGACGGCGGCAATGACACAGCAGACATCCCGTCGTCACCCCCCCACCCGCGGGCGTCCCTAGCCGACGAGGTTGGCGCTTTCCACGCCATGATAATTAGGGCATCCGAGCACTTCCAGCTCTGCCCTGAAGAACAGAAAAAGGAGGGGTTTCTGTACCAACGACGAGAGGCTAAGAGGGGGACGGTCCTCACTGTGCCTTTACTCAACGACATCTGAGACGAGGGGCTTGCTGTCCTCAAGAACCCTGCCACGACACCCGCCAAGAGGGACAGGTACGAGAAGAAGTACCGAGGCCCCGATGCCGCCCCCCTGTGCCTCAGGGCCCAGCCCACGCCGGACTCGGTCGTCTCGGCAGCAGCTAAGAAGAAGGCAGTGGGTGCGGCGGCTTCAACTTCCACTTCCCCGCCGGACAGCGAGGGTAAGAAGTTGGACTCTATGGGACGACGAGTCATCTTGTCGGCAGCAACGACGATTAAGGCGGCCAATGCCTTAGCGATCCTGGCCCGCTACGACAGGGAGCTCTGGTTCAAGATAGCTCCCCTGCTAGATTTCCTGCCTGATGACAAAAAGGCAGAGGCCCTAGAAATTCTGCAGGAGGGCGAGGTGGCGTCGGATCACGCCATTACGGTGGCAATGGACATTGCCGATACCGGATTTCGCCAACTGGGCAACAGAGTTTGCCTCCGACGACGAGGATGGCTCAAGGCAACAGAGTGTTGGACATGCCGTTCGACGGCAACAACCTCTTTGGTAAGGCGGTGGATGAGTCTCTACAGGCCATTAAGATCGACTCGGAGACGGCCCGGGCCCTTGGGTTGCTTCAGCAGTGACGGCCCTTTCGGAGCTCTGGAGGCAGACAGGGTGCCTCCAAAGGATCCAGCGGTGGCTCCTCCACCTACTGCCAGGCGGCCCGCTCCTCTTCCCAGGAGGCCTACAGAGGTTACGGCAAGCAAGGAGGTTCCCGCCGTCGTCGCCAAGGAGGCCAAGGCGGCAAGGCCGCTTCCAAGCAAGACTGACCCGGCCGGGTGTTCGGGCCCCCACCGAAGCACCCCAGTGGGAGGCCGACTGACGAAGTTCGTCAGGGTGTGGGAGTCCATCTCCACCGATCGTTGAGTGTTGGACACCCTGGCCAACGGCCACTCGCTGGAATTCCTAAAGAAGTGCCCTCGCATTCCTCCCGTGGCCAGGAAGGAGAATCACGTCCCTCAACTGCTGTTGGAGGTAAAGGCGATGCTCAAGAAAGGTGCCATTGAGCTCGTCCCCAGGAGGCTCCGGGGCTCCGGAGTATACTCAAGGTACTTCCTCGTCAGAAAGAAGACAGGCGGTTGGCGCCCCATCCTAGACCTGCGTCGGTTAAACAAATACATCAAGGCGCAGAAATTCAGGATGGTCACCCTCCAGCACGTACTGGGACAGCTGGAGAAAGGTGACTTCCTATCGTCGCTGGACCTGGAGGATGCTTACTTCCACATCCCCATTCTAAGAAGGCACAGGAAGTTCCTCAGGTTCGTGGTTCATGGACGCCACTACAATTCAGAGCCCTACCGTTCGGATTAAAGTCGGCACCCAGGGTTTTCACCAAGTGCCTGGCACCAGTGGCGGCACGGCTGCGCCTGCAGGGGATCCACGTCTACCCCTACCTGGACGACTGGCTAATCCGGGCAAGGTCAAGGGAACTCGCCGTCTATCATACGGCGAGGACCGTCCAGTTGCTCACAGAGCTGGGGATCTCCATCAACTACCCCAAATCCCACCCGGTTCCGTCGCAAATAGCGCTGTTTTTGGGGGGCGAAGCTCGATACAGTGGAACTATTGGCCTTCCCTTCAGAGTAGAGGACCAAAACAATCCTGGGCAAGGTACGGTGACTGTTAGCCACGGACGAGGCCAGGGTGAAGTCCATCAAGTCCCTTCTCGGGATGATGTCCTCGTGCATCTACCTTGTACCCCTTTGCAGACTTCGAATGCGTCCGCTACAGGAGTTACTCGACGCCTGCTGGTTTCAGGCAGGGGGCTGCTTCGAGGACAGGATCCCCCTCGACGAGGAGTTCCGTCGGGCGATTCTATGGTGGGGCACCCGGGCTCACCTCACGACGGGCCCGGACTTTCAAACCCCAGCGTTTCAGGAGACGGTGACAATGGACGCCTCTCTGGAGGGTTGGGGGGCCCACACCGGAGATCTCCACGCAAGAGGCCTCTGGCTCCCAGAGGAGAGGTCTCTTCACATCAACATCTTGGAGCTCTGTGCAGTGGTTCTGGGCGCTCAAGTCGTTCCTCCCGTCCCTCAAGGACAAAGTGGTGAGGATCTTCACCGACAACACCACCACAATGTTCTACATACGGAAGCAGGGGGGCACCAGATCCCCAGCCCTATCAAGGAGGCCCAGGATCTGTGGCACTGGGCCGTCGCCCAGGGGATGTTTCTGGTTCCCTTCCACCTGGCAGGAATAAAAAACACCATTGCCGACTCACTCAGCAGGGAGCTGCGCTCGTGCCACGAGTGGGAACTGCGCCAGGACCAAGTGGATCGACTCTTCCAACGATGGGGCAAACCCCAGATCGACCTGTTCGCGACGGCGACAAACACCAAGTGCCAGAGGTTCGCCTGCAGGTTCCCACAGCCGAGGAGCATGGGCGATGCTTTCTCGTTCCCTTGGGACGGCCTGTTTCTATACGCGTTCCCTCCGTTGCTGCTCCACCTCATCAACCAGCTCAAGAAGTCCAGGTGCAGGATGATCCTTGTCGCACCGGCGTGGCCGAGGCAGGTCTGGTTCCCGGACCTTCTGGATTTGTCAACGTCCCCGCCAGTCAGGCTGCCGGCGGACGCGGATCTTCTCTCCAGAGAAGGAGGCGCCATTCTACACCACGACCCACAGTCACTGAACTTGCAGGCCTGGCTCCTGCAGCACTAGAGTTTGGGGGGTACGATATCCCGGCTGATTGCAGAGAGGTTCTTGCAAAGGCCAGGGCGTCCTCAACTCTCAAGTGTTACGGTCATAAATGGAAGAGGTTTTCTATCTGGTGCCGTGCACAGAAGATTGACCCTCTGCGGATTACGGCCCCTCAAGTGCTGCCGTACTTACTGTCGCTGGCCAAAGCTGGACTGGCTCACGCCTCCATAAAAATACATCTGGCTGCCATCTCCCGATATACCAGGACTACGGGACGGGCGTCCTTGTGGTCTCATCGCCTGGTGAAGGAATTTATGAAGGGACTATTCCGATCGTTCCCGCTGGTGAAGGCCCCTGCCCCAGCGTGGGAACTTAATGTGGTGCTGACCAGGCTCATGGGAGCCCCATTCGAGCCTATGCATTCGGCGCCTTTGAAGTTCCTGTCATGGAAGACCGTGTTCCTCGTGGCCATCACCTCTGCACGACGAGTGGGAGAGATTCAGGCCCTATCTTGCAAGCCTCCATACTTGTCTTTTCATGACACAAGGGTAGTGCTTAGGACGCACCTGTAACGCTCACCTGACTCCCACGGAGGCGCTGGCCTGGTTCGGGCTGCTGTGACCTCTTCTAAGGTGATGCGCAGGGTTCGGAAGACGGACTGGACCGGGCCCCCAAATCTGGCTTGTCTGGCTCGCAGAAGTATCCTTCTGTAGGCGAAAATAGGGGATTAACTGTCTGCGGGGTAATGCAATCGGCCTCCCACTTTCCCCTCTCACCCTCCTCGAAACCCTTCTGTGATTCCTCGTAGCGTCTCACCTTAGGGTCTGGAAGGACGAGCTCTCCATCCTGCTTCTAATGCAGGGGCGCGTTGGCATCCAGTTACTTCACTGGATTTTCGGATTGGTGAGAACCAAACTTGCTTGGCTTCCAGGTAAGTTTTTTGGTAAGAGGTTCCCCTTGTGTCCATGAATTAATGTACTAATGCTAGTGTCTTTTTTCCCCATAGGGGCCGGGGTACGGAATGCCGGGGAACAGGCACCGGCCCGAGATGAGAGGTGAAATCCTTGTAGAAATCAGGTAAGTCTTTAATGAGCGTTTTTTGGTAATGTCTTTTCATTTGCTCATTAACGCTGATGTCTCTTTTTCCCCTTAGGGGC
Organism: Ambystoma mexicanum; assembly: GCF_040938575.1. Taxonomy (NCBI): domain Eukaryota; kingdom Metazoa; phylum Chordata; class Amphibia; order Caudata; family Ambystomatidae; genus Ambystoma; species Ambystoma mexicanum. The sequence goes on along the minus strand of NC_090939.1, from coordinate 274,417,849 downwards.
CGGGGTCCGGAAATGCCAGGATGCGGCGCGGACCCGAAATGAGAGGGAATTAATCAACAGGTAAGTCTTAACATGGAGATTTAGCTTTCCTTATTCCCTTCTCTCTCTCACCTTTTGTTCTGGTCTTTTTCTCCCTAGGCGCTGGGGCGTAACTGCGAATCCGGATGATCGCTGCTGAACATGGAGGCGCCCTGTAAAGGTGAGTGGAATGCGGCGCTGCAGCGATCGACGCGATGAGCTTTTAAATAAAAGTCTTCCTTTTCAGGATTGTCGGCGAGATGTCTCTGGGATGCGGTTTTAGCAGGCAAGGACTTTTCCTTCTTCTGTTCGCTTCTTCTCTTCCTTTGCAGGTGATCCAGGATGCTGGCAGGCGTGGCAGAAGTCAGGATGCAGGAGCAGACACGGTGAGCGTCCAGCTGCTAGATGCAGAACAACGCGAAGCACGTGTGGCTGTTCGGGTGGGGTTTAAATAGCCTTGGAAGAAGTTCCAGGTATGTATACTTCCTCCAATCAGGTATGTATCCTTCCCCGACCACGCCCGGATTTTAAATTAGTCCCACAGGTAAAGTAGTTCCTTTCAGGCCTCAAGGAGGCCGGGATCCTGCAGCATGGTCTGCATCAGGTAAGTGCACCCAAGCACTCCCATAATGAGCCTGGCGCCTATGGCGCCAGGACTGATGTCTTTTATGAGCCTGGCGCCATAGGCGCCAGGACACTGTCCAAAGGGCCCCTATATGGGGTTGCTGGGTCCTTCCTTGGGGAATGGATGTCCGCTTTCGGGGACGCAGAGCTTGAACCGGCTCCCCGGGAGCGGGCATCATGACAGCACCCCTCCTTCATGCCCAAGGTGCCGTCGGACTTCCACCTCAACGCGCCCTTGGTGCTACCAGTTTTCTTCCCGTCGCCTTTGATGCCGGCCGGGAGGACTTTGCACTCGCTGGATGTAGCTAGAGCGCTGATGTTCTACGTGGACCGCATGAAGAGTTTTCGGAAGACGTCACAGCTATTCGTGAACTTTGGGTCTGTGAATCAAGGGAAGGCTCTCTCGAAGACTTCCATTTCCAGATGGCTCTCCGGCTGCATCATGCATTGTCACCGGTTGGCAAACCGACCGCTGCCCGGCCGTCCGAGAGCCCATTCGACCAGAACGATTGCTGCTACCAAGACGTTCCTGTCTGGTGTGCCCCTGCTGGACATCTGCAGGGCTGCTACGTGGAGGTCGACGCACACCTTCACAAGATTCTACTGCGTAATCGGGACTCCAGGGAGGAGTCCAGGGTCGGCCAAGCAGTGCTGCGCAACCTGTTCGCTTAAGGTGAGCCTGGTGAGGAGGTAAGTGATGCTTAATGTTGAGTTGTTGTATTGCTTAATGTTGAGCCTGTTGCCACCTGCCGTGGTTGTGCATGTGTACTGCTATGTATTATTTTATTCATGAGCATGTGAATCCATGCCAGACCCCATGCTGGAGAAGAAACAAGTTACTTACCTGTAACTGTTGTTCTCCAGCATGGGTCTGGCATGGATTCACATGCGAACCCTCCCACCTACCCCTCTGCGGCTCTTCACTTGGTCATACTGCCACTTGGTGTGCTACCAAATCTGAGGATGGCTGCCAGAGGCGGGGCTTAGGGAGAGGGCAATCATTGGCTGGGGGCAGTATGACCCAGAGATCAGTGATTGGTTACTAGTAAGAAAGACAGATCAGAAACGAAACTGATACTGATTTTTTCTTTACCGAGGATTCCCAGCCTGACGACGGGGAATATTCATGAGCATGTGAATCCATGCCAGACCCATGCTGGAGAACAACAGTTTAACAGAACAACATAAGTAACTTGTTCCTTATGCAGCGTGGATTTGTCCCCGTGCAATTGGTCGTTCACTATTGTCAATTGGCTGGCCCAGTAGTATGTCTGCATTCGGGGAAGCCCTATTCCACCCTCCCATATGGACCTTTGGAGCGTGGCAAGTGCTATGCGGGGGGGCCATCGTTCCACAGCAACTTCCGAAGTGATTGATCTATTTTCCTGAATAAGTTTGGGAGGACGTGAAGTGGGGCATTCTGTAATATGTATAGGAGTCGGGGCAGGGACATCATTTTAAAGAGCGCTGCTCTGCTCAGCGTCAGGGGGAGGGATGACCAGTGTCGGGAGTCTTCCGCAAGTCTTGTCATCACTGGGTGTAAATTTCTGGGGACATAATCATTAAGGTTATTTGTGACGAGTATGCCCAAGTACTTGAAGTGTTCCCTCTCTTCCTGGTAGGGGCATTGTGGTGGTATCGTTTGTTCTACCTGCCCCAGCGGAAACAGAATGGACTTGGCCCTGTTAACCCGCAGGCCGCTGAAGGCGCCGTATTTTTGCAGTAATTCAGTCACTATGGGACAGGATCTTACTGGATCATACAGGTATACAAGCAAGTCATCCGCATATAAGGACACTGTCTTCCCAGTTTTCTGACCAGTGGAAGCCCTTCCATGTCTCATTACTTCTCAGTATTATCGCGAGTGGCTCGATTGCTATTGCAAATGTTAGGCAGAAACCTGTGCAGTTCCCTTAGGGACCACTGCAAAAGATTTAAGACTATAGGTGTGTGGCAGTAAACCCACTTGGTAGCAGTCTGTACCACACAGATTCACTTGGTAGCTGTGGCTGAGCAGTCAGACTTCTCTCAAGAAGAGTTAGGCAGTTTATAGAGTATACACAACAGGTACAGAGATACAGTAGCACAAGCAAACACTGACCAGAGCTTTGGTGTAAAAGTATATAGTTATTTATTTAAAGAAGATTACACTAGCACAAAGAGGTAAGTAAATTCAACACACAGTCACTATTATATATATACAACCCTAATTACTTATTAGACAAGTCTTAATGTGAAACACCACTTATTTTCAGACAGAGGTGAGCACTTAACATAAGATGGCACTCTAATAAGTTATTAAAAAGGGAGGGAAAAGGGCAGAGTAATGGAAGCACACAAATTTCAATACTTTTTAAAGGAACCACAGTAAGGCAGGATAGGCAGAGTTCTACTGGAGAGCAAGGAAGTCAATTGCAAGGCCCACTCTTGGAGAGAGCAAGCAGAAGGGGTCCAGGTTCACACAGTGGGGTTATGCCCAAAGAGTCTTGTAGATAGTTCGCACACAAAGAATGAAATTAAAGTCAGGAAAAGTTAGCTAGGTTGTCCCAGGCCAGCCCAGGTTAGAAAGTCGAGGCTTTACTGTCACCCCGAACGATCTGTCGCAAGGGAAGCCAGGCGGGACACAGTACCTTAAGTGGGAAGGAAGCTCCAGCGGGGGCAGTTGTTCCTGGCAGCGGGTGTAAGTCTGTGTTTCGTCCAGAGGAAGAGGAGGTCTCGCCTGGAGGAAAGATGAAGGTCGTTGCACTACCAGGGAAGAAACCAGCCGCGGAGTTCTTTGGTTAAAAGGTACTCTCCTTCTATTTGCTGTGGTGGTAAACCGTGGTATTCTGGTTGCCGGGGTGCTTGGCATGGGCAAGGCGGCCACGAGATGCACCAGGAAGGTGAAAAGAAGGCAAAACTGGTTATCCCCACCAGTCAAAGGAAGAAGACTCTCCGGACTGGAGATCTCCTCTGTCGTCGGGAAAAGTGGTGAGACGGTTCAGCAGGGCTCCACCGTTGGTGTCATCATTGCAGGTCGGCTCAGCTTCTCCCTCCTCGGATTCTTAGGTCCTGTGGCGACTTCTAAAGTTCCAGTCCCCAAAGCCCTGCTTTTATGCAGCAAACCCCAATTCATTCAGCCTAGCTGTCAATCAAACATGCTAAGTGGTGAGCCGGCCGGCTCACCACTTGGGCCAATCACACAAGAGTGCGACTTGAGTTGCCAAGGCAACTCAGTCCAGTGTGCCTAAACCCCCTCACACCTCCCGTGTGGTACCCAGACAGAGTGGCACCACTTTTGGAGGCTTATGTGGAGAAGCCCGCCAAAAAGTGGAACAAAGGGCTCGACTTGGGTTGGAGTCACAGAAGAGAACACAAACGCCATTTTAGAATCGAGTTCTGGCAAAAAATACCAACCGGTGAATTAATATTAAATAAATAAACCAGCGGTATGTTCAAGGCTATAGGAATTAAATAATTAAAGTTGGTAGCCTCGAACAATGGGAAAATCCCATAGAGAGATATTCGCGGTCGAATATAAAAAGTAGTATCTACTGCCACCAGCCAAAACTCGATCATGGGGGACGGAGACGTGCCCCCTCGAACAACAGACCCCGGGGCAATCGAATTGCCCCGACCAGTACGTCCACAATATGATGGTTTGTACTGGTTTCTGTTAATAATTTGGGACTAGTAAAGCCAATGGTGACTTTACATGCCCTGGGAGACACTAGTCAGTCCCAGGGTATGGAGTCTATGTTTGGGGGTCGCTACGACACCCCTGGGTTACGGCAAGGAGGGTGCTGTGTAACCCATATCAAAAACACATGAGACCCTATGGAGTAAAAGACTCCATAGCCCATAAAATACATGGAAAGACAAAGGAACACCTCAAATCATGTCTAAGAGTGGGAGTAAAAGAGTCTCGCTCTTAGCAGGAGAAAAAAATAAACCCCAAAAATCCAGCAAAGCTGCTGGGGGACTCACTAGGTTTGGGAAATTAGCCTTTACAGAGAATTCTCCCTAACAGCAAATATCATGGCTGACAGTGGGCATCCTTGTCTGGTCCCTTTTCCTATTACAAAGGGGTTTGATACGTAACCGTTTAATTTTGTGACTGCCATTGGTGATTTATACAGTAGTTTGACCCAGCTCATGAATTGGGGCCCGAATCCCATTCTTTGCATTATATCCCAGATCGCTTCCCAGTTAACCAAATCAAACGCTTTTTCAAAGTCTACCGCCAACAGGGCTAATGGCCCCTGAATAGTGGGCGCATTTTCTATCGCTGTATGTAATCAATGTATGTTCATGCGTGTGGATCTTTGTGGCATAAATCCACATTGATCTGGGTGAATTAAGAAGGGTATAACTGGTTGGAGTCGGTTAGCTAATGTTTTCGCTAGGATTTTGGCTTCGGTGTTCATGAGAGAAATAGGTCTATATGAACTGCATCTATCCGGAGGTTTGTCTGCTTTGGCTAATACCACCATACTGCCTTGTCTCAGGTCTCGTGGAAGGGATCCCTCACTGCAGGAGGTTTCATACATTTTCAGTAAGTGTGGTGTAACTATGTTTGTGCCTATTTTTTTCCACACCTCTACCGGGAAGCCATTGGGTCCCGGGGTTTTCCCGGGTTGGAGGTCCGCCATGGCTGCGGACAGCTCGTCCTCCGTGATGACAGTGTCTAGCAGAGCGCTTTGTTCGGGTGTTAAAGAGGGAAGGGTGACTCCCGATAGAATTGCGGTATCAATGGGAGAAGTCAGTGCTTTGTAGAGCTCCCTATAGTAGGAGGCGAACCTCTCCGTGATGTCCCGATCCGCCGTTAAGTGTGTCCCCCTGTGTCCTAATCGCTCCGACATGTCTGAGCCCTTCATCTCGCTTCTCCAGCCATACAAGTATTTTGCCCGCTTTATCCCCGGTTTTGTACACTCTGGCACGCATTGCTGTGTGTGCCTGTTTGGCGTTATCTAGGGCAACATTCTGTAGTTATTTTTGTGCTAGTTGTAATGCCCAGTGAGATTCTGGTTGGCCTTGGGATAAATGAGCTGCCTCTGCACTCGCATTTCCGCTTCCCGGATTGATTTAGCCTGTCTTTTCTTATGGGCTGTGATCCAGGAGATAGGTTGCCCCCTTAATACCGGTTTATATGCTTCCCATACGGTTGTTAGGCTTCCCACAGAGTGTTTATTCACTTCAAAGTACGATTCTGTGGTTTTTTGGGCATGCAAACCCAGGTAGTAAACGTTTAGCCTCCAGGTAGGTGGGGGTATCGGTCTATCATTGCTAATTTCCATCATGAGTGGGGAGTGGTCTGATATTCCTCTGGGTAGGAACTGTGCTGTACTTACTAGGTGTAGTTTGGATGTCGGGAGAAAGAATTAGTCAAGCCTTGACAATGAGGCATGTGCCCCAGACAGGAACGAGTATTCCCTCGTGCCAGGGTGTAGATGCCTCCACACATCTTTCAGCCCCATAGCGTCCGTAAATGTGGCTAATTTGGTACGCGTGGAGGGGTTTCTCGTGCGGATGTGCGTGCGATCAAGCTCCAGGTTCATAACCTCATTGAAATCTCCCCCTACTATCACCAAATTCGAGGGATCTGCAGTAATTATAGGTGTTAAGTCGTTAATTAGGGAGGTAAATAAGGTTGGTGGTGCGTAAATGGCTAGCTTGGATATGGTGCATTCCCAGAGAGTCCCGGTTATATGTACAAATTTGCCCCCATGTCCTGTGCAACGGATAACAGCTTAAAAGGTAATCACTTGTGTATTAGGATCAGAACTCCCCGAGCCCCCCTGGAGAAGCCTGAATGCAATGCTATGCGGTAATTTGTTCGCTTGAAGAGGTTGCAGTTCATGCCAGTTAAGTGGGTTTCCGTTAAGAAAGCTGCATCTGGCGCATGTCGATTCAGTTGTTGTAGAACAAGGCGCCTCTTAATGCTACTGCCCAGCCCGTTCAAATTCCAGGTCATAATCCTAATGGACTTGGTGTTACTCCTATTGTTGGACTCCATCATATTGGATAGGTATTGGGTGTGACGGGTCGTGCTGTGTGTGTGTCCTGCGGCAGTGAACCTTGTCTCTCTGGTGGGAGCCAGATCCCGACCTAAAGTGTGTTGTAACTTCTGTGCCCGAGTGAAGCCACGGGCCATCTTAAAACAAAGAACTAAACAAGCAAATACTGATGCAACCTCAAACTCCCCTACCCCCTCCCCATACTCCTCCCCAACATGAAGTATCTGTCACCAGAACAACAGCCCGAGCTCGCCAAGGGCTCGCTCAGACAACAATTAACAACCCCTACAACTTCTACAACTGTTCCCAAGTAACTAGGGGGGTGCATGCGTCCGATACGGCCGCTAAATGTCTTCTCATCCGTGTCAAAGAACTTGCTGCGTTGCTTCCGTTCGATGCCGATCCCCTGTCCTAGGGTCCGCCGCTTGGGTGATTGCTGCTGCCTTGTCTCTCCTCTCAGCCCTCCCCCTCAAGTGGTGGCATAATGTCATCCCGGTTCGGTGGATGGTCCGGAGGGGGGTCTCTGGCCGGATGATTGCCAGGTGCACGGGTCTGTTTCTTCGATTAGGTCTCCAGTCGCCATATATGTGTTGTTCCGCCCACCTCCATGTTTCTTTAGGGTCGGTGAAGTGGACCGTTGTCCCTTTTATGGAAGATTTTCAGTTGGGCTGGGAAGATTAGACCATATTTAACGTTCAGAGAGCGCAGCTGTTTCTTGATTTGCTCAAATGCCTTGCCTTTTGCACTTCTCTTGTATAGTCCGGAAAGAGAGCAATTCTGGAGCCATTGTGGGTTATCGTGCCCCTCGTGCGTGCCATTTGCAGCAATGCGTCCCGGTCCCTGTAGTTTAGGAACCTTGCCACCACCGTGCGCGGCGCGGACCCAGGCGGGGGACGTCCAGTGGGCACTCGGTGAGCTTGTTCTATCGAGAAGAATTTGGAAAAACTCTTTTTATCAAACAGATCGATGAGCCATTGCTCCAGGAACAGTTCCATGCAGTCACCTTCGGCCTTCTCGGGCAAGCCTAGAATGCGTACATTGTTCCGTCTCGATCTGCCCTCTCCTTCATCTACTCTTGTTTCCAGTACCTTTAGGCGGGCTGTAGTTCTATGCAGCTGCTGCTCCAGGTTCTTCAGTCCGTCTTCCGTCCCAGATATGTGCTGCTCGGCCTCACCGGTGCGGGACGTTAGCTTTTGAAGGTCGTTACGTAGTAGCGAGACATCCACACTTATTCCATCTATTTTTTGTTCCATCGAGGCACGGGAATCGGCGATCGCCGCCATAATGTCTTTCAGAGGAATTGCTCCTCTTTCTTCTTCCATTGTTTCACTGTGGTCTTGCTCCACCGGTGCATTCGCTGCGGCAGTCGTGAATTGGTCCATTTTGCTCCGAGTTCCCGTTTTTTTGGATTTTTCTTTTCCCATGTCAGAGGTCTTTACATGGGAGTTCCTGCGTAACATGTGCCGCCAATGTGTCCGGCGTCCGATGGGTTATAATCACCTTCACCTTTCGATTTTGGGAGACTCTTGCAGTCAGGTGTGTGCTGGGGGCCAGTTAGGGCTTGGCACGGGGGTAGGCGCTGGTTTGAGGCACCTCCAGTCCTTCCTTGTGTAGGCTCCCACTTACTTTTGTGCGGTGGTGCAGCCGTGTGCCGCGTGTAGGGCATTCGTAAGAGTCAGCCTGATCGCCGTGCCCGCTGCCGGAGACGCATCCGCCACCACCCATGCCTCCTGCCCCGGCTTAGGCGGGCGCATGAGGGAATTTTGACTGTGATTGCGGCCCCTTCCACCAGGACTGTCCTCGTGTGCGTCCACTTCAGGCGCGACACCTTCTTTCCCCCGGAGTGCCTGGCGGGTGAGTGGGGAGCGCGCGCCACTCCTCTCAGCGGGATGGGTGCCGGGTCAGAGGCGAGGTGGCCCTCCTTTCCCAGTCGGCCTCTGCGCACCGCCGTATGTTACTGTCCGCCTGCACCCACCCCGCTCCGAGGGACAGCCCGGGTCCGCTCCCCACACCTCTCATCCCCTTTGTCGGCGCCGGTTCACAATCTCGTATCTTTGCTACGCAGGCAGGCTCACATCTGCATCACGAAGCACAGCGCCATCTTGGGAGCGCTTCCTCAGTACGCTTCGGGGAGTTCTCTGTTCTTTGGTCGCCTCGCTGTTGCACTTTTCGCTACGATTTCCTCCTGAAAATTCGTAGCAGCGGTCCCCCTCACAGAGGGGCTGTTTAAAAAATGTAATTTGACACGGATGGCAGGTGTTTTAAGCAGGATGTATGAAGTGGGCCAGGGAGCTCGAAGGCTCACGTCCGCATCGTTCCGTAGCTGGCCACGCCCCCCTGCATTGGCTTTCTTGGGTTTTGGGGTGTGTACTGACTCACTGTGTTAAGGATTTCAATCAGGCGACACACACCTTGGTCTCGCCCTAGTATGCAGCGCACAATCGAAATGCTTATATTTTTATTTTTATAGATTCAGTATTGAGATGGTATACCACTCATATCACACCCCCTCTTCAAATACCCTGGGTCACACTGGACCACGAACCAGGCTGGTTGGGAAAATGCAATATTTATTCATTTTAAAATTAAAAAAAAATCCTACACTTTTAATATGGGGCAGCAATCACCAATGGGGTGATAATTACAATGAGAATGTGAGCAATGCACTGGGTTTAACCTTCTAGTGGAACATATACACAGCACTGCGGAATAGGAGCACTTTTTGATTTAGGAAAGATAGCACCCAAGTTAGGATTTCCCCCTGCAATGTTCCCTCAACCAACAAATAATCAATTCTGAACAGAAGCAGCAGGTAATCAGGAATAAGAAACAAGAAACGGAATTGAATCTGACCTTCCCTCCCCAAATAAGAGCGAAAAACGGATTTTAAACCCCCTGCAATGTTATGAAATGACACTCGGAAATGGACAAATAAATAATGAATGTGTGTTAAAAACCTTGAAGCAAATATAATTCCTCACTAAAGCAACAATGCAAAGACACTAATAATCACAAATAATGGCTTGCCCAGAGAATGGTGTTCGAAAATGAGTGGAAAATTTAAAACAGATTGCAGCCAAATGACACGCTGGAAACTTTGCAATTTTTCTATTACCGCCTGAAATTACCCAAACGGTTTTTAATAAAAACTGGTGAAATACACTGATATGGAAATGATATAAAGTTTCTAGCTGGTAAATTGGGTAAGTTATGCAAGATATAAAAAGGTGCACTTTGAGTAAAATGGAGCTGTGAAATAGATAAGGAAATCGGGTGTGACAAGAACAGTTTTACTTTACACTAGAGTATTCAGGCTAGGCCACCAAAGATGGACACAGTAAGAGCCAGGGCTGATTCGCGACTTCAACCCCGTCACTCCAGTGCCCAACCCTGGCAGAAACCAGTCCGATCACTCGAAATAGGACTAATGGTTTAGGATTACACAAGACAAAATTACTACAGAGATGGCGCTAGCACTAGAAATCAAGGGCAAGGTTGCAGGGATAATTCTGACAGTTTTAACAAGTTATCAGGATAAGGATAGGATTACTTAGAGAGTGGGATAAGGACAAAGACAAGATATGCTAGGGGTTTATATGGGGTGGCGATTATACTCCGTCCCCTTTTAATTTTTGGAATTTTTGGACCGTCAACGCTTCTGGTGACTACACGACTGTGCGCCTGGCAAACATCTGGGCAGTTCTGGTCACCGGATGGCACTTCTAGACTGGCAATTCTGGTCACTGGATACTAAAGGTCAGCTGCATGGCAGGATGGCATGCAGTTAGTGGTATCAGGATGCTTCCCACAAACACAGCTTTCCCCATTGGTTATTTGGGAATTTTGGGGGGTTTTAATATTGAGAACGTGCTGGAGCAGGATCAGCAATGTTTGGGTTTTGCAGTGGGCCCTGGAGTAGGGTCAGCAATGCTTTAGCCCGGTAGTTGGGATCTGGAATCTGGATGGATGGAACAGGAACGCAGCTCAGGAACGTCAGGAAGAGTGTGTGTGTAGAGTCTCGTCAGGGACTCCTATTTATAATGCTTATTGACATCATAGACTATATTGCTGGGCGGGCTTAGCTACGCCCGCCTCTAGACAACTGGATTGGACAATCAATGTTGGTTGCCTCCCATGGGATGTAACACAGTTCAGGGGTTGCATTTTATGATGTAAAAAGACTTCCCACAGACCTTTTTGCCAAAAATCTGTCATACCAGAATGTACACATATTTTGTGTAGATCACAGCCGTCCAATCCTGCAATCTGTGAGACATTGATTTGTCCTTTTATGCTTTTTTGGTCATTTTCAGTGTGAAATATTCGGCCTAAAATTCCATAACTTTATACCTGGGTGTGGTTGATCATAAGGGATGTATGTACAAAAATGTGCATTTGCAACATGGATGCTTTTCTTGTAATCCACAATACGTAGCCATTTCTGCCCCCAAAGTGTCAGTGAATTCTACCATGTCTTCAATGAAAGCTCATAAAATTATATTTTTACTATAACATTTTGCATTTTTCCTAAATCTTGCGGCAGAGATAGAAAGTCTTAACGTTTATTTATAAAATAGTCTTTGGAAGCAAATGGCAGTCCTTTGTCTGTCACTGGCCCATTTTTTTTCTTTTTAAGCTGCCACCAACTGTCACTTCAACCCTGTGTCGGGTGGGGTTCCCAGTTTGATTGAAGGTTTTATGGCCCCCTTCACTTCACAGGTTAGTGTCCCAGGACTTCTATTGCCCCAGCCTGGAACACAGACGAATGTCTGACGGTGCGTGTGAACTTTCTTTGTCGTGGTCCATTCAAAGTTTTTCAAGCCAGCAATTATCACTTTCGTGTCCTGGAAGTTTATGGTGTGGAAGTTTATGGGGAAGCTTTAACTGTGACAACCAGAATAACCTGTTTTTGACAGCTTGCAAATCCAGCCAAGGCGGTTTAAACCTTTATTGTCTGATATTTGGTCCTGAATTAAAACAAACCTGTAGAATAAAATAGCCCATGTATGTATTTTCACCAGCCACAAACCCCTTCAAATTGCTAGGTAATGGCAGGCTTTCCTTCAACAGTTTACATTTTAACTTGCTCTTTTTCTCCTTTAGTTTTGCAAAAGCCCATGTTTGCCCATGTGTAGCATTTCCTTTCAAATTCGATTTTGCCATCTGACTTCCCAACACTGCCTCGCAGCCATAGTTATTTTCTTCTAGGCAGTAGGTTATTTGAAGCACAGATGCATTGAAACTGACATGGCTCAGATAGCTGGAGTCTCTTTTGAACTACTGAGCTTTGATAAATTTGTAAAGAAATGAATGCGTTTTCCTGTGCAAGTAAAGTGAAATTCCTTGTTGATTCCTCTCAGAGCTGGTTTGACAGGGCCTGTCATTTAGAAATCATGCCTGGTTTTGTGAAGGCACAATGAGATACTGAGCGTGGCAGGGCCTTATTAATCACAGTGATTTAAGGAAGAACAGATGGAAATAGCATCAGCAGCGTTATTTTAAAGGTGAAAAGTTTCCTTTATAATGCAGATCTTGGGCTTTTAGCAAAGCAGTGCTGCCTTTTCACTCCATTTCTTTTGTACAGATAAGAACACACTGGCATGCTCCCTTACTGTGTCCTCTTGTTCCATCCTGCCCAATGTATGTTTGGCAAGAAGGTGCAGCCATCTTTTTGTTACAGGAAAAAATGCAGTTTTGATGCCATAGCGTTCACAGGAGCCAGCAAAGCCATTTTCCTGTTTCTTCGCACATGCAGCTTGGTGATGTGGGGGAAATACTGTTGAGTGGGTCAATACATCTCACAGCTGTCTGATCCTGTGCCTGTGGGGGACAGTGAGGCAGGGCATCAGTCATGGGTCATCGTACATCCTACATACATCAATGCTAGTACATTCCTAGTCATATGCATTCTCGTAGACATGTTGGAGGGACAGGCATGGTGCTTATGGGAGTTGGGGAGGGTGCAGTGTTTGAGCATCCTTCTGGTGCAACCATGTTGTACATGGTCATCGTGGTGGGTCACGTGTGCAATGGGATGGCACAGTGGTCAGGCCTGCATCTGTACGGTGATGTATATGTGTGTGTGTGCGCATGCAGATGGTGCATGTGTTGGCAATAGGGGGGGACTCGTGAGTTGTGTTGGTGGAGTTTGTTGGGTGTGTTCGTGGCAGGGACATCGAGGTTCTGTAGGGGGTGACTTTAGGTGGGAGGTGATGGGGCATGTATTTGCTTTCTCTACTTGCCATTTGGACTTTGCAATTGAAGTTGGGGTTGAAGGTGTGTTTTGTGACTTTGGTATTAGGCTAAGGGTCACTCACCATCATCGACTGATGTTGGGGCTCCCAACTCTGCGTGACCGACACCCTCTATGCCTCGGGTCCATGACTGAGCTGCACGTGTCCTCCCATGGTGCTAGCTTTATTGGGGATGGTGCTCCCCCTCCTGTGGCCAGCCCCTGGCTGCGATTGGCAGAGAGGATGTTGTGGACCCGCAGCCGCAGCTCATCCCACCGCTTTCTGCTGTCTCGTACGGTGCAGGGTGTTGTCGCCACCGCAGACCTTTTGCGCCACCTCCTCCCACACAGCTTTCTTGCGCATCTGTGCTCCCCGGAGCAGGTCTACACTGAAAACAACGTCCGCGTGTTCCACCAGGGTATCTGCTAGGATATTCAGCTCCACGTTTCAGAACCTTGGCTTTCGCTGACGCACTGTGCCTTTCCTCGTAGCCATGTTCCTCTGCTTGCTTCCATACTGCCCAGTTCTATGGTCCAGGTGCTGTAGGCTGAGGACTGAAATGGATTGCGTTTTTAACGATGGCCTTCGGTGCATTTCGCGTTCCAGCGCGTTGACGTTGATTCCGGTGCCGGTATTGCTGGGATCAGCATGTAGGTATTTACGGCATCCTCTGTGCCAGGGGCATTGTGGATGTCAGTGTTTAAGGTTCTGGGGCCGTTACCGGCATGCCAGTGCTACCATTACTGGCATGCCGGAATGCGAGTGCACGCTGACTTGGAATCTACCCTAGATTCCGGCAGCAGTGCTACACGGACATGGTTGCAATGGCATGCCAGTAATTTCATTTCGAGGGGATTGGGTCCTCCGACGTATTCCATATCTATGACATGTAATCACCACAGCTGTGCTGCTTCGGAAACTTTTTTCGGCGTCTGCGTCCTGCGTCGATGCGCCGTCGTCGAGGACCTTCTCCGACGTCATCCGATGTGATAAGTAGGACGCACGACGCTCGTAGCCTCAGTTCTGTTTTTTCCGCGAACGTGTTGCTTCGTGAATCTTGGTTAACGCCTCGACTCTTTGGAGTTCTGTTCTTCTCGGTTCTTCGAACCTGTTCGTTTTGTGAAAATCCTTTGTGTGAAGATGTCTTCTACTTCGTCTTCGACCCCCTGTCCGGGTTTCAAGAAGTGCGGGGAGTGTGGGTCCAAGATGTCGGTGACGGACTCGCACGATGCCTGCCTCTGGTGCCTCGGGGAGGCCCACGACATGGATGACTGTATCGACTGCCAGTCGCTCACGTCCAAAGCCTTACGCGAACGTAAGAAGAAGTTGTCGGTAGGTCGGGTGTCCAAGCCCCGGAAGTCGAAGTCTGCAGGGCTTTCGACGGATGATTCGAGGGGTGACTCTCTGCGTCATCGTCGGAAGTCTCGTGGGTCTCCTTCTAGGAGTCGGTCTCGCCACTCCTCAGCCTCTTCGAGGCATTCTCGGAAGCGCCGACACCGGTCGTCTTCCAGGTCCTCTTCGGAGGACTCTGCCCGGCACGTCGCTTACCCCACCAGTCGTGCGACGCCGGAGGAATGGGCTTCCTTCGGGAAGAAACTGCTGGCGATTCTTGAGTCGCAGGGTACTAAGCTGTCCGCGCCCCCGAGTGGGGTTGGTCGTGAGAGGTCGAGAGACACCGCTCGCAAGAGTGGTCGGCACGAGTCACGGGAGAGGTCCCGTTCGGACAAGGAGACTCGTTCTCGACGTACCCGTTCCAGGTCCCGGTCCTCGATGCGTTCGAGACCGTGTGCACCTGTGAGGTCTTCGAGGAAGACATCGACGTCTGAGGCGTCGAGGGTGTCGACAGGCTTTCTCGAGGCTCCGGCTCCGAGGAAGTCGTCGAAGCCGTCGACGCTCAGGTCGTCGAGGGACACGCTCGGGGCTCCTGCTTCGAGGGCTGTGTCGACGCCGCCGATGCTCGTGGCGCTGCATCTGACGTTGACGCCGATTTCCTCGACGCTGATCCTCTCGACGCCGATGCCTGGTCTCTTGACGTCGGCGCCGATTTGCTCGACGCCTTTCGTGTTGGAGGAAAGGCACGGGGGAACCCCCTAGGAAGGCTCTGGTTAAGAGCAAGCACTCTCGGGTGCCTTCTTTTCGCCACCTGGAATATATTTCAGAGGCGGATGAGGATTCTGATGGCCTGGTTTCTAGTCAGATTCCAGATGAAATTGTCTCGGGCCATAGTCAGTTTGACGATTTGAGGCAGTCACTGCATGATGCCAGTGAGAGACTGGACACCTCTCCGGAGGTGGAGTTTTGTAGGCCTGAGCCTGGCTCTCATGCCGATTCCTCGTACCGGCGCCTTATGGCTAGGGTTTCTGAGTACTTGGGATGGTCTGCTCCCCCAGGGGAGTTTGTGCAGGTTGATCTGACGGACATCCTTGATGTTGGTCCCCCAACTGACCCGGTACTGCCGTTCCATATGGCTTTACAGAGAAGGGTGGCGGCGGCTTGGACTGCTCCGAAGAGTCTCCCGGCGGTGGGCAGATCCTGGTTGCGAAAATACCGTCCAGCCAGTAGTGACCCCCGCTACTTGACCAGGCACCCCACTCCGGAGAGTTTGGTGGTGCAGGGGGCCACGGCCCCGGCAAAGCAGGCGTCGTACCCTACCTTCCCTCCTGATAGGGACGACAAACGTTTTGATGGCGGGGCAAAGAAAGTGTTTTCTTTTGGTGGTATGGCGCTTCAGGCGGCCAAATCCATTTGTGCCTTGTCTCGTTTCACACACACTCTGTGGAACTGTGTTGCGTTAGTGGCTGAACATATTCCCGAAGGGGACGAACGGGATGGTTTCCTTGCTATGGTCCAGGATGGTAAGGATGCCATGTGTGAGTCCGTTCAGTCGGGTTTGGACTTAGCTGAATGCGTCAGTAGGTCCATGGCGGCGAGCACCGTGATACGCAGGTTTGCGTGGTTGCGGAAGTCGGGGTTTGCTCCTAATGTGCAGTCCCGGCTCCTCAACATGCCCTTTGACGGTGAACACCTTTTTGGCAGCAAGGCTGACGAGAGCCTTGAGAGGTTGCAGACCTCAAACGCTGCAGCGAAGTCGTTGGGCGCTGCAGTTCGCCAACCTCCGCCTTTTCGTCCTAGGGGACAGCAGTGGAGGGGGTGGTTCCTTTCGCTATTACTCGTCCTTCAGTAAAGCGAGAGGAGCTGGCAGTCAAAGAGGCCAACGCAGGGGTACCAGAGGTGGACGACAGGGTACCCGTGGTGCCAAGGCCGCTCGGGCAGTTGCCTCTTTGTCCTCAGGTAACGCCGCAGCCGCTCCCACTCAGTCATGAGGCCATGTCCCATGGTTCGCCGGTTGGGGAAGGCTGGCGCAGCATCTTGTAGAGTGGTAAGCCATTACTTCAGATGTGTGGGTTCTGGAGATCATAACCCACGGCTACTGTCTTCCCTTTCGGCACAGGCCTTGCGACAATCCACCGGGGAACCTCTCTTTGCAGAGTCCGGATCCGCTCCTTGCGCAGGAAATTAAAGCCCTGCTGGAGAAAGGCGCCATAGAACTGGTGCCTGTAGCGGAGAGGAACAAGGGATGGTATTCCCCTTATTTTTTGATTTCGAAGAAAGACTGGGGATTGAGACCCATCATGGACTTGCACGGTTTGAACAAACTCCTCAAGAAGGACAAGTTCAAGATGGTTACTCTCTCTCAAGTCCTCCAGGCCCTTCAGCTTCAGGACTGGTTGGTGTCACTGGACCTCAAGGATGCTTACTTCCATGTGCCGATCCATCCCAAGCACAAGAAGTACCTGAGGTTCGTGGTTGCCGACTCGCACTTTCAGTTTCGGGTCCTGCCGTTCGGATTGACCTCCGCCCGAGGGTTTTCACCAAGCTCATGGTGGTGGTGGCAGCGCATCTCAGGCAAGGGGGGATTCACGTCTACCCCTACCAGGACGATTGGTTGATTAGAGGGAACTCTCCCGAGCAAGTCCTGGATCATCTGTCCGTCACCTGCCACTCCCTTCACAGGCTGGGCTTCTCCCTCAATTTAAAGAAGTCCTATTTGACGCCAACACAGCGGCTCCAGTACATTGGAGCAGTGCTCGACACGTCCCTGGGGCAGTGTTTTCCTCCCCAGGTGAGGGCTCTTCACGTTCAGCAGATGGTGCACAAGTTTCAGCATGCCCAGACGCTCCCAGCGTTCGAGTTCTTGAGGTTGCTCGGCCTCATGGCATAATGCATTCTTCTGGTGCCAGAGGCTCACCTGCGGATGAGATCTTTGCAGTGGGCACTCAAGACGCAATGGTCGCAGTCCTCCGGCAGGATGTCGGACCCGGTTCAGGTGCCGCCCTCGGTTGCCCGGGACCTTCCGTGGTGGGCCGTCGAAGGCAACTTGATGAAGGGGGCTCCATTTTGGCTTTCCTGGCCGGAGGTGACGATCGTGACGGATGCATCCCTCACGGGATGGGGAGCTCATGCCAACGGGCTGACAGTCAGCGGTCGTTGGTCTCCGTCGGAGTCCAGACTCCATATCAATCTGTTGAAGCTGAGGGCCGTCAGGCTAGCCCTGAAGGCTTTTCTGCCGACTGCGCGAGGAAAGAGTGTCCTGATCCTGACGGACAACACAGTAGCCATGCACTACCTCAACAAAAAGGGGGGGCAGGGTCACTTCCTCTGTGCAGGGAGGCGATGCAACTCGAGTTCTGGGCCATCCAGCAGGAAGTTTCGATCTCGGCAGTTCATCTGGCCGGAGACGAAAACGTGACGGCGGCCGCTCTGAGCAGGCAGAGCGCGATCTCTCACGAGTGGGAGTTGGCTCAGGAGATTCTCCTGGAGATCTTCACCCTTTGGGGGACCCCTCAAGTGGATCTCTTCGCCTCCAGTGTCAACCGGAAGTGCGAAAGGTTTTGCTCGCGGGAATTTCCTCCAAAAGGAGCCTTAGGAGACGCGTTTGTGGTGGAGTGGTCATTCCCGCTGCTGTACGCGTTTCCTCCAGTCCCCGTCATCCCGCAAGTGCTGCGGAGGTTACGGAAGTTCGGTTCCCGGATGATCCTCATTGCTCCGGCGTGGGCTCGGAGGACGTGGTACCCGGACCTTCTAGACTTGTCCATCTGCCCTACACGTCGTCTTCCCTACCGAGACGATCTGCTCTCACGGGAGGGGGGTCAGGTTCTCCATCCAGAGGTCAGATCCCTCAACCTTCACGCTTGGCTTCTGAAAGGTTGAGGTATAAGGATTGGGGACCTCCCTGAAGACGTGATGGAGGTGTTGCTTTCGGCCCGAAGGCCAGCAACAAAGTCTCTGTACCGTTGGCGTAAGTTCTGCGACTGGTGCAGAGTTCAGAATGTGGATCCTTTTGCATGTGACATCCCCATGGTTCTGTCCTTTTTACTTTCTTTGGCCCACAGGGGCTTGCAAGTGGGTACCATTAAAGGTTACCTGGCGGCGCTGTCCATCTTTAAGCGCTCGTCTGAAGAGTGTTCTTACATTAAAATCCCTTTAATTTCACAGTTTCTGAAAGGGCTCACTAATGAGTTCCCTCCGTCACCTTTCCTGGTGCCGGGTTGGGATTTAAACCTTGTTCTTAAGTTTCTTATGGGTGCTCCGTTTGAGCCTTTACATTCTTGCCCTTTGAGGCTGTTAACTCTGAAAACTGTGTTTTTAGTTGCGGTTACTTCCGCTCGCAGAGTGAGTGAGTTACAGGCACTTTCAGTTAAGCTACCCTTCACTGTATTTCACAAGGACAGGGTTGTCCTTAGAGTTCGTCCTTCTTTTCTTCCGAAGGTAGTGACGGAATTTAATTTGGCCCAGAAGGTTGTTCTTCCGGCATTCTATCCTCCTCCGCATCCTGGTAAGGAAGAGGAGAGGCTCCATAGGCTTGATCCTAGGAAAGCTTCAAGCTTTTATGTTTCACGCATGTCCCGGGTCAGAGTGGACGATCAACTCTTTATTGGTTACGCTGGAAAGCGTTTGGGGCAAGCTGTGACGAAACAGACTTTGTCTCGCTGGATTATTTTAGCCATCTCGGAGTGTTACCGCTTGGCGGGTAAGGACCCACCGGCTGGCTTGCAGGCCCATTCTACCAGGGGTGTGGCTGCATCTACTGCCCTGCAGAGGGGTGTTCTTATTCGCAACATCTGTGATGCAGCCACCTGGGCTTCAGTACATACATTTGTACGTCACTATTCCCTCGATTCCATCCGAGGACAGGATCTGGCCTTTGGCAAGGTGGTCCTTTGCTCTGCTATTTGATTGGCTATTCTAAATTTTGATTCTAAATTCTTTCCCTCCTCCTTGCTCTGGTACTGCTTTGGGAGTCTGTCATAGATATGGAATACGTCAGAGGACCCAATCCCCTCGAAGAACAAGTTACTTTCTTACCTGGTAACGTTCTTTCGATGGGATGGTCCGACGACGTATTCCATATCGCTCCTGCCCTGCCTTCCCCGCTGCAGAATTTCTTTTGCGATTGCAGCTTATGTTCCGCAAGGCTTTGTGTCTGACTGGCAGTTGACTAATGTCACACGTTCTGGGGGGAAAAAACTACAACTGAGGCTACGGGCGTCGTGCGTCCTTATCACATCGGAGGACGTCGGAGGAGGTCCTCGACGACGGCGCATCGACGCAGGACGCAGATGCCGAAAAAAGTTTCCAAAGCAGCACAGCTGTGGTGATTACATGTCATAGATATGGAATACGTCGTCGGACCATCCCATCGAAAGAACGTTACCAGGTAAGAAAGTAACTTGTTCTTTTTTTACCGGCAAACTCGTAATGACGCCCAATATCTCTTTCACAGTACACATTTTCAAAACCATGCACCTGTTTCGTCTCCACAAAGTATTATTTCCAAGTTTCAAATATGATTACCTAGAGGGCATGGGCTGCATGCGAGCGATGCGGAAGTAAGCCCTGTGAGCTCCTGCAGGCGCTGAGTATATCCTGCTTTGATATCCTGATTTTCGTGGGTAAAAAACCAACAGAAAGCACTGATTGAACCCGTGAGGTGGGGGGGGCCTCGGCTGACCGAGTCTACTGTGTCTACTTGGCTGGACAATTGAGAAACTTTGAAGACCGCTGAGTGCCGGTACCCCTGAAGGCGCACGTCTCAAAATTGCCAACAGCACCTGAGCGTAGCGACCAGATAGTCTTTCGGGGTGGCACTGCCGGCTCTGCATGTTGGACCCTGGAGGCAGCAACATAGATGACCTTTGATGGCCTGCCTCTGAATATAAGAATAGCGGCAGGAGGTTGCGGCCACGAGATCCGCAGATGCCGACCCACTGGGGATCCGCCGAGAAACAAGAGACGTGGAGGGCGACATACTCTGCCCGGGTTGGGCTGCCGCCACAGCTCTTTGTGCTACTGGGGTGCATGGACCGAGGAGGTGTTAGGGAGAATTCTCTGTTTAGGCTGAATTTCCTAACCTAGTGAGTCCCCCAGCAGCTTTGCTGGATTTTTTGGGGTTTATTTTTTTCTCCTGCCAAGAGCGAGACTCTTTTACCCTCACTCTTGGACATGACTTGAGAGTGTTTCTGTGACTTGCTATGTGCTTATGGGCTATGGGGTATTTTTTCCCATAGGCTATCATTGGTTTTTGAATGTGTGTTACACAGCACCCTCCGTGCAGTAACACCGGGGTGTCATAGTGACCCCCAAACATAGACTCCACACCCTGGGACTGACTACTGTCTCCCTGGGTCTGTAAAGTCACCATTGACTTTACTATGCTTAATTTAGGAACTTAACCAGTACAAACCATCATACTGTGGAAGTACTGGTAGGGGCAATTAGATTGCCCCTGGGTCTGTTGTCGAGGGGGCACTGTCCCGTCCCCCCTCGCCGAGTTTCTGGCTGGTGGCAGTGGATACCACGGAAATATTCCACCAGAGTATTTCCCAGTGGGATTTCCCATTGATTTTAATGCACCACTTTTTGGTGCAATGTTAAAGATACCGCTGGTTTATTTATTTAATATAAATTCACCGGTTGGGTTTTTTTGTCAGAACTCGCCGCCAAAATGGCATCTAGGTTCACTTCAGTAATCCTGAACCCGAGTCGAGCCTTTGTTCCACTTTTGGCGGGCTTCAGCACAGAAGCCCTCCAAAGTGGTGCCATTCTGTCTGGGTACCACAGGGGGTGTGGGAGGGGGTTTAGGCACCCTGGACTGAGTTGCCTTGCCAACTCATGTCGCACTCTGGTGTGATTGGCCCAAGTGGTGAGCTGCCCCGCTCACCACTTAGCATGTTTGAGTGACAGCTAGGCTGTATGAATGGGGGTTTGCTGCATAAAAGCAGGGTCTTTGGGACTGGTTCTTCAGAAGTCGCCACCGGACCTAAGAAGCCGAAGAGGGAGAAGCCGAGCCGACCTGCCAAGATGACACCACCGGTGGAGCCCTGCGGAACCATCTCACCACTTTTCCCAACGACAGAGGAGACCTCCAGCCGGGAGAGTGTTCTTCCCTTGACTGGTGGGGACAACCAGTTTCTGCCTTCTTTTTGCCTCCCTGAAGCATCTCGTGGCCACCTTGCCTGTGCCAAGCACCCCGGCAACCGGGATACCACTTTTTACCTCAACCGCGAAAGAGGGGTAACATCCTTTTAACCGGAAAAAAATCCACGGCTGGTTTCTTCCCTGGTAGTGCAACAACCTTCAGCTTTCCTCCACGTCGAGATCTTCTCTTCCTCTGGACGACGCCGCGACTTGCACCCACTACCAGGAACAACTGCCACCGCTGGAGGATCCTTTCCATTTTCAAGGTACCGTGTTCCGCCCGGCTTCCCTTGCCACCGATTGTACGGGGTAGATTTAGCCCTCGGCTCTCGAACCTGGGTAAGCCTGGGACACCCTAACTAAACTTTTCTAAACTTGGTAAAACCTTTCCTACTCACCTGTAAAGACTTGTGACATTGTGTGATCTTGGACATCTTTTCGCCTGGCTTTCCCTAGAGTGGGCCTGGCAACCGAACTTCCTTGCTCCGCAATAGACTGCCTTTCTAAAACTTACTGTGAATCTCTGAAAAGTGTTTTACCTTGCTGTTTTCATTACTTCTGCCTTTTCCCTCCCTTTTTAACTAACTTGTTGGAGTGCCATCTAACGTTAAGCGCTCACCTCTGTTTGGAAATAAGTGGTGTTAATTTAGACTTGTCCAACAAATAACTAGGGATGTACATATAAGTAATAGTGACTGTGTTTTGACTTACTTACCTTTTCTGTGCTAGTGTAATTTATGAGTGTGTCTTTTAAATAAATAATTATATACTTTTACACCTAGCTCTGGTCAGTGTTTGCTTGTACTACTGTGCCTCTGTACCTATTATGTATGCTCTATATACTGCCTAACTCTTCTTGAGGGAAGTCTGACTGCTCAGCCACAGCTACCAGGTAAATCTGGGTGGTACAGACTGCTACCAAGTGGGTTTACTGCCAAACACCTGTAGTCTTAAATCTTGTGAAGTGGTCCCAGAGGGAACTGCACAGGTTTCTGCCTAACAGGAGGCAGTGGAGGAAGAGCCCGGACCCCGCCGAGAGGAACATCCTGTAGATGGGGGAGACAGAGGCAGCGCACATCAGACGACTGACGTGTGGGTACAGCTCCCGAGGAAGCATGCATGCCCTGTGGCCGCATGAGCTGCAGATCCTACGCTGCATATAGGATGATGACCTACTTTCCCACCGGGGGCTTCTGGGACCATTGCGCTCTGGCCCCCCGGCGGCAGCATCACGCGGGACGCACGCCCGACCGGTCCTGGCCCAACAGCCCATCTGTCCCTGAGTCGGGGGGTTGCCCTGAAGGAGATCGCCCGAGGCAGAGACCATCCCAATGAGCCTGTCGCCCACGTAGTGTGGGAAGGCGGGACTAGGCCCACTAATCGGTTTGGAGCTGACGCCATCGCCTCCGGGCGTGCCTCAAGTAGGTGCCCCCCCCCTGCCGAAGCATCCTAATATCTGATAGCTGTACTTCGCAATAACGTTTCATGTGCCCGGTGCCCGACCCCTGGAGCTTCGCAGAGACATACACATCAGAGGCTAGGGGTTGGCAGAACTGTGGTGTGGTAGCCCTCCTCCTCCCAGGGAAGCGCGTGAGAGTGCTGGCTTTTGGGGTGTGCCAGGAAGAAATGGTGCACCACATGGGGCATATGATGCAGCAGAAACAATGCTGAGATTTACCGCCTTTAAACACAGCCGATAGGAAAGTCTAGGTGAGGCACCTGTCCTGACACCCACATGCTGGAGATCTGCTGGGCGAAAGACCCGGGGTGGACTGTTGGGTCGGCTGATTGTTACACTTGGGGGAGCCACCTGACCCCTCCATAGCCGGGACTGTCAATCCGAGGCACGCCACCTTACTCTGCTGCCACCGGCCTGCCGCGGGGGAAGGTTACATTTACAGTGCGCTATAATAAGACCCCCTGTGTGGGTCTCCTGGGATCCGCCATCAGTGGTACGCGACACACATTGCTGACAAAGAGACTGCCCTGTGCATGGAGCGGTGCTACGCCAGAGGTGTAGGGTGGAACTGAATCGGATGAGAGGAACCACATCCCGAAAGCATTCGGGCAGACCTACTTGGGGGGGGGGAAAAGACTTTTGAACCCTGCCACCTCCTGCTTGCGATACCTGACACTGAAAGAGGGTCTGCCTTGGCCTACTGACAGCGCTACGTTGATTCCACCAACAGAGCACAAGCTCCACATAATCCGCAAAGATGGGCAAGGATAAACAAAAGAACACGTACACACAGAGTAGCATGGATCAATTTACGGTCTCCACCACTCCAGCACCGACGGACCAAGCAACTTGACCGACCTCCGCCACTGGCGAGGATACTCTTTCATTACGGGATGTGATGGCCACCATCGCCAGCTCTCACTCCTCGATGGTGATCAAAATGGACAGCATTGCAGCAGAGGTTTCCTTTTTGTGCCATGATCTTCAAAAGCTTACCTCTCGAACAGGGGAGGCGGAACACCGTATCTCCGAAGCGGAAGACAACATCAATGGCGTCAACCGGAAACTATCACAAGCCCTGAACCGCCTGAAAACCCTAGAATCCAGGGTAGAGGAGGGAGAGGGAAGATCTCGCCGCAACAACGTGCGCATTCTTGGACTTCCAGAGGGAGAAGAATGACATAGTGTGGAGCTATTTTTAGAACAATGGCTCACGGATATCTTTGCGCTGCACTCCTTCTCCAAATTATTCTAAGTGGAAAGAGCCCACGCAATGCACTCAGGCAGACCGATCCCAGGTGCGCCACCTCAAACGGTAATCGCTAAATTGCTCAATTACCGGGACAGAGATGCCCTCCTCCAGATGTCGCACTCGAAAGGGACAATTACCCACAACGGATCCTGGATTGCATTTTTTCCTGACTACACCCAGGAGGTGCAACGTGCACGACAATCATTCGAGCCACTCAAGAGACAGCTGGCCCTCATAAACGTGAAATACGGGCTGCTCTTTCCAGCGCAGCTCAAAATATACTGTAAGGGAACCACAGTACATTTCACTGACCCGCAAGAAGCCTGGAAATGGGCAGAGGCTCTTATCGAAGGCGACTGGACAAGACAGAGAGGTAGACCCCGGCCTAGACCAGGTAACGCCTCCCCTGTGAAAGATCCAGAAGTTCTGGGACCGGATGCCCCGGAACTGGCAGCAGACCGGAATGAACGATGAGCAGGCTACGGTCCCGCACCAAAGAAACATTGCGGATTGTCGCAGTGCAACGACATATTATTTCATGGTCTCTGTTCTTGCCATCCGATGCAGGAGATGGAGCTCCAGGAAGGGCTTCCCCCCTTGATAGTGTTTTTTCTTCTTGTGTTTGTTAGTATTGGAGTGTTAAGCTGACACCCTAAGCTTTTGAGTGTCAGCAGTGTTGGGCCACAGGTACTTCGTGTTGAGGTGGAGTATAGGGAGGGGAGAGTTTGCACATTTTTTTGTTGTTTCTGGGCTATCACATGTTCACACGACAATCCAATTACAACCCTTTGTAAGAGCTACCTCACACTACTTCACACAAGAACCTCACACCCGCAGCACACACCAGCGGGATACCGTCCTTTCTTTCTGATCATGACATTCTGAAGAGCCCCCCATTACATGCTGTAAAGTGCGTCTGCACAACCCCAACCGCCATCCGTTGAACCTCCCAGATCTCTTAAACTGCTCACCTGGAACGTGAACGGAATGGGTTCTGAGATCAAAAGGCGCCTTGTTACGCAACTTCTGAATAGACACTCCCCTGATATGGCTCTGATAACCAAGACACACCTGGCAGGGTCAAACTGCGCCTTCTTTCAAAGAACTAATTACCATCCCGCATTTCACGCGGTATACACAGTGGGATCCAGAGGTGCTCTTATCCTGATACAAAAACGCGTCCCGTTTGTTCCACAAATTGTAGAGCAAGACCCCAGGGGTCGCTATGTGTTAATCTTAGGAACGCTTTAGGGTGAGAAGCTGCCTATTGCTTCAGTGGATTCGCCACCGGTACAGGGGCAAGAATTGCTAGACGAGCTGACCACTCTTATGGGAAAACATCAACCTGACATGTGGATTCTCGGGGGAGATTTCCACGATGTCATGTGTAATATCATGGATCGCACCCACCTGAGGCACCGAAACCCGACACCCCCATGAAGTTGGGCAACTTTATATCTGCCTTGGGCCTCCGGGATGTGTGGCAGGAACTACACCCGTGAACTAAAGGATATTCGTTCCACTCGGGAGCCCACGGCTCCCTGTCCAGGTTGGACTACTTTTTCCATCCGAACACCGACCTGCACAAGGCAATGTCCACAGAGCTGCTTCCCCGTGGTATCTCGGACCATTCACCAATGACGTTGGAATTACGAATGCATGGTATAATCCCCCCTAGAACATGGAGATTGAACAACTATTACCTTGGGTTCCCCGAATTGGTTGATCGCCTCACTGAAGTAACTAATACTTTGAGATCAATGAAGCTGCAGTGGACAGCCCGGGGACGATATGGGAGGCCTATAAAATGGTGCTGAGGGGAGAGAAAATCTCCTGGACAGCGAATAGAAGTAAAGAATGGCTCCAAATGATAGTAGAAGCGGAAGAGGTGATGAATAGTTGGGAAAAGACATTCTTGACCCAACCCCCGAGATTCACGGGTCCCTTAAGCGCGCCAAAGAGTACCTTCGGAATATGGTGCTGGACAATGCCAAACAGGCCCACTGGTATTCCAGAGCAAGAATACACGAATTTGGGGACAAGGCGGGCAAAATGCTAGCCTGGCTTGAAAAAAGACGAGGAACAACGCCTTGTCCGGGAAATTGTCACTCCACACAACGAGCGGTGCCAGTCGGACGCCGAGATAGCGGAAGCTTTTGTGAATTCTACGCTGACTTATATCGGGCTCCTGCTCTCTCACTGGACGCCTCCCTTTTAGACGATATTACACTGCCATCTCTCTCAGCACAACAGAAGGAGCAATTGGACTCCGACCTGTCAGATGCAGAAATTGCAGAGGCTATAACACAATTGCAAGCGGGGAAAACACCGGGCCCTAATGGATTTCCGGTTGAAACCTGGCAAAAGTAGGGTCGGGAAAAAATAGCGTCCCCCCTCAATAAAATGTTTCTTTGTGCCCGTGAACAGGGCACCCTTCCACCAGACTTGTGTAAGGCGACCATCGTGGTTATTCCCAAATCGGACAAACCCCCTGAAAGATGCACTTCCTATAGGCCCATATCGCTATTTAATAGTGAAGCCAAGGTTCTTGCCAAACTCTTAGCTAACCGATTACAATCGGTCGCTCCCACCCTGGTCCACCTGGACCAATGTGGCTTTATGCCACATAAGTCGACCCGAATGAATCTGCAACGCCTCCATCTGGCACTAGAACAAGCTCCCATTATAGATACACCACTTGCTTTATTGGCAATAGATTTTGAGAAGTGTTTGATTCGATTTGGTGGGACAGCCTTTGGGAAATTATGCGATGCATGGGGTTTGGAGATACCTTTTTTGGGATGGGTACAATTACTCTATACAAATACCCAGGCAGAAGTCAGGGTGAATGGGTGGCCCTCCCGACCCTTTTCTCTCGGCAGGGGTACGCGGCAGGATGCCCCCTCTGTCCCCTTCTCTTCGCCCTCGCGATTGAGCCGCCTGTTTTGAGCGCAGCTTGGACGGGATTTAGATGGCCGGAGGGGCACGAAGACCGGACGTCTCTATATGCAGATGATCTTCTGATATATCTAGGGGACCCAGCCAGGTCTTGCCCTATAGTGACGCAGATGATCATCCGCTTTGGTGAGTTTACGGACTGAGAATTAATTGGGGGAAATCCGTGCTTTTTCCGGTCAAGGGTGGAGCGCAGGCTACCCCCCAGGACTGCCTGTATCAAGTGGAGTGGCATGGCTTTCGATATCTGGGAATTTGAATGTCCGGGGAACTGGCTAGTTATTCAACACACAACTTTCAGCCGATCGTTCACCGATTCGCCAGCGATGTTCACCACTGGAAACTCCTCCCGCTGACACTTATGGGTCTAGCCATACTCTTCAAGAGGATGACTTTCCCAAGATTCCTTTATGTCTTGCAGAGTGCTCCGCTCAAGATCCCAGACTCTCATTTTGATCGGGTAGAGACTCTTCTTAGAGAACTTATATGGGGTGGAGGTCAACCCTGCATTGCGTTAACTACGCTCCAAAGATCGATTTGGGAAGGTGGGATAGGAGTGCCCGGCCTCCAAACCTATCACTGGGCTTCACAGCTGGCAGTGGTCAATGACCCTGCTCCATGGTGACCAGGAACTACCCCACATAAGGGCCGAGATGGCGGGCATTCATGACACAGACCCACTTCGCCTGCTGTACCAACCTCCTCCAAGACCCCTTCCGCCTACAACCGCAGCGCACATTATCACAGTTTGGAGACAAGTGCATAATTTTGTAGGGTGTAAAAACAAAATAACTGCTGCGCAACCCCTGTGGCAAAATAGCAATCTGACCGAGATTGGGAAATTTGAGCCATGGCCTAGATGGATAGGGGCGGGGATTCTGAAATTTGGGGATATCCTTGTGGATGGGAAACTGGCCTCATTTGATGCTCTGCAACTAAAATTCCAGATTCAGGGTACCAAGTGATACCATTATATACAGCTAGCCCATGCCCTGAAAACCGACATACCAACAGATGCCACTGTTCCTGACTATACACGGGTAGAACGCATTATGCTGCTGGCACACATCCCCACCAGATGCACTTCCATCTTATATAATGCTATGTCATCCTTTGCCACTCCTGAACTGAATAGTTTAAAAGCTAAATGGGAAATAGATGTAGGAAGGATAGACCCAGAAGACTGGATCCAGGTGCTCATGCATCCTCGCAAGGTTGCCATCTCTTCTAGGCTTCGTCTGGTATAGTTAAAAAATCTTGCATCGAGTATATTACCCTAGGACAAGATTATATGGTTGTAAATGGGCCCCAAACCCGCATTGTCTCCGATGTGGACAGGAAGAGGGAACTTTTATACACATTCTGTGGGCATGCCCCCGGATCCTTTTGGAATGCATGCTGCAATGAGCTTGCTAGAGTCCTGGCCCGTACCATACCGTTAGATCCAAGGGTCCTACTCTTAGGCATACCCAACGAGAATGATGTTAATAAGTGGGAAAGGCTGCTTCTAAACACGGCAGCGGGGCTGATGAAACTTAACATTGTGCAGAAATGGGAAGCCCCAGAGTCCCCGATGCAAGATCAATCGATAATAGATATGGACACATGCGCTATGGTGGAACGTAGGGTCTACAGCGCGAGAAGCTGCCCTAACAAAGCTTCCAAAATATGGGGGAGGTGGGAAGAAGGGGTGACCTAGCACCCCCTGGCATAAATTGTGAGACTTTGAATAATATACAAATGTATTTACGTGGAAAGCTTCTTTGTGATTGGTGCCATATGAAGTATCATTTGATTATGAACGGACATGCTAGTCCTCATGTTGTTTTTGTTTATGTGGTTGTTGCTTAAAACAATAAATGTTTTATAAAAAAAAAAAATGATTACCTAGGATAATGTCACAACCGTCCTTTCCATGGAATACTTTTGTCAGGACAGCATAGCAAATGTCCCTTTTTACACAATAGTTTATTAGAAGGATAAAGTAATGATGAGGTAAATGTCTTCTTTCCTTAGTACTCTTATATCAACAGAGTCTTCTCCTTGAAGGTAACTGCTCCTTTACTGGTTCACTCGCCTACCAGGATTGGTTTCAACTTCATACACAACCCTTTTATGACAACACAGTTCTCTTCTTGAAAACCACTGGAACTGTTCCTATACTGGTCTACTCGCCTGCCAGGAATGGTTTTAATGTAACACAACTATCATTGGTTTCTCTGCTTGTGGCAATGTTCATTCCAGGTTTCTCCCCACCAAAATCTTATATGTTCAATGTTTGCATGTTTGTTTGCTTCTTGCAATGTGGGTTCCAGTTTTCCCCAAACTGATGTCCGATGTGAGGAGAATTGCACCCTTGTTTGCCCTTCTTTTTTAATTGGCCAGTATTCGCAATTGTCTCTGAATTGTAATTATCCCTTACAGAACACCCCAGGTTTACCTCTCTAGGTTTGTTCACCCGCTTCTTTCAGCATCTCTGTGTTGTCTCATGGTGCTGCAGTGTGGTATCAATGCAGGCAGGTCCTCTAGAATGGTCAGACCCTCTTTGGTACACCAGCACCGTTGACAGCTCTCCTGCTGCTGCTGCTACTTGCACAACGCTTCCCAGGAGCTCGCCACAGGGTCTTCAGGTACTCCGTTCTGCCGGAGCGGTCCTCCGTCACTCGGGAGCACTTCTCCCTCTCATCTGGGCTTCTTGCTCCACCTCTGCTTTCTTCCACGTGGCCCCTTTCCCGCTGCGCACATTGTGTATCACCCCGCAACTTCTCCTCCGACTGCAGCCTCTGCCATGGCCTTCACTTCTGCTTCTGCTGCTCCTGCCACCTTCCTCACCTGCGGCTGGGTTTTCGATTTACATGTCCTGCTCAGCTGATTAGAATAGGAACAACTATACTGCATGGTCTGTTTGACATCACTATTGATCCTCATTAACTCTTTACTCCTTGTCCCAGTACCATGGGCATTCTGGGAATTGATGTCCAAATCCATAAAGTTTTTAGGTTTCCCAAAGTTATTTTGTTTCAACTGATGGTTAGACGAAACAGAAGATGTCATATGAACATTATGTGCAATAAAATTAAGTTTAGGATTTTTACCCGAGACAGAACCATTGCAGTGAGGGAGTACCACATGTGACCCATATATTCCCAAAGTGTATTTTAATTGTTTTCTCATATACTATCTTTTGCGCTTTAACCTGGGTGGGTTTTGCGTAGTGTCAGCATACTATCAGGTCTTTGGGTATTATAGGATCTTCATAATCACAAAAGGACGAATACCACGTCACACCTAAGGGAGTCACGCTTCTCCCTGACATCCATCTCCTCCCATATGATCCTCCACCATAATACCATGCCCAGGATCAATATCAGGTAGCGGCTGCCTTCCCCTGGCCACATGGGAGGAGACTTTAGGCTGGTGATCAGTGATGACTCTGCAGGATTCATCACACAGTCCCTCCGATATATAAGTGTCCGCTTGGAAACACCTTGGCCAGGGTTTCCCCTCTGAGGACAGAGCAGTGAACATCTTCAAGATGGTCCAGGTTTCCCAACCACAGATGACAATTACAGCCTCTGCTTTTCTGCGTATGCTGGGTCTTATAGCGTCATGGTAGTGCCAGAGACCCATCTGTACATGATGTCACTACAGTGGCTTCCGATCTCACAGTGGTGACAGTGTCGGAGACTAACCTTTTACTCGTCATCAACCGTGGCCGCTAGTGACTATAGTTACAGACGTGTGCGTGAAGGGCTGGGGCACTCCCCTCCAAGACCTTATGGTGAGTGTACTGTGGTCCCGATCAGAGTGCCAGGAGCACATCAATCTATTGGAGCTGAGGGTAAGCAGGCTGGTCCTGGTCTTTTTCCTCCCATCTGTGACGGGCTAGACATTGTTGATCCTGACGGACAATACTATAGCCATGCATTACCTTAGCAAGCGGGGTGGCGTGTGTTCCTTACCTCTGTGCAGAGAAGCAATGCTATTGTGGTTCAGGGCTCTGGAGAACAGTGTATATCTGACTGTGGCACATATGGCCGGGAAGCAGATTGTGCTAGTGAATGCACTGAGCAGACAGTCATCAGCCTGCCACGATTTGGAGCTCTGCCACAATGTTCTGGAGAAGATTGTCTCCCACTGGAGTAGTCTCCAGGTGGAGCTCTTCTCTTTCAGTGTGATCAGGAAGTGCAAGTGATTCCGCTCCAAGGAATGTCCTCATCGGGGAGCTCTTGTGGGATGCCTTGATGGTTGAATGGGACTTTCACATACTCTGAGTCCCACTGATCCCTGTCATTCCGCTGGATCTCGGGATACTACATCTGTTCAGGTCCATGAGGATCTTGAACGCCGTACCCGGAGTTGCTGGACATGGCCACCTGCCCTCCCCTTCTCTCCCATTCGGTGGGAGGGGTTCTGCACCCGACCCTCTACAGTCCATCCTTCATGCCTGGCTTCTGAAGGGGCTGAGTTATAAGGTGCAGGATTTGTCGGGGGACGTTCTGGATGTGCTCCTCTCTGCTTGAGCAAACCGCCACTAAATTAATTTATGCTTGCAGATGGCAAAAGTTTTCAGCTTCTGTCTTTGGCCTGAAAGGGCTTACAGATTGTAGTAAAGGGTTATCTTGAGGCCATTTCAGTCTTCAAGAGGACCCTGCAGCAGGGCTCCTTTTTCACGATCCCCACGGTCACTCAATTCATGAGGGGTCTTTCCAGTAGGTTTTCCCCATGTCAGTTTGTTGTTCCGCCGTGGGATTTAAATTTAGTGTTGACGTTTTAATGAGCACTCCTTTTGAGTCCCTTCATTCTTGTTCTAAGGTGATTCTTCTGGTTTCCATCCCTTCCGCTAGATGGTGAGTGAGCTCCAGGTTCTTGGCCTGATCACGAGTTGGGCGGTATCCTGACTGAGATACCGCCTAACTTTATTCGCATAAGCGCCCACCTGTCCTGTGGTATTACCGCTTGATCAAGGGTCGGGCTCTAATTGTTAGTCCCCATTCGGTCCATGAATTTTCAGTGCAATTACTGTGTGGTAATACCGCTGGTGGTAATTGACACGAAAATTGGCATTTTTCTGGCGTGTTTACTCCCAGCTCTGAGCTAGAGGTTAACAAGCCAGACTCTAGTTTGGGCAGACCCTTAAATACGGCAGTAACACAGTTTCTGCTGCATTTAAGGGCTACCGCCCAACAAGTGATCAGCCCCTCTCTGTTAATCCTCCTTACTTGGTTTTCTACAAGGAAAAGGTGACGTTGAGAGTTAGACTTCTTCCTTCTGAAGGTGGTCTCTAATTTCCATCTCTCTCAAAAGATCCATCTACCCGTCTTCTTTCCTCCACCTCATCCTTCCAAGAAAGAGGAGCGTTTCCATCAGCTGGGTCCATTGCGGGTTCTCAAGTTCTATGTCTCTCAGACAAGGGAGAACAGGACTGATGACCAACCTTTCATTGGCTACTTGGGTGCCTGAGCTGGCAGGGCTGTAAACAAACAAAACCTGTCTCAGTGGATCATTCCCTGCATCTCCAAATGCTATAATCTTGCCACAAGAAGGTCCCTGAGGGTCTCAGGGCTCACTCCACCAGAGGGTTGGCCACTAACTCGATGCTGCAACACGGAATGCCTGTTCTGGATATTTGCCAGGCGGATTCCTCATCGCCCTCCATACCTGCCCTTCTTGGGATAGTTGGCACACCTTAGTTCTGCAGTCCCTCAGCGTCAGAGTGCTAGGGAAAAAGGGTGGAACTGAGGTAACAGTGTGTGGCACCTCTATATATACTGGTGTGAGACAAGCATGGTATCAAGAGAGGTGACACAGACAACAGATGTGCAGTTTCAAAAAATAAAAGTTTATCAATGATCAGGATGGTGTAATGCCTAACTTGCCCTATGCTACGATGGGATTTTCCCTACCTAAAGAAGCTAAGGAAAGTCTGTGTCTACAAGTCCAAAATAAGAGTGTGTCTGTCAAAATATATGCTAGTCCTCACAACTATAACTAAACATGGTGGGGGAATCTTCTCAGCAAAATGTAAGTGTTCAAAAGTAAAGGTTAAGCTACTTGAGTTCTTCTCGAGTTCCCTATCCCAAGTTCAACACAGTTACAATATAGGTTCTCTTCAATAGGGTTTGGTCAAGTTCTGAAATTACCGTCTCTAAGTTCAAGTACATCACAATTCACACCAAACAAAGGTCCTGGGCTTCCCTTCCCCAAGTTAAAATGTAGCACAGTTCACACAAAACGGAGGTCCTAGCACTCCCTTCCCCAAGATAGTGTTCTTTGGTTGTTAGGTTCTTATGGTTCCCTTCCCCAAGACTTTAACTGAGCATGCACATTGTTTAAATTGTTGAAAGTTCAGAAGAAAACACTGGACCCTCTTGACCAACCTTCAGGTTTGCTTCACCAATTGTTTCACATTTCTTTGCAGCTTGTTCGCCATTCAGGGGTTCCTGGTCTAGGCGCAGTTATCGGACCACACGGTCCACCCATCACAGGTCAGGCAACCAGTAACCCCATACTTTATAACTGGCTTGGTTCTTGATAACTTTCACAATAGGAGGCTTTCTGGTCTAGGCGCAGTTGTCAGACCACATGATCCACCCATCACTGGTCACGCAACCATAAATCTCCCCAAAACTGC
Source organism: Ambystoma mexicanum (assembly GCF_040938575.1). Classification (NCBI taxonomy): domain Eukaryota; kingdom Metazoa; phylum Chordata; class Amphibia; order Caudata; family Ambystomatidae; genus Ambystoma; species Ambystoma mexicanum. The sequence goes on along the minus strand of NC_090939.1, from coordinate 274,384,200 downwards.
TGGGCCCCTTTTTGGCTCTTCTGCATTGGGATTTCACTTTCCACACTTGTATTCTTTGCAACACTCTTTTATACCACTTCTTGGCTTGTCATATACTTATAACTCGTTCTCTTATTGCAGTTATAACTGATGGTCTTTATTATTATTCTTTGCACTTGTAATGCTCAATGAAACTCTTCAGTTTCATCACGTCTTTAATTCTGTTCATATTGCATTTGACTGGCAGTGTTCCACTTGATATGCCTATTTGACTTAAACTGTTCATTCACCATTCAGCACATCATAGTTTAGTCAAATAGCAGCTTTCTTTCAGTTAGGTATTCAATATATGCAGCATTGACTTGTGCTCACTCAAATAAGAACTTTCTTTCAGTACGAGATTCAATAGATGCAGCGTTTACTTGAGTTTGTGGGCCGTTATTGTCTGCCCCTTCGATGTGCTCTGGTCTCCTCAGTGTCTTCTGACACTTACCGGCTCTCCGCAGCTCCTCCCAGCAGCTCTCCCGAACGGGAACCAAACCGCCCTTTCGCCAGACAACGTCGCAACTCACACACCGTCTTCTGTGCTCTGCTCCACCTCTGCTATACGACAGTGCCTGCTGCCTGCCTTCCCATTCGAGTGTTCCCGGTCCTGCCCAGTCCCTCTGGCAGGTCTCTCGGGATCTTACCAGCGTCTCGGCTTCCTAGTCCTCTAGCACGGCAGATTCTCTTCTCTCTCCCTTCAGCTGCTGCTTGTATACTTTTGGACTAAACCTTTTATACTCTTTTCCATTCTTAATAGGCTGCAGGTGAAGTGAGTTACACTCAATTGCATGACCTTGTATAACCCTGTTAGTGTGGCATGCCTGATCTTCATTACTAAATGCCTCCAGGCCACTCTTCTTCGTCCCAGTACTAGAGTGGTGTTTGTAATAGGAAGTGTGCACTTCTCTTAGCTGCCTCTTCCTCTTCTCAGTACTTGGCGGGAAACTACAGGGAAGGATGGGATAAGATTGCAATATCCCAGCAAGACTGAGGGAGTGTCAGGTAGGTCAGTGCTAGTGAAGGGAGGATACCTTGTCTCACCTTCAGGTACCCTGTCTCCAATCCCCAAGGACCCTCCGCCCAGGTGATTCTCCCTCCCTTGTCGACCCCCAGGGTCGGGATCCAAAAGCGATGTCCCTTCCGTGGTCACCTGAACAGAAGATCCCTGGGGAGTAGATGCGATAGTATCTTCAGGTTTCTCACAATGGACCCAATGTCTTGACTGCAGCAGGGCGCGCAGAGGCATCAGGCGTAGCTGATGTGGAGCTGTGTTGTGCCCCCTGGTGGCGGGAAATGTTTCCAAAGAGCAACTGCCACTGTGAGATAGATATCATAGATGAGGAATCCGTGGGAAGAACATCCATCAGAAAGAACATTAAAGACAGGTAAGTAATTTCTGCTTCCACTCAACCCAGAGGTCTGGAGGCAATTACTGAGTGTACGCCCTCTGCATTTGCAGGTTTTGTTACTGAATACACCATCTAGGAGTGATGCTGCATTTGTCAAAGAGGATGCACACAATTGTATATCTTGTGTCAGTGCTTTCATCTCCTCAGGGTACCTGCTAGCCAGTTGGAATAGAGGACGAGCAGGCTAGCAGAGCTATTAAATATTGCTCTTATTGGTGTTTCTGCCCTCTTTTTTTGTTACTTTCAACGCCACCCATCAGGCATCACCACCATCTCATGTAATGAGATAACCACAGTTGTTTTCATACCAACACCACTGTAACAGCGGTGGAATGCTGGTGGAGTGAGGCAGTGATTATGTTTTGTGAAGGAAATTCAGGGGAACATGAGCCCTTCGCAGTTGTTAACAGTACATCATCATCTAGGGCATTCCCCACATTCTGAAAAAGTACACTAGTTACCCTGCCAAGCTTGCAATACCCTCAAGAGAGCCAGCATCACCTACAAAGCTTTAATGTCCAAGGTCAAGGCAACACCAGGAGCCAAGGTATCACCAGATTGGAATCCAAGAAGTACAAGAAGACAACCATAAAACAGACATTCTCCTACTATGCTCCCATGCTCTGGAACAACCTTTCTGCTAACAACAGGTCGTCTCTCTTCCTCCTGCAATTCAGGAAAGATCTGAACACCCTGCTGTTCAAGGAACACTTCCCCCAAGAAATGAGGACCCAAAGACCAATAAGGTGATCCCACCCGCCTTTCTATTCCACTCCTTTTATTGTACTATTGCTTTCTAGCTAAGTTTGTGCTTTATGAATGACCTACCTACCTACCTACATGCATCTATCTACAGAGAGTTCTGACTGAGACTGGTGCTGAAAACGTGTTCTGTAAATGAATCTATGGAATTGTATCAAGTACAAAGGATATCGGAATCATTGTGAAACATTTTTTACGTGCCTCCCAGTTTGGTTATTGAACAGTTACATAGAACACCCTTTAGCCCCGCCCTCACCCCCACTACCAATAACTATTTTCTCCTGTTGCTTTTCATCACCGTCCTAAATGGATGTGTGGGTGCATAGAAATAGCAAATGTGTATGGGTTTCAAACTACAAATGTATCTAGGTTACCCTTTGGTCTACAGGATGTAGCACAATTTAAGGTGGAGATGACATAGATTCAGTCTGAGCGAATTGTAAGCTCACATTTGTCAAAGCGGTGGCCTCGGGGCACTGATTCTTTAGAAACTGAATCCTTACAGGTAAGTTACATAGGTGAAAGATCTGAAAAGTTCAATTTCTAAAATGTTCTGCTATTACTAATGCTTTGTTAAGAAAAGGATGGATGCCTGAATTGTTTCCACAAGCTCAGACAATAACCTCACCTCCCCATTTTATATTTGAGGATTACCAAATGTTTCAGGGCACTCTCCAGTGCGAACCACTTTTTACAGGTAAATATTGTCTTGTTTATTTCATTTAGTGCAGCAGAGAAAGGTGTTAACGAACACCATCGCTTCTGCGGAACCAATCCGTATTCATTTTGTTGCAATTATTGATGAAAGCTGTGTAGTACTTCATTATTTTAAGAAGCTTGACACATTTACTTTGAAATACAAGATTTGCATTTTCAACATTTACAAATGCATTACTTGTCATTCTGTTTATTTTTACTACATCATAGCACAACCAACCAAAAACTTTGGGCCACTGAGCTGCAAAAGACAATTTCACGGGACAACAAGTATGTGCTGTTGGCATCCGAGCAGTTGGTAGGAGTCTGCCTATTTGTCTTCATCAGACCACAGCATGCACCTTTCATCAGGTCAGTAAATATTAACCACATGTGTTAATAGCATAACCTTATTATTCTGGGTTTTTATTTAGTCCTGCTTTACATTTCCCCCATGTACTTTCTTTGTACAACAGACCAGCAACACACACACACACAGATTGCAAGTAATGTGATCAACTATACCATTTTTGGCACCACTCTCCCGTCTCACCTGAGAAGGGAACTGAACTTGCAGAAAGCCTCAAAGATGCACCTTTTGTGCATCACATGCAACCAAGATTAACTGCCAACTGCTAGCTCATCATTGTAATCTGTAACACACATGATTGCTCTGCTGGCCAGATGCCTAGAACGAGTGTGGGAGTTGCCGATAGAAGACATGGTAAATAAGAGTTTTTGAGCACATAAGCTTTATTTTTATGCTGCCTGAGCCAGTAGCCTGTTGATCCCTTAGATGGAAATTCTTGCTTCAGGTGTTGCCTCCTTCCTCTGTTATTGCTGATGAGTGCCCTGCTCATCTGTGACACTGGACTTTGGGACTTCAAGATACATCGTCCCCTTCAGTCCCCTTTAGTAAAGAAGAGAAGGTGGCCCGTGTTGTGCTGGATTAGTTCATTTTAAAGTCTGAGAGACATTTATGCTTTTTAACGTGGGCTAGATTGCGTGCAATGCCCTATGCTTTTTAATGAAGCAGGAAGAAAAATCCAGGCTCCAGTTTACTAATGAAGCACTAGAGCCTGCACCAAAGGGATCTATTGTGTGATAGGTGACCACTGCCCAAGTTAGTGTCCCTTTGCTGAAGGTGAGGACGTCTAATAGGGGTGAAGGCCACTTACGACACAATCTATTGTGTCGTAAGTGGCCATCTAGCTTGATGGCAAGGGTGGCACTGATGCTATTTCAGCTTTTGGGGGGGCATTAAGCCTCACCTCGGACTTCCCATGATGGAGCTTATCAATGTCTTCTTGCCTAGTGTCCAGTGTATTTCCAACGCAAAGGGAATCTTGCAATGTATCATTTGCAGGTGGTTAGAGCCTCCATTCAAAGCTGACTGATTTGGCTAGAGAGTGTGACGATTAGTCGGAATTCATCCCTTCTCCACAATGGGGAGCCCTCTCTTGACGCTAGGGAGGTGAGCCCGCTCCTCAACACCCTCCCTAGGGCTCCAGGCAAGCGGGACCTCACTGGGAGAGATTCCGCCTTTGGGGACAAGGACTCATGTTCCTGTGAGCTCCCTAAAATACATCCAAAGAACACCTCTTTGAATAGATCGTATGCAGATTGGTATGAAGCGAAGACCAGTATGTGTTACTGTCATCAGGAAACTCTAGATGTTTCTTTAAATGAAAATGCACATTTAACTGGGAGGAAGAAGGGGATATGGAGGGAAGGAGAGAAGCCGACTGACACACAGAGAGAGACATGATATGATATGGCATTTATAACGCGCCTATACAAGTGTTTCAAGGTGCAACGAAGCAAGTGAGGGGAAACTGAGGGAAGACCGAGACAACGATCCTACTAGGCCAGGTTGTCAGTCTAGAAAAATGGATACCTCTACTGTGTGACCGCAAAAATGTATTTTGATGGCCGTGGGCCAACTGTCTCATGCACGATATGACAGAACATAGGTTTCCGAGTTTGCCAATGAACGGCTATTTTGATGTAACAAGAATCGCCATTTTGTTTTCTAACCATTGCTCATTACTTTCTGTTCTTATTGCTTCACAGTACATTTTCCGCTTACACTGCTTGACTATAAAACATTGTTGTCTGCACGTAAAAGGACAAGGCCGCAGGGCCGCGAGGATATCAAGAGTTTGTTGAAACACAACGTAGGCAGCGCCAGGAAGAATGCCCGGCTCCCTCCCGAATGTAGCCTTGAAGCAGAGCTGCAAGGCATTTAATCATTTTGCATTTGCCAGCCAGTCTCGTTATATGGTAGAATATGTTAGAATAAAGCAGCTAAAGGCTTGAATTATGCTCTTCTTACGGCACCCCCTTTGCTGAGCCCCGTTGGAGCGTGTCGGCTCCCAGGACACGAATAGCACCTCATAGATAGCAAGGTCTGGAATGCAACTCTCCCCCGTATGTAGCTCGCTTCCAAGAACAGAAGCACTGTTTTCTGTTCAACAACTGAAAGATGCCCCCGAACTCACAAATTGCAAATTGTTACTAGAATAGATGTTTGAAGGTGTCATAGTTGTCGAAAATGTCCATCATCACACCAAGTTCAAAGAAACCCAATAAAGGGGGGTGTTAAACATGTCATAGCTTATTGTTTGATATGCATTTTGTATATATGTAACTGATGTACGTAATTCACTCTCTTGCGTCCCTCGAGGTCTAGAGATACACGTCGCGGGGCGTGAGACAGAGTTGGCCAACTGAGACTTTTGCTTTGCAATAAACCCTAGCTTTGGGAATACAACCTCGTGTCTGGCGTATCTATCGTGTGTGGTGACTCGCCTTGTTTCCATAGACGTAAGGGACCCCTAGGGGCCCCTTTCAAGGTGACATTGAGATCGCGCAAGTGCAGGGGAGGGGAGAAGGGGAAAAGTGCGGGGGGAAAAGGGAGGGGGCAGTGTGGTACAAAGGATAACCATAAAATAAATAAGGCAATAAATAAATTGCGGTCAGCTGGTGGCAAGTGCAAGGGTAAGTGCAGACATCAGATGTCAAGTGCTAGTAGGGGCTGTAGGGATGCAGAAACAGTCCCCGAGTGCAAGCGTTGTCAGGGGGGCAGTGCAGGTGTGCAACTGGTGCGGGGGCGACCTGGGCCCAAGATAAGAGGGTAGCCAGGTAACCAATGCAGTTTCAGATTCAGCCAGGAGATCAGGAGGACATCAGGAAGAGAGAGGAGGAGAGAGAGAGAGAGAGAGAGAGAGAGAGAGGGAGAGGAGTTTCCCTACCTATAAACCAAAACTAAAGCTATGTCTGTGTCAGGATGTCAATAACTGAAAAGCCGTTCTTGTGTCCAAAACGTCATATCCTGACCCCCACATTATGAATGAAACAACAAAAATGTGTGAGGAAATATCTTCAATTTGATATTGGCAAAAAAGTGTTGAGAACTGAAAATAAGAATAACTCCAATGAAAACGTTCTCCAAGGTGGAAGCCCTTGCATCCAAAGGGTGTACCCCATCCCCTGGATTCTTAAGTAGGATGGAAATGATCTCTTTTACTAACATTTCCTTTGTGTCTTGCCTTGATTCACAAGGTTCCTATGTAGGCAACACGTTCAGTAACACAACTTTCTCCTTGGTTTCGAAAACATTGTCTTTGTTTAACACCAATCTCTCCTTAGTTCAGAAAACACTGTCTTTATTTTCTTTAACACCAATCTCTCCTTGGGTAAAAAAAGAACTGTCTTTCTCTAACATTGCTGGAAGCTTTGCAAATTGCCTGGTATACTCCCCTGCCAGGTTTCTTTATGCAACACCAACTGCCTTCTGTATTTGCCTGCCAGGTCTTCACTTGTGGGTTTCACTTGCCTGGTATTACTCCCCTGCCAGGACTTATGTATTTCAGTTGCCTGGTGTTTTGCTTTGCTAGGGCTTCTGGATGCGCTTCACAGTTTCTCTATCACCAATACTGTATGTTTTGCTCTTGGTTTGGTATATAGGTTTGCAGTCAGGTTTGTTCAAGATCTGCCCCACATTTTCACTTCATGCATCCATAGCTCATTGGGGATTGTATTTTGCCTTTTCTGCATTCAAATAGTCTTCTTGTTATGTTAACAAGGGTATTATGTTCAGATTGCTGTTGGCTTAGTCGATGGAACGCCCCGGGGTCCCCGCAGGCTTCGGGTAGACTCACCGGCTTTCTCCGGTCCAGTTTGTGCTTCTGCGGCATGTTGCTTTTATCCGCTTTCCACAATGGAGTGTGCAGACGTTCTTCCGGCTTCCTTTGCAGCTCCACGGTCACACACCTGCTTCCCTTCAGGTCCCGGAATGGAGGCAGCTACTTTCTCGACTTGCCGAGCACCCAGGGCCTCTCTCACAGCCCCCACCCTCTACATGGCACTTCTGTCACTGGCCTGGCATTTCTCCCTCTAACGTGGCAGCCTTCTTTGCTCTGCCACACCGGTATGTGATCTTCGCGTTAGTGAGCTTTGGCACAGGAGCCAGCGTCTTCTCCTGCACTGCCTCTCCAAAATGGGCGCTCGCCAAGTTTAAATGTCCCTCACCCAGGTGCTTTGGAAAAATAACTAGACTGCTTATTGTGTTCATGCTCTTGGTACCTTGTTCAAACTCCTGCATCCTCCTCGTTTCAGTACTTGGAGAATTCTAGGAGTTTAAGTCCATAGGTGTCATTGGACACATGTTCTTCTCAGTGATTTTACACAAAGGTACTTTAGAAGAAAAAGGTGTTGTGCTGGAGCTTTGTGTGTTTGTCTCAAAGTTGGCTGTTTGACCAGAAAAATATCAAGAAGAGGTTTCTTTACTTATTTTACAAGGGGGAACAAGCAGCTTATCATATGCCATTAGGGTCTTGGTATTAGAGGATCTTCCTCATGGGAGAGGTGGAGATAACGCGCCTCGTCAAATGAATTCATGACATCTGCCCGGTAGTTGCCTCCTCCCATGTGATCCTTCCTTATAAAGCCATCACCCAGGGTCAGGATCAGGTAGCGGCTGCCGTACGCTGGACTCATGGGAGGAGGCCACCGCCGGGGAATCCGTGAGGAGTTCATTGGATTCATCACAGGGTCCTCTAAACAATGCTGACACCACTCCACAAAGGAGGAAGCAGAACCCAACGGTATTGAAGATACAGCATGACCATCTTGGACAATAACAAGAAGAGACAACTGACCTCGAGTGAATAAAAGCCCTGGTGACGTTATGCCTACAAACATCAGGTAGCTGGGAAAACGGGAGACCCAGGAGGGTGACAGAAAATCATTATGGGACCTATCCTACTCTTCCCAGAGAAATCGAAGAGATTGTAATATTAAAGCCTAGAGGAGTGAACGAGAATCATGTGGGATCAATCATACTCGTCCCAGTGAAGTACAAGAGTCTATTGAGACCAATCATCCTCGTCCCAGTCGAGATAAGGAGATCAGAATACTGAAATGTAAAGAAGTAAAAGCGAAACATTGTTGGAATATACTTCGTCATATTAGTCAAAGTCAACGAAGAACATCTGTCAGCAGAGAGAACCAAGAGGAAGGGAATCAAATAATAAAGAAAATTTATCAAAGAGAGAAGCAAAACCAAGTTATTGACTGAGTTGCAAGAACTGATCAAGAGAATCACCAGAGACTATCTGAAATCCGAGTATTGAATAAAGTTTGTGGAAAGCAAACATCTCAGGAGAAGTGAATTATGCTCCTGTGCTTAGTTGCCTTCTTAGTGCTAGGGCCAGTTCAGGTTAGTTTGGACGGTGGACAGATTCTCTTAAGATATTTACTGATGACTAACGAGCACCTTTGTTAGTTTTGTTAGGTGGGGCTGCCTAATATTATAGGGATAGAGAGGCATTTTTTTGCCTTTGGTTAATAAAGAAGATAGTGAAATGCTTATCAGTCTGTGTCCTCCTTTTGACTCGCCAAAGAAGCCTGAACCAGTGAGAAGAACAAAGGAGAAGCATTGACTACAGGCTTCTGTTGGTGGTTAGAGCCTGCATTCCACACCTTCTCATAGTCCAAGGAGAAGAAAACCTGCTCTAATTGGGGATATACTCAGGTTAACACAAGACAGGGGCTCAACCCATCTAGACAGCACAGGCAAGCGGAGCACAGGGCGTAATTGGGAGACCTGTCTAGGAGTCTCATTTTTACTTGTACTATAACTGGAAGTTATATAGCATAACGTCTGCCATTTCTGTGGCTCCAGGGGCTGTAAAAGTTGGCGAGAGGTTTGCGTTAGTAGCAAGAGAGGGAGGGTCAAGGTGCATAACCTATCTGTATATTTCCTTTAACAAAGAGCTGACTTCACAACAGTTTTTCATTTCACTGAACAGTGGATCACAAATCCATGTGCTTGGGCCTGCAAACTCCCAAATAGGATGTGCCCATGTACAGCTCATAAAGTGTTGCACACACTGTTTCTCCTAACGACGTTAAAATTGACCTCATCTAATTTTCAATTATTGGTGTGCATTGTGCTAATGTGTGGAGCACCCTTATTGAAGGTTCAGGTCTACTGCCACCATGTGTTTGCTCGTGTAGATTTATCATATTGCCCTCTCCTGTTCTCATCCGAGTAGTGGGACATGACCCTACTGCTTTGTGGCTCCCATTCCTTTAAGCGCTTGCAGTTGCTGTGCAGTATGAACGAGTTGAAGAAACCCCTTGCTTGCATGTACATTTGTAACTTGTGTGGGAGTTGGATGGAAGAAAGATGGGTAATCACTGATGCGCACCAGATAGTGTATTGCACATTTTTGACACTGGGTCAAGTGTGAATTTCGTTTTTTTATTTGGACCCTTAACGTATAGAGTGCACTTTGTGATAATCAGAATTTTAGAAAATAATACACACTTCATTTATAGTAATTAAAGAAGTGGATTCAATGAAAGTTACGTTGATTGGAAGTTGTTTTCTTTGTTTCAGGGATGTTGCAGTTGATACAGTGAAAACTGGAATGGGCGGTGCTACTGGTAACAAAGGAGCTGTAGCCATACGATTACTAATTCATTCAACAAGCCTTTGTTTTGTCTGCAGTCACTTTGCTGCTGGGCAATCACAAGTCAAAGAAAGAAATGAAGATTTTATGGAAATTGCTCGTAAACTAAGTTTTCCCATGGTAGGCAAATCTCTTCTTTATTTTTGCATTTTATGATTCTCCATTAATAATTGGTGATTAAAAGGAGCATATTTCTGTGTTTGTGATTTTGGCCTATTAGGTTTAATTATGTTCATGCTCAACAAATCATTTACACTTCGCATCAAACAATAGGGTTGTTTACACCGTGCTTCATTCCAGTTGAATGCATTTCTCAGTGCTTTGATTCATATTTTTTTATTTATGTAAATGAAGGGTAAATTGGGGCATGTTACGTCACAAGCATTTCACAGCACTGATTGTCAGGTAGGTAGCAAAACCAGATGGATAACCAGTCATACACAGGTTTGTCAAACCGCAAACATTTTCCTTGACCACTCTGCAGTAGGTGATATCAACGCTAAAGCAGGGTGATTACATGGTCACACTGGACATGAAAGATGCATACTTTCATATTTCAATGTTCTGAAGCTATCATTGCTACCAACAGTTCCAGGTGGATAGTTTTGGGATAGTTCTTAGGGAGAATTCTCTGTTTAGGCTGAATTTCCTAACCTAGTGAGTCCCCCAGCAGCTTTGCTGGAATTTTGGGGTTTATTTTTTTCTCCTGCCAAGAGTGAGACTCTTTTACCCTCACTCTTGGACATGATTTGAGTGTGTTTATTTGAATCTAGATGTGTTTAATGGGCTATGGGGTCTTTTACTCCATAGGGCTTCATGTGTTTTTGTGATGTGTGTTACACAGCACCCTCAGTGCAGTAACACAGGGGTGTCATAGTGACCCCCCAGTATAGACTCCATACCCTGGGACTGACTACTGTCTCCCAGGGCATGTAAAGTCACCATTGACTTTACTAGTCTTAAATTCTGGACAGAACCAGTACAAACCATCATATTGTGGACGTACTGGCTGGGGCAATTCAATTGCCCCGAGGTCTGTTAGTCGAGGGGGCACGTCTCCGTCCCCCCTGAGCGAGTTTTGGCTGGTGGCAGTGGATACTACTTTTTATATTCAACCGCAAATATTTTCCTATGGGATTTCCCATTGTTTTAGGCTACTATCTTTATTTATTCACGGTAGCCTCGAACATACCGCCGGTTTATTTAATTAATATTAATTCTCCGGTTGGTATTTTTTGCCAAAACTTGATTCTAAAATGGCGTTTGTGTTCTTTTCTGTGACTCCAACCCAAGTCGAGCCCTTTGTTCCACTTTTTGGCGGGCTTCTCCACAGAAGCCCTCCAAAGTGGTGCCACTCTGTCTGGGGTACTTAGGAGGGGTGGAGGGGGATTTAGGCACCCTGGACTGAGTTGCCCAGGCAACTCAAGTCGCTCTCCGTCCTGATTGGCCCAAGTGGTGAGCCGGCCGGCTCACCACTTAGCATGTTTGAGTGACAGCTAGGCTGAGTGAAAGGGGTTTTCTGCATAAAAGCAGGGCTTTGGAGACTGGAACTTCAGAATTCGCCATAGGACCTAAGAATACGACGAGGGAGAAGCTGAGCCGACCTGCCACGACGCCACCACCGGTGAAGCCCTGCTGGACCGTCTCACCACTTTTCCCAACGACAGAGGAGATCTCCCGCCGGAGAGTCTTCTTCCTTTGACTGTTGGAGATAACCAGTTTCACTGTCTTTTCACCTTCCCGATGTACCTCGTGGCCGCCTTGCCTGTACCAAGCACCCCGGCAACCGGGATACCACGTTTTACCACGACCGTGAAACAAAGGTACCACCTTTAACTGGAAAACTCTGCGGCTGGTTTCTTCCCTGGCAGTGCAACAACCTTCATCTTTCCTCCAAGTCGAGACCTTCTCTTGGACGACGCGACTTGCACCCACTGCCAGGAACAACTGCTACCGCTGGAGGATCCTTCCCACTTAAGGTACCGTGTCCCGCCTGGCTTCCCTTGCTACCGACTGTACGGGGTAGATTTAGCCCCCGGCTTTCGAACCTGGGTTAGCCTGGGACACCCTGGCTAAACTTTCCTAAGCCTCTCTAAACTCTTTTTGAACTCTCTGCAAGAGTTTCTAAGCCTAGTGTAACTGTGTGATCTTGGGCGCATTTGTGCTCTGCTCTCTCTAAGAGTGGACCCAGCCTTTGGACTTCGGCTCACCAGTGACTTTTGCTCTTCTGCCTGGCTAACAGTGTTCCTGAATCTTAGAGTGGTGTACCTTTCCATATTCTGTCTTTTTTCCTCCCTTTCTCACAAACTTATTGTAGTGCCATCTAGTTAAGCGCTCACCTCTGTATGAAAATAAGTGGTGTTTTACTGTGACTTATCTGATAAGGGAAAAGGGGTGTATATATTACAATAGTAACTGTGGTTAGAATATTTTACAACAAGAGTGCTGGAGTGTTTCAAACAGTGTGTTTTTAAATAAATAATTATATACTTTGATACCAAAGCTCTGGTCAGTGTTTGCTTGTATTGGTGTGTCTGAGTGCCTATTGTGTATACTTTGCATACTGCCTAACTCTTCTTGAGAGAAGTCTGACTGCTCAGCCACAGCTACCAGGTAAATCTGGGTGGTACAGACTGCTACCAAGTGGGTTTACTGCTAACACCTGTAGTCCTAAATATTTTGCAGTGGCCCCCAAGGGAACTGCACAGGTTTCTGCCTAACAATAGTATCAGCACCACATGTGTTCACATGAAGTAAAGTGGTGAGAAAAGTGGTTTGCTGCCAGTTCCTGTGGCCACAAGAATGGAATCTGGTAGCAGCTTTGTTTACAATCAATTTGGTTCTTGGTTTTGAATTCATTAAGGCATACAGAGGTCTTTTTTATCGAATAATGTCTTCCTTAGGAAATGTGCTATATTATTTTGACATATGTTTTTCGATATCTGCAAATGTATCTGCACATTCTATATCTGTGTGCCTGTGTTTGTATGTTTGTATTTGGAAAAACTGGAATTGGTGTTGTGTGATTGACTCCACCAAGGCAGGGCCGCAAGTGCACTCATTTTGAACAATTTTATTTTAGAACGGTTTCGACAGTGCTTAAGTACAAAGCATACAAAATATCTTAGCTGAAAGGTTTATTAAGGCTGAGTGTTCCCTCTTCTGGCCCCCCGCCCCTCTCCCCTTGTTCTCATCTCGTCCCGCCGCCCCATCTGTTCACACCTTCTGGTCCATCAGTTCGGGACCATTCGCTTCCAGTTCAGTGCTATTCTGTAGAGCCAATCAGGCAGACTGTGGCTTGCAAGTCTGGGCTGTAAAGTTCCACTCATACTGTATAAACGGGGCCCAAATGTCAGTGAACCTATGCAGAAGGCCCGCTTTGGCCGCTGTGACCTTCTCTGCCACTACGATATCCCAGAGATTGATCCACCATAAAGTCATTAAGGGGCCTTCTGGGGTTTTCCAGGTGCAGGTAATCGTGATCCTCCCTGCTAGCAATAGTTGTGTAAGGAGATTGGCGGTTTTTTGTTCTTGGGTAGGATGCTGGTACCGGTGCGCCCAGCAGGATTACTTCCGGCTCTCTGGGGATTGTCACTTGAGTTATGCTTTCTATGGTGGAAATGCACTGTTTCCAGAAGGTTTGCCCCGTGGGGCAGGACCACCACATGTGAAAGTACAAGCCAGGCTGCCCGCATGGGGTGCAAAGGATTTTTGGAACTGATGCAGGTGTACTGGCGAGTAGTACCAGCGGAGGAGCAGCTTGTAGGCACATTCTCGGTTTGTGATGCAAAATGAGGAGGAGTGGGTTCTGGACCATATATCCACCCAGGTTTGGTCCTCTAATGGGTGCCCTAGGTCTGTTTCCCATTGCGCCATGTATGGGGGCCTAAGGGAAAGCACATCCTCTTGTAACAGTTTGTAAAGGCTAGAGATCCTACCTTTCGCCGGAATCCCCTACAGGTTGAGTTCAAGGGGGCTAAGATTTCATTTGGCACCCTGTCGGATAAGAGGGTGAGTACCGATGCCGAAGTTCAGCGTACGAGAAACTGTCAGTTCCGGCCAATTGAAAGGTTGATTTACAGTTTTCAAATGTTCGGGGTTGGCCATTGTCAAAAAGTTGGCCCAAAGATTCTAGACCACCAATGTACAATATATTCACTAATCCTTTGTTCGACGACTTAGACCATCTGGGTGTCACCTACACTAACTATGCAGATGACACCCTTACCGGAGATTGACAAGGATTTGGCCTTGGTGAATAGAATATACCTTATCATTCAGGCATGGATGGCTGCACACGGTCTTTGCCTGAACGACGATAAAACCGAGCTCCTAATACTCGGAACCACAACTAACCTCAACAAACTGAGTTCGAAATATACCTCCTTCAACATTGATGGTAACACCATTAAAGTGGTAAAAGAAGTAAAAACCCTAGGTTTCTACCTTGACTCTGCCTTTACACTCAATAAACAAGTCAATGCCATGGCAACCTTTACAGCATATGCCTGCAAGCTGATCAGGTCCTGCAAACTCTTATCTGGCCAAATAAAGCTGCACAATACTAGCAAGAGCCCTCATCCTCTCTAAGATGGACTATTCCAATGGACTGTACTTGGGGGCGAGCAAATACTTCATTAATAAAAATCAAAATTTTGCAAAACAATGCGCTCAGAGCAGCACATGGCATACCAAGTAGAGAGCAAATCTCACACCTGAGAAGACAAAACAAATGGCTCTCCATTAAGGATAAAATGATGCTTAAAACTCTCTCACTGACACATAAATGCCTCAGTCAAGCAGCCCCGCCTTACCTCTCTGAGAGAATAGTTTAAAATTCCCCCCTACGACCTACAAGGACAGCCTGCACATCCTGTTTGGTCGTGCCTAGATCTAAACTAAAAAAAGCAGGGGGTAGTAGCTTCCCTTTTACGGCAGCTAAATCATGGAACGCCCTACCTCCCTCCCTGAGAGCTAACCAACCTTTCTTCATGTTCAAGCGCAACACTATAAATTGGCTTGTAGCTAAGGACACAACTGGATAGATCTACCTCTGTATCTATGAGGACTTATGACTTCCTAACCCTGTTAAGTATCATCTGCCCTGACTACTAATGTATTTTCTTATGTAACTGCACTTTATGTATATATTTCTTCATCTTCTTTTGTATAATCTACTGTAACCACTGTAACTCAAGCTTAAAGTATACTTGTATTCTGCTTTACAAGGCGCCCAGATACCTCTGGGTTGGGTGCGCCATACAAATAAAATAAACAAACCAACCCTTGGTCCAATTTTTGAAGTTCGAGGGGTGAGACCCTGGGTAGAAGGCTGGATTATGGAGGATCGGAGTGTTTGGGCCCAGGCCCTGTTTGACACCCTTGGATTTCAGTGCCCAGTCCCATATATTGAGGGTATTTTTGGTGGATGCAAGGACCCCTGACCAAGTCCATCGCAGTGGGGATGTAACATATGGGAGAAAGCGGAGAGGGAGCAAAAGTCGGGACTGCTCCAATTCCATCAATTTCGGGGGTATTGTCAGGTTTCCCCTAGGACTGAAAGCGCGCCAGCTGTGACGTCACTTGGTATTTACGCAGGTTAGAAACCCCCAGGCCCCCCAAATTAGAACTGCCCATATTTACCTTTTGAGATATTCTCACTTTCTTTCCTCGCCATATAAACCAAAGCATTTTTCTCTGTAACTGCCGGATGGGGGGTGATGGGATTGTAGTGGGTAGAGAGGAGTAAAAGTAAAGAAACAGTGGGAGAAGTTTCATTTTACAAGCCGTGATCTGCCCAATAAGTGAAATCTCCTGGGCGGACCACCGTTCGAGATCCTTCTCTAATTCTTTAAAGAGAGGGGGCAAGTTCATAGAGTATACGTCTTTTGGATGGGACAGGATCCAGACCCCTAGATAAGGTATAGATTTCCCGTTCCAATGGATGGGCATAGGGGCTTCAGGGCCTCCAGTTCCATGGGTCCCAGGCCCACACCCAGGGCTGCAGACTTTTCAAAGTTAATGGAGAACCCTGCTGCTTCTCCAAACCTATGCAGTTCTTGGAGGTAAGACACCAGTGAGGAACGGATATTCGTTATGGATAACAGTATGTCGTCCGCATAGAGCGAGATTTTATGTTGGGAGGCGTCAATTGGCAGCCCTTTGATAGTGGGATCTAGAGAGATTTTCAAGGACTGGTAGTTGGCCAAGACCATCTTACGAAAACTTGGCCCTAAGTGGAACGCCTCCAAGGTGAGTTTAAGGAAGGACCAATCTACTTTATCAAAGGCCATGGATGCATCCAAGGTCAACAGAGCCAGTTTGTGTGAATCTTGGGTAAATATATCCACTAAGTTTAGGGCTCTACAGATATTATCCCCAGTTGACCTGTTAGTGCTAAACCCTGTTTGATCAGCATCGACTAGTTTTGGGAGAATGGCTGCTAAGCGGTTTGCCAACATTTTTAAATAGATATTGGCGAAATGGGTCTGTATGAGGTATTGTCTCTGTGGTCTTTACCGGGTTTGAGTAGGATGATGGTTACCGACTCCTGCATGGATGGAGTAAAGGAACCCGACAGACCAAAAGAGTTAAAGAGGGCCGTTAACCGAGCTATCAGCTGGGGGTGAAACACCTTGTAAAATCCTGTGAATCCGTCTGGTCTTCAGAGCTGTTATGGCGACCTCTACCTCCTCAACTGTGATCGGGGCATACAGTTCCTCTCTGTCAGACTTGTCGAGATGTGGAAGGGGGAGGCACCTTGCAGATAACTTACTTGTTCTGCTCTGACCCGGGGGACTGCTGACATCGTCTCGGTAAGATGGGCCGTTGCCAACTGTAGTTTGACGTGTTCCGAATAGTGGGCCTTGCCGTGCAGGTCTCGTAGGCACACTATGGTATTTCTTCTCTTTGCCTTGGCCCATTTATGCACCAGGAGTTTGTTTGCCTTGTAGTTTTTAGCATAGTAGCCTTGTTTAGACTTAGCCAATAAGTGGGCCGCCCCCTCCGCATAGTGGGCTTCCAGCTTCTTCCAGACTAATTGAAGGGAACGGTGGACCCTTGACGACCAGCCTTTTTTGTATCTGCTCTCTCCCTTTTGGACCTCTTCTTCCAGCTGCATGCAGGTCTGTCGTTTACGCTTATGGTATGCTGCTCCGTGAGCAATCAGCTCCCCCCTGACTACTGCTTTCATGGCATCCCAGGTATTGGATGGGGTTGTGTTCTCCGCTAGGTTCTCTTGGCAGTAGTTCCAAATCACCCTGGCTATAGCGTCCCTTAGTGGCATGTTGTTTAAGATCGGGTCATATAGGCTTCAGCGTGGACGGGGAGGTGGTTCCGGGTTATGTGTTCGGAGTGTCAGTATGATCAGAGAATGGTCCGACAGAACTGTCGTCCCGTTGGCTACATCATCAACAAAGGTGAGAATTTGTGGGGAGGTCAGCAGGAGGTCTTTCCGGGTGCAGCTGTGAAAAATAGGAAAAGTCCTTTTCGCCCTGATGTAGCACCCTCCATGAGTCTACAACCCTGAGTGTCTGAAAAAGATGGAGAAGTCCAGTGGCGATCTTATAGTCTCTGGGGGCCGGTGGATGCGATCTATCCCACAGAGGATGTGGGACCCCATTAAAGTCCCCTCCAGTGATTGTCTGGCCTTCGGTGAAGGGAAGGAGTTTAGCCCCCAATGCCTCATAGAATGCCTCCTGTCCTTCATTGGGGGCATAAACTAAAATGAGGGAGTAAAGCTGTCCATGTATAAAACCTTTGACTGCTATATATCGCACTTCTGGGCAACAGAGTCTCCAGTGCCCTAAATTGGATTCCTTTCGCTAAAAGTATGGCTGTCCCCCCTTTCTTGGTTCCATTGGAAGCCATGTATTGAAGCGGGAACTATCTATTTCGAAGGCATATAAAGTCTGGTCGCATTAGATCAGTTTCCTGAAGAAAGACCACTGAGCCATGGAGCTGTTGTAATGTTGCTTTACGCTTAGGGGGGGAATTCCGGCCCTTCACGTTTAATGAGATAAAGTTCAGTTTGATGTGCGGTGGCGGGTCTTCTGGGTATTCGACTCAGGCGGAGGTCGGGGGGGTGAGCCGGGTTCAAATCAGCCACCGTTCAAGCTGCCTGTTTTCATGGCTCCACAACGCAACCAGGGTTTTAACTTAAGCTTTCAACTTGAACCTGTAACAATGAACCGGTGGAATACCGATAACTTTCTGTCTGTAACTTCCTAAAAATAAACGGAACCAGACTGCCTGCGGTTCACTCCAAGGGTCTTTCAGGTGTCATCCACCTTGGAGTCAGGCATGAACCGCGTGAATCCCGCTCTAAACGTATCGTGTTCCCCATTACAATAGCTGCCATCAGGCTAATTATTTGGGTCAAACAGCTGAAGGTGGCGCCGGTCACAGTAGTGATGACAGCCTCTCATATTTGGCCTGTCGGGGTCGGGCTGCGGGACTCGCTCACCTTGCGTCGCACCCTTTCTGGACCTTCGACCAGGCAGTCTGCTTTGCTTAAGGAAGGAGGTCTTCTGTGCCTTCAGGGGATTTGAGGGGAGAGCCATCTCTTTTATCCGGTGGGGTGGGGTTCAAGATTGTTTCTGCGTCTTCCAGGCCTGCGATTGTTCGGGAGACCCTTTTGTAAGAGAATTGAACTGCAGTAGGAAACAACCAGACTTTTTGGTCTCGAAGGAACAGTGTTAGTGGCCTCAGGGCCCTCTGTTTCTATATGGTTACTGTGGCCAGGTCCTGGAAGATTTGCTGGGGCGACCCTTGAAATGAGAGCTCATCTCGAGAGCGACCTACTGCCATTATCGCCTCCTTAGTCGTATAAAAATGAACCCGGGTGATTACATCTGGTGGGGAGTCCTACTCCAGTCCTCTTCGAGGGCGTAATCTGTGGGTGCGATCCAGCATGAGTTGAGATTTCTCAAGATGTGGCAAGAGAGAATGGAACAAGTCCCCTAGATATTCTGCTAGGTTCTGGTCTGGGATCAAGAAGGGGACACCCCTTATACGCAGGTTATTTCACTGGGCCGTGTTTTCCAGATCCTCCTGTTTATGTTCCAGGATCTCATTTCTGTCCTCTAGAACCTGGATCTTGCGTTGCACTTCAAGAAGTGTTGCTGCATGTTCTTGCGTTAGGTCCTGCATCTCTCCCACTCTCTGTTCCACCTCCAATACCTTCTAGTCCGTGCGCTCAAGTTTGGTGGTCAGCTCTGACATGCAGGATCGGAACTCCGATTTAATAGCCCTCATAAAGGCCTGGATGTCTTCCTTGGTGGCTAGCTGTCCAGTGGTGTCCAGTTAATATGTTGAATCCATAATGTCGAAAAAAATTGGCGGAAAATGTTTTTCTTAGAATATGTCATTTTTTAATTTACACATTTGTTTTGCTTTTGTGCGTTAAAAAAAGGACCCCCCCATTTCGAACAGAAAATAAAAAGAAAGACATTAAAAAAAAAAGAATTTCGGCTTTTTTTTTTGTTGACATTTTTGCATTCTACATTATGTAATTCGAAAATGTCACTATAAACCCTGTCCAGTGCCATTGCGGGAGGCCAGAGACTATAATTTGAGTGTCTCCGATTTCTTCCTCATCTCTGTTGGGGGCAACATGGTGGAGATATCCACACTCTTTGGAGTTTTGAGGTGTTTTGATGTTGCAGCAGGAGCCTGCTATCTTCCGTCAGGTCCCCCATGCGAAGAAGAGAGCAGGCGCTGCTGTTAGAGGTCCCTCCAAGACAGGGGGCGTTTTCTCCACCCAGTCTCTACAGCTCTTAGCTCTCGAGCGTTGGGTCCAAGTGTGGTGAATATTGTTGTGTGCTCCAGCCCCGCGTTAGCTGGGTGGAGCGACAGTTTCGCTACTCCGGTATGGTCGGTGTAGGAGGGGGCATCATCCTATTCCCCATTCCATTCAGCTGAAGGCAAGGACTTGTCCCTCTTATCTCTTTTCACCACTCCGTCTGAGTCCAGAGGGGGCAAAAGGTATGAGAGGATTATGTGTCTCTTAGGATGGTTCCACTGCTTACACCATATGGGGCAGGCATCCCCCCTCACTGCGATAGCTGTGCTCTTTTCAGCTGGGGCCCAGGACTGCTTCACGTTAATGTTGCCTCGCTTCCCAATGTTAACTGCTGTGGGCACCCGTAACTTGCCTTGTGTTGTGCTGCCTTCATGCACCATGGGTGCCTTTGATGCGTGCCGTGGCTGTTTGCAGTGATGCTGTTCTGGTCGATGCACCGGTAGGGCTGGGCCCTCACACTCAGAGCGATCAGTTGCACAGCGGGCCCCCGGGCCTTCGGATTGCTGGGGTAGTGGTTGCCTCTGTCATGCGTCCCGTTTAGAAGCTGGGATCTGCACACACCTCGATTAGGCACGGGAGAGGGAGAGCCTGCTTGTTCTCTGGCTCGTCCTGTCGGGCGGCGCTCCGCTGACTTCGTAGCTGGGCTGCTGTACGTCTCCCGCTGGAGGGTTCGGGCTGTGATTTGGGTTTGGCAGATGTTGGTGGCAGCTCACTAGTTGGTTCCCCACCCCTTCGGTCCTTCACATCTTCATTAATTGGGCCACCTCTTAACTACACCGACACGGCTGCCCGCCATCTTGGTTTTTTGCTGCCAGCGGGCACAGTTTTCAACAACCGTATTTGGACACAAGGAGTACAATTTGGCTGCCCATCTGGGAGCTGATAGTGCTCAGACCTTTCCGGTCACCTCGGCTTGCATCAGTGAACCAATTTGCACCTGGGAACCGCATATAATCATTACGATCACAGGCTTCTTGCAGAGGCCAGCCATCAGAGGAGTAGTCACATCGGTGGCACTGCTGGCCATGCCTAAGTACACTCCTTTTAATGAGCACTAGTGACATAGGAGCAGCAGTGAAACTTGGGGTCTAAAGGTGAAGATGTTTGATCTGTGAGATAGACTTTGGCACAATATTTGTTTTATCCAATCTGATAGCAAGGAGTAGAATCCACTGCAGTTGCCTGTCTGATATTCCGGCCTATTGTTCCACCGCGCCAGCTGAACTGTGTGGTTTATTTTACATGTCTACAAGTTGAGAATGATTAGAACTTTAGGTTGTTTCATGTTATAAGCTGTCAAGAGTTCTTCCCTAATAGATATGGTTAGTTCAGTGTCATTGAAGGATCTGAATCAAAAATGAAGATTGTGAAGATTGTGAAGAAGGTTGTTTAGTTCCATGTATCTTTGATTAGATGGTAAAATAGTTGGTTAGTTATCTGGGGTTGGTTGTCCGTTATTTGAGCAGCATTGTTTTTTACAGTATGTTATTCCCTAAGGAGCACATTCCGCTGGATAAATACATTACGCATACATTGTGATTTTATAGCTTTGTTTTCCCTGCAGTATGAAGTGCTTGTGTGCTTTTAGGGAGAGTGACAGTTGAGGAAGGGCTGGCTTGGTTTACAGCATGTCCAACCATTGTGGCGTAGGGGTCTATTTTCTCCATGCCTACCTCCTGCAGTAACCCTTCATGAAGAGATTTAGCATGTTACTTCCAAGGTTTTATTATGTTTGCTTTCTCCTTCCTTGGACTCCAACATTGCTTCCTAGTTTTGATCCCCTTTTATTCCTCTTGTCAGTGGGCCATGGGAACGGTGTTAACTCTCAGGTATGATAAGCCTTTAGATGTGCTTTATGATCAGGAGCCTGGTACCTAAAATACAGATTCAGCGTTTGATAAGAATTGGATGCTTGGTTACATGGCAGCCGGCTGAGGGCATTTTACCATGGGTATTCATTTTGGATGCAGATTGGCAAAAACTGCAATCACTGCTATGCTCCAGTATTAGCCTCTCCTTCCTCTCATGAGTGGATAAGACTGCAAATGATGGACTATGAGGGAGGCATGGTATCACCATTGGACACTGACATAAGAGCTGCAAGTTTCAACACCTTTATTGATGGTTTAAATGGGGTTGGAAAACTCCTATCTTGTCCTATAACTAAGAAGGGAGTATTCTCAACCATCAAACAAAAAGAAAATACATTCCTAGCCAGTCCTTAGACAATATAAAATGGCCTACCCTCTGCCGGGCTCAAACCTTTTAATCACAATTTATAGGGGTTCCCTTCCCCAAGCTTCAATCACACTTTCATAGGCTTCCCTTCGTCAGGCTAAAGCCTCCTTTCACTTTCCTTCTGCTGTCGAAGACTTTTGAAACTGCTAGGCTTTTGCTCTTACCTCGGCATGACCACTTCAACATTAAAACGTCACTTTTTCTGTCCTACACCAGGTACTCTTGGTAAATGTCGTTTTTGAGCACAGTACTTATTTCAAAGTTCAAAGATATCTCTCACATCCATGTTTCCCTGTGCCGGGATCAAACCTAACAGTTCAAATCTTGCATCTCAGTTTCTTTCTCTTCCTGCTGCTTCTACGGCATCAGTCATTTCACAGAGACTTTCGATTGGGCAATTTTCTTTTGCTGGACCACTCTGTTACTTTGTATCTTTAACTTACAGTTCTTTACAATGCTTTGCTTTCTCTCGCGTCTTATCGGCACACGCGCATACCTTAATTCGTCAGATACTGTTGCTATCAAGTTTCATTTAAAACAGACCGGACTTTCATCACTTTCATCAACTCACCAGCTGTGTTAATTCATTTTTGTCTTCCGCTGCTTTGATCCTGACGTCAAGGCTGATACCATAACTGCCGCTAGACCTCCCAACGCTGCCATTCACCCAGCAGGGCGGCTGATATCTTTAAACACAAAAGAGGTTTGTCTCTTCTCTCTTGCCCTCACCCAAGTCATTTCTTACTTCCCTTCTTTAGCATCACAGTTTGTTCACTTAACTTCTTATGGGTCTCCCTCAGCCGGGCTTGGACCCTCTCGCTTTGCACAAAAAGATCAACCATAAAACATTTCTATGGACTTCAAGTCCCATAATGCTATGTTCTTATTTCGCTCCCACTTCGTCAGCTCCCCTAAAACAGCACTCTTGCAGTTTTGGGAGCTGCAGGTTTTAAATGGGATGTTTCCTGGGGTCAGGGTCTCACCACCTGCACCTGAAAGACCTGGGATTTAGCATCTGACCCAGGGGAGGAGCTTTGTCTTGGGCACTGCCAGGTAACCCAGCTACCCCTGGTGTTACTCCCTGGAGACAGCTCTCTCGCCATACTCCAGCCTTCCCTGTACTCATAGGCTCAGTATTTTGGCAGTCCTCCTTCCTCTAGGGTTCCTCCAGCTGCAGTTCCTTCCTCCTGGCCTCTGTTCTTCCTCCAGCATCCCCAGCTCGCTCAAAATGTGCCTGTGTGCTCCACCTTTTTATGCTGGCTGGGAAAATTAACGTGAGTCTGGTGCGAGTGGTTGTCCAGCCCTGCCTGACTCTGCCTGACCTGGTTAACAGGACAAGATGGAGACTGCCCATAGGAATACATGGTACATTGGTTCCTATGGGTGATCTTCATAGCTCCAATTTTCCTCCTCTTCGTCCAAGTGGTTTTGGGAAAAAACAGTAGGGAGGTATTATGGGAGTTGTAGTGTTGCCGAGTGGTGGTAGTAAAAATATAAAAAATGCTGTTAGGAGAAGGGGAACAATCATGGTTCTGTAAAACATGAGATATGTGGTCTCCTTTTCCTGGTTGTTTTACGCCTCCCTTTTGTGTTGATACCTGTTGGAATTGGAGAGGGGGCAACGGTATAGGAATCAAAATGGTGTTTGATAGAAGAGGGAATGTGGGGTAGGGAGGTGTTAAGGAAAGGGGGACACCATGTCTCACCTTGGGACACCTCCTCCCTCTCTGATCCACTCCCCGGCTCCGGACCCAACAGCAATAACCCCTTCCTAGCCACCCCCGAAAAGAATACCAAGGGGGTTGATATGGAAAAGCCCTTTGGTTTTTCACATGACTCATGTAAAAACCTGTGAATGTGCGTGATCTGAACTTGCAAACAGCCCTCAGCATACGGCTTGCATGCTTCTATAAACCAACTCTTCACTAGTATACTATCTGTGCCACAGACACACACTGTCATGGTCTGGAGGATCCCCTTACCTTGGTCTACACTTTTATTTGTGTGCCTGTATAGGGCCATGTTCTGAGACTGCCAAATGTGGTCAGGACTAATATGTTGATGAACTGATAAGAGGCTGGGAATAGACTGGGCAGCCTAAGGGACCCACTGTATTCCTCTTCCATAGCTTACATCATGAAGGGGGTGTACTCCCCGGCCCCCAGGGTCACTCATTCCCATCCCCTAACCTTCCATCATGGACTTCCATGAAGCCCCTGGCTCAGTTTGTTCTGTAATAGTGACATTTTTAGTATCTGCCACTCAAAGTCCCACGCCATACCCAGGCATCCAGGTTCTCACCCAGTGACTAATCAGACCAGCCCATCATCTGTGTGCACTGATTTTCATTTCTGGCAGTGGGAGCAGGGTTTTGCATGTCTTTCAGACCTGAAGCATCCACCTCGGGAAAGCTGGAATATCTGCCCTTCTGATGTGTTTTACTGGAAGGCCCTGTATGACTGCTGCTTCCCCAGGGGTTATTTCATGTTTGTGATGGACCAGGTCAGATTGAATTGCCTATTGACAGCTATGCGTATTTTTTAAGGCCATTTTTCTCTAGCAGTTTATCTTTAATGGAATATAATATACAACTGGGGACCTCTTTGCAAGTGTTTCAGTGTTCTCCATTACCTTTATCTGTGTGTTCCTGTTGGAGACAGCACTGCACTCTATGATGTACACTTGGTAGGTATGGACTGCAGTAGATGGCTTCCATATGTTCCTCTTGGGGCTTATCTGGACAGCCAAAGGCAATGTGCCAGAGTTTTCAACATGTGCAACACTTATAATTGCTTTTTCTGAGACTTCGAGTGCTGATCGTCAAGCGTGATCTTCCAAAACACCAGTGGGATGGTTAAGACGCCTAAAAGCACCTGTAATACTCGTGGGCTCAGGGACGGCTGCTTGGTGAGTGTGGGTTGTCCCATTTTATTTCCTAAGTCCAGTTCCAACTCCTGTTTTCAGTTGGGATTCTGACTGGGTGTGATGGAACTGGTAGACTTATTGGTGTCCTGTAGTTGTCTGTACGACCGCTTGTTCCAACATATAGTGGTGTAGTTGTCGAGCAGCAGGCTAAAGGGATGGTGGCAATGAGTTTCATACCTGCATGAATGGCCTTTTTATTTAAAAAGTTTAATACAGTTTGATTATTTTTGCAAAGAACATCCATAACATGGAGATGTGGCCATCAGCCATGCTGTGAGCAGCACTCCCAAGTGAGCAACCACCAGATTCTTAATGATATGCCCATAAATGTGTCTGTTTTCTGACATTGGGATGATTTCTGAGCACCGGAGGGCATCTGGGGGCTTCACTGTCAGCGGCACCGGCGAGAATGCTGCAGGGACCGAGGCGACCATCAGAGGTTTGCAGATCCTGGTGTGGTGGCCCGAGGGGGCACAGAGGAGTGAGGCCTGGCGGAGCAGCCCTAGTGAGTGCTTGCGTTGCAGTGGGCGTGTGAGAATGTTCAGCCTGCTGGTGTGCCGAAGGGTGCACGACAGCAATGGCATGTTTGGCAACAAGGGCGATTGCGGCAGCCTTGCTGGCTGTCCCTGATGGTGTCGGTGGGCTGGTGCGGTTCAGAGGCCACGCGGCTCCATTACCTGATATAGCCGGAGGCGCCGGTGGTGCAGCACAGTGCCGGAGACGCACTGGATTGCTGCTGGGCACTTGGGCTGCCTGAGAGGATTGTAGTTGGCCCGCTTGGCGAGTGCAGCAGAGGCAGAGGTTGCTGCGGATGAGGCTGATGGTGCTCGGGGTGCAAGAGGGCTGCTGTGCAGGCTGGAGGGACAGAGAAACAGCTCGGAAGAAGATTGAGCAGGAGACCCAGGGCATTACAGCGGATGCTAATAGTAACAGGATGCACAGCAGGCAACAACATTGCGGCCGCAATGGCAGTGTTCCTCAGTTACTGGTGAGTCGCTTACCTGCGCTGGAGGCAGTGTCCTGTGGGTCACGAGGGCCTGCTGTGGCTAGGGCCAGTTCAAAGAGCTGAGAGGTCTGCAGTGGGTGAGCCTGGGGCAAGACTAGAGCACAAATAAGGCATCTGACTGCAGGGCGTCTGGCCTGGCACACGCTCCTGCAATCTTTTTGTCATAAGAGGGTCAGTGTGGCATGGAGACGTCACCTTGGTGCAACTGGGGACAAAGAAGTAGCTTGATTGCAATTGTGGTGCTAATCCTGGGGGACTTTGAGACAGAACTACAGTTGCCTCCTTGGCACAGGGGCCCTGCACTGAGGGTGCTCAGAGAGTATGCTGGGGACCTATATCCTATATGGTGATCACTTACCTGCTCGGAGGGTTGGGGAGCATTGGGGCTGGACGGTGGTGGTGGAATTAGTGAACATTGCTGAGCTGTGGTAGGCGAGGGAGACCAGTGTGGAGGGCCCCGACCTTGGAGGAATCCTTGAGTGCACACCACTACTTAACAATAAATGCCGGACAAGCACAATAGGCGTAGGGCAAAGCAGACAAGTATGGAGGGCTTCACTCATAAGGATGGCCGCGGTGCGGCCCAGGCACCCTTACCTGAGGGGGCGAATCCCCGTCCGTGTTCATGAGCCAGCAGGGAGAAGACAGAATACTGGCAGGGATCACAGTATTACAGACCTCCCTGGAGCATAAGATAGAAATGGTCACGGTTGACATTAGTCTCTTATGGCAAGATGTGTGATCCCTGGTGGATCGGCTCGGCGCAACGGAAGTGTTGGCACAGGAGAACAGGACCAACATTGCCAGTAACAAATCTGAGGTGGCCACGCTGGTGGAGAGTGTGCGGGCTCTGGAACGTCATGCAAAAGATGCTGAAGACAAAGTGAGGAGGAATAATGGCCAGATCCTTGGTTTGACTGATGGGGAGGAGGGAGGGACCCTACCTTCTACGTGAAGAACTTGTTGCAGGAGGTGGGATCTGGAACACTGACGCAAGGCATCACAGATTATTAGCTAAAAGACTTCCACCTGGTGCCCCTCCGAGGCCGCTGATCGCTAGGAACCTGAACTTTAAAGACAGGCAGCGGATACTGGCTTTTTCCAGGGAGGAGGGAGTGATAGAAAGAGCATCTTTGAAGCTGACTATTTATCTGGATTATAAACAGCTGGTGCAGCAGAAGAGGGCAGCGTTTAGCCCCACCAAAATACGGCTGCAGAGGGCCACTGCTATATGCTAATCTACCGGGCGAAGTTGAAAGTGCTCTATGATGGGCGATCACACTTATTTGAGGACACTACAGTGGCCCATAACTGGATGGATTTGGTGGGCATTGCACAGCTACCGGCTAGGAGGAACAATGAACACCGACTGTGGTTGACACTCTCTGTGGAGGTGCAACAGACTTTCACGTAGGGGCATTTTAGATTGGCTAATGGCGGGAGCCTGGTGACTAGGGTAGATCGGCTGACTGCTGCACCTGCGGCTGGCGCGTTCCTACGTACACTGAACACTTTCTATTTGGATACCAGTTTGAAGGTATTGGCTGCAGTGCGTCACTAGGTGGCAGGGTAGGGGTGCGTGGAATGCAGTTCGGCCAGAATATGCTTGTAGCTATTGGGCCAGTATTATATAGTTGGGGTTAGGCTGGGGTGTTCTGAAGTTAGGGGGGTGGGGGTTGGAGGTTTATTGTTATTTCTGCTTGTGCCTGGAGTTTGGCGTGTGGTGGAGGCCGTGATTGAGAATGGATAGGGTGATGGGGCTGGAGGGGGACATGGTGTGGGCGGCTGGGAGGCAGTACCAGGAAGGGTGTGTGTGGAGTCTATGGGGACTATTGAGACCTGAGGATGTGCGAGTATGACTGGTAGAGTGCGTGTGGTTATGTGGAATGGCTGCAGTCTGAATGGCTATGTCAAGAGACTCAGTGTGTTTGCATATTTGCGTAGAATGGGAGCGGGGATAGCTCTTTTGCAGGAGACCCATCTCACCAGGGACAGGCAGAATAAGCATGCTGGGAAGTAGGGCGGGCAGTTGTATGGCTCCCTTTACTCTGTATTTGCTAGAGGGGTACTGTTGTGGATTGCACTCACTGTCCCCTTTAGAGTCCTAGAAACCAAAGGAGACGATGAGGGTAGTATGATGTTGGTTCTTGGACGGGAGAGAGGTATGCATTGTGAACTCCTACGCTCCTAACCATAACACCACCCTTTCTTTCGCTTCACTTAATTCAAGGCTGTCCCATCATAGAGGTGCCCCGTGGATCTGGGGGGCGACTTTTTAATTGCACCCTGGACCCAGCAATTGGTACGTTGGATGATAAATATAAGAGGCCCGCCCCCCCTGCGAAAGCCTTAAAGCGGATGCCGGAAGACCTGAAGTTGGTAGACACATGGAGGGCGATGCATGAAGGGGAAAGGGCCTATTCATATTTTTCGGCCCAGCACGGGGTGCACACTCAAATAGATTATATCTTCACGGGACAGGAGTCCTTGGGGGAATTCACAGAAGTGACCTATAAGGCCAGGATCCTGTCTAATCATGCACTACTGAAGGCCATGTGGTCAAGACGATCGCACAGACCGCCGATCCCTACCTGGAGGCTAAGGGCAGAGGCACTTCTAGGTGAAACTTTTCGAGACCATTTGGGTGAGGCTATTGACAATTTTTTTTACATTAATAGTGGCAGTTTGTAGGGGACGGGCACTCTGAGATTTTTTTAAGACGCCATGGGGTGAGGCGATAGGAAAAATGGGGAGGCTCCAGAATGAGATGCTGGATTCTCTCAAGAATATGGAAGGGAGACTAAAATTGGCAGAGGAGAGGGCTGCAGGACGGGACTGGAAGCTGGGGACCTGACTGCAGCACCAGTGTATAGCGGCGTGGGACATGTTGGGCAAATTTGATTTTCCAGAATATAAGCGGAAACTACACGCAGAGGTAGATGAACCCGGGAGGCTGGTGGCCTGGTAATGTAGAAGGATAGATAAGAGGGAAATTATTAGTGCCATCAGAGATGAACAAGGGGCAGTTCGGTATGACCAAGAGGAGATCAATATGGTCTTCGCTAAATACAGTGAGACTCTGTATTCATCTGGAGTGGAGGCCTGCAGCGCTGACATTGCCATGGTCCTGTCATACGTAGAACTGCCTCGCCTCCAGCCAGGTCAGAGGGCGATGTTACATACCCTGCTCTCGGTTGAAGAGCTGCTGGTTGTGATACAGGAACTGCCGTTGGGCAAATCCCTAAGAGCGGATGGCCTGCCTGGGGAATTTTATAAGGAATATGCAGAGAGACTGGCTCGTCGGCTTTTGGGAGACACTTGAGGCATATGAGACAAGGAAGATGCCCGGCAGCCTGCAGGATTCAATCATTGTCCCTGTGCTCATACCACATAAGCCTCCGCTAGAATGTGGCTCGCACAGGCCCCTTTCTATGGTAAATCAAGATTGCAAGATTCTTACGACCCTATTGGCCACCAGGCTGAAGAGGGTGATAGGCATTCTGATACATGCAGGCCAGATTGGGTATGTGCCCAGCAGGAGCACCACATCAAATCTCAGGAGGCTACATCATATTATAGATAGTAATAGGAATTCGGATTTGGAGCGTGCAGTGGCCTCCTTAAATGCTATTAAGGCCTTTAACTCGGCCCAGATGAGACTGGCTGTATGAGTCGTTATGCTATTTAGGTATTGGAGATGGTTTTCTGCAGTGGTTTTGCCTGGTGTACACGGGTGCCACCGCCAGGGTGCGTACAGGCAGATTTCCAAGGGGTGGGCGCTCGGCAAAGGCACTAGGCAGTGGTGTCCATTGTCCCTGATGCTGTTTATCCTAGTGTTGGAGCCACTCGCCATCTTTCTTAGGTCTGAATATCTGGAGGCGGGCATCCGGGTGGATGCGGCTTGACATTAATCTCATTATATGCATTTGACATGCTGTTCTATTTTACATACCCAGAAGTCAATTTACAACACCTTCTCAATGTGATAGACCATTTTGCTGAGGTTTCAGGTATACATATCCGTAGATTAAAGTCCTGCCTGTTCCTGCTGTCCGGGCTGCCTGGCCACCATAGCGGCTTGTTGCCCAATCTAGGTTTGCCCTGGGTGATGGATACTTTTAGATAACTTGGGGTGTATGTACGACATTACTTTCCTGCCTCGCACGCACATAACACGCACAAGGCCTTGGACAGGATTTTTAAGTCTGTGGATTTTCGGAGGAAGCTCCCATTGTCAATGATCGGTAGAGTGACACTCCTGAAAATGGTGGTGCTCCCGCGTCTGTTATTGTTTTTGTCAATGTACCCTTCAGCATTCACAAAACATTTTTTAGTAAGTCGACTATTATCATAAATGTTGTGTGGGGGGCACAGAGGTGCAAGATTGTATTGGGCATCCTGCAGAGGGACTATAGGGATGGGGGCAGTTGTTTGCCTCACTTTGAGCTATATTATTTGGCAGGACAGCTGCAGATTGTCATGGGTTGGCTTGTGGATGAGCCTTCTTTAGACACTAGCTTGTTGCAGCCCGCTGTCAAGCGGTATTTCCTCGGGGAGGTGCTGTGGGTACATGAGGGAATATTTTCCTGCTGACCACACCTTTTGCATTTGAGGAGGAACCTATGGCATATGTTATGAAGCTGCTAGGGGTTGTGGACCCATACTCGCCTAACATTCCCCTGGTGGGGTTGGTGAGGGCAGGATCCAACCAGGCACATGGGATTAGAAGACCTTGGGAGACTAATGGTGTGGCCACGGTTGGAGACTTGTTGCAGGATGGGGAGTTGGTGGATTATAGCGTTTTAACCCAGTCCGCAAGCGTACACAAGGGCCAGTTCCTCTTGCATTCAGGCCTGGTGAGAGCGATCAAGAAAAGATGGCCTGAACTTGGTGGGGCTATGGTGTCTGACTCGACATTGGAGGCCATGTATGATATGTCTGAGGGAGGCCATGTTGTCTCAAGAATATATGAACTGGTTTCCAGTAAGATGGCAGAGCCTGCTCTGAGGGTGCAATCGCAATCGGAGGCGAACCTGGGCTGGACTTTTACCGATGTGGATTGGGCCCGGGTTTTGATTTCTACCCGGACAGTCTTCAGGAACACCTGCTTCAAACTATTGCAACTATTTGTTACACATAAGGCGTACATGACCCCACCCAGAATTTCCCAGTTCCCAGGGGCAGCAGGTCTGCCCTAGATGTGTGGACGACGCAGCGGATATGCTGCACATATTCTAGAGCTATCCAGTGGTTCGGAGGTACTGGGGGCGATAGCAGACAAAGTGGCCCATGGGAGTATCGATATGCATTCCTGGCTGCCCCACGGGGGAAGAAACACACTGCACACATTACCAAAATGAAAGACTTGATCTGTGTGTTGACCAAATGCAGGATTGCTATGGCCTGGAAGGCAAAGAAAGTTCCCAGTGTGGATGCATGGTGGAGTGATTTGTATAGATGTGCAATGGCAGAGACCTCTGTCTGGTACAGAGCGGCACACAGAGGCATGAAAGAAATGAGTGATGTGGCCGCCTAGCAGGCCCAGACTCAGGCGATGTTTGCGTCTTCAGATGACATACCCCGTAGAAGGTTAAACTGGGATTGCATACAGATGTAGGACTCTCTCCCATCCATGGGGCAGGCCCTGACATGGATCACAGACTCCGGACTGAGGTGGCGCAAGCAGGTGTTACAGTGTGTTTGTTTTGGTTGTTTGGTGGGCTTGACAATATACTCATTTTGCATTACAATCCTGATTTTGTGGTCACCCCCCACCCCTTTCTTTTTTTCTTTACTGTTTCTATTGTATTTTTCTGATATTACATTGGTTGCAATGATTGCACAAATTGTATCTTTAACAAGCCCTCATCTGTGTTGTGTGTACTGAAAAATAAAAATAATAAACAGTAAAAATAAATCCATAACATTGCATCAAGCAGTAATGAAAAAAAAATCGACAAATGATTGCAGTAAATCTTACATCCATGGCAACAAACTGATGTTCACAGCATATTTTGCGCCATTGCTGCTACAGTATTTGGTGGGGAGGTGGCAAGTAGGGAGTGGTCAAGGGCGAAGAACAGACTTCCACCTGACAGGCAAACATAAGAATGAACACAGTTGACCTACTAAGCTCATCATGTTTCTGAGAAAAGGGAGAAAGAGCATTTGTCAAAGCAACACTCCATCGCATCCGTCCGTCTAACTCCAGCTTTCAAAAGGTAGGCTCCAAAACGTCCATCTTGGAGGAGGGGGTAATAAGATCTCCATAGATTCCTTTAGCTTCACAACAATCCGCTTCCTCCCTAAGCTGGATTTGTATCATCTGAGATAATCCTCTATTTAAACATACCATAGCCACCAGCCTTCTAGGTAAGAGTAACATTAGGCCTACCAATCTTCCACAATTTCTGGGAATCAACCTCATACGTCACAACACCATTGCAAGGGACAGTGCCAGTCTTGCACAAATCGAGATTGTGTGCAAAGTGACTGGAGCCCGAAGTACAACATGCAGGCTAGTTGTTTTTCCAAGTCTTCAATGTATTTGTATTTTTGTATTTGTATTTGGTTTATTTATAAAGTGCAACCAGGCCCAGGGGCATACGGGCGCGTACGTTTTTTTGATCATGTTACATAGGAGTACAGTTACATTAGCAAGCAGTGGGCAACAGTTACAATAGTTGTGGTTACAAATAAATACATACATTGGTATTACAGGTACAAGCATACATGTTGCAATTAAGGCGGTGGGCCGAAGGTGAGACAGATAGTAATATTACTTACAATATTTACAGTGGGTAGGCAGTAAATCTAAGCTCTAGGATGTTAAGCTGTCAATGTGTCCAGGTCATGAAGCCAATGTTTGGTGTTGCGTTTAAATAGGTTGAAGGAGGTTACAGACCTGATTGGAACAGGTAGTGTGTTCCATAGCTTTGAGGCTTGTACAGGGGAACTAACTCCTCCCGAGTAATGGAGTTTGAATCTTGGTATAGACATAGTGTTAATTTGAGCTGTTCTAAGTGGTCTTGTAGATGTGTGTGGGGTAAGTTGGTTAGAGATGTAGGATGGTGTGAGGTTAGCCCTAGCTTTGTGGGTAAGGGCAAGAGCTTTGAGGGATATTCTGTGCTCTATAGGGAGCCGATGCAGATTATGTCTAGTCTCAGAGATATGCGACTTCTTAGGGATGTTGAGGGCTGCCCTAATGGCGTTATTTTGAGTTACTCGTAGTTTGTGAATATTTTTGCGGCTAGTGCCTAAGTAGAGGGCATTACAATAATCTATTTTGGACAAGACTAACATTCTAGCAAGGGTAATGAAGTTGGGAGTGGAAATAAACGGCCTACATGCGGTAATAGGTTTACATGTGTAGGCGGCTGAAGACGCTACTGCATTGGTTTGTTTGGTGAAGGATAATGTGACATCGATGTAGATACCAAGGGTTTTAGTATTATTAGAGACAGGGATGGGGTTACCATCAATAGTGAACAGTTTGAAAGCAGTATTTAGTTTTTTTAGTTTAGCGTGAGTACCAAGGTTAATCAACTCCGTTTTTTTGTCATTGAGACAAAGTCCATGGTGTGCCATCCACGCCTGTATTACTGCGTATATTTAATTGAGGGTTTTGCTATCAGTTTCATAGTCGCCAGAGATAGGAATGAGTATCACTCGCACTCCCATGTGCGGGCCATTTAAAGATGGTCACCGCACTATGGAATCGAGCAGTGCAGCAGAAGGCGTTGAACCCCGAGCTGAGGCTCACAAACGTGATGCACACGGACCGCTGTGGTGGAACGGAGGCCACTGGAAGAGATGGAGAAACACTGTGTGTGATTAAGAAGGCCTGTGGAGATGCAGGGAGCCGTGCATGTGCCCCTTGGATGTCGGGTCGCTCGAAAAAGCAGCATTCTCCAACCCGGGCTGACAAAGAAAGCCAACCCCAATCGAATACAAATGCATGAGATGCCATTTAGGGAGAAAGGTTTTAGAAAAATGTTTGAATGCAGACAAGGTAAAGTACAAAGGAGAACCCCAATCAAGTTCAGATAGATGAAATGCCAGTGTGGGGGAAAAGTTTGAGAAAATGTTACTTTGGACTGATATACCAAGCACCTCACGGTACATGCTGTTGTGGTATAGCCAAAGAACTCTGAAAAGTATAAGAACTGGCAGGCGAGTAAACCAGGCAAATGAAATTGTATGAGGATTCCTGGCAGCAGAGTATACCAGGCAATCTGCAAATTTACAAGAAATACTACAGAAAGACTGTTAACATAATGTATTGCTTAAACAAGAACTTTGAACGTTGTGAGTCCAGTGAAGACACAAAGGAACTGTTAACTAAAGAGGTCTTTACCTTGGCATTTTTTTTCATTGGAGTCATTGGTATACAACACATTTGCCAACATCAAGTTAAAAGACATTTCCTTGCACCCTTTGTTGTTTTTGTTTATAGTGTGAGGGTCAGGATAGGACGTTTTGGACACAAGGATGGCTTTTCAGTTACTGCCACCCTGGCATTGTTTTCAGTTTCTAGGTAGGGTAGTTCCTCTTTACAATAGAACCAAAGAGGCATTTTCCCAAACAATGTTTTGTTTAATAAATGTGTTCTACGGAAAACATGACAACTTTGTGTCCGGCTTTCTTTTCTGACCCCTCACAAAGTGCTGAATAAAAAATCGAGATAAGCCCACCTTTTCTGCGTGCCTTAATCATCATGTTTAGGAGTCTGAAGTTTCTCAGCTGGTTAGGGAACAAAGGCAAAAATTTGCTTAGTTGCTCTTGTAATTGAAAAATGCAGAAAAATATCTAATGCAGATGAACCTTCTTTTTCCTTAAAGTAGTCCAAAGAGATAAAACTCCCTCCAGGAAACCGGTCTAAGAAGGTACATATCTCAGTTTTAGTCATAACCTTCTGGATTTGTCTTTCAAAAGTAATGGGTATACCCATCGATCCATGCCACAGGGACAAGAGCTTAGAAACGCATCTGGCCACCAACAATCCTTTCCATTCTCCCCCATGCATAACTCAAGGTTCAACGTTGATCGAGGTGCTATTGATCTTAAGTTTACCGAGCACAGCAGTCTGAATAGAGGATGTACGATCAAGGCTCACTCAAGATGGAACATGCTGACGCTTGCGACCCAGTGAAAACCAGTATGATGTGTAATGAGTCTGGGCAACTAAGTAGTACCTCCTGGGCTGCAGGACTTCCAAACTTCCTTTATCATAGGGCAATGCGAGTGTGTACCAACTGTCCCTGGCGTGCTTCCCAGCCCATACCGATTGCATAAGCGCAGCCTTTACCCTTTCAAAAAAGCTCTTTGGTAATATTAGAGGTATATTCTGCCAATTATCATTTTGTTTAAGTAAATAAACTTGGACAAAATGATAATTGCTAATGGATTCTTTCTCCGATGGATTCCTCATTTTTTATATCCATCTCCCAGTGCAGCTGCTCTTCGGAAACCTTTGCCCTGCCAGGGCGTGTGGTGCAGCCCTGCGTCAGCTCCGCCCAACAATTTTACAAGCCCTGCGCTGGATAGAGGCGTCGATCCCCATGACCTTAGTTCCTTTTGTCCGTGCACTGTGCTTGCTTTAGGAACACTGATTCATTTGAAGTTTTATCGTTTCTCCAACAATGTGCACAGTTCAATTAAGTCTTTGGGGTTCAAAGCTTGCATCCACTCTGGGCATCAAATAACAGTTTTCAGATCCCCAACATATTTGTCTCAACTACCTCATGAGGGACACGACACAAGACTGTGCATCATATCTGTCGATGCACATCAAGGCACTTCAGGAACTTTCACTACAAGGAGAAAGGCAATAAACCATCCTGTACGAGGTCACCCGGCACGGATCGCTGTACCGAGGAACGGACCCCTGTCCGCAAGGACAAGAAAAGGACACAGTACAAGAACACATCTTGGTCCATGTGGTTCTTCAAGGCACCATTCTTCTTTGAAGTAGAACAAGAGGACTGTCCACTCCAGGTAATCCTGATGGAGGAGACTGCACAGGTACCGTTCCCTACCCAATCCTCTACCCCTGAGGAATGGGAGGCCTTCAGGCTCAAGATTCTTGCATTCTTTGCCAAGCCCAGCAGCTTTGGCCTTGGCACCAATAGCTCCGGTGTCGACGGCTTCGGTCTCTGGGCCATGCGCACCATCTGAGTCCACCACGCTTGGACAAGCCGACAGAGACACACATTTATTGCGTGGCCGTATGCCGTTGTGAAAGACTGCGACAGACTGAGAAGATCCCGACTTGTGGTTGCAACACTCTGTCTACGACCTCAACTATCCCCTCCATGGCACAACTGGCCAGCACTGATGATGCCGGAAATTCCTTGCGACTACGAACGCCCTGCTCCCTCAGGGGTGCATATATGTCTGGTATTGGAGACATTTATATTGAGGAAGGGGATCCCATCCCCTTTGATATGGAAACCCCTCCAAACAAGCGAGGTTAGAGATATCCCGTAGGACTTCTGCAGTGAACAAGGGGACTTGGTGGATTGTGTGGCCGACTTGCAGCATGCAAGCAGCCTAGACACCTTGCCAGAATGGGTCATGCTCCCTGTTCCTACCCCTGACAAGCCTCTGGCAGCTTTTCAGTGACTTCTTGCAAAGTGGTGGATACCTTGGGCTTGCCTGCTTCCTCTCCTAATGTTCAATATGAGCTCAGTGATGTTCTGGACAAGGAGACACTGCTGCCTTTCAGTCAGGCAGTTGAAGCTCTAGTACTAGAACTATGGTCTAAGTCCGCCTCCATTCCGATGGTTGTCTGCGAACATGCTAAGAAGCACAGACCAGCTCCCTCAGACCCACTCTTCCTGTCTGCTCATGCATCGCTAGAAAGCTTGTTGGTTCAGGCTGCAGTGGCAAACCTGATTACTACCTCTTTCCCATCCTTGCCTCCTGCCAGGGAGGGCAAGAGGCTGGATGCTTGGCGAGGGAAGGTTTTTGACTTTTCTAGCCTGGGCCTGCGATGTGTGAAAGCATCCTGTGCCCTGGCTAAATTCTCCTTTTGGGGTTCTGTCATCTCAGAGGCAGTGGAACACATCCCGAAGGTGACATGAAGGAAGGATTTGAGGCTCTCGCCAAATCCTCCAATTGGGCCTGTACACCACAGACTGCATGGCAAGAGCAATGGATCCATCATGGTCTTGAAGTGATACTCCTGGCTACCTATGTCAGGTTTTTCCAACCTGTTTGGGAGTAAGGCCGATGAATCCCTCTCAGAAACTCCAGGCTTCAAAGGTGACTGCGAAGTTTCTGAGACTAGCTTCCCAGCAACGGCAACCTGCGAGTACTGCGGGCAGAGGCAGGGGCGAAAACTCACCCCTTCACCTCCTAGGCCCACGGAGGGGGTAAGCTCCCTCGGGTAAGCAGGTGCAACATCGGCCCAACAGGGGTTGGGGTTTCCCTATGGGAAGCATTTCAGCCTCCACTGTGCCCTCCACTGCCCCAGTTGCAAAGTCTCTTTAAATCAACCTTTCACCCCTCCTTGCCTTCGGGAGACAGAAAATCCCTTTTTGGCAAGGAATGGATGCTTACCACTTCTGATGCTTGGGCCTTACAAGTCATTTACCAGGGATACTGTCTCCCTTTCGCTCATCGCCCTTCAAACCACCCGCCAGACAGCCAGTACTTGCCTCTGGACCATCTCCTATTGGAGGAGATTTGTCAGCTTTTGCCAAAGGGGGCCATAGACCCAGTGCCCTGCTTGGAGCAAGGCAAGAGTTGGTATTGAAACTGTTTTCTGGTGCCAAAAAAGAACGGAGGACTGCACCCTATCCTTTATCTGATATGCAGAAGTCCTGGTTACCTTGCAGTAAGTTGTGATGTGTTTGATCCTTGTAAATAAAAAGGATCTCACGCAGGTTGTTGTGTCTTCACATGTGGTTTTTATTGTCCAAGGGTCAAATACATCACAACTTATTGCAAGGTAACCAGGACTTCTGCATACGAAATTTCCTCAAGGGGCATTGGGTTTGCCCCTTCCCCCCCTGTGACCTTGCAAAAAAAAACACCAGAGAAAGAACTATGACCACATAGAGGTCGGCACATGAGCGTTCATTTTCTAGAACCCATTTCCTACAGC
The DNA here is from genome assembly GCF_040938575.1 of Ambystoma mexicanum. Lineage (NCBI taxonomy): Eukaryota > Metazoa > Chordata > Amphibia > Caudata > Ambystomatidae > Ambystoma > Ambystoma mexicanum. The sequence goes on along the minus strand of NC_090939.1, from coordinate 274,346,249 downwards.
CTATCCTTTATCCGAGGCTTCTGAACATGTCCTTGCACAAGGAGGAGTGCAGGATGTTCACTCTAGCCCAGATTCTTCAGGGCCTGGTCCTGCAGGATTTGCTGGTATCACTGGATCTCCTCAATGAATCCACAAAAAGCACAAGAAGTTCCTGAGATTCAAAGTGGGGAAAGTCCACTACCAATTCAGGGTCCTTTCATTTGGCCTTTCTTCACTGCCCAGGGTTTTCACCAAGCTGCTGGCATCAGTAGCGGCTCGCCTCAGAAGGAAGAGCATCCATGTGTTCCCCTAGCTGGATGACTGACTCCTACTGATCAAAACACGAATTTGGCGCCCCTGATCTACCCGGCCATATTCCTATAGCCATGGCTTGGGTGTTCAGGTCAACCTTTACTTGGTCAAGGTCTGTGATACGACTTCCGAAAACCCTACGCAACAGGTGCCAACTGCCAACTTGAAGTGAAGGTTTAAGGTCCATGTCCTTTAATAAAATAGCAGAATCTAAGGTGTTTGTTTTTAATTCACGACACAGGGTGCAACTCTAAAAATAAGACATTACTTGGGCGTTCCTTGGACGAGGGTCCTCAGTAATTCCCGCTCCATCTTAACTCTACATTCTCAGCATGAAACACTGTCTTTTGGGTTTACAGTGCCCAACACTTCTTTCTTGGTGTGTGTTGAATCTTTCTTGTCTTTTGGTGAAGGTATCAGGATACCTTGTTAGTTCTCCTTGCTGTCTACATTACCTGGCCCCATCACCCCTGGTTTCTTGGGTGTTCTGTATGTGGGTTAGGGGTCATACTTTTAAGCACACTTTGCACCCTGGGGCTCCCAGACTTACCCTCTCTTCCAAACTGTCTGCGGTTTTCCTGCGGTTGCTCTTCCAAACTCTTAAGAGACTTTACAGTGGCTTTGATCTTATCCAGTTCTTTATTCCGTGCCTCTTCCTCCTGCTCATTACTTGCCCTTTCCTCTTTAAACATTTCTCCCTCTCACTTTCCTAGTTCACGCTCTTCTTTATCTCCATGTTGCTCATCAAAGCACTTCTTCTCCTCCACCATTCTTCTCCTTTGCTCTTGCTCTCCCCCCATTGCCTCAGCTCTCACTTCTCCCTTCTTTGTATATACTCTCCTCTCTCTCCAGTTCACCTCTACACCATGCACTAGTATCCATCCCTCTCTTTACTTCTGACTCCCACATTGATATGATATATGGCATGTATAACGTGCCTGTATACAAGTGTTTCTAGGCGCGAAACTTTGCTTACTAAATTCTGTCCAATTGTATCCCCTCAATATACTGCAGGAACTGTGTTTGCTCTTAGGGTTTTCAAAAGTCTAAGTGTGATTTGTGATTGGGAGCTTGGTACCGGGACTGCAGATTCAGCATGCATGTGTTACCTATTGGCTAGCAAGCCTTATCTTGCCTTTGCTAGCTTAGGGTGGTTTTAACTGGTTCCACAATGTTGTATTAAACATGCAGACTGTGGGGATTGCAGGTATTCTCCATAATTCACCTCTGCTTTCTCTCATGAACGGAAAAGACACAACAGACTTGCATCCCTCTATAAACCAACTCTCTTGTGGACTGTGTTCTGCTGGCGCCCATGGTTGTGGCACTGCAAATCCTGTGACCTTTGTCAGCCCATCTATTAGTTTGCCTGTATCTGTGACTCCCAACTTCGTTCAAGGCCAGTTTGATGATGAGAAGATATGAGCCTAGGGATGAACACTCCAGTTTGTCAAAAAAGGCACTTTTCAAATCTACTGACTCCAGTTATTGACATTGTGAATAATATTACCATACTTTTTGGGCACTGCAATATAAAAAGATATTGAACATCCATGGACAAAAAAAAGATTGGTGCCACAACTGGTTCAAGTGCTACGGGATATACAAGGTGAAGAAAGGAATCACTTATTGTACATAGGCTTTTTAAAAGATGATGTAATCGGGCACCATGATGATTTTGTATAGATGTATTTTATGATGTGATCAAGCGGAAACCAACACCTTGCATGAGGTTAAGTAGTAATTCAGTTAGGAATGGTATAAAGGCTGGGAAAAGTGTGTATTTATGAAAAAAACATGAAACCCTTTATTTACATCTGGAGCCCTCCCTCATCTAAAAAAAAAAAAATGGTCCCACATTTCAGATGGATGGAAGCTCATTCATCCCACCTTTTAATCCTGATGTTAATAAACTAATGCAAGCATCATTCTAGTCATTTTTAGTTGCCGTACCATAGCTGGATATAGTAGGCTATTCCAAGTCTTACATTGTTGTGGTTTCTGCACTAGTATGCATCATGTTGCAGAAAGAATATTCTTTTTTTTCTCAAAATACTCTATTATTATTTTTAAAGGTTCATGAACAAATATAGGACAATCATTTGTATGTACATATTCTAGAATAGATACAAACTTAACTCAGCCATCATAGTCGTAACGTAAAAGGAGTGAACAAAAAGGAATTGGGGGGGGGAGGGGAATGAGGGTGGGGTGGAAAAGAACAATAGAAAAAAAGGAAAACAGAAATACTAAAACCATCCACTGCACACAGATGTTAATGAGTAAAACCATGGAAACCTTAAGGCACAATTGTAAACAGTAAAGAAAGAATATTGTGAACATAAATGATATGCAAACAAATGTATTTTATATTTTACAGGGGAGGATGATGTTTTCCCATGATTATGTGTTTTGGTGTGGAGACTTCAATTATCGGATCGATCTTCCTAATGAAGACGTTAAAGAGCTAATTCGGCAGCAAAGTTGGGATGCACTTAATGCAGGTGATCAACTCATTACGCAGAAAAATAATGGACAGGTATGGAAGCAGTTTCTTTTTTTGTTAATGACACTTCTTCTCTAGAATTTGTAAAGCAACTTTTCCCAACATGAAGTAAATCTGTCATAAAGGACTTGCATGCTTGTTTTCATACTGTTGTAATTACCCAACTCCATGACACTTATTATTAAGCCAGGAAGCATGAAGGGCTGAGTCGTCTCTTCAGATGTTCGAATCTCTGACCAGCATGTTGCACAGATCTTAGAAGCTAGTGATCTACCCACTGAGCCTTTTGTACTGGAGATTGTGTACTGCAGGCTTCAGACGTGACTCTCTAGCACTTGCTTAACCCAATGAGCCTTCTTTCTTTTATTGGGAAATGTGTACAGCAGGTTACCTATAGATCTCTAGTGCAGCAGGCTTGGACTGACCTATAGGGCAATAGGCCGAACCAAAAACACAAAATGCTAGTGTGTGCCTGATTTTATTTATTTTTTTAATCACAGAGAGCCCCATTTTTGGCTCATGTGGGCCAGTTTGATAAGTGACTTCACCCTGCGGCTAGTCGTTTTGACCAGTGTCACTTAATAAATATTCTTTAAAATGCTCAATTGGCATCACATTTTAATCAAAAGCCTCCCACATGGGTACACTCAACAGTTGCCATTTGCAACTGTGGCCCACTTTTTCATTATATTTCATTGTGTATTTATATATGTCCCCTATACACAGGCAAGTGTTTTAAAGCACCCAAGACAATTTTATGCCCCAGTCCGACCCTGTGTGGCAGGTGCTAAATGTACTAACCTACATGACTGGCATTTGATCAAGTAGCATGCAGGATACACACAGATGTGTGCATCAGGTGCCCAGCCCACAGAACATTTGTATAGATATTCAAATGTGTCGTACAGTCACTGAGATACCTAGAGGTGGGGCCAACACATTGAAACATAATGAATTACCTCTTCATTGCTAAAATGGATTAAATCACCAGACAACACATCAGTGCCTCTAAAACTATTGCCTGTCTACTCACAATCCCACCATGTGAAACACAATAGACGGTTTGCAGGCCCATCACTCCTAAAGACCTTGCAGACATTTTAGCATCACTAAATCCTTTCTCATGCAAGGACGTCCTATGCCTGCTGACATAGAACAGATGTGTAAGGCACTGCACTAACACCCTTCCTCCAAATAGTTGTTGCCTTGCTGAATCAAGGCGTTTTTTCACTTAAATAAAAAGTACTTGTTCTGGACAATCTCGCCAACTACCAGCTGATCACTAGCCTTTCATTATTCAGTAAAATCATTGATAAAACAGTGGCAAACCAATTTCATGATCAGATCAACCAACATGGTCTACTCGATGGCTACCATCAAGCTTCAGACCTAGATGCAGCATGGTGACCGCTGTCATCCAGGTCATAGACCGTGCTCTTCACGTAATGGACAGAGGAGACTTGTGTCGTCTTGTTATTGAGAGGGGTCAGAAATGAGAGGCAGAGACAAAAAGGTAACATTCTCAATATTAGCCATTTTATTAACAGAAAGGGGGTTGGATGAAGGCCCAAGTTTCCATATCCTATTGTGAATTTCCCTTCCTATAAAACTAAAACTAAAATTGGATGGCCTTGTGTCCAAACCCAGTTTGGCCCTCACACTAACTTATACAAAACTGTACAAGGTAAAAGTTTCAAAGTTCAACTCAAATAAGTGCAACAAATCAAACGTATAACTTCAACCAAAACAATCCTTATTTCCATGGTTTGGTTCCTTTTCCCTCGATTGGTTCAGGAAAACTATTCACAATGTTCTGTGTCAAGACCAGTCTCTTGAACGCTACGCAAATTTCGCTTTTACCTAATACTTTCATTAGGATAGCATAACAAATGTTCTTTTCACACCATCGGTTGAAATATAGCAAAGAGACAGTCTTTCCTGGTCTTTTCAGGTTGGCACAACAAAATATCTTTTCCACAACACTGGTGGAGTATGATGAAGGAAAGTCTTATCTACTTTTCAGGATGGCTAAACAAATTTATTTTCTTCAATGGTGATTCAAGTATGGCAAAAGGCAAATCTTTTCAACGTTTCTGGTAGACAAAATATGTATTTGACACCACAACTTAATATGACCAAGTCTCTATTTATCACACTGTATCAAAGTAAGTTTCCCAGTACACTATCATGCCAAGAAACTTCTTAACTGAAAATTCTTGATATCCTGGTTTACTCTCCTGCCAGGAATATCTCCCCTTTTGGCTCTTAATGATCCCCTGGTGTACTCTCCTTCCAGGTTTCTCTTCCCAAAAAGGTCTCACTACCTGATACTCTTATCGGGTTTCTTTACAACATTCACGTTCTTCAAACTGAAAACTCTTGACATCCTGGTTTACTCTCCTGCCAAGAATATCTTCTTTCTTAAAGGTTCACTACCTGATAATCTGACCAGGCCTCTCTACAACATTCACTTTCTCTTTAGGTTTCACACAATTGTACTCCTTCAACAACACTCTGTTGACTTCAGTTGTTACTGGTGCCGTTTTCCCCCATGTATGAGGGGTTTTCAAGCTCTGTCTGTCAACCCTTAAGGACTCCTTGCCCCTCTTACTCGTCACAGAACCTGAGGCTTTCTTGGACTTGTAGTTCAAGGAAGTTTCAATTATTTTTTTTAAATCACATGGTTGAACAGTTGCATTTAAATTACTATTAATAAACATGAGATGTTTCATATGTTATATGTTTACCATGTACACATGAGGATTTAATTGGATTTTGTTTAACCAAGGTGAGGAGTTTTACAATAAGATGGTTCTGAGTAATGAGAGCCATCCATTAAAAACTCAAGATATTAAAGGATCTTCCTCACAAGATGGATGACTATACCACCTCTCTCCTGTTGGAGTCACCACTCTCCCCTGACAGCTATCTCCTCACATGTGATCCACCCTCAGAATACTACCCCCAGGGTCAGGATCAGGCAGCAGCTGTTGTCCCTGGCCACATGAGGGGAGACTTTAGGCTTGGGATCTGTGATGACTCAGCAGGATTCATCTGATTTTCCTCAACACCTCTGGCGTGTCTGACATGGTCGACCACGACATATTAATCAGCCTTCTCACTAACAGAATAGGTTTAGTCCTCAACTGGTTTGCTGCCTACCTTTTGGTTGGACACAAAGACGTTCAGGTGGGCAACTTCAGGTCAGACCATCATCCAGCCAACTGCAGATTCCCACAAGGCTCAGTCCTCATCCCAGTGATCTTCAACTCCTGCATGGAGTGCTGAGGTCACTTATCACTGACCCAAACAATGTGGATGATACAGTTATAACTCAGTGAGACATGCTCAAGCCATCTCCCACCTAAGTGAGCGCTAGCCTAGCTTTCCCAAGGATGGAAGACAAGAACCTACATGAAGTTCAATCTTACAAAAAGAGAATTCATCCTACTAGGCCATCTAGTTAAACAGACCTTTCAAGGGTGGCTAGATGGCATGCACATTGATGAGTTCCCTGTTCAGCTGGCTCCAACTGCCAAATCACTTGGGTTCACTAGCAACAGTGGCCTCCTTCTGGCAACACATTTCCAAAATAAGATGTCCTGGCATCAACAGACACTCCTCCAGAAGAGAGAAACCCTTCCTCCCACCGGAGGGCTTAGGAACCACAGTACAAGCCCTCCCAGAGGGCTGTGCAATCATGCCTGATCACGGGATCAAAGATATCCGATCACATCTCTGCATTCTGAAATGCACTAATTGCCTTGCCGAACCAGTTAACTCTTCAAGATAACTTGCACCCCACCTCGAATAACTCACACAATCTCATCACGGCCAAAGCATTCCACTGGCACGCAAGGCCACCCATATGGACTCAGACGCCATCACTCCAGACCACCTAGAAGCAAACTCAGACACACAGACCATTTTTTTCCAAACTGAAACTAGCAACACCACAGCAAAAGCACTCCTCCGCTTTCTCTCTCTTCTCACTAACAAATCCACCGCTCTTATTTTCATATCCACCAGAGCACCTGGGGACCATGGAAGTGATAATGCTGCTTGGTATAAATACCACTAATATAACAAAACATAAAAGGCATCTACCACCCAGATGCCAGCCTACCTTGCCACAAATCTCACAAGCTCACAGAGCATGTGCACGCCCTGGATTCTGACCATTGCAAGGCTCGAGTCAAAACAGGCGCAGGCATTTTCTTGCTATGCGCTAGCCTACTAGAACATCTCGATTTAATGGAAATATATAACCATGTCACATTCCAAGGTAAGAATTCATTTATTTCTGTGACCTGCTCACCTTTTTACAAAAGTTTTAAGTGGACACATTGCAGTAGGATCCAGTCAACATTCTCCGCAGATCAGCTAGGTGGAAGACAACACTCATTGTGAAATATGAATACCTCAAAAGCCAGATTACTAAAGGCTCCTATGCCACAGCAGAAACTGACTTAAGGTTCCCAAAACATGTGAATGGGATAAGACATTCTAATATATTGATCAGCAGTATGTGAATAACCATATGTTTTGGAATGTGACTCCTGTGATACCTCACCATTGACTTTGCTGGCTAGGACTGATGGGAGTTGTCAGAAATATCAAGTGCCAATTGTTGCAGAGTTTTGCTGTAACCTCTAAACCAATAGTGCGCTACAGAGTTTGAGACCTTGGGCAAAAACTTGGTACCCTTTGTGTCTTCAATAAATACGAAGACCAAGCATAGGGCTGCGGAAAAATAAACCTGGTACAATGCCAAATACTACAGATCGAAAAAAGAGCTAGCTCGGTATGCCAGATCTACGAACCCTGTGGATAAAGGGGCCCTGCAACAATTGAGCGTAAAACACAAAGCCCTCCTGCGGGCATCAAAAAATGCATATGCAATAGCCTCTTGGACCGCCCTTCAGGAGGCGATGGAAGAAGGGGACATGGTTCTGGAAGCTGGTCTCTCCCTGCAAGATAGGTTGCGAACAGTCCACACAATGCTGTATTTCGGGAACGTCCTGGAGAAAGCACTTTTCTAACCTCTGCTCAAGTCTGGGAAGGCAGGATGCAAAGCAGGGTGAGGAGGAGCCAGCCACAAATCCCCAGGATGCAGTTTTGGCTGTAACACACAAGGAAGTGGAAGAGGCCCTGGCTTCCCCAAAAACGGGTAAAGCAGCAGGGCCCAAGCTTATTCCGCTATACTTCTAGCTTGATGAAATGGTTATCTGGATGCCAATTTTATGCAGAGTATTCAGCGCTGCCATTGGTGCTAAAGACGTACCATTAACTTGGCGCGAGGCAATAATAGTACAGATACACAAAAAAAGGCCTACAGACCAGTCTGAAAATTACCGCCCAATCACACTACTCGATTTGTGCCGGGAAAATATTTGGCAAAGTATTGCTGGGGAGACTTAAAAAATGGATAGATGACATAGGGCCCTTTAGCAGCGCCCAAGCCGGGTTTCGAACTGGCCGGGGCTCAGTGGACCATTGTTTCCTACTGTTTCTCTTAAATCAGAAATATACAAAACTGCTAAATATGAAGCTATATGCTATCTTTTCAGACTTCAAAACAGCATTCCATTCTGTGCCAAGAACACTATTGTGGCAAACGTTGAAAAGAGCTGCTTGAAGCTATTGAATTATTACCCATTCAAAATCAGGCTAGTGTGCGTTGTGGTCTGGGAGGAGACCTGACCAATCAGTTCCAGGTGTCGAAAGGGGTCCATCAGGGATGCGTCCAGGCCCCACTTATTTTCCTATTGTACATTCAGGAAATCGTGGATGCACTGGAGGCGGGTGCCTTGGATGCCCCTAGAATTGGGTCAAAAAAAATGGCCCCCCTTATGTTATGCGGACGATGCACTCATTATTGCTACTAGCCCAGCTGGGCTGAAAGTAGCCCTCAATACCTTCTTGACAAAATGTAAGGAGCTTGGCCTCGAGCTCAATAGCTCTAAAACTAAAGTTACAGTTTTTAACCCCCCCCCTTCTCCAAGTCATGCCAGGTAAAGATAGAAGTCGAGGGCCTTACACGGGATCAAGTTGGGTATTTAGACTACCTGGGGATCAGGTTTAATGAGGTGGGGGGGATGGTCGGACCAATTGACCAAATCCAAGGTTAACTTGAGTAAATATAGCAGGTCAATCCAGTCCTTTTTCTCGAGCCATGGCAGTGGAGCAATTGCACCAGACCTGACTCTATTTGACAAACAAGCATTGCCTGCATCTTTCTACAGTGCAGAGATCTGGGGCTTCGTCAATAAAAAATGATTATCCCCAGTCGAGAAAATGTTTCTAAAGAAATTGCTGTTCTTGCCTAAAAATGCACCGACTGCACTGATTCACTTCCAACTCCAAATATTGCCCGTGGCCGATCTGATCGCTGTTAGGCCAGCCCTGTATTGGGTGAGGCTTTGGTCCTCCACGAGCATGGCCGCCTATAAAGATGCTTTGAAAGACCTCTTGCAACTGGAAGGAGCCAAAAATAAGGGTTGGGTCCTACATGTGGAAAAGATACTGTGCGGGTTAGGTGCTAGTCACTTCTGGGAAAATCCCAGTGAGTGTCGCCCTTTACTCAAAGCTGAGCTCAAGCTAGTCGCTAAACGCAACACGTTTAGGAATCTAGAGATTCAAATGCATGCTCTAAAAAACGCCCCTGTATTCCTCCTACCCAATTCAATGGAAAATCGTAAACCATTCCTGGATGGTATTTATCCCCTCTATGAGCGCTCCTTATTTGTTCACTTCAGATTGGGTATTTTGTACACTGCCTGGTATATGTGAGGTTGGTCGCCTCACAATAATGCTGTTTGCCCACTTTATGAAAAAACGAAAGAAACTTTGATTCATTTTACATTGCTATGCCCATTTTTAATGGGGCTCAGGCTCAGATACTTTTTACCAATCCCACTTGATGTGAGGCTAAGAACCACGAGGGAATCAATACAATTCCTCACTAATACACTAGAGTGGAATGTGGTATTTGCCTCTGCAAGGTATGTTCATTGTGCCTGGCTTTTAAGAAGCAGGTTGTCAGGCATTGATTTAAACACTCTTAGGCTACACCGAGGTTGCGAGCTGTGCTCTTCTCCCATAGTCCATTGTGATCTCTATACTGCAGTTTTGAGGTTGCGAGTCCTGCTCTCCTCTAAAGGTTGAAATCCAATCCCATAGTTGTTAATTTTAACTTTGTTTTTTTTCTTCTTTTTACTAAGTGTACGGTTTTATGCCCATGTGGTTTTACTGGTTGTGATTTGTTATATACATTAACTGTGACTGTAATTGTGTTATGTGCTAAACGATCCATCCGAATAAAGCTTTTTGACACAAGTGTGAAACAAAGAAGGTGAAAGAAAAAATGCTGTGCTGTAAATGAATGTAGTAAGAATGTTAGTCCAGCTGACAAAAGGTGGACCTCCCGGTGCAAACCTGAGCAAGAAAAACTGTGCGCGAGTAATCAGGCTGGGGACAGAATTATAGGAGGGATTATAATTTGAGTGGTCAGCTGTAAGTGTACTAGCAGGTGTGGTATTGGGAGCAGCAGGAGAAGGCTAAAGCTTGGGCCATAGGAATTGATAAGATGGATTTCCAAAACGGCCGCGAGGAAGGGTTCTGGGAGGCCACCCTTTATAGTGTAGAGGCATTAGACGCTGGGATCTAGCCAAACTCGACCAAGGTAGCAAGCTGAGCAGTAAGGCTAAGACTTCATGAATATGAATAGTGGGGTCGGCAAAGTCATGACACACACAAGCACACAGCACTCAAATAAAACTAGTTGGAGAGGAGAGTACACAAATACTCTCTATTAGGCCTGGATGGTACTCTATGCAATACAACCTGTATGTACGTACTACTACCACAGTACTATCATATGTGTGTGTGTGTGTGTGTACTTCCCAGCGCTTCTGGATCGGAGCAGGACGTGGCCGACAGGACGCAGGGATTATTTGTTGCCGGCATGTTTTGGCGCAGTGACATACTTTTGCTAAAGATCTAAAATAGTCAAACATTGCCATCTAGTGGAAACAGAATCGCTCAAATTATGTAGCCATTTCTTAAATATTTATTGGTGTTTCAACAGGTTTGTCACTAGTTTCACACAACGGGGTGACATTGTTAAGCACACCAAAAACGTTTTTGCCTGACTTGTCTATTATTACTATTCACAAACACCTCATTAGCTTCGTGCCTCTCCCCCCACTAACTGCAATACTTCCCTCTCTCAAGTCCCAGTTACGTTACATCTGGGTAACTAGCTCACACTAGCTCACGAGTACCATATTCAAGATCACCATTATAAGCTGGATAAATGGGTCCTGGGACGTGCTTCTCGCACGGCACGGCACGAGTACGAGTACAGGTCCATCCTCAGTTCCTCACTCGCAGCTGCACCGACGGTCTTTGTCTGTGGGTCGAATAGAGCGGGCCTGCACCTGTGTGTGCGATGTTTGCAATTTGTACTCGGCAGCCCATATTTTTTCTATATGGGATGTCGGCAGGTCTCCTTGTATGGAAATGGACTCCATAAACGATTACAAAAAAACTGAGCAAAATGGGTGGGTTTGCAGACTTGCACTAATGCGCTCTGTCCGTCATACATAACCATTTCACATGAATGAGGGGACTGTGGGGAAACCGTTCTCATCGGGTCTCATAGAAAATATCGGCGAGCAAACAATTCAGCTCGATTCTTGCAGGGTGGTTTTAATTATAGCGGATGCAACATGTTCTTGTCAGTGCTTGTGTGTCTGTTAAGTGAATGGAACCTCATTTTTGGTGTTTTGTTAAACGTGTTATTAAACTAACGCTCGCGATGGGACCACGTTGACCTCAGTGCGCGTTTAAAAATATGGTGCACATGTGTGCTTGTGTAACAGGGTAAAAACGTGTGTATAAGGGCGCATAAGAGACAGGGCGAGTTTGCATGCCTGTCAGGGGTTTGTATATAAAAAGCAGACGTGTAAAAGGGTGAACGAGTGCACACAGAACAGCCTGTGTAAGAGAAACCTGTGGTGTGTAAGATAGATGTAAGGAAGAGCACTTGTGTGTGTTAATGTTAATGGACATTTGTACCGTGCACTATCACCACCGGAGTGGTCCCTTGGCGCTCTGGCGGCTCTGAAAGAGGAGGGGAGGTTGAGTTAAGGAAGCAGGAAAAGTGCACAAGAGCAGTGATGTGCTGTTGGCGGCCTCAGCCCGGTGGGTCCTTTGGCTGGGCCTGGGGTGTTTGCGGCCGGTAGTCGTTGTGTACTGTTGTGCAAGGCTATGTGTGTTTTTGTTTTGTTGTTGTAATGTAGTGAAGGTTGTGCGGTTTGTTGTACTGTAGGCTTTGGTTGTGTTTGGTTTGGAGTTTGAGAGGTGTATGCAGAAAGGGAAATTGTTAGTAGGGGTTGGTTAGTTTGCGTCTCTATCCTGAATAGAAGCGCTCGGCTTGCTGTTGCGGCTCTGTCCTGATCTGAGTCTGACTGGCATAAAGGTTCCTTGCTCCTCTAGCCCCCGCCTCTAACATGCTCTCTCATTGCTCCCCTTACCTTCCATTCATACTCCTGTGGCCATTGCACCTGCCAATGACAACCTCTCAGATGGTGGGGTGATTGCCAATATCTCGATAATTGCACACCCATGTGGTACTAGGTAGTAATTAATTAAGGGGCGGGGCAAAGGTGTTGGTGGGATTGTCTGGGGTAGTTGACTCAGTCTCCGTGCGTACCGCCTGCGTTCCAGTCTATCCGGTGTCCCGGTCCAGGTGTCGTGGGTGTTGCTCTCTCGGGTCCGGGATGTCCGTGTCTTTTTGGTTGAGCCATCCTTTTCCAGTTTTTGGTTTCCTGGTTTAGTTTGTGGTGTTGTAGAGCCATGTTTTTAGCGATTTCCTGAATTTTAGTTGATCTTCAGTGTTTCTTATTTCTTTTGGGATGTTGTTCCAGGTTTTCCAGGTGTGAGAGAGGCAGCTGAGTGTCCGTGCGTGTGTGCTTTTACCACCAGCACTTCCAAGACCGAAGTGGATGCTTCGACATAAGTAGGCAATAAGAGATATATGAAGGCAGTTTATTTCTTACTCAATGGAAATGGTAAGAAAATGGCAGTAGAGTGGCGCAGAGAGATATGGTGCATGCAAACACACTAAAGACGAAAAGCCTCACAAGCACGTAGGATACAGAGAGGGATGGCAGAACAACCATACACTGCCACGGAAGGCGGAGCAGGAGAGTCTAGCCAGAGAAATTGGGCCAGGCTAGGCAGAGGGACAGACCAATGAATCAGGCACAGTGAGGGGTAGATGGAGGGAAGGATATATAGGCAGCATAGCGAGGGAGAGCTAGCAGTAGATAGATTTAGTGATAGAGTAACAGACAATAGACGGTTATACCTGCCATATGATGTGCTCCTGGACATATGATAGCAATGACTGCCAAGGACACAAGTTTCAGGGTACATGATAACACAATCTTCCATATGATGTGTACGGTAGCTATGCTTGCCAATGATGCAAGGACCCGGATACATGATGACAATACCTGCCATGTGATATGTGTACCTGGGTATATTATAGCAAACGGCTTGAACCCATGGGTTGCATTCATTTCTTTTACGACGTATGTTCATCAGATTTGGAACTTGTTTTTTTTTTAAAGCGTTGCTTTTGGTAAACTCCCCAGTTGGGACACTTCTGTTTTTACTACACTGGACTAACATAAATATATTCAACGTACATACTTGGTACCGGCATATCAAATACAGGGCAGTCTGTTGTCATAAAGTGCAGTGCTCCATTTGGCACCAGGGTCTTTTGCACATACGCTGCAATGTCAGCCGCGCCCAAACGAGCCTCACGCCGAAAGGCTTGCGCCGGATCGGCCTTTGCTCCACTTTGGTTACACCAAAAGGCGCTCTGCTGTCAAAGTGCTGCGCTAAAATGACCGGTGCCGAAAGAGCCGCGCCAAAAAAGGGGTGTACCATTGTGGATCTGCTTAGAATCGCATGCGTTGCACAGGCTGACATCTAGTGGTTGGTGCAGAGTTTTACAGGACTTGTTTTTGAAATCGAAAAAAGGTATGTTGACGGGCCGTGTCTCTAATACTATCCCTACTGTGATGTGTACTGTACCCATGGTTCTTCACGCTTCGAGGTCCTCTGATAGTTTGTTTTCTTCCACCATTGTGTTTGTCGCATTTTGCAGAGGTCCAGTTTTGGAGTTGCCGCTAGTCAGTGAGCCTTTGAATTTGGACTAATTTAATAATAACTCTTCAGATACCACCTTTAGCGATTACGCTCAGCGCAACCTGTGACTCTCAACACCTTTGCATATTCCAGGGATTCCGGAGCCTTGCCAATGGCCCACAACTCTTCAGGCTTCGGCCAACACAGTAGGGAAAGGGGGGACAAACATTAAAGGGGAAGTTCCTCAAACATCTTATTGTTCCAAAAGATGGGCAATAATCAAAAATATATATAAAACATATTTTTAAAGAAAGTTCCTATGTAAAATTATGAGCAAATGAGGATCGCAGTTTTTACATGGGGCATCCATTTTGTGATTTGAAGCAGCCTCCTCTGTTCATGTTAAGCTCTGCTCTGGCGGCAATAATCTAGCAGCAAAATCCCCCTACTGGGAGCTTTTGCTTACTGCAGCCAGGGCGGGCAGAGCTTAACATGGAGAGGAGGCTGCCTTCACTTTCATTTTACATTTTCTGTGCTCCCCAAGCCCAGGTAAGCACAGAAAACGTAAAATGAAAGGCAGAAAGAGCAATGATAAATACTTCGCCGGGTGCCGGCAGAGTTTTCATGATTGCTGCGACTTTCTTTTCTCGTTTCCTGTGCTTGGGAATCTAGAAATAAAAGTTGCAGCAATTATGAATACTCTGCCGGATGCCGGCAAAGTATTCATATTTGCCTGGACTTGCCTACAAGAAAAGGCGCTGCAATTGATTGCCGTCGTTAGAAAACTACAGAAATCATAAAAGCAACAAAGTTGTATTTATGATTGCAGTTGCTTTCGCTTTGAGTCTCCCAGGCTCCTCCGGGCCGGGGGAACCCGGGAGACTCAAAGCGAAAGCCACTGCAATCATAAATACAACGCGCTTGTATTTATAATTGCCTTGGTGTTCTTTTTTAGTTTCCCGAGCTCAACCGAGCCAGGTGAGCCCGGGAAACTTAAAAAGAAAACCACAGACATCATAGATACAACAACATTGTATTTATAAATGCTGGTACTTTCGCTTTGAGTCTCCTGGACTCCCCTGGCTCGGGGGAGCCTGGGAGACTCAAAGCGAAAGCCACTGCAATCATAAATACAACAACGGGTGTATTTAGAATTGCTGTGGTTTTCTTTAAGTGACAGTAAAAAAAAAAACACCAGCAGCAGACGGCAGGAAGGATCCTGACTGCATTCTCTGCTCTCCAGCAACAATGAAGCAAAAGCCACCTACTGGTAGCTTTTGTTTATTACAGCCTGCTTTTGTTTCATTATTGCCGCGAGGGCAGAGTTTAACACAAGCACAGGAGGTTCTTCCACAAAATAGATGCCTCCTAGTACTTGAAATGTTTTAGTTTGAGCCTCATTTGCTCCAAACTTTACATAGGAACTTTGTTTAAAAATAATTTTTATATATATTATTGATTATGGCCCATCTTTTGAGCCCATAAAAATGTTTGAGTGAACTTCCCCTTTAAGTAAATGTTTAGAGAATGTCTCCACACATTTCCCCATGATAGGTTTTGTCTCACTGTTCCCCAGCGTTAGTAATGGAGACTCCTTTTAAATTTTGGCCGTAGTGTACTCAAAAAGTTTCGCTGGAAGGATACACATAGCATGCGTAACCATTGTCTTCCTAGATCAGTAGACTAGATGTCAAGCATCTAAGCTCTTCAAGCTGAAAAACGGTCAAAGATCGGTGGCTGAAGTACTGGGCAGCCTATACGATGTAAGCTGATGCATCGATTGAATACCCTGCAGGCGCAGAGGAATCCTAGGCAGAACAGGACAGTGCCAACACCATTAGTGACGCCAGGGAAACATCTGATCGGGAAATGTAAAAAAAACGAAGTGCCATTCTCCAGCTCCCAACGGCAGGCTTCCCGCACTGCAATGGACGCTTCCCATGGCGATAGAGGAAAACATATGAAACACACGCTAGGGTCAGAGATGGCGCATGGGGCGCTGACACAAACAGAAACACACTTCATTCTCACCACACTTTTCAATGCACTTGTTGAAAAGTTTAAAGATGGCAGCGAACCTCGTCCCATCAGCTGGCGGTTAGACATCTATAGAAACCTCTGCGCCCAGTGCTTCTCTCTGCGCATATTCAAAACCCAAACATATGCTCAGCATAAGTGGTTCCGCGCCTAAAATACCTACTCAGTCACCAAACCAACCACCACTGTTCAAACACCAAGGTCAGGATGCACCTCCCCTTTAGTGGATACATAAAAAAAGAGACACTAACACAAGGAAGTCAAGAGGAGGAAGTACTCTTTCCTCTCCAAGACACCCCTTCTGGTAGTGCTTGGACTAACAATAAGTCTGAGGTCACTCGTAATACCATGGCTTCCTTTATGGAATTGTTAGGGAAACACCCAATGAAGCATAAGCATATAGTTCAGGAGGAGGGAGAAACTACATCTAAAACATCTAAGTTGGAACCCACTGGCTTGTATGAAGAGTCCATTGTTGAGCTTGATACAGATGAGGATGATCCTGGCACAGAGTCTGATGATTATGCAGTCCCATCTCAGCAATGATCCTATTTCATCCTCGCCCATTGATGATCAGTTTCTATCCTTAAGAAGGTGGCAGAGCTCTTTAAAATAGAGACACATGAGTCCGAAGAGGATACTAACATCACTGTTGACATCCTCAATGAAAAGAAATGAATAGGCCAGTGTATCCCTTTGTTACAATCAGTTAAGAGGCAGCTATTAGCGTCCCTTTCTACTCCAGCACAAATCAGGGCGGTCAACCCATGTGTAGAGAAGCACTTTAAGCCAGCACCCACAGACCCACTTTTTATTAATGGTCAGTTAGAGCCGTATTCTCTGGTGGTAGCACTCAGAGGCCCCACCAGATAAAGAAAGCAAGAAAAAGGTAGTGACATCCGTTGTGTTTTAGATGTGTATCACTAATAATACCACCTATGGGTCAAGGTGGAAGACTACGTTCGTGGAGTCAATGAGCCTCTCTTTGTCTGAAATATTAAAGACCTTATCTGAGGGCAAACAAACGGCAAGCACCATTATTAAAAGTACTCTGGATGCCGCAGATAAAGCCGCTAGAATAGTGGCAAAGGGAACACTTATAAAACGCCTGCATGGCTCAGAAATTCAGAGTTCAAATCAAAGACTCGGGCCACGCTTATTAACATGCCATTCAAGGATAAAAGCCCTGTTCGGCAAGGCAGTAGATGATGCCCTCAAAAACAGTCAAAAAAGAAAATGAGACACTTAAAACCCTCAGGCTGATTGCAAATAAACCCTTCCTGCAAAGAGGGCCATATGGCACCCAACGTACTTTTTGTGCACATGAATATGCAAGATTCTCAGCCCAGTTAATCTGCACATCAGGGACGGGCTCCAGCACCAATCTTGGACAATTGCCTTGTTTCAGAGAAAATGTAGGCAAGGGCGCAGCAGGGGTAGAGGCCAAACAGCCAGAGGTTTGACTACTCCCACCAAACAGTGACTTTCCGCTTCAGGCCCCTCCCATATCACCCCTATAGGGGTTAGAGTACACTATTCGCCCACGTATGGGAGGGGGATCACATCAGACATGTGGGTATTGTCAACTGTGAAAGACGGATACTGCGTACAAATACTGTGCTATCATCCACCAATATTTAAAAGGTTGTCTTTAGAACACCAACAGATTCTCTAAGCAGAGATGGAAGCTCTACTGCAAAAAGGAGCCATAGAGGTCGTCCCTCCATCAGAGGTAAATAAGGGTATTTTTGCTATGTACTTTCTTGTTCTAAAGAAAGACAAATCTAAATGTGCAGTACTCGATCTAAGGCTAGCGTGTCAGGGTGGACCACCACAAAGAACCACACTGACTCCGGTAGTAAGTCCAAAGGTTTTCATTTAGATAGTAAGGGTCTGAATGGCTTTTGTTTTCAAGGTTCTTTAGGGCCTACCGGGTCCTCTTGGGAGATTTGGCGCTAGGGCAGTCCCTCTCCCTCAACTTCCCAAGCATTAATCCCACCTCCCTATCCAAGGCATCCCTAATTGGGATGTTAGTAGCTGTTGATCTGTGCCACCTGAGATCTTTCCCGACTGGCACTATGGATGTTTTCCCTAAGACAAGTGCTACCTGTCTTCCTAGGGATACTCTAGGCTTTCCCTAACCTAGTCCGTTTAGTAATCTGAGAAATTATAAATGGTGCCTTCTTTCGACGAGTGCCACGCTTACTCCTTTCACACCCTTGCGTTCCTGACCCTTCGCTATACTGATCTCTTAAGCTGATCTCCTTCCACCACATCACTGTCCCTCCAATCTGTCACTCAGTCTTTCCACCTCCACCCTTCAATCTTACTTCTTTTCCTACTCCTCTTCTTACTATCACTCATACCTCCAACTACCCCTATATCTCCATTATTGTCTCTTCACTCCTTCCTCCCACTCTACTTCCCCACTTCTTGCTCTTCCTATAGTTATAATCGGTTTCACCTTACACCAACAGCTATTCCTATTCTCCCACTCGCTGTCACCCTCCCCACCCTCCCTCTACTACTGTTCATATTCTGCTACCACCACTATCTTTTTAGTCGCTCTACTTCTCCAAGACAATCAGGGATACGGTTCCCTTCTCACCCATTTGCGAATCCCTATTCAGACCCTCAGGGACACTCTGGGATATGGTGCCCTGTTCACCCTTATACTACTGACTACCACACTACTACTTAATTCCTTCCCTCGCTACACTCAATGCCTACTATCTTTATTCCCAACTACTACTACCGTTGCTACTACTACTTTGCTCTGCTACTCCACCTCTACCTCTACTACTCACACTCTCCCCTCTCACACACAAACACGCCCATGACCCCCTCCTTAACAATAGCCTCTGCACTCTAATCACTCTCACCTCCACTGGTCTCTGGGACGTCCACCACAACCACCACCTCCACCTCCTGTCTTCACCCAACTAACCCACACTTACACATTCACACACACACACCTCCTTATATGCCTCTCCCCCCTTCCAGGATTGGATGCCTACCCTGTTCAATCAATCACTTACATGGCTCAAGGGGTGTGACTGGGGAAGGTCATGCAAGGGGTTAAAGGCACTGGTAAATCCTGCCCCTTTCCAACATGGCCCCTGCTGCATTTCTCACATGCAGCCGATACTGACTCAGTGAGGCCCACTGTTTTCCCAAGCCTCGCTGGAGGCTTTTTCCTCCTCTCAAAACTCCATGGTGGTTTAGTGGGGAAAGGCCTTCATGGAGGCCTTTATTTTAAAGAATATTTCTCTGGTGGTTTTCGTGGAGACTTGACCTGGTGTAGGTGACAGCTGACGCTGTCAGCTGGAGCCTTACTACTTTGACGGCCGGTGTTGTGGGTGCTCCGGCAGCCCTTGCTTTTCTGCAGTCCACATCCTCCTGCGTTCGGTGCCAGTGTTGTGCTGCTGCGGCACCCTTTTGTTTTTTTTAGACCGCTGACCCGGCGTCTTCCTCGCAACTGCTGTGCTACTTCTCCTGCCTGCACACAGGCACCCATGTTGGGTTATGGTGGGCTCCCTCTACCCCCTTAACAGAGCCACAATGCTGGCTCTGTCACACCGGCACACACATACATCAAACCTCAGAAGTTCAGAATGACAGCTTTGCTGGAAGTCATTCCTTTGCTCAAAAGGGGAGACTGCATGGCAACCCTAGATATGAAAGATGCATACTTTCATATTTCAATGTTGCCAGCTCACAGAAAGTATCTTAGATTCAAAGTGGGGTCCACACACTACCAATTCAAAGTATTCCCCTTCGGGATTGCGTCAGCCTCTCTGGTCTTTATGAAGGTACTAGCAGTAGTAGCAGCACATCTACGCAGACAGTCAATCCCAGTGTACCCTTATCTGGATGTCTGGCTCATAACAGGAGACACACCACAAATAGTCCAACAAATATTCCAACAGCATACGCTGTAGCCAATAGGCCTCTTCTACATCAACTAGGGTTCTCTATCAACAAGAAAAAGTCAAGCCTGGTTCTCAGTCAGGTGAAACAAATGCTAGGGGCAATAATTTGAACAGAAGAAGCTTTAGTCTTCCCCTCCAACGAGAGAGTTCAAAACACTCTGCTACAAATCCCATGTTATACAGTCAGTCGTCACAACAGTTAGGAAGGAAATGCTTGGTATGATTGCATTGTAATAAGAATGCAATTTCTGCACAGAGAAAAAGTGTACACTTATCAATTGTGAGAGTAACACTGTAAAAGGGCAGGGGGCTCATTTTAATCGTTAAACAAGTCAAATCCAAAATAAAAGTAACTTACATATAAAACGAATGCAAGGGCACAGGTAAGTATAATTAAAATTAGGGGTAGGCTGAAGCACAGTTAATAGGCCTTGCAGGATGCTTTTGCAGCAAATGTGTGTTTTCTGTTAATCTGCAATGAAGCCGCAGTGGCTGGTAACACTTTGCCTGGTAAGAAGGTCAAAGAGTTGTTAATATGCGACATTTGGATAGCAGTATGTCTGATGTTCAAGGTTCTGACAGTGCCATGGTAGAAAGCTGTTCTCATGAGAAAGTAGATGAGATGACCGGGACAGATGAACAAAGTTCTGCTGGTCATCTGAAATGTTTCAATGAATTGTCATAATGTGGGGGTTGGATTGTGATGTCACGTATTATAATTGAAGGCAGTGTGGAAAGGTTTATGGACCCAATTACAGAACATAATGTATGTTTTTCTATAAGGGTACAGTGTCCAATTGTTATAAAAGTCTTAGATTTAGGGGCGTTTCTTTGACAGTGCCTTTTCATGCAGTTCTGTTCCGCGATCTGAGAAAGTTTAAAGAAATCTCAAATATGGGAGATTTCTTTAAACTTTTTCTCTGCTTTTAGACTATATCGAAAACCAACAAAAGAAAAGGATGAAAATGTCTTTAAAAAATGTTTTAATGAAAAAGAAACAGAAGTTTTCAGTGTTTTGGAGTGTGAAGATAATAACCCTTTAACTGCCATGGGTATGTCCCCCCAGTGCCAGGGCCTTTTTTGGTGATTTCGGTATGTGGCCATTCAATGGCTTGTAACATTTTTGTTACATGAGCTATCTCGGCCGAATTTGGCTCCTTTTCTTCCCACATGTAGGCGGTCGTAACGCCACCAAGGAATCCTAGGTTGTTGATGGGGGGTGAGAGAAAATAAGAAAAAAGGGCAAAAGTGTGGGTTTTTTCAAGAAATGCCAATAAAATGATGTACACAGAAGCCTGTGGTTTTTTCCTTGTAAGAGCTAGGAACAAATGGCTTGCTATGCTGAGTTCCCCAATTTCCTGGCTTTCAAGAACAGGTTGAGTGGAAACGAAAACAAATTATTTTGATGTGGTTATCAACCGTTTTGTGAGAGGTAGGAGATTTTGCCTATTTTTGCCAATTGGACATGCATGGACGGAATGGGAGAAAAGGGTAGGGAAGCCGAATTGGAGGACAGAAAGGCATATATTTCTGAAAAGTAGACAAAATTCCAAGTTTAGGAAGTGGTGATTTGCGTAGGTCAGGCAACAACTAGGTAGGGGAAACTGCCATAGATTCGGGGGGGAAAGCACGAAAATGACCGAAAAAGAAGGTATGTGTTGGACATGGTTGGCTTTGTACGGCAATGGCTTCTATGAATTTTGAGAAAAGCAATGTTCCGCTATATTCCCCCGACTCTTGCAGTTAGGAGAGCACACATTTTTTGTAGTGTTTTACAAAACAAGCAATACCACAAGCCAGACACAGCCATGGTACACAGGAGTTTTACGCTCACGGCCTGAAAAGACGCACTTAGAATGTGTAAATCGGGAAAACCAATGTGGTGAGGAACGACAAGCATACATTTTTTGAAAGAGCAAAGGCAGACCTTTTCAAGGGTAGGTGACTTGTGCAGGTTACAAAAGTGTATGGTGGCTAAAGCAGTGAATAAATGTAGGTCACATTTGAGAAATGAAAGGGTTGTGTGACAAAGGGCACCAGCAAATGGGTCAAAACTTTATGAAAACCACACAAACACAACAAATGTGATACCTTCCCACGTTCCCACAGGTGTCCCGATGAAAACGGTACCTCACATGTGTGGGTGCACCTACCTGGGCGCCAAGGGGAAAGCCTAAAACGCAAGTAATCCCAAGTCTGTTTTCAGACCGGAATTTCAGACTCTCTGCCAACCGGCACACCATACAGATATGGGCCTCGGGTGTCCGAGCCACCAAGGAAAACAGGGAACCCCATGCATTTTGGAAAATAGGCCACCCGTGGGAATCTGCAGAGGTACGATTTGGGCAAATCGCCCCAGAATTTATTACCCAGACACCCCGCAAAGTCTGAAATGTGGGAAAAAAACGCATTTTCTGCACATTTCGCTCAGCTCACCCATCGAAACACACCCCCAACAACACATGGCCTACCGTCCCGCGTTCCCACAGGTGTCCCGATGAAAACGGTACCTCACATGTGGGGTGCACCTACCTGGGCGCCAAGGGGAAAGCCTAACACATAGGTAACCCCAAGTCTGTTTTGACACCTGAAATTCACACTTTCTCCGCACACCATACAGATATGGGCCTCGGGTGTCCAAGCCACCAAGGAAAACAGGGAACCCCATGCATTTCTGAAAAGAGGACACCGTGGGAATCCGCAGAGGTATGATTTGCGCAAAGCGGCCCAGGATTTATTACCCAGAACCCCAGACAAAGTGAATATTGTGTTTTTTCCCCACCAAATATCACATTTTGTCGGGGATTGTGGCTTATAAAAACTGGGGCAATTTGCCCAAGGCAGACTTCTGTGGATTTCCATGGGTGTCCTCTTTTGGGAAATGCAAGGGGTTTCCTGTTTTCCTTGCTGGCTTTGACACCCTAGGCCCAAATCTGTAGGTTGTCCACATGAACAAATTGTGCGGTGGTTAAAGGCTTGGGGTTACCAGCGGGTTAGCCTGTAAGCAGCCCCCACCTCCCCCCCATTCAAAGACATCCCTGTATCTAGTGTGCATTGCTACCCGCGCATCGAGCGCCATGCGCCCGATCCGCGGGCAGCAATGCTGTCACACAGGGTGTCCTTGGAAAGGGGAGAATCTCCCCTTTTCAAGGACACCATTTCCCAAAAAATCCCTGGTGTCTAGGGCCCCCAAACCTCCTCCCCCCCTTCCCATCACGTTTTTTATTTCTTTTAAATGTTTTTTGTCCCCTTTCCTGGGGGCAGATGATCAGCCATCTGCCCGCAGGGTTTGTGCACATATGTGCCCCCATGCTTTGCAGGGCTAAGGTGGGGGGGGCTGCTTACTTGAAGCAGCCCTCCCCCCCCAAGTCACAAACGGATCCATGGTGGTCCAGTGGGTTGCTGGTCACGGATCGAGCGCTCTGCGCTGATCGTGACCAGCAATGCCTCGTATATGTGATGTCCTTGGAAAGGGGAGAACCTCCCCTTTCCAAGGACACCACTTTTTCCAGTATCCCTGGTGGCCTAGTGGGCCCCAGGGCCCCAAAACCCTTCCCATCACCCCCATCCCTCGAATTATTTTACTTTTCACTCCTGGGGGCAGTGATCATCTGCCCCCAGGGGTCTCCAGCGCTGTGCCCCCATGCTTTGGGGGCCAGGGGTGGGGAGAGGGCTGCTTACTTGAAGCAGCCCCCCTCCCACCA
Organism: Ambystoma mexicanum; assembly: GCF_040938575.1. Taxonomy (NCBI): domain Eukaryota; kingdom Metazoa; phylum Chordata; class Amphibia; order Caudata; family Ambystomatidae; genus Ambystoma; species Ambystoma mexicanum. The sequence goes on along the minus strand of NC_090939.1, from coordinate 274,322,613 downwards.
AGTCACAAACAGATCCATGGTGGTCTAGTGGGTGGCTGGTCACAGATCAGCGCTCTGTGCTGATCCGTGACCAGCAATGCCTCGTATATGTGGTGTCCTTGGAAAGGGGAGAAGCTCCCCTTTCCAAGGACACCACTTTTTCCAGTATCCCTGGTGGCCTAGTGGGCCCCAGGGCCCCAAACCCACTCCCACCTCCCCCATCCCTCGATTTATTTATTTTTTCATTTTCACCCCTGGGGGCAGTGATCATCTGCCCCAGGGGTCTCTGACGCTGTGATCCCATGCTTTTGGGCCACGGGGGGAAAGGGGGCCGCTTACCTAGTAAGCAGCCCCCCCGCGTCACAAACAGATCTGCATTGATCCGGTGACATTGTTGCCCACGGATTGTGCGCCCTGTGCCCGATCCGCGGGCAGCAATGCCACACAATGGGTGTATCTCCCCTTTCCAACGATACCCGCCCCGATCTCCGGCTTGAAATACAGCCGGAGATCGAGGCGGAGAAAGGTGACCACTCATCTTCTGTTTTCACCGCAGCAGCACGAAATGGCTGCTGCGGTGAAAATTACTTTCACGCCGACCGGCTTTACGCACGCCGACGTGAAAATGAATGTAATCCAGCCGCCTGGCAGTGAGGGGGGACCTCCCCCTCACATAGCCTGGGGGTTGGATTACAGTTTTGCAGGGATCGCACAAGACAGGGTGCCTGAAAGGACAAGCTATCACGTCCTTGGCAACAGGGAGGTAATCCCAAGGACGAGGCACTAAAGAGGTTAATATGTTTTCGTATATGATTAATGCTTTTGATAAATGGCGCTGCAGGCAGGAGAGCCAGACTCAACTGGACATTTTTGGTACAACAAGATGTTGCGTGCGGGGGAGGAGGGGACGGCGAATGGCACTTGCTACGTCTGCACCCTCATCCCACAAGTTATAGGAACACCCAAACTCTGCAGCGCTAGAAGTTTATTCCAGGGAAAAGCGATAAAAGTTCAGTGATGGATTAAAGGTAAAAAATTCTTGAAAAAGAGAAATGCTTGCATAAGGTACTGGGATATGTGACAGAAGGTCCTGACCAAGGGGAATTACAAGGAAGAGACCACAAGAGTGTGTGGTTCACAGGTAAGGAAGGGGCAAAGCGTACCCTGGTGTCATACAAGGCCATTGATGAGGGTAGAGGGAGCCGTGTAATATGGGGACCAATGGGAGGGGGAAATAATGCAATGTTGTGCTAAAGGATTGGTACGTTTTGAACAAAACGTGGCTGCTGTGGTGAATAGTAGTTGCAGGGCAATCCGGGGAAAATATGTATATGCATGAACTTAGTTTAATGAAAAGCATAAACTAGTTGACATCAAGAGCTTTACACGATTCACTTTGTGTTTCATGTGGAGTAGGTCTATATACCTGGGCACTAACTCTGAATGCGCCAAGGTGATGCGGAATGTAGTGCTGATGCATTGGACTGCCATGGGGATGGATGTATGGTGAGCCTGTGAATCGAAGGCTTATGCCCAGCTTATGCCTGACAGGAGTGGTGTTTATGCTCTTGTCACCTTGCACAGTCCTCAAATGGTGGTGTCTCGAAATAGCAAACCGTTGAAGAATGCTTTGCAGGGAAAAATGGCAGAGCAAGATGAGGAACAAAAATCGTTGAGGAGGATGAAGCGGGCAAACAATTTTTTTCCCGAGCACAAAAAAACATGGCTGCTATCCCTGATGAGTTCAGACTTTTTTCCACGGCTGCAACCTTTTTGACCTCATTACACCAGGTGTCCAGGCCGCTACTAATGCAAAGTGGCTGCAGCTCACCAGATACGAGCTGCTACCATTGGCAAGTTCAAAAGCAAAAGGTTTAAATGCAATTAAGGAGGAGATGAGGGTGCTACGTTTGGGTGGCCCTGCAGAACAGGTGCGTCCTTGACATGTTAACGGCAATCGAAGGAGGGGAATGTGCTAAACTCGGGAGCAGTTGTTGCACAATGACACCCGATGAAGAAGCTTCAAATGGAACATTAAATGCAGCCATAACTGAGATACAGACACTCCATGAAAAGATGATGAGCGAAGTGAATGGAGTGCAAACAAGTGGTTGGTTGGAAAGCATTTTCGCATGGGTAACCACATGGCTTTGCAGACTATTTCGAGCAACTGTTGTTGGTGCTCATTCTCATCACCTTCTGCATAATTAAGAACATTTTAAAATAATATTCTAACAAAAGAAAAGAACAATTGATGTTACCCTTAAGTGTTGATGAAAAGGCTAACCAACAAAAAGGTGGTAATATCATAATTGGGAAAAATTAAGAAGGGATCCTGACAGCAGATTTAGAAAACTATCAACAATTTTGTATCTCATATGGTACAGGGTGTATATGGGTGGGGGAAACTCTGTATGGTTGGGAGGAGATTGGGGGAGACATGACAAGAGTGGTAAATATTTGGATTCTTAAAGATAAAGTAGCCACAAAAATAGGTATTTATTTATACATCAATAAAAGGGGGAAATAATGTAATAAGAATGCAAGTTCTGCACGCTGAAAAGGTACGCACTTATCAATTGTGAGAGTAGGACTCTTAAAGGGGAGGGGCTCCTTTTAATTGTTATATAAGTCAAGTCCAAAATATAAGTTACTCACATATAAAATGAATGCATGGGCATAGGTAAGTATAATTAAAATTTGGGGTAGGTTGAAGCGCGGTAAATGGGCCTTGTGGTATGCTTTTGAAGAAAACATGTGTTATAATATGCAACGAAGCCGCAGCAGCTTGTAACACTTTGCAGGTCCCACAATCCCAGATTGCCATGGTAAGAAGCAAACAATAATTATTTTTCGAAGTCACAGATTAGAACCCATGGGTCCTGCTGAAAGGCAAGGAGAACATAACCATTTAATAATTCAAAATGATTTGCAAAACCTGATTTATTGCTGGAGTCAAAAGAACCACAGCGGTTTCCAACTGCCCCTCAGTATGTTTTGCCTGGGAAGAAGGTCGAAGAGTTCTTAATATGCAACATTTGTGTAGCAGTATATGTCCGTCGTTCAAGGTTCTGTCAGTGCCATAGTAGAAAGTGGCTCTCATGAGAAAGTAGAGATGACCGGGATAGATGGATACATTTCCGCTGATCATCTCAAATGTTTCAATGAATTGCCATTATAATGTGGGAATTGGGGGTTGGATTGTGATGTCATGTATTATAATTGAGGATGTTGTGGGAAGGTTTATGAATCCAATTACAGAACATAATGTATGTTTTTCTATAAGGGTACAATGTGCGAGAACCAATCAGTTCGGTGTGGAGACTTTTTCATGTTGCAAAGTTACTAATGTTGATTAGTTTGATTTTGATAAAAGTCTTAGATTTAGGGGCGTTTCTTTGACAGCACCTTTTCATGCAGTTCCAGATACGTCTGGACCCTGAATAAACCTGTGTTACTTCTTGCCTGCGTACGCTCCTTTTTTGCCTACTTTTGTAATTTATTGTTGGCGAGTTCCGAGGTGACCCCCGACGACACAGCATCATGCATCTTCATTGTGCCACAAGCAGGGCTCAACATGTGTCCAAGGGAATTGGGATGATCTATTGGTTGATTCGCAGATTGTGGTGTCAGCGCTTAAATGGTGGACAAAGGAGAACTTGTTAAAAGGGAAACCTCTTGTCAACACGCCAGCACAATCGCAAAGGACGCATCACTTTCAGGTTGGGGAGCACATTGCCTCTTCCATACCACACAAGGCATGTTGATACAAACACTAGCAAATGTGCACTTCAGTGTTCTAGACTTGTTAGCAGTGTACAATGCACTACAAGCTTTTCAGCATCATCTAGCAAGGAAGAATGTACTCATTATCACAGACAGCACAACCACCATGTTTTACATCAACAAACAAGGCAGGACACACACTCTAAATCTGTCCAGACTAGCTAAAAAAAATGGAAATGGAGCCTCCAGAGAGATGTTTTCTTCGTGTCACAACACGTTGCAGGGGAACACAACTGACCAGCAGACACCCTAAGCAGGAACACAGATCAACCCTCGGAACACGAGTGGGAACTGCATTCAGACATTGTAGACTACATTTTCTCACAATGGGGTCATCCAGACCTAGATCTGTTTGCAACAGAAGAAAATGCAAAATGCCACACTTAGGCTCCTGCAGAAGGAGTACTAGGGGAACGCACTGTGGATCAGTTGATCAGGGATATTTGCACACATTTTCTTTCTACGCCACTCTACACCAGGAGCACTTGACAATGTTCCTAGTTGCTCCAATGTGGGCACGTCAGTTATGGTACTCCCACCTACTCGGGCTTTCCATTTGCCCACAAATGAAGCTAACCTGTTACAACATGTTGTCACAGAATCAAGGGTCAACCCTTCATCCACATCCTCAGACAATCAACTTAGCAGCTTGGCTCCCGAGGTCGTAGAGTTCAGCCATCTTAATTTACCTAGCAGATGCATGGAAATATTAAAAGGAGAACGTAAACCAAACACTAGACACTGCTACTTTAACAAATGGAAAAGATTTGTAGTTTGGGGTAGAAAGTCAAATGTAAATTCAATTACCTGTTCAACATCTGACATAGCACATTATCAACGTCATTGTTGGGCTAGGGCCTAGTCTTTAATTCTGTAAAGTCCATTTAGCTGCACTTTCTACATACCCAACATCACAGAGCAAGGTTTCATGGTGAAGAATTCCAGTCATGAAAGCCTCATGGAAGGGGCCAAAAGACTATATCCGCCTAATTGCAAATCCATTCGAGAGATGGGATTTAAACATTGTTTTAAGTAAGCTCATGGGTCCCCCTTTTGAACCTATGCATAAGGCAAGCCTCAAAGATTTCACTTATAGTTGCATTTCTTATAACTATCCCTTCCATAAGAACGGTTTGTGAGCTCCATGCATTGTCCATCACAGAACCTTTCGTCCCAATTGATAAAAACAAGGTGGTCCTAAAAACACATCCACGTTTCGCACCGAAGTTCATTTCCATATTCCATGTCAACCAATCTACTGCACTGCCAGTGTTCTTTCAGGACCCGCAAAACTCTGCAGAGAGAGCCCTCCATACACTAGATTTTAGTAGAGCTGTTATGTACTACCTCAACAAGACAAAGACAATAAGGAAAACAGACCAGTTCTTTGTTTCCGTAGCTGCCGGAAGAGAAGGGGACTCTGTCTCAAAGGCAGCCATTTCTAAATGAATAGTAAGATGCATAAAGCAATGTTACAGGTTATCCAACAAGGAACTACCATTTACACCTACAGAACACTCTACATGTAGTACAGGTGCCACATTGGACTTCATTGCAAATGTCCCTTTGGAGGCAGTCTATAGAGCAGCTACATGGAGTTCAGTTCACACATTCAATCAACATTACTGTGTGGATACACAAGCAGGGAGTGACTCCCAGGTGGGACAGGCAGTATTAAAACATTTGTTTGCCTCTGTTCCTTCTATCGGCCCACCTCTGTCTCCTGCCGGCTAGTTTATGCAAAACATGTGATTCTAAGCAGATCCACAAGCCTCAGAAGACAAACATTACATACCTGTAATCGTCCCCTCGCTGAGAGTAGAAGGTACATAGAGACAACATATCTCTTCACACATTTTATCCTTTTACTAAACACTTCATGCAACCTCCGGTTCGAAATAAATCAATCAGAGGACCGTGACGTGTGAAAGATCATGGGTACAGTACACGCCACAGTAGGGATAGTATTACAAACCCGCCATGTCGACCTCCCTTTTCGATTTCGAAAACAAGTCCTGTAATATGCTGCACCAACCACTATATGTCAGCCTATGCAAAGCATGTGAATCTAAGAAGATCCAAGCATCAGAAATATGATTACAGGTATTTAATATTTGAGATGTATATTATACGGTGAGTAACAAGTTCCATAAGAAACCCTAAAAATAAATTGCTACTAACCTTTTATGGATTTGGCTGAAAGTATGCAAACAAAATTGTACATACTAGCCCCCTTCCCGAACGACTGAACATTTTGGGAAAGATCCATTAAAAAATAAAGAATTCATTAAGAAAACAAAAACATGCAGTTTTTGCCTAATCCAAATTCATTTTACCATAGAAAAAAAGTCAGATTTTTGCTCAAGTGCACAGCGAAAACCTCTAAAAGGAATTGGACCAGGTACGAATCAACTTGTGCATGAAGCATCGACTTGATTTCCGGGGGAGTCTGGGGTTATTGCGTCCATTCATTTTTAAAATATTGTCCCCTTCTCCAGAAAATATATAGGATATCTCCCATGGTGCTTTGCAGCAGAGACTATGAGGCTTATCAAAAATGAAATAGCAGCCATTTTCTCCCCAAAATCTATAAAACGAAACATTTGTCAAAGGCTCCCCCTAACTGCAAATTCTGGGAACAATATGTTGTAAAATCAAAAAATTATTAAGAAAAAAGTCTTTAAACAGGCGTAGCGTAAAAACTGCTTGGCAGATTTGGACCAAATATGAAACTATCCATCCATTCGTTTTTAAATATTCGACAGAGAATGGGGTGCACCCTGCGCCTTAACATGTCATCAGTGTTGTCATCAATGCCACTTGTGATGTCATCTTTGATGTCCTGGGTGTTAGTCTTACCAGTGCACAGTGGTGGCGCGAGTTATGGTTACTTAGCTTACCATAACTGGCGAATTTCAAGGGTTTTTCGGTTTTACTTGGAACCATAACGTCCCTTTTTTACTGAATATATATATAATATATAAATAATATTTCCCATAGTGCTCACTAGATAGAGTACCCAACACTTTTCTTTTAGGACAGTCAATTCAGTTAAAATATATGCAAGCTTTATGCATTAAATTACGTAAGGACAATTCAGTTTTTCAGAAACAAGTTGAAAATTAAAATATTGAAACAGTATAGGATTGCCTGGTCTTATACAATAAGGCCTGTAACATTTCAAACCTCCTTCCCTGCTGAACTGAGTGGGCCTAGCGGCCTTGAGAGTCAGAAGTCCCAAGTAACTTTGCAGGGATTCGGGAATCTTTACAAGTAGAGAAACCCGTTTTGGCAAAAGGTAGATAAAATGTTCGAAGGATACAGAAAAAAGGAACCAAAAATTAGGGGTTCCCCCCAATCTCTTTCCACTAGGGGAAGCCTAGGTGGGGATCCTTGGACAGAACTCCCCCTATCAAAACTAGACAAGGGAGAGGTAGGGTCGGTACTTTGCACCTGTAAAACCCTATCACAGGAAGGGGGTGAATTATCTCTGGAAAGGCAGATATCCCATCTACCCTGGGTGACCAGGAGACATTATATGCATACAGAAAAAGTCACATGAATGAAAAATTAAACAGTTCCTTCTCTGATCCTTTTACTGTGAATATATCACGTTTAGAGATCCTAAATCTCTAAACAGATTCTGAATCTTTGTGACCTTATATTGTTGACATGAATGGTTTGTGTACCCTTTTGTAAATATGATTTTGACATTGTTTTGTTTATAAATTAAAATATGCATTACAGAAGGATTTATAGTTTGTTGTGGTTTCATCTCTAAACATGAAAAATTTGCTGTAAAATTATCAGAGAAGGAACTGTTTAATTTGTCCCTTGTGTGACATTTTCAACATACATATGGTGGGGTTAAAACAGCAATGCAAGCCCCATACCTCTTACTCTAATTCATCGAGGAACCACTTCTAGTGTGCCTAAATTCACTGGGCCACGTACTTCTATCAAAGGTTCTGTTTCAGGAGTTCTTGTTTCCTTGATTGCAGTGGTCACTTTGGCATAAGCAGGGGTTCCGAACTCAGGTGCGAGGTTCCTGATGTTGGACAGCTGGACGACAAAGGTACCCTGAGAGGCAGACCACTATGAGTTCCACGAAGACAGGAGATGATTTAAGTGGGAAACATTGACGATCACTGCAGCAACAGGGGAAACTGCTGCTGCAAGGCCCCTCTCCGAGTTCAAGAGCAGCAACGGCAGGAAGATTATTCTTGGCCCATAACCTGCAGACCTGCCGAGTTCAAAGGTGAATCTCGGAATGGAGACTGATGCACAGCAGAGGCCCTGGACGGAGCTGGTCAGCCAACAGGACAGTCACAGAGCTTTCTGAAGACTCCAGAGGGCAGGATTCACATGCAGGGGTCTGGATGGATTGTTTCCTCCATCCCTGGGGTCAAAGCACTGATTAAGGTTTTTCAGGAGATCAGTCCAGAGGAGTAGGACTTTGCTGGAGGCAATACTGAAAGTCAACCGCTGTCTTAAGCTGGCTGAAACTATCCGTACTAGTCTTGGCTTCAATGACGATATGAAGAATGGCTGCAAGGAGCCCTCATTTTATCCTAGATTTGAGCCCGGGTTACCACCAGTCTTCCAGTGGTAATTTGTACCATTCAAATTACCCTACATCTGACCAGCAACAGACATCCTCTGATTGTGTATCGAGACCAGACAGTCCCACCCCCCCCATCCGGCCAGATGCGCTTTGGCCACGAAAGCAGAGTACTCAAAAAGGCATTATGCAGTAAATTACAGCAGTGTCCATTACAGGACACTGCTGGCAATGTTCCCCTGTTGCCCCTTCTGTCTCAACACAGCACCCAGACTAGTCACAAACATCTCGTGTTTAATGTCAGCGACACTTTCACTTCCAAGGTATTCATCTTTACTCAAATCTGGAACACGGGTAATCAGGATCTCGTCCACAATACAAGAGAGCCAGAGTATTCAGAGAACTAGCAACACTATACACAAACTGTGATGTGACATACATTTCTGAAAAACCTTTCTGGTTTCATCTCCATAGATCAGGTTTAAAGTCACCATTCTGCACAGCAAAATTAGCAAAGCTGTTCCACTTCAGGACAGAGTCCTGGCTCTACAGCAAATCATGTCATTTTCAAAAACGAGCAATAATATAAGACTGTTTTTTCAAGAAGCTGTTAGAGCTCATGCTAGCATGCGGTTCGGCTGACTTTGAAAGAGACATTGCAAGGGACTCTTTCTGAACTTGAATCAACTAACAAAACCCCAGTCCACACTGATTACTACGCCAGGTTAAGGAATTCTCATCTGGTGGACACAACCAGAAAACACTGGCAGGTTTTCCATTCTTCCCCTCCTTCCTCAATGATCGATCATGATGAACTTATCAGAGTGCGTTTGGGAAGTCCATTTCCCTGCTCCTTAGACACAACAGCTTTGGCGTATGCATGATAAAATAGATGACATGAATTTCCTGTACTGGAAAGTGCGAGGGATCTTCGTTTTCAAATTCTTTCTTCCTTCCTTCCATTTGGAGGAAAAGTGTGGTACAAACATTCAGACAATACGACCACAATATTTAATATAATCGCCTCCTTCATCTGTTACCAGCACAAATTTGACAATGGGCTTACAAACACATGTTTTTCTTATAGCATCACATCTGGCGGGGAAGACAAATATTGCTGCAGATTTCTTGTACAGGTTCCTTTATTCCCCTCTGTCACTCTTGGCCTCAGGAACACTCCAACTCCTGGAGGAGGTTCAAGGGTTTTTATTTTGATGTTCAACCAACCTAGTCTCTGTCCCTCTCTCTCTAACAAATGGATGGACAATCCCACATTGGCCGGACATCCCTTCAGCCTTCATCAAAGGTTTGTGCAACAATCTCCCCAACATTGATCCAGACTTTATCCCCACTCTGGTGCTAGTGATGGGTAACCCCCCGGTATCTAAAAGCTATTTAGCTTTGGGTGATGGCCTAATTGAAAATGCCTTTTCTGTCTAGCCTCGCTCAGGGAACAACTTAGGGTTGCTATCCAGCAAATTATCTTCAAGGTATGATTAAGGGTTGTGCCTCTTAGACCCCACCAATCCCCCCTGGACTTCTCCTTCTCTGGTTCTTCTGTGCTATGGAATTCCTCTCCCTATATCTCTCTGCCACTCTCCCTTTCTCCTTCTACTTTCCTTCCTCCTACTTTGTCTGCCACCGCACCTCTCTTTCTCGCCCTGGTTCTTCCTCTTCTGTCTTTCTAATGTTCCTCTCTCCATCTCCATTGTTTGATCTTACTTCCTACTACTCATCTCAATGTTACTCTTCCCCTCTATATGTACTCCCACCTGCACACTACTACTGCTCCCACCTCTTCCACTATTTCTCCATCTGCACTGCTACTCCCACCTCTGCACTATTGCTACTACCCCTTCCTCCACCCTAGTACTCCTCCTTCCACACTACTACTACTTCTCCCTTCACACTACTACTGCCTCCATACTACTACTAGTCCTCCCTGCCTTCTCAGTCATCCTACTTTCACTCCCTCAGTCGCCCTTCCACTCACCCTACTCTTTTATGGCCACTCTAACTCAACTTGCAGGCACATCCACAAGGCAGTTCCACTTTCACCAACCAATACCTCACCTTTTCTAAAAAATCACCTCCATGCTCCTCCACAACATTCTTCCCCCCTTCTGGTCTCTTGGTCTTCCACCTCCTACAGACTTCACCCGAGCAACACACACCTTTCTGTTTCCCTTATATCCCCTCCCCACTCTTGGTCTCATTAGCTCACCCTTCTCTTTCCCTGGGCCAATCTTCGCCGCCCGGTAGGTGTTACATACAGTAAAGCACATAAAAAGGGTCGAAGCCCCCACGCCTTTCTCAAGCAGGTCTACTGAGGATCAGTAATAACCGCCCTCTACAATCGGAGTTCCAGTTCATTTCCAAAACTGAAATTAGACAATTCTCATTAACAAGGCACCCTGCTGCTCAATTACGGCTAAGGAGAGGCTGCTGCTTCACAAGGTGAGTCCGCATCTATGATATTGATGAGCGTTTCTGCTGTGACTCTCGCTCGCGTGACGGCCTATTGTGCTCTTTTGGGTCTCTGAGGCCATCGCTCGTCTGGGGTTCAAGTCACTGGGTGCGCAGGTCTTGCAATTTGACCTGCATGGGAAGACTTGTTTTCACTGGGTTGTTTCTCTGTTCCTGAGCAGTCTTTTTCAAACTGCCCTTGTGACTACATACCTCTGGGCCAGGTTCCCTCAGGTAGGTTGCTTTTATTCCGGACTGTGGGGCAGAATTTGGACTTACCTACATTTTTGCCATACCCATGATCAGTCCCCTTTTTTTCCCATGTGGCACTTTCTTCAACGCTAAGCATTCCTGCAGATGACATTCTAAGGTACTTAACTGAATGGTGACATTTTCCCTGAGTCCACCAAGGTTACCTGGCGTTTTCTACTAATAATGGGATTGTTAGCAACTTCCCCATATTCATTATACATATCTGAATCTTTGTATTGCACTCCTGCCTCTAGAATTAGAGTGCATCATTGCTTGCTTCCTTGGAGTGTAATATGACCTTATGGGTCTCGTTAATGTGAGCCTTAAGTGTATACAGAACTTTGGTAGCCCTCCTGGCTTTGGTGGACATTGTGTGCCTGTATCCTCTGTTGGAGCTGTACAACTTTGCAGAGTACGTATGTGGTGTATGTACATTTCGTGCTAGAGTGTAGGCAGAAACCTGCAACTAATTTGTAGGCGGTACCTTGGGTTCTGTATATGATGGTAATAATGAATGTTTACATTGTCTGCATTGTACACCAGGCAAAGGGCCTACATTTTAGGGTCTGTTTTTGTAGCTGCACTGTGCTCTACTGTGTTATGTTTAAACTGAGTGCTTATTTTATCTCCTAGACATTATATGTGTGACCCTGTAACAAAAGTGTCATTTTTCAGTATACCACCAGTGTGATGTGTTCTTTGAGGGTGACTAATGGGAATATCAGTGTCACCCTGCCGTTCTTCCTCCCTCTGGACGCTAAGCCTGACTGCTCTGCTGAATCTACCATTAGAGAGTCTGGTATTTAATGTTGGGTGCCTCACTGATCTACCTTTGTGTTACACAGCCCTCATCAAAGGGTTGTGCAACAATCTATCTGAGAGAGAAATGCGTAGGAGGTGGTTTGGAAAAAGGCTGCACACTACTCTCCGAATCCCTCACACCTGTAGTGCTATCATTACCATCAAGAAAAAGGCATGCCCTGTATGCTTGGCAATAGGAAACACAAACCAGTTCTCTGAATGATGCATTTGAACCACTTGTTCTAAAAGTGGCAATGCTAAATGGGGTGGAAGTCTATGTTGAAACACGTGACCGCTGAAGTTGCTGATCACCTTCAAAGTTGAGCTAGAAAGAGGGGAACTCTGTGAAAGGGCCCATTTATTTTATGAGGAGAAAGTCATGTGCAGAGACAACAAAGTAAGAGCCTCTTACTTGTGTATCCTAGTTGTCCAGGCAATGACTGATGGGGAAGACTTGCATATCTGTTTAAGATTGAATGCCAGACACCCATAGCATTACAAAAGAAGCCTTTCAGGTCCGTTTCTTTGTATGCTTCAGGCTGAAAACACTGTGGTAGGACTTTGAGAAAGCTAAAGGAAGTACTATTCAGAGTGAGGCTATGAATGATTCCCTATCGGCAGTGGTCTACATCAATGGAGTTTGCAGTGGGAGGGACTATGATGCAGCCCTTTTATTATACCCCAACTAGTGCGTCCATATTCTCACCTAGAGGAAGATGTACATCCACTGGGAGCAATGCCATTGTGTAGCCAGCAGAGAAATAGTTATTTTTAATTTTTATTTTTTTAAAGAAAACACGTTGGAAGGCTCATCTTCTCTATGTACAAATGTACTATTCACAATTATTTTCACATTTATTAGATCCAAAGGACTTAGATGATGGTGTTAATTTAACAATCTGTGTTTCCTATTTAATATGTATGTCCACTGTATTTATTGTATTTCTTGTATCAGAAATGTAGCTCGAGAGAAGCAGTACGTTTTACGGAATGGAGCCAGCATTGGGCATGGTATTTTATACATTGGCACAGTACTGTTGGTGGAGGAATGGCAGGAATGTTTGTTTGCCCACCAGTTATTGGTAGTGGGGGCATTTCGACCCTTTGACAGGATTGAATTCCAGATGGTTGGGGGGTGGCAGGACAAAGGGCCTCGTTACGAGTTTGGCAGTGTGGTGAAAATGGTGGTAATGCAGTGGTAACAAGGTTACCACTGCATTACTACCGCATTACCACACCGCCGAACTACAGGTTTGCAGGTAGGGCAGAGGAAACACCTCCAGCAGAATGATGGAGGTTAATACTCTGCCTTTCCACCTAAAAACAGCCAAATCGGCCGTATTACCACCAGTGGTAATAACGCTGAAATCCCCATGGAGTCCTATAGTCTCCAATGAATGGGGACTAACCGTGGGAACCAATGGTGGTAACGGTAATACCGTTTGGTTTGATCTCGGTGGTATTACCACTAAACTCCAAATATGCTGAAAGACTGCTTGGGAGTCTTCTCTTTATGGGCTAGCTTAGACACCAACCTTTTGATAGTTTCGCTATGTGGGGCATGAGAGCCTCCAGTGGTGTGGAGTTTAGCTTCCAAGTATGTTAAAGCTCCATTCGAGAGTGCTTTGTAGCTGATGCATGCGGTTTTGTATATCATCCTGAGAGAGATGGTTGAATTTGCGGGTGCCTGCGAAGAGGCGTGCTCTGGCGTGGTTACTTTCTTTGTCATGGATAGATTAAACGCCATTAGCATTAAAAACATAAAGCAACATTTTTTATTTAACGTGATTTTACGGTTATACATAAGACAACCTTTGATCAAATGTTTTAACTTCATATTTAGAAAATAGAAAGAAACGAGAAAACATTTATATGAATGAAATATATATCCTGCACCCTCACATGGAGCGCATTAGTGTTTTCATTCTCTCAAGTTCAGAACTCGACTTCATTTATTTCTTCAGCTTAAAATGCTTCCGTTCTTGATATAAAAAGCATTTTTTTTTTATTTGCATGTATGTTGTGTGATTCTGGGAACTAGCTAGTGTACCCAAATTACTTAAATCGTGTATGCCCTCCGTTCAAAGGTGTAAACATGTTCGCCTAGTTTAGGGCCAGTTGCTCGGGTAAAGCCTTAATATAAAGTGAAACATTTAATAATTCAGGAAATGCACCATGCGCTTATTCATTTAGGTAATCCAATGGACCACCTAAAAAGAAAATGTTTCATTATACAGTACCATACGATGTTCGTTCAGCATTCCCCACCCAACACAGGCAAAGTGTGGGATGCTTTCAATTCTCTATGTTCTGTGTGTGCTTGTGTACAGTAAGTCGTATTCATCTGGCTTTATTTTGATTACATATGTTTCCTCTAGTGTTAAGGTAAAAGCACCTTTGGACCTTACACATAGCAAGTCAAACTGTCTGTAGCTCTTCTGCAATTGGCCAGACTCTTCTAGGCTTGTTCTAGTGCTGTTCCGTGTAGCCCCGAGTCCCAAACCCTGGCAAGTTCAGGACGCCCTCTGCCTCAGACTGCCGTAAATGCCTTAATGTTCTCCCTGGGATTTCCTTAATATTGTGTGTTTGGAGTCTCAATGCGTGCAGCGAGCAACTTCACAAACTGCATCTGAAAGAGGTCCTTCGCCTTAGCTCACCATGATAGCCTAAGCTCAAGCAATGAAACGGTCCAAGGTGGTATATGCTTTTTACACCTTTTACTGTCATGGTGACTATTCTGACAGATGAAATGAGCACCATACCCGTTGTGCATTGCATGCTCAAGAGCGCACGTTTGAATTACTGTTATGGACATGTTTGATTGGTGTTTCTTATGTTTCCAAAATGCACTTTGTTTTTATGCAGAGCTGCCAGCATCCTATATTGAGGGCACCCACATTATTCGACACCTAGTTCCGCCACTGAGTCCCACCCATACCACTGACAATCAGCTCCTTACCCCCAACCTACTCCCCCCCTTCACCTCACCCCACTCCCTGTGCAAAGGGGTGGGGGTAGTTCCCCCAGTACATGTTGTCCATTACCAACACTGGGCTCTGGAACACAATTTTCTGATTCAACACTGGAACCGACAAACAAATCTGCCAATTCCCGACAGGGAAAAGCCAGACCTTTGCGAAAGACGTGCAGGCTCCAGAAAGCAGATGGGTGACTCACCCTCTCCCCAATAAAGCAAGTCAATCCACAAATAACAAATCAGTAAATCCAGAACATGAAAGGACCAGAGTTTATTGACCAATGGTGTACCATTGTGTCTGCATGCATAACAAGATAATTAATGAACTTTACAACAGTCACTGCCTGAGGCAAACAACGCTTTCTAGTCTGCGCTGCACTCCCCAAAACCCACCAGTGTGAGCCTGAAAAGGCGCAGCAATAAACTTGGTGCGCTAGTGCATCAAAACAGAGATCAAGTACCTGAGACCTCGAGACTGGCTACGTTACAAAGGAGGCCACCAAACCTCAATAGAAACATATCATAGAAGTCCTGACTGAACCACCAAGCAGCTATTGCATATATAAAGATCAGATGGTTCGATTTTCGCATAGACATAACGCAGATTCTTACTTTGTCTTGAGAGCACACAGTACATCATCACTTACCTGGAGGACATGTTTATCAACTGGACTGTTTGTTTGCCAAGGAGATAGCTTTGAACCAAAGTGTGAAGCTTGGAGGATTTGAGGTTCACTGCCCTAAAGAGGCAAGGAAGACAGGCTGGATACATACATTAAAGTAGTGAGAGCCGGGGGGCGTGGACAGCGAGCAGATAATGAGGACGTGAATCCTCTGAGCTCCCAGGCCACCAGCCAGATCCTGCTAATATCCTGGGAATAGTGCCTTTCTACAATGCTTGCTAAGGCACTCGCACACGGTGGAACCCTGTTGGGACAATCGGGTGAAGTGTGAACCCAAATCGGAGCGGATTCCACAAAATATCTGCAGCGCAAAGAGACGCCGGTAAAGAAACTGCCAAACTAAAATGGCGACTGAGCCGACAGGCGTAGAGGAGCACTGTGAGGCGGCCCACATCAAATGTTAGCGGATGCCTAGCACTGCATACTGGCGAGGCTGAGGTGCTGCCTGGAACGGAATCGACAGCTACACGCGGACCTAATATCCTTGACAGCAAGAGCTACGCGAACGCACTAAACGGGAGGAAAAAGAACAGAAGAAACAACACTTTTCGTTACGTGGCGCACTGGACCAGGGTGTCGACGAGGTCCAGCCCCAGCAACAACACTCATCGAGACGAACTGGAAGAACTGAAGGACCTGGGGCCACCTCAGACCCACTGACCCTGCAACAACACGGCGCGGTGCCTGTCCACTGGAAGCCCAGACCTGCCTGATGTGGGTAGAGATACCCTAGGTCTCCCGCGATTGTGGCGCCCGGAGACCGACAGAATCAACGGAAGCCAGTGGCAGATAATACTGGCGGAGACCATGCTGGTGTATGCGTACCAGACCCCATAGTGCGGAGGAGAAAGTGAGGTGAGACCGTTTGCAATAAGAAAGGAACGGTACCCCGAGGGATTCTGTGCCGCTTTCCCCCTGCGTTCCAACTAGTGCAAAAAGGCGAAGACTGGTGACACGCAAAACTAAGGGGGAAACCCAAGAGAACACTGCCTGATCAAGGACTGTTTGCCCTAAACACTCTCGATTGCAAACTGTGCCATATATCTGCAGCCCATAATCCCGGCAGGAATCGGGCAGCCCTCCCGTGCCCAAAACCTCCCAAAGACGTCCGAGACGCAGTGAAACGGTAGCAGAGGTACACGGCAAGTCAGAAGAGCACCTACTGCGCTACGGGGGAGCAGGGACCCAAGACGCTGAAGCCTGCCAAGCTGAAGACGGCGCACGATAGCTGTGAACCCGCTTATTACACAAGAGACTCCCTTTTACGATCTCCATGGCGGCGCAAGACACGGGGGAAGGTTTGTCTACATGAAAGGCACGGTGTGGAACCAAACCCTTGCCATATTGGCGGTCTACTCACCACCGGCACTCATATCAGCCTTGATAGATATCATCACACCTATACTAGTTAACACAGCAGATACCTGGGTAATAGTGGGGGGACCTCAAAGAAGTAATGAGTGTGGAAATGGATTCCACACACCTAAGGGGCAGAAACCCTGCACTTCACACCAAACTAATCACTTTTAGCTCTGCACTGGGACTAAAAGATGTGTGGCGGGATCTACATCCAAATATCTGTGAATACTCATATCACTCGGGAGTGCATGCCTCACTCTCGAGACTGGATTATTTCTTCCTAACCACATCAGACATCCATAAAGCGACGGAGGCAACACTACTCCCCTGAGGCATCTCGGATCATTCTCCCCTCATGATGAATATTGAGACGGAAATACCCCGAACCCACCACCCCCCCTGTCCTGGCGCCTAAATAATTATTATTTAGGGTTTTCGGACCTGGTAGAGTAAATACAAACTGATACGTCCACATACTTTGAGTTGAACACTGGGTCGGTGGGTAATCCCGGAGCTCTGGGATGCCTCCAAACCAGTGCTTAGAGGAATGATACTTGCTTGGATGTCAGCACACAAAAAAGCACATCAGAAAGCTTTGGAAGATGCTGAACTGGTAGTGAAGCGTACCGAAGCACAATACATAATCAACAGCTCACCTGAGACGAACAGAGCATTGACCCTAGCGCAAAAGCGACTGCAAAACATAGCACTAGATTGTGCTAAGCAAGCACATAGAGCAATGAGAGCAAGATTGTATGAAACCGGTGACGAGGCTGACAAGCTGTTGGCATGGCTGGAGCGCAGAGACAAGGGACACAACCAAGTTAGATGTATCACAACAGATCAAACAGGACCTGTGTCGACTGACAAGGGTATTACAGAGAGCTTCCCATCTTACTATGCGGAACTATATAGAGCCCCCAATGCTCCCATACACGCCACAATATTAGAAGGGCTCACTCTCCCCACATTAGATGTCAGTCAAAGCACTCATCTTGAGGGAGACATCACGGAGGAGGAACTAGTGACTACCATATCGCAACTCCAAACTGGGAAAACCCCTATGCCAAACGGTTTAACAATTGAGCTATGGAAAAAAATAGGAGGCGTCGAAATAGCCGCACACCTGCTTCGCATGTACCAGCACTCAAAAGAACAGGGAATCTTAACGGCGGATCTGCGTAAAGCCAGCATAATAGTAATACCCAAGGAGGGTAAACCCCCGGACAAATGTAGCTCCTATAGACCGATTTCTCTTATAAATAGCGAAACTAAAATTCTAGGGAAGATACTGGCCAACAGACTACAAGGAGTAATAACATCCCTTATCCATCCAAATCAATGTGGCTTCATGCCAAAGAGCTCCACACGGATGAATATTAGAAAACTTCATCTGGCACTTGAGAGAGCACCGGCCCTTCAGGAGTCTCTCGCACTGTTAGCAATCGACTTTGAAAAGGCATTTGATTCAGTCTATTGGGAGGCTTTGTGGGTACTAATGTGGAGGATGGGCTTTGGGGATCAATTCATAGGATGGGTACAACTCCTTTATAATTCCCCGGAAGCAGAAATCAAGGTAAACGGATGGCCATCACGGAGCATCAAGCTAGGGAAAGGGACTCAACAGGGCTGCTCACTGTCAGCCATGCTATTTGCATTGGTAATCGAACCTCTAGCGGTGATGCTAAGAAATGCGCAGTCATGGACCGGATTCCGCTGGGCTCACAACTGGGAGGACAGGGTCTCCCCGTACGTTGACTACCTGTTATATCTGGGTAATCCGGCAGACTCCTGTCCCATAGTGACCCACATTTTGTAAATATACAGGCTGTTTAGTGGATTAAAGGTAAACTGGGGTAAATCCATCCTTTTCCCGATTAAAGGAGCGGGTAATGTAGCTCCTGAAAATTGTCCCTACCGAATTGAAACGGAGCGATTCCCATATTTAGGCATGTAAATTACAATTAATTTGGAAGATTACGTATCGAAAAACCTATACCCAATCGCAAACAAATTCACAGAGGATGTGCGACATTGGGTCTCACTGTCATTGACCCTATTAGTGCGGGCAGCGCTATTTAAAATGCTGGCTCTCCCGCGCTTTTTATATATCCTACAAAATGCCCCACAACACATCCCCACGGCTGAATTCCACAAAATTGACAGGACGCTCAGAAAACTATTGTGGTGGGAGGACGCCCACGGTGGCGCTGCGCCCCCTCAATGCTCAATATGGGAAGGGGGTGTCGGTCTCCCGCATTTGCAAACATACTACTGGGCTAGCCAAATGGCGGTTATATATGACATGCTAGATGGAAACACAGAACTACCGCAAATCCGAGCGGAAATGGCCGCAAGGCAGGGGATATCCCCACTAGAAAGTCTATATCAAGCCGTGCGCCACCGACCTCCCCGCAATATGATAACGCACACAACATTAATCTGGGCGGAAACACACAAATATATAGGATGGGATGGGAGAATCACTCCGATACAAACTTTATGGAAGAATAAACAACTTCCTGAATTGAACAAGCTTCCGAAATGGCAGACCTGGGAATCAGCTGGGATAACAAAGATCAACTATGTCATTGAGGAAGACAGACGTGTACCCTTTGTAGACCTAACAACCTGATTTAACCTCCCTGTAACCGAACATTATTGCTACACGCAGCTAAAGCATGCTATACAAACACATCTGCCAGATCTCTCCAATATGCCTGATTGTACACCTCTAGAAAGAAACGTAGTTTTAGAGCGTGTTGATGTGAATACCACCTCAGTCATGTATAATGTGATCTCCTCATTCACCACACCGGAACTCTGCAGTTTAAAATCCAAATGAGAAAGAGATGTTGGCCCAATACCGCCTGAAGACTGAACCATAACTCTGATGTACCCCCGAGAAATTGCCATATCTGCTAGGATCAGGCTCATACAATTTAAGGTGTTATATAGAGTGTATTACCCATGGGTAGCTCTCTACCGCTGGGGCAGAATTACAGATCCCAACTGTTAACTCTGTCACAGAGAGGAGGGGACCTTATTTCATAAACTATGGGAATGCTCCCGAATTCAACAGTATTGGCAGCGGTGCTGTGATAGACTCTACAGTCATGGGCCGCACCATCCCTAGAAATCCCAAACTGTTATTACTGGGGGTTGAGGAGGAGATAGAAATGACCCGTTTTGAAAAATTGTTGTTTTCAACAGCCATTGGCCTGACCAAAAGAAATATTGCACAACTGTGGGGCTCAGAAGTTGTCCCGCAATATGAACAATGGGTGACAGATGTGGATGCTTGCATAGCAATGGAGAAACGGATACACACAGCCAGATATTGCCCTGGAAAAGCCCATAAAATATTGCAAAAATGGGAACAGTGCGAACGATGAGCGAACTGTCTCAGTTGGGAAAATAGGGCACAACTGAGTGATGGA
Source organism: Ambystoma mexicanum (assembly GCF_040938575.1). Taxonomy (NCBI): domain Eukaryota; kingdom Metazoa; phylum Chordata; class Amphibia; order Caudata; family Ambystomatidae; genus Ambystoma; species Ambystoma mexicanum. The sequence goes on along the minus strand of NC_090939.1, from coordinate 274,302,309 downwards.
CTGAAAACTTAATACAAGAAGTTAAAGACATGTGGCGGTCCCGATCGATTGGGGTTGTGTCAATGTGTAACAAATCGTAAAATGTGAATGTGTATTGTTATGTGATGTTTGTAGTTGTAAAAACAATAAAATGTGTTTTGTGTTATTAAACAAATTAAAGTAGTGAGAGCCTACTCTGAATAGTTGTTAACTCGATAAACCTCACAGGTGGATAGTTATAGGGTAGCACGTTTGTTGTTAATTAACAACCCCTTCTACATCCACCATGCATTGTGGAAGTGCATTGTATTGATTGTTCTACTATCATCCATTTGGATTACATTATTTTTAGACATAATGTTGAGGGTTCGAAAAGCTTGAATGGATGAGCGGGGACTGGCCCAAGAGGGAAATGGTCCTTCTGCTTTAGCTTCCTAGCAACAGAGTAGAAGCTGCACTATTGTTGAAGTTCACCCACTGCTGGTAGTATCCTTGAGCGGGATGAATGGGCACTCGGATGAACTTTCTCATCCAGTAAAGTGATGCGGTTGGAGTAGCTGAACTATTGTAAGTTATTTGTTTACTAGGCAAATAGCATCAGGGCATACATTCTTCTAACACCCTGGCTTCAAACAATCTATTAAGCAAGCCTAGAAGTTCTAAGTTTCTTATAGTTACTGGCCTTCCCAAGTTGTTCCAACTGATAATGATCTTTTGCACTCCATTATTAACCACTATTACTCCGTTGTTATTCTTGGGTTTAGAATGTTGATCCACATTTAAGGTAAAATAGTTGAGGTAGATGGTATCCCACAGGTCTCACAATGACTGTAAAATACATATCTCGTTCCCATCTATTTATAATCAAGGTGTAAACAATGTGGGCCTTCTTGAAAACCCATTGGGGCTTATTTTTTAAAAACCCATAAAATGCTCTAAAACTAGAGGACGGCCCATGTTTACACTTACACAAACCGGTCCACTCCATGCAATCTTTATGATTTGCACTGTGAAGTGCAAATCAAAGGTGTAAATGCAGGCATAATCGCCTGTACCTTTTTTATTTTTGTATTTTTGTACTTGTAAACACCTCCTGCCATTTACAAATAGCAGGCAGTGTGTAATATAGATTTCTATGGAAACCCTTTGTTTTTTGCTGATGCAAAAAAGAGGAGGATTAATCCACAGCATTTGCACCAGCATGAACAGAGAGATACAGTCACATTTGTTTGGCGGAGCGGATAAGGGTGGCAAAAACTGATATTCCATTCTGTGCTATCTTGGAATCCGCAGCATATTAAAGTAGTAATATATTCCATTCAGAGTACTAGGTTGATACTAAATGGCGGCTCATATCTGAAGTCGGATTCTTACTTTGAGTATGAAACACTGAATGCCAGCACAAGCCCTACACTTGAGTTAGTGCCTACAACTGTAAGGAAGGCATGGTAACAAAGTAAGACAGACACAAATGATCACAGTTCAAGGGTGTTTATTGAACTTAATCATGGGTGTGAAAAACACCTTTCTAAACCTAAATCTAAGACGGGAGCAAGCTACGGCCATTAAATAATAGAAAACACTGTCCTAGTCGTGCCGTCAAAATAAAGATGGCCTATGCTAAAAAAAACTATTTCCAAACCTTACTCTATATAACAAAAAGTGTGTGGGATAATGTTCACAAAAAGAAAGAAGTGTTCACAAAGTAAGTCAGGATGTTTAGGCATTGGCCTCCTCTCACCGTGCTTTTAGCACGGACAAGGCGGGTCACTCGAGCACAGCACACTCATGGGCTTCTTCGGCATGAGGTCACAGTTCCTTTTTCCAATATTAGGGCCTTCTGTGCCCAAGTCTCTTTCGTACAAAGTCTCTTGCTTCAGAGGGCCTAATGCACCAAAACAACAAAGAAAAGTTCCTTTCCAAAAAGACCTTCAGGTCATGTGGTTTACTCATCGCCCGGGATCCCCCTCAGCCGGACTCAGATCCTTCTTTCACAATTAGCCTCCCTCGGTCGGGTTCGGACCAAATTTTTTTCACAAGCATCCCTCAATCGGGTTCACATTTGTCACCACAGTATCTTCACAGGTGAGTTTTACTGTTCAAACCGGATCCCCTCTTCCAGACTCGGATCCCCTTTTAACAATTAGTCCCCCTCTTCCGGGCTCAGACCAGTTTCAGTTTGTATGTAATCAAAATCTTTTGAATGTGCACAGGGTTTAACTTAACCCGCTGCAGGACCACTTTGATTTCGCCATTCAATATTGACATGCTCTAGGGGTACCAAACAGAGATCTTCGAGTGAGCACCCACGCAGAGCCGGTCCACTCTGTATCTGGTACTTAGCTGGGTTTTCTTAAAATTCAGTTGCACACAAGTTCTTTGTTCATACAATGTTGCTGGTTGCAACCTTGAGCATAACACAGTCCGGTATGCTATCAGTTTCTCCCGACTCATCGGCTGTGCTGAACTTGTTGGTGTTACTTTACTGTTGGCGTCAAGGACAGTACCACAGTGGCCATCGCTTCTCCCCGCTTTGGCTATCAATGCAGGAGGGCCCTGTGTACCTTTGGCACACGCTACACTGCTCGTCAGTTGGAATTCCTGGTCATATGGTTCTTTTCATTGACGCTTCTTGAAAGCCATGATCCTTTTGTGAAAAGGACGAGGGTAACTCTGTACTTGTCATCCTCTCTGTTCTCGCTGCCTTTCTCCTCGGTTTAAACTGCCATCCTGGAATAGCTGCATCCTCGTGAATTTGGCCTTGCTCAGAGTGTGCATTCATGCTCTGCCTTTTATCCGTGTGGAGAAGTGTGATGGAAGTCAGGTGTGTGTGTAGTTATCAGTAATTGCCTGACTCTGCCTGACCCTTGTGTTCGGACATGTCAGGTATATGGCTCTGGTGTTAGTCCGTTGTCACTCACAATGAACTGTCCGTGAGAAAGTATTTGTGTCAGGAAAGGGGGGGTTGAGTTTCTAAGCATCCTACCTGGTAGGCTGGGGAAAAGGTGTCATAAGGAAGGGGATAACATGTCTCACCCTTCGGTGTCCCACTTCCACTCCCCGAAGATCCCCCCCATCCAGGTAATCCTCCCGCACTGGTTCACCCCCAGGAACTGGATCCAATAGCGATGGCCGTGTCCTTGCCACCTGAATGACAGATCCTCGGGGACTAGCCGGTGAGACACCTTCAGGTTTCTCACATACCCTTCCTCCATGCGATGTAGCCACATCTGTTTCACAGGGGACCAGGGAAAGGAAATCTACATTCCCCTGGTCTTTACCTTTTCGGTGTTACACAGTGAAACTGTAGGGCTGCATGTCTAGGAACCATCGCATGAAACGAGTGTTGGAGTCTTTCCTTGGCTAATACAAACTAGTTGAGAATGGCCCGTGACAAGGGTGAACTTTCTTCTTAGGAGGTAGTATGTAAGGTGGATAATGGCCCACTTGATGGCAAGGGCCTCTAATTCCAGCACGGAGTCATTCTTTTTCACGTGGGAATCTAATCCATCGCAAAGCTGTGATAGGACTGCTCCTAACTAGGAGTGTTACTCACCGAACGGGAGTGGACAAGACAGGAGGCCAAACCGGCGAGACGGTGCCTTGATTGAAGAGCTCGGGTTGGAGCCTCCACCCGAGCCTCCTCTCTATGAGGGAAAAAACGACCTTCCTGATGATATGACCCACTGCTGATTATAGTACCAGGCAGAGGGACCGATCACCCGAAAGAGCGGGGAGAAACACGCCGCCACGGACCCAGCTGTAAGAAACAACACACGATTAATCACTTGGAATAACAGTAGTACCACTAAGTAGATATAAGATAGACTAATACTGGAACAACCCAGTCCCTGTGTCCTGAACCCACAACGCCCTGGTCCCCCCTAGAGTTCTAGACAAGGATGTAGGAAACAACCTAAGAGGTGTAGATAACAAGGAGAACAAAATTAAGGGCACTGAAGGTCTTACCCTAGGAAGTCGAAGTTTCCTTATACTCCAGGATGCAGAACACAACGACAGTGTAAAATAATAAACGGGGAAATGTTAGTTGGGTAGCTTTTCCCGGGCGGAACGAGGGACGCACTAGATCCGGGTGGGTGCACAACTGCAAGGCGTCCCAAGGTGCACTTAAAGGGTGGAACCAGGTAAGCAATCCTTAAAACAATCCTCAAGTCGGTACACGGGCGAGCAATAAGTGAACAGAATCAGCAGGCAGTCCTTACAGCAATCCTCAAGTCGGTACACGGGCGATCAATAAGTGAACAGAATCAGCAGGCAGGCAGTCCTTGGTTTCAGAAAAGGGTTCGATACATGGAGCGTAGTATGAAGGAACATACAATGATACAAGAGCTTCAGGAACAAGGCGATAAGACGGAACTTCAACGCCGGCAGTAACTTTCAAACAGAAGCAGCGTCCTCCGGGTTACAGCCGCTTAAATCAATGAGGAGGTGGAGCAGAATGAGGGAGGCAATCGTGATGTCATGGACTACGGATTCCCTAGGTTTCATGGGAACCGTAGTTCAAAGACCGTCTGGCTGATGCGGTCGTCGTCAGCCTCCAGGGCATTCTCCACTTCATTAGGAATGGCGCCACAGAATACCGAACGGAACGGCGAAGCGCAATAGTCTTGCCAAATGTCCCTTTCCGCTGTCGGACCTGGGGTAAGTATAAGGCACGGGGTTTTAGTGAGGAACGGTGCCGAGGCGTGACAGCATCCACCCCCAAAGGCGGCACCAACCCCCTGCGTGCATGGAAGGAGCGCAGGAGCTTAGGACAATGTAGATTATGCAGCGGTTCCCAAGACCTGTCTTTAGGACCGTAGCCTTTCCAGTCAACTAGGTAGAACGGGCGACCCCTGCGTAGCCGAAAGTCCAAGATATCCGCCACTTCGTATTCAACCTCGCTCAGTACCCGGACAGGAGAAGGACGGAGTGGCAAGCGAGTAGCAGGAGGACAGGGCTTCAGGAGGCTTACATGAAAAACCGGATGTACTTTCCATGAGGCGGGTAGAGAAAGCCGTACTGCCACAGGACTAATCATATCAGTGACACAATAGGGACCCACAAATTTGGGCGAAAGCATGCGTTTACCAGGTATTTTCAGGTTGCGTGTCGACAACCAGACCTTCATGCCCACCTTGTATGTCGGGGCAGGACTCCGATGCCGGTCAGCATATTTCTTGGCCCTATTCTGGGCTGCAAGGAGATGCAAACGAACTGCCGTGTGGATGGACTTGATGTCTCGAAGACACGCCTGGGCCGCCGGATTGTCCAAGGGAACAGAAGGGTCCAAAGGCAAAGATCGCGGATGCTGCCCATACATGGCGTAGAAAGGTGACACCCCAGAAGCCGAGTGCAAAGAGTTATTATAGGCAAACTCAGCGGGCAACAACATTGATAACCAGGAAGACTGAAAGCGTAGGCACAGACAACGGAGGAACTGTTCTAAAGTAGCGTTGGCTCTCTCAGTCTGCCCATCTGTCTGGGGGTGATAGGCAGTGCTGTACCGATCGTCAATGTGTAAAGAAGTAGTTAAGGCTCTCCAAAAACGCGAGGTAAACTGTGGGCCGCGATCCGACACCACGATGGATGGTAGGCCAAAGAATCGGAAGATATTCTTGAGGAACAAAGATGCCAACGCTGGTGCTGAAGGCAGACCCTTACAAGGAATAAAGAGTGCCATTTTGGTGAAATAGTCAATGACGACCCAGACTGTATCAAAACCGTCCACCGGAGGTAATTCCACTATGAAGTCCATGGAGATCATATACCACGGCTTGTGCGGCACCGGAAGCGGTTGCAATAAGCCCACTGGTTTGGACCGTGATATTTTGCATTGGGCGCACACAGAACAAGCGGCCAGATAGTCAACCACATCCCTGGACATAGAGGGCCACCATGCCCAACGACGCAAAGAGTCCAGAGTTTTTTGTTGACCCGGGTGGGCCGCTATCAATGAGTCATGAGACCATTCCAGGGCGCGGAGACGTGCTTCACCAGGTGGTAAGTATAAGCGACCCTGAATGTATGGCAATCCCTGTACAACATCGAGATTGAGGGCCAAGCATTCCTCTGCATGTGAGGAAACCCATTCCGAGACCAGGGAACGAAGCGAAGGCTGGGGTGTGCAGCCACAAACCACTCTACAAGGTAACAATAGAGAACGGTCTGATGCAGAACTGCCCGGGTTGTGATCCAGACGCGACAATGCGTCGGCACATGTGTTGAGCCGGGCCGGTCGGAAGGTGATGGTAAAGTTGAACTGGGAAAAAAAAAGATGCCAGCGGGCCTGCCGAGCGGTGAGGCATTTCATAGATTTAAACGCCAGGAGACTTCGATGGTCAGAGAAGACTGTGACCAAATGACGTGCACCCAGTAAATGGTGCCTCCATTCCGAGAAGGCATCCTTAATGGCTAAGAGTTCTCTTTCAGTGATGGGGTAGTTGCGTTCATATTGGGTCAGTTTTCTAGAATAATACGCGACTGGATGGACCTCCCCTGAGTCAGGACAACGCTGAGACAGTATCGCCCCAATGGCGGAACCAGAAGCATCCGCCTCCACTAGAAAGGGTAAGTGAGGATTGGGATGTTGTAACACTGGAGCGGTGGAGAACGCAGCTTTCAAAGCCTCAAAGGCGTTTTGTGCATCCTCGTTCCATCGAAATGTTTTCTTAGAGCTTGTCAGAGCAGTGAGAGGAGCTGAGATGGATGAAAACCAGTGGATAAAACGCCTGTAGAAATTTGCAAACCCTAGAAAGGACTGCAAGGCTTTGGTTGAGGCAGGGACAGGCCATTCAAGTACCGCCTTAACTTTGGAACGGCTCATTCTGATGCCCTGATTGGTTAGGTCATAACCGAGAAATTCGACCTCAGTGGAGCTGAATACACACTTCTCCGCCTTGACGAATAGATTGTTTTCCCTAAGTCGTTGTAATACAAGGCATACATGTTCAGTGTGTTGCTCGCTAGAGGATGAGTATATTAGGATGTCGTCCAGATAAACAACAACAAACTGGTCCAGACAGTCATGAAAGATGTCATTCATAAAGGCCTGAAAAGTGGCCGGAGCATTACAGAGTCCGAAGGGCATCACTAGATACTCCAACAGTCCATACCGGGTTTTAAACGCCGTTTTCCACTCGTCCCCTTCACGCATCCTGACGAGATTATAGGCGCCCCGGAGATCCAATTTGGTAAAGACGACAGAAGAACCAAGTTGATCCAAAAGGACCGAAATCAGTGGAAGGGGGTACTGATTTTTTATTGTAATAGCATTCAATGCTCTATAATCAACACAAGGACGAAGGTCTCCCTCTTTCTTCGGGACAAAAAAGAGGGGAGACGCTGCCGGGGACTTAGAGGGTCTAATAAACCCTGTAACCAAAGATTTATCGATGTATTCCTTCAGTACCTTGTCCTCGGGTATGGTAAGAGAATATACTCTCCCAACCGGGATTTTAGATCCCGGTACCAGATCGATAGGGCAGTCATACGGTCTGTGAGGTGGTAAACGATCCGCCCCCCCTTTATCAAACACATCCCGAAAGGAGAGGTATTCCGAAGGAATGTGCATAGAGGTAGAAACGGCCCCGATGACTGACATGGACGCTACCAACGCCTGAGAGGATGATTCTGGATACACACTTGTGTTCTGAAAACATTTTTCATTGCAAACGGGGGAAGGAAACTGAACCACCCTGTTTGCCCAGTCGATAGCGGGGTTATGGTGTCGTAACCAAGGGATTCCCAAAATGACCCGAAACTGAGGAGCTTTGATTAAATCAAACGATAAGGTCTCCACATGTCCTTCCTCTGTCTGCATCCGGAGCAGGGATGTGTTCTGGGTAACCAGACCGGAAATCAAGGACGTACCGTCAACTGCATGTACTGTTTCGGGTTGAGTTTTGGGCAGAACTGGTACGTTGTTTTTTACAGCATAATCGTAGTCCATATAATTACCGGTGGCCCCGGAATCAATAATGGCGAGGGATGTGAATGAAGCGCCAGGAGTCATGGTAAAGACTACCGGCAGACTGACTGGGGCAAAAGCGACCTCGTGTGAGTCCAAAGAGTGTACCCCCGGCGTAGGGACTCCATCTATCGCCGGGTTCTGGCGTTTCCCGCCTTTTTGTTGGGTCTTTTTGGACAATCGCTTAGCAAGTGTTCGGCCGATCCACAATACATACATAAATTATGTGATCGCCGGTGCTCCCGTTGTGCAGGTGTTAAAGGACCTCGGACGGCCCCCACCTGCATGGGTTCCGGAACAGAGGAAGGAAGACTGACAGAATCCAAGGGAGGGGGCATTGGTGTGGTAGATTTACGCTCTCCTTTCCGTTCAGTCTTTCTAGCGTCAATCTGTAATACCAAGTCCAGAAGTTCACCGAATACGATAGGGACTACTGGTACTGTGGCTAGGGTGTCCTTCAGCTCTTCAGACAGCCCTTTATAGAACACTGCTGACTTCTTCTCCTCGGGCCAGTCAGTCTCGGCTGCGAGTTGATTGAACCTGGTAAGATAAGTGAACAGAGAAGAAGTACCCTGACGTAAGTTCAGGAACTCTAAGTCTGTAGCTTGGGATTTATAACGGGTATCGAAAACCCTATTCATAGCAGTGATGAGAGCATCACAGTCATACAAGACAAAGCTATTTGACTCGAGTAACGGATTGGCCCAGGCTGCAGCCGTCCCTCCTAGATGCGAGAGGACAAAAGCCGCCTTCGTGGTCGGATTGGGAAAGGCTGCAGGGCGGCAAAGGAAGTGCAGTTTGCATTGATTAATGAACGTCCGATAATGCTTTGGATCGCCAGTGAAGCGTTCCGGCGGGGCCAATGGAAACTGTGTAGCCATGAGAACAGGGGCTGCCGTGAATCCCGTCGTGGAGGCCGAAGAGACACCGGAACCAGAAGCAGTGGCACCAGACGTGTCTATCCCCAGTGTATGCGGAGGGGGGGAAGTGTTGCAAACCATCAATTCGGTGGTGCAAGGCATCATGTGCTGCCGTCATGTCCGACCGTAAGTCGGATACCAAATGGACCAGAGCAACCAGGGGGTCCGTCTCTTCCATGGCTTCTGTTTCTGTTACTCACCGAACGGGAGTGGACAAGACAGGAGGCCAAACCGGCGAGACGGTGCCTTGATTGAAGAGCTCGGGTTGGAGCCTCCACCCGAGCCTCCTCTCTATGAGGGAAAAAACGACCTTCCTGATGATATGACCCACTGCTGATTATAGTACCAGACAGAGGGACCGATCACCCGAAAGAGCGGGGAGAAACACGCCGCCACGGACCCAGCTGTAAGAAACAACACACGATTAATCACTTGGAATAACAGTAGTACCACTAAGTAGATATAAGATAGAATAATACTGGAACAACCCAGTCCCTGTGTCCTGAACCCACAACGCCCTGGTCCCCCCTAGAGTTCTAGACAAGGATGTAGGAAACAACCTAAGAGGTGTAGATAACAAGGAGAACAAAATTAAGGGCACTGAAGGTCTTACCCTAGGAAGTCGAAGTTTCCTTATACTCCAGGATGCAGAACACAACGACAGTGTAAAATAATAAACGGGGAAATGTTAGTTGGGTAGCTTTTCCCGGGCGGAACGAGGGACGCACTAGATCCGGGTGGGTGCACAACTGCAAGGCGTCCCAAGGTGCACTTAAAGGGTGGAACCAGGTAAGCAATCCTTACAACAATCCTCAAGTCGGTACACGGGCGAGCAATAAGTGAACAGAATCAGCAGGCAGGCAGTCCTTATAGCAATCCTCAAGTCGGTACACGGGCGATCAATAAGTGAACAGAATCAGCAGGCAGGCAGTCCTTGGTTTCAGAAAAGGGTTCGATACACGGAGCGTAGTATGAAGGAACATACAATGATACAAGAGCTTCAGGAACAAGGCGATAAGACGGAACTTCAACGCCGGCAGTAACTTTCAAACAGAAGCAGCGTCCTCCGGGTTACAGCCGCTTAAATCAATGAGGAGGTGGAGCAGAATGAGGGAGGCAATCGTGATGTCATGGACTACGGATTCCCTAGGTTTCATGGGAACCGTAGTTCAAAGACCGTCTGGCTGATGCGGTCGTCGTCAGCCTCCAGGGCATTCTCCACTTCATTAGGAATGGCGCCACAGAATACCGAACGGAACGGCGAAGCGCAATAGTCTTGCCAAATGTCCCTTTCCGCTGTCGGACCTGGGGTAAGTATAAGGCACGGGGTTTTAGTGAGGAACGGTGCCGAGGCGTGACAGGAGTGTCACGGTATAGATTTTTTGGCAGCATGATAACCTTCCAATGGAATTACGGTATACCGTTGTTATCATGGTATAGCACAAACATTCTTAACCATTGTGTTAAATATCATTCTCCAGCATGGGGTCTGGCATGGATTCACATGCTCATGAATATTCCCAGTCGTCAGGCTGGGAATCCTCGGCAAAGAAAGAAAAAATCAGTTTCAATTTAGTTTCTGAACTGTCTTTCTATTAATAACCAATCAGTGGTCTCTGAGTCATACTGCCCCCAGCCAAATACTGCCTTCTACCTAAGCCCCTCCTCTGGCAGCCATCTTCAGATTTTTACCGCACGTTCAAATGTTGGGAGTCCTCGTGCTTAGCTCTCGAGCTTTTACTGCGTGTTCGTTTTTCCAAAGAGTTTACTCTTTATTTTTCTGTCAAATAGAGCCTCAAGCTCCATCTTCTGATTAACGGGGACCCGTTTTGGAAATTTCTACGCCCCTCAAGAGCGAATTTCTGTCGAAGTTAACTTCTTGGAGGATTCAGGAAGACCTTTGAGGCCTACCCCACATGGACATGGCCCAGGACAAAGGAGACTCGACGCCCCTGGGATCCAAGCTGTTTAGGATCTGCCCAGGATGTGGACTACAGAATGTCTTCAAGGAAGATGAGCACTCCCGGTGCCTCTACTGCCTTCACGACGACACGTCGCTCGTGGAGGAGAACTGTGCGTTCTGCAAGAACATGTCCTCCCGGACCATGAAGGACCGTCGTACACGACTCGCTAACTGGCTGGAGGCGATGAGCCCAGCAGCAGGTGAGAAGAAGTAGTTTGAGCGGTCTTCTAAGACCTTTGAGGGTGCTCCGGTGACTGGGTCCCAACAGACCTTTGAGGGCGCGCTGGCGATGGGGGCCGCAAAGCACCGCGAGTCCGCGGGCACTGGCAGCGCCGTTGGTTCGGGCTCCTCGGCTGCCAGGCAGGGCGCAATGTCACAGACACTGTCACCCACGAGCCAACGCTCCGGCTCGGTGAAGAGGAAGTCGGACAACCCGGGTAAGCTTCGGGAGAAGCCCCGGCAGGCCCCGACGGAGAAAGCCAAGGGGGAGCGAGGCGGTGACCCTCCTCCCACGGTGAAGGCCTCAGACGCGCCCATGGTCGTGAAGGCCCTGATTCACCCAGCTAAGGCCTCGATTGAGGGAGTCGTGGTGGCCCTGGCGAAGCCTACGGAGGCAACCCCAGTGGAGGCGACTTCCAGGCCTAGAGTTTCCCTGCCGTCCCAGAGGGAATCGTCTTTCCAGCCTATCGAAAGGACCCCTGTGAAACCCCGGGATGAGAAAGAGGAGGGGGGAGCGAGGTAATCCGAAAGGACTCGGATACCTCTTCCGAGGACGAGCTGTCTTTCCTCAAAGCAACCCTCGACAAGAAGTTCAAGGAGAGGGCCTGCGGGAAGGATCCCGATGAGGCGGACGTAGAGAGCGAGGGAGCCGACGAAGAACGGCAGGTGGACGAGGAACCGGACACCACGCCGCTGCCGGCGCTCCCGTCGCATCCGATGCAACCGCCAACTGATAGGCAGGATGACATTTTGCTGGCACTGCAAACCCTGTTCACTGAGATAAGGACGAGGCTACCCTTGCCTCCGGTGGACGATCAAGCGGTGCCTGGACCGTCGGGGAGTCCTGCACCCAAGCGGAGGAGAGTCCATCCTACTCGACCCTTTACCTCCATCACCCCCTCCGAGGAATAAGACGGTGACGGACGACGGCGGTGATGACGGAATGGATCTCCCGTCACCCCCTCTTCGGGCTTCCCCTCCCGACGAAATTGGCTCCTTCCATGCTATGATCGCCAGAGCATCTGAGCTCTTCCAGCTATGCCCCGAGGAGTAGAAAAAGGAGGGGTTCCTTTACCAACGATGGGAGGCCAAGAGGAAGACCGTCCTATCAGTCCCATTACTGGAAGACATCTGGGACGGAAGACTGTCACTTCTGAAGAACCCGTCCACGGCCCCTGCGAAGAGAGACCAGTATGAGAAGAAGTACCGGGTCCCGGACTCCGCTCCTATGTGCCTCAGGGCGCAACTGACCCCAGATTCAGGGGTCTCCGCGGCAGCCAAGAAGAAAGCGGCAAAGGAGACGGCGTCATCTTCCACTTCCCCGCCGAACGGCGAGGGGGAGAAGCTAGATGCCATGGGACATCGGGTCATCTTGTCGGCAGCGACGACCATCAAGGCGGCCATCGCCCTCGCGATCGTGGCCCGCTATGATAGGGAGCTGTGGTTCAAGATCGCTCCCCTCCTGGAAATCCTCCCAGACGACAAGAGGGCGGAAGCCCTTGAAATCCTGCAAGAGGGCGAGGTGGCTTCGGATCAGGGTAGCCATGGATTTCGCCGACACCGGATTTCGTCAGATGGCCAACTGCATTTGCCTTCGCTGGCGCGGTTGGCTCAGGGCCACCGACTGCGGTCAGGACGTGCAGACCAGGGTACTGGACATGCCCTTCGACGGAAACAACCTGTTCGGCAAGGCAGTGGACGAGTCACTACAGGCCATCAAGGCGGACACCTAGGCGGCCCGTGCCTTGGGCACTCCATCAGCGAAGGCCGTCCTTGAAGGATCTCCGGAGGCAAATCTCAAGGTGCCTCCAAAGGATTCGGCGGCAGTCCCTCATCGTACCATCAGGCGGCCCACTCCTCGTCGCAAGAAGCCTACAGCGGCTGCAGCAAGAACGGTGGATATCGTCGTCGCCGAGGAGCCCATGGTTGCAAGGCCTCTGCGAACCAGGACTGAACCGCCCGTGATGTCGGGCCCCCACCTGAGCACCCCGGTGGTAGGCTGGCTGGCGAACTTCGTCAGCATGTTGGTGTCCATCTCCACCAACTGTTGGGTGCTGGACGCCCTGGCCCACGGGCACACTCTGGAGTTCCAAAGGAAGTGCCCCTGTTTCCCTCCTGTGGCCCGGAAAGAAAACCACATTCCACAGCTGCTTCTGGAGGTACGAGCAATGCTAAGAAAGGGCGCGATAGAACTCGTCCCAAAGAGGCTCCGGGGCTATGCAGTGTACTCGCGGTACTTCCTTGTCCGAAAGAAAAACGGCAGCTGGTGGCCCATCCTAGACCTTCGCCGCCTTAACAAATGCATCAAATCCCAGAAGTTCTGGATGGTCACCCTGCTGCACGTGCTGGGACAACTGGAGGAAGGCGACTTCCTGTCATCTCTGGACTTGGAGGATGCCTACTTCCACATCCCCATACACAAAGGACATCGAATGTTTCTACGTTTCGTGGTCAAAGGGCGGCACTACCAGTTCAAGGCACTGCCCTTCGGGTTGAAGTTGGCGCCAAGGGTCTTTACCAAGTGATTGGCACCGGTGGCGGCTCGGCTGCGCCTGCAGGGGATCCACGTAATCCCCTATCTGGATGATTGGTTCATCCGAGCAAAGTCGAGAGAACTTGCCGTCGACCACATAGCGAAGACCGTCGGCCTGCTCATGGAACTGGGGTCCCTGGATGGATATGGAGCGCACACCAGAGATCTCCACGCAAGAGGCCTTTGGCTCCCGAAGGCGAGGTCACTGCACATCAATGTCCTGGAGCTCCGGGCTGTGTTCTGGGCCCTCAGGTCTTTCCTCCCGTCCCTCAAGGGCAAAGTGGTACGGGTCTTCACCAACAACACCACCACGATGTTCTACATCTGGAAGCAGGGGGGCACCAGATCCCCAGCCCTATCCAAGGAAGCGCAGGATCTGTGGCACTGGGCCGTTGCCCAGGGGATGTTCCTGGTACCCTTTCATCTGGCAGGAATAAAGAACACAGTCGCCAACTCACTCAGCAGGGAGCTGCGCTCTTGCCACGAGTGGGAGCTTCGGCAGGATCAAGTGGATCTCCTATTCCGACGATGGGGCACTCCCCAGATTGAACGGTTCGCGACGGTGACGAACACTAAGTGCCGGAGGTTCGCCAGCAGGTTTCCCCAGCTGGGGTGCATGGGCGATGCATTCTCCTTCCCCCTCGGACGGCCTGTTCCTTAATGCGTTCCCACCGTTGACGTTGCTTGTGTGACTCATCAGTGAACTCAGACGTTCCCGGTACAGGATGATCCTCGTCGCACCGGCATGGCCGAAGCAGAAATGGTTCCCGGACCTTCTGAACATGTCAGCGTCCCCCCCAGTAAAACTGCTGACGGACACGGATCTTCTCGCCAGGGCAAGGAGGCACTATCCTACATCAAGACCCAGGATCGCTGAACCTGCAGGCCTGGCTCCTGCAGCACTAGAGTTCAGAGACTACGATATCCCTGCGGACTGCAAGGATGGACTTACAAAGGCCAGAGCATCCTCGACTCTTAAGTTCTATGGACATAAATGGAAGAGGTTCTCTGTCTGGTACCGTGCACAGAAGATCAACCCTCTACAGATTACGGCCCCTCAAGTGCTGCCGTACTTGCTGTCGCTGGGCACGGCGGGGCTGGCTGATGCCTCCTTCAAAATCCATCTGGCGGCTATCTCCCGCTACACCAGAACTTTAGGGCGGTCGTCGCTGTGGTCTCACCGCCTGGTGAAGGAGTTCATGAAAGGACTGTTCCGCTCGTTCCCGCCGGTGAAGGCTCCAGCTCTGGCGTGGGAGCTCAATGTGGTGCTGACCAGGCTCATGGGCCCTCCATTCGAGCCTTTGCATGGGGCACCACTGAAGTTCCTATCATGGAAGACAGCGTTTCTTGTGGCCATCACCTCTGCACGACTAGTGGGAGAGATCCAGGCCCTCTCCTGTAAGCCTCCATATCTGACATTCCATGAGATGAGGGTAGTGCTGAGGACGCACCCCTCCTTCATGCCCAAGGTACCATTGGACTTCCATCTCAACGAGCCCTGTTTTCTTCCCGTTGCATTCATTGCCGGCTGAGAGGACTTTGCACTCGCTGGACGTGGCTAGAGCACTGAAGTTCTACGTGGAGCGCACTAAGAGTTTTTATAAGACATCACAGCTGTTTGTAAACTTTGGTCCTGTGAACCAAGGGAAGGCCCTCTCGAAGGATTCCATTTCCAGGTGGCTCTCTGGCTGCATCATGTACTGTCACCGGTTGGCAAACCGACCGTTGCCCAGCTATCCGAGAGCCCATTCGACCAGAGCGATCGCTGCTACTACGGCGTTCCTGTTTGATGTGCCCCTGCTTGACATCTGCAGGGCTGCTACGTGGAGGTCGACAGTCCCCTTCACGAAATTCTGCTGCGTCGACCGGGATTCCAGGGAGGAGTCCAGAGTCAGCCAGGCAGTGCTGTGCAACCTGTTCGCTTGAAGGTGAGCCTGGTGAGGAGGTAAGAGATGCTTAATGTTGAGTTGTTGAAATGCTTAATGTTGAGCCTTGCCACCTCCCGTGGTTGTGCATGTGTGTACTGCTATGTATTCTTGTATTCATGAGCATGTGAATCCATGCCAGACCCTATGCTGGAGAAGGAACAAATTACTTACCTGTAACTGTTGTTCTCCAGCATGGGTCTGGCATGGATTCACATGCGAACCCTCCCTCCAACCCCTCTGCGGCTCTTCATCTGGTCCTACTGCCACTTTACGTGCTACCAAATCTGAAGATGGCTCCCAGAGAGGAGGAGCTTAGGTAGAGGGCAGTCATTGGCTGGGGCCAGTATGACCTAGAGACCAGTGATTGGTTATTAGTAGAAAGACACTTCAGAAACGAAACTGAAACAAATTTTTTCTTTACGGAGGATTCCTAGCCTGACGACAGGGAATATTCATGAGCATGTGAATCCATGCCAGACCCATGCTGGAGAACAACAGTTACAGGTAAGTAACTTGATCCTTTTGCTAGGAAAGGTAATCAAGGCTCACACTACAGACACAGAAGCATAAACAATTTGTCTTTTTACATGCACTATTATTAGTTTAAGCTGGGCCAAATGTAGTCTGGTGGTCCAGTTAAACTTTGTCATACAAAATACATACTTTTGCAGAAGTTTATATAACTATTACAGAAGGACAAGGCTTTGCAGAACTATGCAGCGTGCACTAATACCCAAAACCGATACACTTTTATTGTGTATGCCATGTTCAGTGCTTGTGCAGTGGTTTGCTGCAATGCTTTAGACAAAGGTTAATGTATAATAAATGGCATACTTTCTCACAGTGCTGTGCAGTGAGAGCACTCGAGGGGATGGCAAGATCGGTCTTGTTCATTCATTCCTAAGGGAGCTGATTTGACTTAACCGGTCCTTCGTTAAATGTTTTTTTGGGAGCCACATATTTTATATGCTCTCAAAGGTGTATCCGTAAAATACTAGCAGCTTTTTTCATACTACATTCTCCCAGAGGGCTCTGACTGACACCCTATTGGTCTGGGGTCCACCACGCTTTGAGCTGCAAAAATAAAGAAAGTTATCAGATACTCTCTATCCCACATATTTTTCAAAGGTTACCTTTATTTACACATATTCAAACCGTGCGCAGTACCCCGCTCTCACAGTCTTCTACTCTTATCAACAGGCCCTGCACCTCTACTGCACAAAAGTACTCTCTCTTTGTGAGGTTAAGTGTTAGCTTTGGCAATGAGGCATGTAGTGCAATTTCAGGCATTGATAATACCACTATGAATTGGAGCTTTCCTCCTGGCAATTGCTCTATCAGCAATCACTCCATCATCTCAAAGGGGGTCAGTGTAGTGCACATGCAGAACCAGAACCATGGGTGCCAAATTTTGATTTTTACTTACAGGAGCAGAAATCCCTCTGCCCTGAATACTAGCACGAAAGCCAACAAATGGAGGGAGTCTGACCCCGTACCCAGATCGGAACTGCATTTTAAAATACATTTTTCAGAATGAATTGGGGCAGGAGGGTAATGCCCAAGAATCTATAGGCAGAACTGAACATATAACATCTCAACAAGTTACTTGACCTACTGCGCTACCTTTGCAGCTTTCAAGCTTGCACTAGTGACTCACATTCAAAGAGCTCTGCGTGGATCTAGGATACTGCTCAAAATAACTGCTTTCCATTGAATTCTTTCATGTATACTTTAAAGCCAATGGCAATAGTATTTTATCGCCAGCACCAACAGCACTGCACAGTGCAGCACATATCACTTATGATGCCTGACCAGAAACCTAAAATTGTTCAACATCTCTAGCGGAAATCGGAGGTTCCTGCCCAGTAGCTAAAGGGGCAATTTATTCTCCATATACTTGGTGCCCATTATGCACATTTTAATTAACTAAAATGACCCGGGAGAGTAAACCACTTACCCCAGTCACCCACCTGCTCGACAGTCCTGCCCTGCAGCCAGAAAAGTATGGCTTGTATTGGCAGGAATGCATTTTTAAATGATTGTCTGCAATAACCATCCCAAGATGTTGCATGCCTGTGTGGTGACAATCTCCTAATTGTAATTACTAGTAGGTGCATGATCGATCCTGGGTCGCAGCCTGGAGGCATTCCAATTTTTACATTTTTTCCCACTCTGCTTTGAAATTAAATCTGATTAACACCCCTATCAAGCAATGCAGTGATCTCTCCTCACACTAGCAATGGTGAAATTCACTATTCTGAAGCTTAAGTCTGCATCTCCATGCCAAAACACAAGTTGCCTTAGCTGGCTGCATTAGCACTCTTTGCAATAAAAAAAAAAAAAACAGAATACACATGCCTCGGTGCCCATACGGACTGACATTTGTCACTCTACATTATGTTTAAGTGTCTAAGTCAAAAAGCATCATTCAGCTCATTTCACCCCAACCCACCCCAACCTCATACCTTCTGGGTGTGAGTCCAGTGCCCCACTCAAGTCCAGTTCATTCGGTGTCCCAGACAGTCCACCCTATGGGGCAATGAGTCAATGCCACTGGCCTTTGCCAAGCCAGAGCTACGCAGCCCTAGCATATAAGCCCAGGACCCTAGCACATTCCACTTAAGCTCTTGCAAGATGTGCTCTGCTGCGAGTGCAAGCTATATTAATTAATGGCATGTGCTGGAGATGGCCAAAACTATTACATTTATCTGCTATGGGGTGGGGTTCGCTAAGGAACGAGCCTGGTTGCTAGTGTCGCCTGACACTTAATGGGATGTCTCTTTTAGACTAAAATGGGGGGGGGGGAGGCTTTTGTTCAAGTATCCTGTAATAAAACATCTGAATTGCATTTCAGCAGTTCTCTGCAGCTCCTGTCCTGCCTCCCACTGAGGGCCATAAACCCTGCAAGCAAGTGCAAAATATAAAACGAGGCAGGTATTGTATTGATCTGATCCGTAGTAGCAGTAGTAGTACCTCGTTCTCCACGTGAGAATTTTTTGTACATTTTTTTAGCACGTTGTGGCGCTGAGCACTTCAGAAGCTCCACCACTGTCTTTAGCTCTAATGAAGCAGCCCGGGGAGACAGGCTCCCTCCCAACTTGGGTGCTAGAAAACACACTGCACACGTTGCAGACTTTACTCTGTGTGCAGTCACATGTGCGCCAAACTACAAAAAAACTTCTTGAAAGTCGCGATCCTTTCGTGAAAAGGACGAGGGTAACTCCCTCCTTGTCGTCCTCTCTGGTCCCTCCGCCTTTCTCCTCGGTTTAAACTGCCATCCTGTAATAGCTGCTTCCTCGTGCGTTTGGGACTGCTGCCACAGGTTGATACCAAGGTGGTTAGTGAATCGATGATTGAATCAATCCAAAGATGTTAGAAGCCAGAAAAAACACACATACCCAATATCGGGTATTCGTAAAAAGTACAATATTATTTTACTGGTGTTTATGCATTGAGTAAAGAAGATACATAGACATTTCAAAATATATTACCCAAATTGTAGGATTCAATGCTCAACATTTTGTGCCCAGTGTTCTAGATATGTATATACAGTATGAGAATATGCTGTAGTCATCCACAAAAAAAAGGAAAATAGATGAAAAAGAACAATTGTGTAAAGATGCAAAAGACCCTCTATTCCAAAGGTGTACGCTTCCAAACCTGAGAAAACAGCACTGAAAAACTTTAAAATAAGGAAGTGTACTGGTCACATATGGCATTGGTCCCCTTCAAATATCCAGCATGACACTTGCATTTATATATGTTGAACTGTGGTCTGTGCAATACCATTACGAACCACTACCGAAGTAGGGTTTTTCTGTCTCTTAATCGACAGGATTTAGTGATTTGAGTTGTAAAACAGTGGTCAATCTATACTTGTTTAGACCTTTGATTGACATGGTTTAATGACATTGTTCTTTTTCTTATCAAGTGAATATTTATTTGAAGTTTTTCAAAAATAAGATTGAACCTTTAGGTACGCACCGTCACATTCTTCTCTGCATCTTTGCACCCTTTCAAGACCAGCTCTGTTCCTGCACACCTTTGGAACAGAGGGTCTTTTGCATCTTTACACAATTGCTCTTTTTTTATCTATTTTCCTTTTTTCTGTGGATGACTACAGTATATTCTCATACTGTAGATACATATGTAGAACACTTGGCATTGAATCCTGCAATTTGGGAAATATATTTTGAAATGTCTATCTTCTTTACTCAATGCATAAACACCAGTAAAATAATATTTTTCTTTTGACGAATACCTGATATTGGGTATGTGTGTTTTTTCTGGCTTCTAACCTCTTTGAATTGATTCAATCATTGTTTAAATTACTGGTTGACACAGGTAGGTTTCAAATCACCAACCACCTTGATATCAACCTGTGGCAGCAGTCTCATGTTTCTGGTATAAGTATTAGTATTGCCCTCTCTGCTACCCGTCCCCCTGGGCATCCAAACCCTTTTGTTGTGTCCTCGTGTGTTTGGCCTTGCTCAGAGTGTGCTTTCGTGCCCCGCTTTTTATCCGTGTGGGGAAGTGTGATGGAAGTCAGGTGGGTGTAGTTATCAGTAATTGCCTGACTCTGCCTGACCCTTGTGTTGGGACATGTCCGGTATACAGCTCTGATGTTAGTCCGTTGTTGCTCATGATTAACTGTTTGCGAGAAAGTATTTGTGTCGGGAAGGGGGGTGGGGGAGATTAGAGTTTCTGAGTATCCTTGTAGGATGGGGAAAAGGTGTCATAAGGAAGGGGATACTGCATCTCATGCTTCAGTGTCCCACTTCCACTCCCCGAAGACCCCCCCCCCCCATCCAGGTGATCCTCCCGGACTAGTCTACCCCCAGGAACTAGATCCAATAGCGATGGCTGTGTCCAAGCCACCTGGATAACAGATCCCTGGGGACTAGCGGGTGAGACACGTTTAGGTTTCT
This sequence comes from Ambystoma mexicanum, assembly GCF_040938575.1. Classification (NCBI taxonomy): domain Eukaryota; kingdom Metazoa; phylum Chordata; class Amphibia; order Caudata; family Ambystomatidae; genus Ambystoma; species Ambystoma mexicanum. The sequence goes on along the minus strand of NC_090939.1, from coordinate 274,281,870 downwards.
CACACCACCCAATCCACTCTTAATGCACCTTGATGGGCATACACCATTGAGCTCTGCTGCCTTTGCCTACCTCTCATTATTTCATTACTGCAGACACACATTTGTTGCCTCCTTTTCCACCTCTCTGTGTTCCCTCAGCACCAGGCTATATGGACCCTAGCCTGAGGAAATGCTTAAGTGGGAGTGTTTGGTATTTCCTGAACCACAGGTGCACACTGAATGCATATAAGTAGCACTTTTATGGGGTACTTACAGATCAACATGTGAAGGAAATGAGGGAATTTGGTCCCTCACTAATTTCCCAGGCTTACCCAGAGGTCCGAAATAAAGAAATCGGGCATTTTCTTCAAACGCAGCTATGCCCTTAACATGTCAACATGCAATCAAAAGTAAGAGGAGATGCTTGGGGGCTATTGTGTGAACGTGAACAGCCAGCCTCCTGACTTCATGGATTTAAGCCCAAGTGCAAAGTTCTAAAACGGGTGAATAGTAAAGTGTTTGTAGTGGACTAATAATCTAAAAGTGAATACAGATGAGGGCTTTTGTGAGCAATGCGTTCGTGTTGATTTACATGTTTCTGTCTTTTCCTATATACTAAAACTGTATTTTTGTTTGCTGCAGATCTTTCGAGGGTTTTTGGAAGGAAAAGTAAACTTTGCTCCAACATACAAATATGACTTATTTTCGGATGACTATGATACTAGTGAGAAATGTCGTACTCCAGCATGGACAGATCGCATTCTTTGGAGGAGAAGAAAATGGCCTTTTGATAAGTCAGGTCAGAACATTTGCTTATTTCTAACTATTGCATTGCTGTGCATTATTCAAAAAGATTCTCTCAATTCCCCTGTGGTGTCAGCGCTCACACTGTTCAGACCACTAAACACACAGCCAAGGGTCGAGACTCGATGCGTTTGTTGACGAAGAGCCCACACACAGCGTTTAGGGAGAGGTCCAAAGAATCCCTGTCCTCTAGGCACTCGAGGTCCCGATCACCCCATGGCAGGCCCCGACTGTCAAAAGACAGCACAGATGTTGTGCCTAAATCCGCTCCCGAACGTCACACATCAACAGACGAGACGTCGGGTCACTCCACAGCCGATGCTCGACATGCCTTTTCGAAAATAGCAAAAATCTCAAAACAGTCGGGAATAGCCCACCTGGTTAAAAAACACATCCCTAAAAGCCTGCTGAAGGAGAAGGATTTCAAGAAGCAATCTTCTAAAACCCCCCCATAGGGAAAGGGTTTCCCATCCACACAGGGAACAGGATTCACATCCCCAGGAAGAGGAATCCTTGTCAGCAGCACTAAAGAACAAGAGACCGCCCTCCCCTGAGGTCACAGTCACACCTCAAGGTCAGGCTTTTCCACTAGGCCCTAGGTCCATTCCAGGCTCGGCCCAATGGACATTTGAGGACATTGATAGAGTCATGAGAAGGATGTCCTTTATGGCAAATTTATTTGCAAAGAACCCAGACTCTTTCCAAAGTTTAGACCACCCCTCCCGCTACAGCTGCCTCTGGAACTCAAACCCCTGCAGATGCCCCTACTTCTCAGCCCCCTCTTAAAAGGTCTCGTCCTGATACCCTGGCTATCCCATACCAGCAGGACCCACCCTTCATTGATCTGTACGACCCAGATACCGACACTGAAGACATCTATACAGCTCAGGAGTGCAGAGGACAGGACTATGGCGATGTGGAGGAAGATACGTATAACATAGCCTCTCCCTTCATCCTAGACCCCCCCCAGTGGCAGATTCGCCAATGGACATCCAGCCACTGCAAAGCGACATGCTCATCAGGGCAGCTGAGCACTTTCAGATAAAAACACAGGAAAACTCAACAAGAAGACGACTTTGTTTAGGACATTTTAGGGGATAAGAAAGCCATCACGCAGTTCATTCCCATCCTGCAATCTATCCAGCAGAGGATCCAGCCTTCTCTCGAGACACCTAACCAGACGAGGGCAGTTCTCCACGCATCGAGAAGCTCTTCCGCCCTGCTCCCACAGTCCCTCTCTATATCAGGGGACAGCTCAAACCAGACTCTCTTGTAGTAACAACAACAGGAAAGAGAGCAAGACTACCCATAGCCTCTTCAGAGGTACCACCAGACACAAATAGTAAGAAACTATACACTATAGGGTGGAAAGTAGCCTTTTCGGCTGCCTTTCAGGCGAGAATCGCTAATAATACCAAACTTTTGGCGAGTTATAACTGCCATAAGTGGGATGAGGTGTCTTCATTATTGTCTTCAGCTCCTGAACCCCTTAAGACACAATTGGCCCTGGTGGCAGCAGAAGGCAGAGCAGTTTCTAGCTGCATTCTGAAGAGTAATCTAGACGCCACTGACAATGCGACAGAAATATTGCGGAAGGAACAATTATTAAGCACCATGCGTGGCTATGCAGACCGGCTTCAAGCAGGAGACTCAAGCTACGCTTCTTAATATGCCTATTGAGCCCAACGTCCTCTTTGGAAAGGCCCTTGAAGACGCCTTAAAATCCGCTATGGATGAATATGACACCTAAAGTCTTTGGGCCAGCTTACAAATAAATCCACAGGCCAAAGAGGTAATAATAATCATTTTCGTCGCTTTCGCAGACAAAATTCACAGAGGGGTTCAGGCTACGGTTAGAATCGGGGATCGTCCTGGGGTAACAATCAACGCCAGGCCTCACAAGGTTACCAAAGGGGACAGCGCCGAGGTCCTCCACTTCTAGAGGTGGAGCCACACCTCCAAAACAGTGACTACCCGCTTCGGATGCCATCCCATGCCTCTCCAGTAGGAGGGCATATTTCAAACTTCACCCAAGCATGGAAGGGCATCACCTCAGACAAATGAGTACTATCCACTGTGGCGGGCGGTTATTGTGTGGAGCTAATCCAGCGACCCCAGAACCATCCCCTGCGTCAAAATACACACTCGAAGGAAGAACAACATATCCTTCTCGAGGAAATCGCAACACTGCTACAAAAGGATGCCATAAAAGTCGTCCCGGCGAACCAGGTAAACCAGGGTATTTATTCAACCTACTTTCATGTGCCAAAAAAGATCTAACAATGCACCCAGTATTGGACCTACGCCCTGCAAACACCCATATCAAGCCACAAAAGTTCTGCATGACTACGCTACAAGAAGTAATCCCTCTGCTAAAGCGTGGGGACTATATGGCAACATTAGATATGAGAGATGCTTATTTTCATATTTCTATGTTCCCAGGGCACAGAAGATTCTTGTGGTTTAAGATAGCAAACCAGCACTACCAATTCAAGGTACTACCCCTTGAGATAACATCCGCACCAAGGGTGTTCTCAAAGGTACTGGCGGTGGTGGCAGCGCACCTGCGCTGGGAGACAATCCCAGTGTACCCTTTCCTGGACGACTGGCTGATTACAGGGGAGACTCCCCAAATTTGCAGGCAAAACATTCAAAGAACTATCAACCTTATTTTTCAATTGGGCTTCTCGATAAACGAGAAAAAAATCAAGCCTAGTGCCAAGCACAACCAAACCATTCTTAGGAGCTGTAATAAACTCAAAAGAGGGGTTAGTCTTCCCTTCAGAGGAAAGAGTCCAAAATATGTCACTGCAAATACCTCATTATCAGGCCGGCTGCCAGATAAGCGCACGCAAAGCTATGCGTTTGCTAGGCATGATGGCATCTTGCATTTACCTGGTACCGCACGCACGCCTGCGCATGCGCCCCATGCATGAATGGTTGGCAAAACAGGGGTCTCAGGCAAGCGGTCAGTGGGCCGATCTAGTGGTCGTTTCGCCAACACTGGTACAAGACCTTCGCTGGTGGACAAGCGAGATCCTGTTGAAGGGGAAACGCTTCCACGATCCAGAAGTACAGGCGATAGTTACAGCAGATGCGCCACTCGCCGGGTGGGGGGGCTGATCACCTTCATCGCACAGCACAAGGTCTGTGCACTCATGCCACGGCGCAGAACCACATCAATCTGCTGGAACTACTAGCGGTATTCAAGTCCCTTCAGGCATTCGAGATGCACCTAGCGAACCAGTCGGTGCAAGTCCTCACCGACAGCACTACGGTAATGTTTTACATCAACAAACAGGGAGGCACACGTTCTTCAAATCTGTCCACACTAGCTCAACAAATTTGGATATGGGCACTCAAACGGAAGATATTCCTGACCTCACAACACATTCCAGGGGAACTCAACTCTCTAGCCGACTCACTGAGCAGAGATCCCCTACCAGTGTAACATGGGTGGCAACTGGACACAGGGGTCGTAGACCACCTCTTCTCTCAGTGGGGTTTACCCACGCTAGACTCGTTCGCTACAAACGAAAACAAATAATGCCCAGACTTCTTGTCCAGGTTCCCTCAAGGGAGATTTCCTTACGCTCCCCCCCCCCCAACTCCTCTTATGAACAAGGTGGTGAACAAGATTCACAAGGAATGAGTGACGCTCATCCTAGTTGCTCCTATGTGGGCAAGACGGCCATGGTATCCACATCTGCGCAAACTGGCGATGTGCAATCCCATCAAACTGCCGTGCCAGACCAACTTACTCACTCAACACAGGGGATTAACAGTGCACCCTCAACCGATGAACTTGGGCAGCGTGGCTCCTGAAGTCATAGAGTTTGGACATCTTTACCTACCACAGAGGCGTATGGATATTCTCAAAGAGGCATGATAACCAAACACTAGACACTGTTATTTCGACAAGTGGAGTAAATTTGTAATTTGGTGCCAGTCTAAACAAATAAACACCATAGAATGTACCCCATCCCACATTCTAAACTATATTCTCCACTTGCAAGACTCAGGGTTAGTATTCAACTCTATAAAGGTCCACCTGGCGGCCTTATCGGATTACACCACCTCCCACAATAAAGTATTGTGGTTGAAGGTGCCGGTCATCAAAGTATTCATGGAGGGAGTAAAGAGACTTCACCCTCCAATTTCAAACCCACCGCCAGGATGGATCTCAATGTAGTACTCGCAAAGCTCATGGGGCCCCATTCGAGCCGATGCACAAGTCAAGTCTTAAACACCTGACTTACAAGACTGCCTTCTTAGTGGCTATTACTTCCATGAGAAGAGTTATTGAATTGCAAGCATTGTCAGTGCAGGATCCTTTCTTTGTCATTCACAAAGACAAACTGGTTTTACGTACACATCCTAGATTCTCTCCTAAATTCATCTCTAAATTTCATGTGAACCAGTCCATTGAGCTACCGGCTTTCTTCCAGAACCCAAAAAGCTCAGCTCAGGGAAAATCCACACACTAGAAGTAAGGAGGGCGGTCCATTACTATGTATACAAGACCAGACCGCTAAGAAGAACAGACCAACTGTTTGTCTCCGTAGCCCCAGGCAGAGAAGGAGGCTGCATTTCCAAAAATGCCATCTCCAGATGGATAGTCAGATGCATACAGATGTGCTATTCTCTGTCAAACAAAACGCTGCCTTTCACGGCAAGAGCTCACTCCACAAGCAGCAAAGGAGCTACTCTGGCTTTTATTGCAAATGTCCTCTTAGACCGCATTTGCAAAGCAGCTACATGGAGCACAATACACACTTTCACTCAGCACTAATGCATTGACACCCATTCCAAGGCAGATACACAGGTGGGACAAGCGGTTCTAAAACATCTGTTTGCCAGTGAACCTTCTCACAACTCGCCACCTTCTCCTAACACTGCTCGCTAATCTATATACAGCATGTGATCTAAGCAGATTGCACAAGCCTCAGAAGCGGATATATTACTCACCGTAATTGTTTTTCTGAAGCTTGTATCTGCTTAGATTCACATGCGCCCACCCTTCCTTCCCCTTGGAGAGAAGATGCATGGATACTTTATGAGCTTGTCTGATACATATCTGCTCGGATACATCTGTACTCACGCTACACTTCATACTACCTCATGTCAGAAACAAAACAATCTGAGGGACCTTGATGCGTGAAGGACCATGGGTACAGTGGACGTCACGTTAGGGATAGTATTACTGGCACGCTCTGTCGCCGTCCCTTTTCGAATTTCGAAAACAATAACTGTAATACTCTGCAGCTTCCACTAGATGTCGGACTATGCACAGCATGTGAATCTAAGCAGATACAATCATCCGAAATACGATTATGGTGAGTAATGTATTATATAATGTATAGTGAAGAAAAGCAAAGGGCACTGGCGTGTCTAGACCGCACTCATGGATTCCCATACGAATAAATCCTGGATCCCAATGAATATTACAACAGCATATTCTTTATCAAATTCCAGCAGGCGATGTAAGGAAACGCCACGCAAACAACGTGTTTCGCACCAACGAGGTGCTTGTTCACATACAAGAAAGTATGTCACCTACATTAATTATACACATGTGGACATGGACATGTAATAGTCATATTACTGTTTCTATAAACTAGACATGCAATCAGTGATGAATGCCCACTAGAAAATACCGTGCCCATGTTGAAATACAACAGAAAGGGCAGTTCATAGCATATATATATGACTCAAAACAACATTTCCAATGATGATATACATTAGGCTAACAAATGCATATCCAAGTAAAAAGCACAAGGTGTTACAAAAATCCCTCAAACTAATTGGGCAACGGAAATATTTAATTTCAAAGAAGTAGCCAGTTTGTTTAGTAATTAAAGGGCAAGTAAATACATTCTCAAAAGAGGCAAATATCAAAGGCACACGAAAAAAAGGGCATAGTGCGTTGAAACACAAAACTACATGGATGTCTTGAATAAATTGCAACATATTATGCAGTAAAGTGCAAAATGCATGGGTTCACTAAAAACACATATCAAAATTTCCCCCAAAAAAGTGCACAATGCGTGTAAAACCCTGCGAGGACAAGCATATGTAACTGGACTGCGAAAAATAAAGCGCTTAATTTATATATGTATATAGTCAGACCCTCCAGCTTATTGCGATTTTGCGATCCCGCAAAATGCCGCGAAAACGGCCGTTTTGCGCAAAATGCCGCAAAAATGGCCGTTTTGTGCAAAAATAGCATCTTTTAAATTTTTTTTTTTTTTTTTTTTTTTTTAGTAATCTGCAAAAATTACTGTTTTGAAAAAAAGAATCCTCAGGGTGCCAGGTGCTCAACTTTTTTTTTTTGTTTTTATTTACACAAGAAATGAAATCACTTGCGCCCCAAAAATTGCAGCCCAATCCACAAGGGACACATGAATGGGCACATTTTATATGCGCGCCCATTCAGATGGCCTTTTTCACCTCCTTGATCAAATAAAGTGGTGTTTCTGTCAATTTAAAAGCACATCCCTCATTTCCAAGCAAGATGCACTTTTAAATGTGCAGAAATTGTAGGCAACCCTACGCGCACGGGATGTGGGGCTGCCACTGCATGACAGGGTCTTTCCTGACCCTGTCATGCATTTCTTTTAAGGTATGAACCGCTGCTCAGTCGCTTGCATTTCTGTTCCTCAAACAGGATAAAAATGCATTTTTCGGGTCACATTTTACAGCGGCAGGCACCTAGAGTGCCTGTCCCTGTGAAAGGCGCTGGGAGCTTGCAGAACACTGTCGGGAGAGCGATTCTATTCAAAGTACTCCCCATTTTGATGACAAAAATCTATCGAATGTTACAATTTGACCAATTACGTGCAGTACTATTCGATCGATTTTTATAAATACTGAACATGTGTTGCGGGGGTGTCACCCGCTCCCCTTGTTTAGTATTTTTGGTCTAGGGTGGTTGCAGAAGTGTTTTCCCCTTTTTCCTCAAAATTGGAGGCGGGGACAGAAAAAAAAGGAAAATAACGAAAAAAGGACCCTGCAGAGTCGGATCCGACCCGCGTTAGAGGGACGGATCCGACCCGCGTTAGAGGGACGGATCCGACCCGCGTTAGAGGGACGGATCTGGCACCGCAGGGTTGCAGGGGAAGCTGCAGCGACCAAGCGGTTAAGTAGGGGAGGGGGTCGGGTGGTGGTGAAAGGTACATTTTGGGTTGTTTGGCTGAAGTGCAAATCAATTTGCAGCAAAATTGACTACGGTCAATTCCGCCGCAAATAATTACACTTCGGTCAAACAACCCAGAACACCATTCAAGGCAGCTGCCAGCGCACAATTTGCGCTACAGCTCAAGCCTGTGGAAATGCGCCGGTCACCTTTGAGAATAAGGTGACCTGCTCATTTCCAAAAATGGGTTGTCTAAAAATAGCATATCCTCCGTTCTTTTTTTAAATGCCCCCTCATTTGAGGAACTGGGACAAAATCTACATTTTAAAAAAAATAATAAAAATGGTTACACTATGAGAGAGAGGGAGAGTGATGGGTGAGATGTGAAGTGATGGGCAAGAAAGCAGAGGAAGAGCAGTGGGTCAGAGGAGGAAGTGCTGCACAAGAGAGCAGAGGAAGCAGTGATGCGGTGGGCCAGAAATCTGAGAGCGAGCAGAGGTACAGAAAGTAGAGGAAGCGGTTGGCCAGAAAGAGGCAGTGAGCTGCAGATTGGGAAAAAGGATGAGGGAAGAATGTGATAGAATGGGAGAAAAGATGCAAGATGCAGAAGCAGCACAAAAGAATGAAGGACTGTATATTGAGGGAGGAATTGTAGAGTGTAAGGTGTGAGTTGGGAGTATGATTTGGAGTGTGGCAGGGGCTGGGCAGTGCAGATTGTGACTTGACAGTGTGACATAGCACGTGAGTATTTGTATGACAGAGTGAGAGGTTAAGGAATGTAAGTTATGATGGAGAGTTGGTGAGATGTTTGTGGGTGTTTGGGGGATTGGAGAACATAGAAGGGGAATATGTTCAGCATTACAATTGATAATGATCAATTTAGTTAATACTATTAAATAGGCATGAACATTAAACCAGAAATGTAGCCAAATCAAACACTGTTCTGCCAAGCCAGAGACATCTGGGACTCTTCCTATTAAATTAATACAAAAGACACATAATAATGATACCCTGGCTCTCTTCTAGCCTTGCACTCTACCTATTTCCTGCAATGTGGCAATCTTACACCCTCCAGTTAATACAAAATGTCCCGCAAAAATGCCGCAATAAATAAAGGTTTGTGCCGAAAAATTTGCCATTTCTTGCCGCAAAATTTGCTATTTCATGCCGCAAAATCCTGGAAGGTCTGTATAGTTATGGTGAGTGACATGAGCCATAGGAAATCCGAAGATTCTGTTGCTAATAACGTTTGACTTGTATGACGGATCTGGCTGATATTTTCCAAACAAAATGTATGTCACTGACCGTCCCCCCCACCCCCCACACTGTAAATTATGGGGAACATTTGTTAAAAAATGAAAAAGTTATTAAGAAAGCAAAACAAAGAAGTTTTCGGCCTACTCCCTTTCAGTTTCCCGTAGACCGGAAAAGCCCAAATTTTATCAAGCCGAAGCGCATAAACCTCTGGAGGGAATTGGACCAAATAAGAAACAATTTGGGCATGAAGCGTTGACTTAATTTCCAGGACATGTTTGGGGTTATTCCGTTCAGAAGTTTTTTAAATATTTGACGTGGAACGGGGTGCCGTGGTAATTAGTGCACGATTACTGCAGTAATTATTGGGGGATTATCGGGGGAATGGAAACGGAGGGAAACCAATTAAATGGGGGGGACATCTGTTGTGGTCACATCTACTAGGCAGAGGGAAACCCGTCTTTGTGCTAGTGGGCCCCAAAGAAACGTATTGGTGAACCATATGCAGCGGCCACGGCTGTGGTCCCTGCCCATGGCTGCAGGCCACTATAAGTGGGCTTGAAAGAAAGAATGCATCGCTAATGACATTTGAGTTGTACAATGAATTTGGCTGAAATTCTGCAGACAAAATTGCACTTGTGCTAACCGAAACCCCACCCCCCCCACGTCTGGAAATTTTGGGAAAGATTCATTAAAAAAAAATTGAAAAGTTATTAAGAAAACAAAAAAAGCAATTTCGGCCTAGTGCGGATTCATTTTACACAGACAAAAAAGATCAATTTGTGCTGGACTGTACCGCGAACACCGCTGAACGAATTTGATCCAGGTCCGAAACTACTTGGGCACGAAGTAATGACTCAAAATCCTTTTTGAGCCATTAAACAATGGTATAGCAAAACCCTTGAAATTCAATGAAGAAACTTTAGTTGATGTGCAGTTAAGGTAGTAAAAATATCACAACAAAACCCTTGAAATTCAGCGCATTGGGAAACTCGGGATCGGCTTAACTCGGCACGTTCCCTTTGCAAAGCCCAAGAGCACATAAATAATAAATAATAATAATAATAATAATAATAATTATATATTACAAGAGAAGGGATTCACAATGCCATACAAAATGGCATTATGGGGGATATGGCATTATGGGGGAGATCAACAGGAACACGCTGAGTCATATATGTGTGTGTATGTAGAGAGAAAGAAATGGGTATTACCTTTAATTCCAGAGAGTGCAATAAATGAGTATTACATGTGTGGTGTCTTTTGTTGATCATAGCTGGGGTACCCGGCGATACCTGTGTCCTGATCGAGTGGTGTCTCATGTGCCCTGGAGGATGTTGCTCTTGTCCTCTTGTCGGCAAATCTTGCTTCAGTTTGCTCTGGCATCTCATTTGCCCTGGAGAAAGTTGCTCTAGTCCTCTGGTCGGCAAGTCGTGCTGCTGTTTGTTGTTGTGTTTCAGAAGCACTTGATATTAATTTTCGCTTTGCATCAAATGGAGCTTTTCCAAGTGTTTATTGTATAGTGCCTATACACAGGCAAGTGTTTCAACGCGCTCAAGTGCTTCAGCACATTTGATAAAGTGTCCAAAAACATTGATTGATTGTGCTCTCTTCTTCAAAATGAACTCAAGTAAACTGTAACCTTGCCATTTCCCACATTTGGAGTGGCCGGACAAACATACACACACATACATACATTTCTGCTTTATATATAAAGATATCATCATCAGTTTATGTCAGAAATAATAACAATAATTTCCATAAAAACACAAACATCGATACAAAATACAATTCATCAGCATTATGACCTATCAAAAAACGTGTAAAAAAACAAATGAAGAAGCCGAATACTATTTAAAATCCAATATAGATTAAAAAGTAATAAACTAAATTCTTTAAAAAATGTTTTTATTTAAGTTGCACTGTTAACAACATTGAGCGTTCATACAGCGGAATGATGCTTACCCAGGTAATATTAGATGAACAGTGTGCAATCAAGTGAGTTTACAGAGCATTTACATTATTCCACTTTCACCGCTATCCGCATCAGCTCTATTGCTCAGGTACTGACGAAGACCCCCCCTCCCCATATATCTCTCGGCCTACTGGTGCGGAGCAATAAGCTGGTGTACACCTCTTCCTGGTCATTCCCCCATACCATATTGTCCATCCACTCCCGGGCTGTTGTGGGTGCCCTATCCTTCCACCGTATTAATATTGCATGTTTAGCTAATAGCAGTACAGTATTAATAAGCTTACATTTCGCCGCATTCATTTTGAGTACACAACCCAGTATACATATTGAATGTTCCCATCCTACAGGTTGTTCCACCATCGCTTTGTGTGCCTCGCATACTCCACCTCAGTATTCAGAAAGCTTCCCAGAGGTCCACAACATGTGCATCAAGTCGGCATCATCACAAGCGCATCTTGGGCATTTCCTTGTAGTCGTTGCATACATTCTCCTCAAGCGAGCTGGGGTGAGATGCACTCTGTTTATTATTTTAAAGTGGATCATCCTGTATCTGGAGTTAGGTGACACCTGTTTTCGTGTGACCAATGAGAGTCTGTGAGTGTGACCCCAAGATCCTTTTCCCACTCCCCCTTAACATCGGGTGCTTTTATCATCCTCGTTGCCAGCACCAATTTATTCAATGCTGAGACTGGCTCCTGTGGAAATCCGTCCCACGCTGCTGCTATTGCAGATATGAGTCTAAAATATTGTAGTTTCTGCAGCGGGGAGTCGCCTAGCTGTTGCTTAATGTATTCCCAGGATCTAAATTGCCCATTGTGGTACAATTCCCCAAACCATGTGATGCCTGCCTCTCGGCAGTGTATGGACAGTGCTATGTCTCTCGAAGGGGCCAGATAGGGTGCATTTTGGGACTATACATTATAATATTTCGTGGTTGTTGTGCCAGTCGCGACCATGCTTGCTGTGTAGCCAATGCTGGGTCCAAATGATTGCAATTTCCCCTACTCCCAGTGACCATCTCATGCAATAGTGTGACCCTTCCCTTGCGTTTCTAGATCAAAATATGAGGATCGTGGCACATCCACTGTCCAGTTTGTCGCACAATATGCTTGGGCTGATAAATAATACATCTCGTAATCTGGAGCTGCCAGTCCCCCCTGCTCGTATGTTTGCATGAGGCGCTTCCAGCTGGCCCTCACCTGACCCTTCCACACAAACGAAGAGCATGTGCTAGTTATTTTCTAGAAGAAGGACCTGCCTTGCAAAATGGTATTGTGCTAAAGAGGTAGAATAGTTTAGGTAATATAATCATCTTAACTAGTGCTAGCCGACCGATGAGCAAAATCGGTAGGTGGTTCCAACATTAACGTTTAGCACACATTGCGACAATTAGTGCGTCATAGTTAAGGGAGCGGACTAAACCGGCTGTTCGTGCCATTTCTACCCACAAATGTCTAACCTGTTGGGGAGCCCAGCGCAGTCCAAATAGATTGCCTGGTGGTTTTGTGTCGTCTGTCAATGGGAACATCTCAGACTTGTTTATATTCAGTCGGAGTCCAGTGAGCCTTCCGAATTCCTGGACCACTGTTATAGCCTATGAAGATACTTCTCTGGGTTTATCACAGACAACATGATGTCAGCGTACAGCGTGATCAATTCCCAAGCAATGGAAATACCCGCCCTTGCGTTCCATGCCCTCATAAGATCAGCCAGGGGTTCAATTACAAGTGCGAACAGTAGTGGGGAAAGTGGGCACCGCTGCCTGGTGCCACCCGCAAGCTTCAACACCGACGATAGAGCCCCATTCGCTAGCACCCTAGCATATGGTTGTGTGTACAGGAGTCGCACCCACTTAATAAAATTAGGGCCAAATCCATAATTGTGCAGTACAGGCCTGTACACGGTATTGAAAGCCGTTTGCATGTCTAGGGATATGGCGACCCCCTCATAGTCTATGGGGAAATCATCGCTAGGACATTATAGAACCTGCAAATGTTGGATGCTGTTGACCTCCCTGGCACAAATCCTGCTTAATCCACATGCACCATGTAGGGCATCACCGGGTTTAGTCGCGTAGCTAGTATCTTGGTGAAAATGTTTACTTCGAAGGGATTGTGTCCTCCGATGTATTCCTTATATTTGATAGATCATCTCCCAGCTTGCTTGCCTCGGAATTCTTTTTTCAGTAGAGGGCGCTGCGTGTCGACCTCCCTCGAGCCGATGTCCCTCGACGGCCTCCATATCGGCGCCCACGTCACCACGCGTATAAATAGACTTGCGCAGCGTCCGTTGCTCAGTCTCGTTTTTCCGCGCTTCGTGGGGCCTCGGAATATCGTTGCTCAGTTCTTCAGTCAAATATGTCAATATATTCCACGTGAATACCGACTCGTATTCGATGGCTTCCTCACCCAAACCGACGACTCCACAGTCCGGCTTCAAAAAATGTCAAGACTGTGGAAAGAAAATGTCGTTGACGGATCCTCACAGGATCTGTTTGTGGTGCCTGGGAATCGAGCACCATTGTTCGGAGTGCGAGGACTGCATGTCCATGACGGCGAAAGCCTTGAAGGAGCGTAAGGGGAAGCTCGAGAGAGGTAAGGCAGTTAAAACTTCTTCGAAAGTTTCCTCGGCGGAGTCGAGACATTCGTCTCCTCGCCATCACAAAAGATATTCTCGTTCTAGGTCTCGAAGCAGTTCCCATCACTCTTCAAGATCTAAGCATTCAAAAAAAGAGATGTCGAAGATCCCCTTCCTCGTCGTCTTCTGTTTCCCCAAAAAGGGTCTCCTGCCCCACAAAACATAGCTCTCAGGCTGAGTGGGAGGAATTCAGGAAAAAGATGCTAAGCGTCTTCAAGAAAGCGGCCTCGACACCCTCGAAGACTGCTGAGGGTGATACCCTGGGTGAAAGACCCGAAAAATCAAAAAGCCACGAGTCGCAGTACCCGGCGAAAGAAGCCACTCGAGAGCATCACAAACCCTCGAGTAAAGGCAAAGTTGCGTCTTCGACGCCGTCGTTGAAGATCCCTTCGACACATAGATCGGCGTCGTCGATGCTGTTATCGAAGGGTTCTTCGACGCACAGGTCAGTCGAGTCGACGCCGTCTTCGACGCCGAGAAAGGATAAACCCACGGCCACCTCACAGCCAGCGGCCATACCCAGAGCCTCGAGCACGAGAATGTCATCGACAACCTCGAGTAGAATCCCGATACTCTCGAGTTCATCGAGGCCTCTACCACTTTTCTCGACGCCTTTTTCGATGGCTTTGATGGCTTTGAAGCCTTTAACGTCCGCGTCGACGACGCCGATGTTTTCTCAGCCAATCATGACGAATTTGTCTCCTTCTGCTCTGGAAATGGGATTTATACCATTTTGAAGACCTGATCACTCCAGAGTCTTATCTTCTATTTATGAAGAAGGGTAGGATTCGGATCAGGAAAGACCTTTTGAGTTGCAGGGATCTGCAACTCCTGCACCAGAGGAATTTACCTTAGGAAGGTAGGTTGAAAGACCTCCATGAATCCCTACAGGAAGCAAGTGGGTTGGACACTTCCCGAGAAGTGGAATTTGCCACATCAGACCCAGGGGAACATGCTGAAACCCCTTATAGAACCTTGATGGCAAGGATAATAGAGCTTATGGGATGGTCCAAACCCTCACCTGCTTTTCAGCAAGACGACCTCACAGACATCTTGGTCAAAGGTCCACAGGAAGATCCTGTGGTGCCATTTCATGCAGCATTACAAAGGAGAATATTGGGAAACCCCTGAGGTAATCCCGGCGGTTAACAAAAAATTATCAGCTAAATATCGGGTGTCTTCTGCTGACCCTGAATATTTATCCAAACACCCAACTCCGGAGAGTCTGGTTGTTCAGGCAGCTACTTCAGCAGGTAGTAAATCGGCTTACCCTACTGTTCCACAGGACAGGGATGATAAGAGATATGACTCTATGGCCAGAAAAGTATTTTCCGCATGTAGCATGGCATTGAAATCCATCAATGCTGCTTATACGCTCGCAAGGTTCAGCCACACACTTTTCGAGTGTGCTTCATCAGCGGCTGCTTCCCTCCCGGAGGGAGAAGAAAGGGAAGCGTTTCTCAACATCATTAAGGATGGTAAGGACGCAATGTGCGAATCCCTTCAGACTGGCATCGATTCTGCTGACATCATCAGCAGGGCCATGACGGCAAGTACAACAACCAGGAGATTTGCCTGGTTGCGAAAGTCTGGTTTTGCTCCAGATGTGCAAAGCAGACTCTTCAATATGCCCTTTGACGGCTCTTCTTTGTTTGGTAAGAAGGCGGATGACAGTTTAGAAAAATTACAAACATCAAAGGCAGCAGCAAAATCCCTAGGAGCTGCAATCCGTCAGACACCATATCGCCCCTCAGGAACCTCTTGGAGAGGTAAGTCCTTTCGCTTCTATTCCGCATTCGGAAAGGGCAGAGGACAGCCGGTTCAAAGGGGTCAGAAAAAACTCACCCGAGGTGGACGGGGTAAAAATACAAAAGCAGCAGCAGGTGCCTCTTTACCCTCGGCATCTGCATAAGCCGCCTCCAAACCGCTCTGAGGACTCTTCTCACAAGACACCAGTAGGGGGCAGGTTACCTCAACATGTTTGCCACCAGTACGAGCAGAAAGTGCGATCTGTTTTGTTCAAGGGAATTCCCCCCGAGAGGAACTCTAGGGGACACGTTCGTAGTGGACTGGGAGTTTCCACTCCTGTACGCGTTTCCACCAGTCCCTGTCATTCCTCAAATGATCAGGAGGTTGAGAAGATTCCAGAGAACCATGATCCTAATTTCCCCAGACTGGGCCAGGAGAACGTGGTCTCCGGACCTTCTGGACATGTCCATCTGCCCTCCAATTCGTCTTCCACTCAAGGAGAATCTTCTCTCACAGAAGGGAGGTCAGGTTCTCCATCCAGACATCAGAACCCTCAACCTTCACGCCTGGCTTCTGAAAGGTTGAGATACAAGGATTGGGACCTCCCTGATGACGTCATGGAAGTGTTGCTTTTGGCCAGAAGGCCAGCAACAAAGTCTTTATACCGCTGCCGTTGGAACAAATTTTGCAGCTGGTCTAGAGAAGAGAATATCGACCCCTTTTCATGTGGTACACCAACAGTGTTATCCTTTCTACTCTACTTGGCATATTCAGGCCTTCAAGTTGGCACTATCAAGGGCTATCTCGCAGCGCTATCGATCTTCAAGCGCACTGCGGAGGAGCCTTCATATTTCAAATTACCCTTAGTAATTCAATTTCTAAAGGGATAAACTAATGTCTACCCTCCAAGACCTTTCCAATGTTCCTTTATGGGACTTAAATTTAGTCTTAAATTTCCTGATGGGTACTCCTTTGGAACCACTCCACTCTTGTTCGCTAAGATTTCTCACCCTTAAAACTGTCTTATTAGTGGCTTTAACATCTGCTAGAAGGGTGAGCGAATTACAAACTCTATCTTGTAAACCCCCTCATACAATTTTTCATAAAGACAAGGTTGTCCTACAGGTGAAGCCTAATTTCCTCCCAAAGGTGGTTTCTGAATTCCACATCACTCAGAAAATTACTTTACCTTCATTCTATCCGCCTCCCCATCCGGGGAAAGAGGAAGAAAGGCTACGTAGGCTGGACCCAAGGCGGGCTTTAAGCTTTTACATCAGCAGACTTGCTAGGATTAGCCAAGCAGACCAACTGTTCGTGGGTTACTCAGGGCACAAGTTGGGACTACCGATAACAAAACAAACCATTTCCATATGGATTATTTTGGCCAGCCTGGAATGTTACAAACTGGCAAGGAAAGAGCCTCCTCAAAATCTTAGGGCTCATTCAACCAGGGGTATCGCAGCCTCCTCGGCCCTCCAAAGAGGGATTCCGGTTCGAGGCGTATGTGCGGCTGCCACATGGTCGTCCGCACATACCTTCACAAGATTTTACAACCTGGATTCCTCCTCTAGTCAAGAGACTAGGTTTGGCAAAGCCGTATTACATTCGGTTCATTCCTAAAAGGAAACATGGCGTTTTACTCCCACCTCCAATTGCACACCACTGCTATGGGAGTCTATCAAAGATAAGGAATACGTCGGAGGACACAATCCCTTCGAAGAACAAGTTGCTTCTTACCTTGTAACGTTCTTTCGATGGGATGTTCCTCCGACGTATTCCTTATCGCCCCTCCCATCCATCCCCGCAGTAATACTTCCCTTGTGGTTGCAGCTTACGTTCCTTCAAGGTTAATAACAATAACCAATTCATGTAAAACAACTGTTAACGTCAAAACGGAACTGAGCAAGTCTATTTATACGCGTGGTGACGTCGGCGCCGATATGGAGGCCGTCGAGGGACATCGCTCGAGGGACGTCGACGCGCAGTGCCCTCTACTGAAAATAAATTCCGAGGCCAGCAAGCTGGGAGATGATCTATCAAAGATAAGGAATATGTCGGAGGAACATCCCATCGAAAGAACGTTACAAGGTAAGAAGTAACTTGTTCATCTGTGTTAATGAGGGATAGTGGCCAGTACGATCCGCAGTCTTCAGGTGGCTTCCCAGGATTCAACAACAGGGTTATAAACGCTTCCCGCATTGACTCCGGTAGAATGGCGGAGTCCAGGGCCTCTGTCCACACCACCAGGGAGGCCAGGCATAATCGCCTCTGCAAATTCCTTAAGAGTTCAGCTCCCAACCCGTCTGACCCTGGACTTTCCCACAGGGTAGGTCCTTGATCGCCCCCTTTATCTCGTTGAGCGTTATGGGGGTCTAGTTCCCTGTCAGCAGCTTGGCAATAGTTGTCTAGTTGTGTTTTGATTTCCACAGTAATCTGTGGGGATGGGCTGTTCGAGTATCCCGCCTGCAGTTGGGCTATGGATTCCTCCCGCCTCTTGAGTTCACTCCTGATGTCACGCAGCACACCAAATTCGGTGGACATTGCCACTCCCTGCATGTAGACTTTGAACGTTTTCCATAGCACAGCCTGCTTGGTCACAGATCCTTCATTAGTTTCAAAGAAGTCAGCGATGTGCTGCGCCATACTGGTTCTAAAAACTGGGTCTAGAAGCGACCTGGGTTTTAAACGCCATTGCACTCTTTGAGGCACACTATCAGGGACGTTCATGACGAGTGATATAGGGGAATGATCTAACATTGTCCTGGGGAGAATCCGGGCCTCCTCAACCCAGCCCAAGACAGTGCTAGAAGAGAGCCATAGGTCTATATGGGAATACATGTCGTGCACAGAGGAGTAAAAGGTGTATGACCGCTGTGCCCCAGGTTGTGAGCGCCAGGTAGCTCTCAGATGTAGGTCAGTGATAGATGTTTGTATTGTGTGGGCCACGTCCGTCAGGGGCCTGGGTGTCGTCGACGTGCGGTCTAAGTCTGTGTTAAGTATGGTGTTGAAATCCCCCCACAGATCAGATGTGCAGTTGAGTATTTGTCACATTTTTGAAACGCTTGTTCATAGGAGTCGGGGTCATCAATATTGGGACCATGAATGTTCATCAACAATACTTCTGCCCTCCCCAGTTTCACATGCACCAATACATATCTGCCACAATCGTCGCTCTCCGTTAAATATTGTGTGAAGGGGAGCGATCTGTGGATGAGGATCACGACTCCTCTGGCCTTAGTGGAGTAAGAGGTGTAGTAACGGTGTTCCCCCCAACCAGGAGCAAACCTGCATGCACGGTGTTCCAGGAAATGTATTTCCTCCAGGAAATGTGTTTCCTGCAGGAACAGTATTTTGGCCCCCTGTCGATTTGCGTATGCGATCACCTTGCATGCTTTCATGGGGATGCCCAGGCCCCGGCCGTTCCAGCTCAGTAACTTTATCCCATTAGGCACAGTGTCAGCCACACCCTCTTGCATATCGGCAATTGGTCACCATAAGCCTGTACTTGCTTAATATGTGTAATAAACAAAATTTAAAATGTTGACATTTCCTTATACTCCAAGCATTTCTCAGAAGTGAAAGAAGGGCCCAGCATACTCGAGAATCAGCCCATAACAAGTAAAACATGGCAGGTTTTTTTTTTTTATTTTTTTATTTTAAATGATATGTTTGGTAATACAAACTTTTCATTATAGCATTTCATTAGCATTTCGTTTTTTTTTTTTTAAAGAAAAAGAAAACTTTAAGCTTGTATTTCAGACTTGTGCAAATTATTGTCTTTGTAGATCGCAGTCCAAAATATAATTACTGTTAAAATTAAATATTTGTCATCGCCTTTTAAAGGGTGATCCCATCGCTCTTGAGTGGTCATCTGTTTCTGAGATATTCTGAAAAAATCTTTGAACAGGTTTCTTTTCTCCATCAAGGCAGGGCATATGATTACATGGAAAAGAGTCTCTTTAGTATTCGCGATCTTGCAGAATCGACAATCCAAAGACGTTATGTTTGGATGTTTTATCATGCTTAGATATTCGCGAGTCGGTAGAATGTTTAATCGAAAACATAAAAAGAGATTGCAAGTAAGTCGAGCTGGGAAGCATGCTAAATAAGTTGGAAGTTCGTGGAGAGCCCTTGTTTCGATTGCGCATTTCAGGAAACGTTTGTATTTTGTTTGTTCTGTAGTTTTTATCCAATCGTTTCTCTGAATTTTTTGTTTTGCATATTGTGGTCTGTTTATTAGCATGTCTTCGGTGATTTCTTCGTCTTTCAGTCTTTTCCTTATTTCACTGGACCAATGATGGAGAGCTGTCACGTGTAGAGCGTTATTTTTTTCCTTTAAGATTTCTAGGGATGGAATTTGGTCTTGACTGATAATTTTGCTAAAAAGATCCATTTGCTTCCAGGCAATTAATGATTCTAGTGATTGAAGAGCCAATTCAAATCAAATTCTCGGCATCGGAAAAGTTTTGGGTAGAGCCTAAGTTTTTCTCCAAAAAATGGCCTTGTATAGATGCCAATTCATTGATTGTTGATTAATCAATGTTTCACCGGCGTAAATCAAGATTGGGACCACTTTTTGTTTGTATAGTGCAATTATGGATTTTATAGAGCAAGTCCCGAATTTGCAATGAAAAAAGCGACCTTGGCGGGCTAAAGATGTTGCTTTCCTCTCAATATGATCTTTCCATTCTTGTTCAATTGGAGATGAATTTATCATGGCACCCAAATATTTGATTGTGTTTATTACTTCAATCTCTTTGCCTTCAAAATGTAATTTCCAGGTTGGCCAGATCTTATTTCTTTTATTTGAGAGCATCATTAGTTTAGTTTTGTTGGTGTTGATGTGCAACTCATTTTCTTTCATAAAGATTTCCACTTTATCAAGAGTCTTTTGCAGGCCTGACACTGTTTTATCCATGACTATGATGTCATCAGCGTATATTAGGGTTTGTACTGTTTCATTGTTGATCTTTGGAGGGTTCGAGAGTGGATCCTGAATTGCTTTGGCAAAATCAAATGTATATAGGTTGTATAAGCGGGCACCCAGGGGGCACCCTTGCTTCAGTCCATTCCAAGTAGTAATTGGTTTAGTTACTACGACATCCATGGTTATTCTAACTTGGATGCAAGTGTTGGAGTATAGTTGCATAATTGGATTTAGAATGGATTGCGGGCAGCCCCAAGATGTCAGTTTCTTCCATAGGTTTAATCTGTTGACAGAATCGAATGCCATTTTTAAGTCTATGAAAACAGCATAGATCTGCTGCTTCTTGAGGGTAGCTTCATATTTGATCATACTCAATAGCAATAGGTTAACGTTTGTTCCTATTTTGTTTACGAATCCAGTTTTTTCATGTTTGCCATTTGCCTCTGCCCATTTATTGAGTTTTTTCAGTAGAAAACCTGCAAACAACTTTCCCAGCGGATCTAATAAAGCTATGGGTCAGTAGTTTCCTGTTTTTTTTCCTGTCACCAGTTTTGTAAATCGGGATCAAGATTGCCAAGGTCCAACTTCGCAGAATTTGTTGAGTTCTTTCAATTAGAATGAGTAGATGAGAAAAAAAAGTGGCCCATTCTTCAGGCGCTGATTTTAAATTGGCGCTGGAAAGGCCATCCGGCCCAGGCGCTTGGAATGGGTTCAAAAAGCTGATGGTTTTTATGAGATCTTCTCTTTCCCATTTTAGGTCCCATTTTTGTTTTTGTTGTCTTCTTGCACTACCAGGATATCTGTTTTTTTCTATACAGGTTAGCGAAGTGATCTGTCTAGGCTTGAGCTTCTACTTCTTGGATCATAGTCAATCCTTTAGAGTTTTTGTTTGGGAGAGACCACAGTTGCCTCGTGTTTTTCTGTTTTAAGGCTAGTAAGATAGCCTTTGCATCTGCTTGGTGCATTAAGGATTTGATAGCTTTTATTGAATTTGAGTATTTTTGTTTTTCCTTTTTTATCTCAGCTGCAGAAGTGGATGTTTTTTGCCTTTTTAGTAGTCGTATTCTTTTGTAGAAAGTTTTTTCATCAACTTAATGACATTGTTGAAGTGATGCTTGTGTTTGGTGTAGGAATTACTGTTGGTTTTCTGAGGTTGCTGGTAATTCTGCAGTATCCACTCATAATTAAGTTTTGGATAGTCTGGAAGACGAGAAGCATCATACTTTAAAGCAAGTCAGCCATTTGGGATTGTTTTATATGGAGTTTGTTGAGGCCATTGTTTAATTCAAGGTCTGGAAGGAGTAATCGTGGGGCCTGAATTCGCAATATATTCCATGTGATTAATATTTGGTGGTGATCACGGTTTGCTTGTGGATGATTAGCAGTTGATGTTAATGATTTCCGTATACCTTCCGAAATGTAAATATAGTCAGTGATAGAGGCAAATTGTTCACGTGTCCAAGTTGGAGGGGGTAAACCTTGTTCGTTTGGTGGTTGTTCTGTCAAGGTTAAATTTCAAATGTCTGTTTCTTTGGTCCATTTTTTGCCTGTTTGGGACATTTTATGGAATTCTAATCTGATACCTTCGGTGCTATATAGATGGATGTTGTGATCTCCAGCGATAATGAATTCTGCCTGGTTGTAAGTGCCAGCAATTGTATCCAATTCGTCGCATATTGAATCAAGGAATTTATTGTCGTTCATTGCTGTTGGGTTCCAGTAGATATTAAAAATTGTTAGGTAAATTTCATCCGAATTTCGATTGGAGTCCTCTACTAGGGACGTTATACGGATGATAATGTATTGTGCTCAGGAGTGAATGTTTTTCTTGGCTATAACTGACCAGTTTGTGTCGTTTACTCAAGATAATCATTCCAGGTGACGGCCTACCTTGTTGGGAAGTAATCGCTGGGTTCATGAAGGTAGAGAATCCTTCACGGACTACTTCATTGGAGTGCCAGGTTTCCTGGAGACATATGATGGTCATGTCTTTTTGGTTTAAGGAACCTTCGTTGAAAAGGTGTTTAAAGCCTCTAGTATTCCATAAACCTAATGTGATTCTGCTAGGAGAAGACTCCTTAATGGTTGGTTGATATAAGTAGGTCTTAATTCGTGGACTTTGCAGGTCACCTTCGGTTGTCACGTTTCTTTTGTACTGAGAGTTGTTTTTCTTATCACAGTGCAGGTCTTTCATCCTATTGGTCAAATGTAGATTCAATTGAGTCTTTGTAATTGTGTTGACTCTAGGCCGGAGCTCGTTATTCGATGGAAGTCTCCTGATAGTCTGCTTAGAATCAAATTTATTCTGTATTCTATGATCAGAAATTTCATGTATAATAATTTATTTGAGAGCCATGGATCTAGTTACAAAGATTTCTTCTGTTGTAAAGCCCCATTTTGCTAACTGTACATTTGAATACATTACATGTTGCATTGTTTCTTGTTTGTAGAAGTCAATGTGAACTGTTTCCATTCGATTCTTATTAGGGAAGTGTAGCACATCAATGTCTCTCGAGGTAATTTGAGCCAGATGTGGAATGGCATTAAACAAACGTAGAATGTTCGCTCTATTCATGATTAAAGATTCAGCAGGTTTTAGACAGGTAGCAGTCAATGACATTCTAAATATGTTGGATACCTTTTGTGGATTAACACATTTTGGTCTAATTAGTGATGTTTGGGTCACAGGCATTTCGTCAATCTTAGAACAATGATCAGTTTCAGATGAGGACCAGGCTTCTTCGTTTGAAACAGTTGAGTATGCAAAAGAAATGTTAGAAGATGTATTGATTGAGATTGAGTGAACTGAGTCTGACAAGGTCTCATAGCATTTGTCCAGCACTATCAATAAATCGTCTTGCGGATCGGTTATTATATCACTCAGTACAGTTGTATGAGCAGCAGAGCCTGTGGATGTCTGAGGGGGTTTCTTTGACTCTTGGGTTGCTGTGTCGTGATCTATGACCGCTACTACTGCATCAAGAGGTTCATCTTCTATTGATCTTACTTCAACAGGTGCGTTTGGTCGGCTTGAGACATCATCTTTTAGTTTGTTATTGTTTCTTCTGGTTGTTGTCGAGGCAAGTCAGGAGTTTTCCTGTAGATTAACTTGCAGTTTCCACAAAAAGGCTTGAGAACCTGACTGTTGTTTCTTTGGATTTCTTTCTTTGGAATCGAAAGATGGCCCAATTGGCCTTGTTTAGTTAGATCAAAGATACCGAAAGGGGTGCATGTTGTGGGTTCAATGTTGGCAATGCTTGGTGACAATGGAAAGGCCAATTACTTTATATGAGGCATAGTCGACCATTAAGGGTTTCAGTTGCTGATCATATTTAGGGGAAAGTTTTGGGACGAAATGGCTTTTTTTGTTTGCAGTAGGCGTCAATGTCTTGGTTGTTGCTTCAGGCTTCTTGTTGTGAAGATCTATGAAAATGTATTTTCTTCTTTCTTGGGAATCCAAAATTGCATCTATTTCTGTTATGTCTAGAGAAAGCCAAGCAACCCGTCTTTTTAGTTGCTTATTTATATTACCTTGAGGGGAATCTGAATGGTAATACATTGACTGCCATTGTTTAGCTGTCCGGGATCTTTGTTGTAGAGAGGGGGTATCAGAAATGTTTGTGTGCACGTTTAAATGAGGGATTTCAGCTTGCAATTGGGACTAGATTGCTAGTAGATTAAATTCTTGTTTTAGGGGGGCAGAAGGCTGCATTGCACAGGCAGGCTGAATGCTAGGTCTGGATGGTAGAGTCGGATTTGCCGCATGATCCAACATGTCTGTAGAATCTCTGTGTTTCAGAGCAATCGGCATATCATTTCTACTGCTAAATAGTGTTTGTGAATCTTCAGAGAGTAAAAGCGGTTTAGCAGGCTGTGAGACTTGAGGCGGCAACCCATTTAGTTGGGAGTTCTTTTTTTCCGGCTTCGATATCTGCATTAATGGTAATTGACCTTGATTTGCTATGAGTGAGTTGATGATGTCACAATCGACTTGGCCTAATTTTTTACCTTTGCAATAACAAGCGGTGAGGCAGTCGAAGTAGTTATTTTTCTAGTTGTGATAGATGGGTCTTGCAGTAAGTTTAAAGGTAGATCTGTGAGGTTTGTGTAACGTTTGCTAATGACTCTTCGAGTTTCTCTTGCAAACGTGTACGAGGTTTGTTAAGGTCCATTATACTTTAGAAGTGGAATTAATTTTACGTAGCAGAACTCGGTATTAGAGGGCTCTGTGGCCTAAGATGTTATAATACTTAGTAATTGATCACTTACCAGGCAACCAGCTGTAAACAGCGGAAAACAGCAAATGTTCGTCGCCCTTGACTCCTCGGAGGGCTTAACGCCGCAAGGGCAGCCTGTGGATGATTAAATGGGCACTTCCTGGGGGCGTGGCTTGTAGTTCGCAGATGTCACGTGACTCGCTGAATTCGATCAGCTGTAGCCCGCGCTCACTTCAAACTGCTGTAGCACCTACAGACTGACGCGACCTAGAGCGGGGCGTGACAGAGTTCACTTTGGCAGTAGTAGAGGAGGTAAGGTTCAGCTGAGTAAAATCAGTTTACTTTCCAGCGGAAAACAGAAAATGTTTGTCGCCCTTGACTCCTCGGAGGGCTTAACCACTGTGCTTCCCTTTTCCTCCAGGGACCTTGGTCATCTGAACACTCACTTAGGCTTGGCAGAGCGGCTGCTTTGCTTCTCCAGGTAGTCAATCACAGCTTTATCCCTTTCGTCATAGCATCCTCTGGCTGTCAAATCAGATAATAAAACTAATACTGCCAGAACAACCTTCTTATTGTCGCCCTGGAGAACCTCTAGCACGGATTCCTTGTAAAAAGGCTTTGCTGACACAAGAAATTGAGGACGACAAATACCACTTGAATGTCAGCAAGCCCACAAACCCTGTTGATCAGACAGGGACCCAGAAAGGCTATAACAGCAACGGGAGGATAACTAAATAAATAAGACTCAAGACAAGGTGCAAGTAGGAATAGTGATTACAGTGAGGAATACTGTGAGAATCGTAGTTCGTGCAAAAGGGGCCTTAACGTTTTAGCTCTTGCCTCTTATCATCTTCGTAACTGTTATCTGTTCTACTGAACAGTACCCTCTCCCACCTTAGTTGAGCCTGACTGCTCAGTCTTCCTGCCATCAATAGAGTGGTTTAGTTAAACTGTGGTTGTGACAGCCCGTTACTCCAGGTTGGGTTCTTTAAATCCTACCTCAGGTAGTGACTTTGAAAAACCATCCTAACACTGTCACTCAAAATTCTATTCCCCCACCCTCCATGCACAGCACTCTGTCGCTCTCCAGCAAGTTTCTCACTATAGAAATTCCATCCTGCCATAAATACATTAATAAATTTACCATCCTCAAAATATGCACTTGCCAATAGTCTCTGGCTAGTGAAGATTGACTCTTGACAAGACATAGTGTGCTTGTATTATTGTGGAAAACTGGGGCGAGTGACTTTGTAAACCTGGCTAGTAGTTTGTAACTTACGTTTTACCCATGCATATGTGGCAGCTGGCATCAGATTAGACCCATCTCTGTTACGTTTCAGGAAGCAGCTTCAATACCCTTCCCTTTAAAGAACAATTCATTGAGCACTCCTCCCCTCTACCTTTAGGCCCTTATAACTCAATATTCTGTACTGCTTGCCCTCACCTGACATCTACTACCCTTTCCTCTTAATGTACTCCAACCACATCACCTGTAGATCAGTCTGTTACTTATCTTGTTATTTAAGTTTGCTCTTTATAAATCCCCATCCGTGCATACATACACATAGCAGTGTCCACCAAGCATCTTACTATGCTTCCATTTTTCTGCTGTTACTGGTAGACCTTAAGAAATTTCCTCTGGTTTAGGATAGCTACAAGTTTCAACAATTTATTTCCCAGGTGACCCTCCAATGGTACATCAAGATTTTCATTATGTATTTTCTTATGTTGGTACTGAGAACAGTTTTAGCTTTTTTCTTTGGTATCAATTCCTGTGAGTCTTGCTTCTCAGTGGTTTGAGTTGTATGGCAATGGATCACAAAGTTAAATCATTTGAAGCCTTTTTGTTTTCTTGAACCCTTGTGTAAAAAAATAAATACTTGACTTTTAATTGTAGCTTAACTAAAACCTATGCTTTTACCCCACAGTAGCATGTATATGTCAACTAGTAGGATCATATTATGGAGGCAGCAGCCGCTTGTTGCCAAAAAACAGAGTATCTATCTACTCAATTGTGGGGAGAGGCTTGTGTGTTGGGGACCTTAGCTTTCCATTTTGTAGATCACGCAATCTCATCCTTCATCTCTGTTTATAACCACCTTAAAAATGCCGTAATCCTGAACTTTTGGCTATTTTAATACTGGTGTTGCAGAGCATCTCTGTACGGGGAGTGTCTGGGCAAGAGGGAGAAGTATCGCTGACACTGTCACTTAGTTACAGGTGTGCCACCTTTTAGGCAATTGTTTAACCTTGGCAATGTTAGTGTTTTATCTTAGTCCTGTTTTCAGGTTTTGACCGAATGCACAAATCCTAGGCAAACCAGAATCTGCAAGCTTTCCCTGGCTCACATAGTTGTAGCTTTGTACAAACAGTTAAGGTTAGCTGTTAGCAATTAAGCCAGCAGACACAAGTACAGTGTTGCACAATATGACATTGAATAATGGAAGGTCCACACGCATAATATGAAAGCTTATTCTTTATCTACTGTTGCAGGAAAAGGATGATGTTGCTACAGGTAAAATGAAGAGACGCTCATACATTTTTGGGGGTATATTTACCACATTATCCATAATATTACAGTTCAACACAGGGCAGACACCATTGACTTGTTGGTGACTAAAAATGTCAATGAAAGCGTTGCAGGAGAGGTGAAGGTGCCAGTCTGGGTGCCCTTACAGGCTCATTCCTGAATGTGCATCATAACATCTGTTGCAGACTCCCACGCACTGGGCAACATTGCTCAGTTGCTTTTGCTTCTCAATCATCAAAGCCAGTGGAGTGACCTAGGCAAGCAAAACGCATAGTGGGGCTGAGGTTTAAGATAGCCGACTTGGTTGTA
Organism: Ambystoma mexicanum; assembly: GCF_040938575.1. Taxonomy (NCBI): domain Eukaryota; kingdom Metazoa; phylum Chordata; class Amphibia; order Caudata; family Ambystomatidae; genus Ambystoma; species Ambystoma mexicanum. Next base: position 274,254,354 of record NC_090939.1, on the reverse strand, counting down.
AAACAGTTCCTTTAGGAACCACAACCTCTGCTATTTACCAGCGCTCATGGTTTGTGGTGCTTCTGCCTCGTAGCAACAAGTTCTGAAAGGTCCAGTGACAAGGCTCTTAAAGAGCAAATTGTTCCTTGAGGTGGTGACTGCTTTTTCTGCCCGGTCAGGGAAAGTGACCACCCTGAGATAGGCCTCTATCCGGTCACTAAGGAGGTTTGATGTCCTCAGACACTGGCAGTGTTTTGCCATCAATCAGAACTGGTTTTCTCGACAATCTTCTTGTGGTGGCTTCTAATTCATTCTTCAGGACTCGTTCCAAGGGTTGCCTATTCACATAGTTCAACCATGTATGGGTGCAGACATCTGGGTTAAATACGAATTTGGGGAGCTGGCAGAACATCTCAGCTACCGATCAGTGTTATATCTGTTCAGTTGCTTGTTTGCAGGTTTGGTAGAGGCCATTACAATTTATGGCAACGTATCTCACTCTTCTTGCAGGACACAATGTTAGTCAGACTCTGTACTGGCCAATTGGTTCTCGTTATATACATCCTTAAATTGCAGGAGCTTGTATATATAATTCAAATGGATTGTGTCCTCCCACGCATTCCTCATCTTTTGATACTCCCATTCCAGCTTCAGCTGCTTCAGAAACAATGTTCTCGACAGAGAGTGCTCTGCACCGGTAACATCGACTCGATGTCCCTAGAGGCCTCCGTTCGATGGTCAACGTCATCACCAGTATATGTAGCGCTCGTAGCACCCTTTGGCTTCAGTTCTGTTCTTCATCGAATACTTTGATTCAACCAGATTCAAATTCAAAATGTATTCATCGTTGGCTCCATCAACGCCTAAGACAGGTTTAAAATAAATGTCAGGATTGTAGGGCAAAAATGTCGCTCACCGACCCCCACTGCGTATGTCTGTGGTGTCTCGACACAGAACATCACATGTCGGAGTGTAATTCCTGTCAGGCGATGACTGACAAAGTTCTAAAGGAGCTTAAAGGTAAATTGGGGGTGGGTAGGACACCCTCAAAATCCCCTTTTAATATTTTGAAGAAAAGACAGTCTGACGAGTTGAGAGAATCTCCTTGATGGAAGAGATCCAAGAAAAGCTCTCAATCGAGGAGTCAATCACGTCACTCTTGGTCTTCATCTAAGAAGGCAAAGAAAAGATGTCACAGATCTCCTTCGAACTCAAGCGATTCCTCCCCTGAGAGAATCGTATGCCAGACCAAATCTGATTCCCCGGCCAGGTGGGATGCATTTTGGAAGAGAAATTATTGACGTTTTTGAAAAGACAGCCCGACCCCCTCGAAAGAGAACGAGATAGACCATGTCCCTGTCGCTCAGCATAAAGACGACAAAGATAAGTTGAAGGCTAAACCTTGTGAACCTTTCAGTTTGGGACGTAAGCCTGATTCTCATCGAGAGCCATCAAGGCCTTGATCTCGCGAGATATCGCTGAGGGCTTCGACAAGCTGTGATTCCAGTCCTTTGAAGATCTTTTCGAAGAAGTAGTCAACAACTTTGACAAAAACTAGGTCTATTCCATCAACGCCATCGTGGTCAGAGCCTCCAACGCCTGTGTCGAAGTCTTTGACAATGAAAACAACTGCATTGTTAACTTCAAAGTAATTTTAGACAACTTAGTCGAAGCCTCCACCGATACAGGACAAGATTTATAAGCCTTTGCCAAAAAAAGATTTTTTTGTTTTTGTTTTATTATTTATATTGCGCACCAGACCCAGAGGTATTCGGGCATGAAAGCATAAGAGGGTTGTTAAGCTTAGGTTACACACTGTGCAAAGATAGGTACAGCTAGGGTTACAATGCTGTATAAATGATGAAACAACAGGCAAGGCGAGAAGAAAATAGACAGTGAGTAGCATAAATCAGTGTGAATCACATAAATATAACAAAGGCAGTATGGTCTCATATATACAGTAGGTACAAGATGGATACATGGGAGGTATGGTCAGATGTCATGTTCCTTTAACCAGTGGATGAGACTAGATCTAAATTGTAGGTAGGGTAGATCTTCCCTTAAGGCAGGGGGGAGGGAATTCCAATATTGAGCTGCTTTAACAGGGAAGCTACTCCCACCGGATTTGGTAAGATTAAATCTAGGTACTAGTAGGAGGTTGGAGTTGGCCTTTCTTAGTGGGTGAGAGGCTGTTTGTCTATTAAATATGTCTGGGAGGTATTGTGGGGCTGCGAGGTTAAGGCATTTGTGTGTCAGGGATGCAGTTTTAAGGAGGATTTTCTTTTGTGGAGAGCCAGTTGACGGATCTCCTAAGGTCAGATATATGGGCCTTTTTAGGGAGACTTAGGGCAGCTCTCAGGGCATTGTTTTGAAGAGTCTGATTTTTGGAAGTGATGTATTTGTTACTGCCAATATATAAGGCGTTGCAATAATCCAGTTTGGATAAGATTAAGGCTCGCGCTAAAATGATGCAGTTGTTAGGTGATAGGAAGGGCTTGGCTGCTCTGATTAGCTTGCAAGTATAGGATGTGGCTGAGGCCAAAGCATTTACTTGTTTGCCAAAAGAGAGCATGGAATCTTATGTGGAAGCCAAGTGTTTTGACTACCTTGGCCACAGTGATATTGTTGTTGTCAGTTGTGAAAGAGGCGTAGTTAGGACCTAATCTTTTGATGTTAGATGGTGTACCTAGAATGAGGAGTTCTGTTTTGTCATCATTCAGGCATAGACCGTCGGAGGCCATCCATGCCTGGATGATGAGGTAAACTCTGTTTACAAAGGCCAAATCCTTGTCATAATCTCCCGTCAACGGGATGAGGATCTGTGTATCATCGGCATAATTAGTGTAGGTGATACCTAGACCATCTAGATCATCGAAAAGGGGCTTTGTGAAGATGTTGTACAGAGTGGGAAATACGCAGGAGCCTTGAGGTACACCGCATGAAATAGGTGTAGGATCTGTATCTTCTAGGGGCGAGAAGACTTGCATTGTCCTGTTATCAAGGAAGGCCTGGATCCATGCGACTGCTTCCTGGGAGAAGCAGGCCGTGGAGACCAGGTGGTTAAAAAGTATTGAGTGGTCTACCAAATCAAACGCGGCTGAGAGGTCAAGGAATAGTAGAAAGTGCTGTGATGCCTTTGTCTCTCAGTGTATCTATTTGTGCCTTAAGGTCTAAGAGTGCAGTCTCAGTACCATGCTGAGGTCTGAATCCAGACTGACGAACTCCTAGGAGGTGATTTTGTTCCAAGTGGTGCTGAATTTGTAGGTATGCTACTTTATCCAAGATTTTGAGGAGGAATGGCACTGTAGTTATGGGGCGGTAGTTGGTTGGGATAGGAGGGTCGAGGGTTTGTTTTTGAAGGAGGGGGAGGACCCAGGAACATTTCAGGTTACTGGGTATGGTGCCTGATGTGAATGAGGCGTTTATGAGTTTAGTAATGAAAGGGGAGAGTTAACGGGCAGCGTCTTTTATAATTTGGGCTGGGCATGGGTCGCCGTGACAGTTGGATGGTTTGATGGTGAGGATAACTTTCTCAAGTTCTTTGGTGGATACTTTGCGAAAGTGGAAGCTGGGGCTGGGTGGTATAGGTGGAGTAGAAATGGATTGTAGTGGAGATAGGAGGTTAGTGGCAGTCTTAGAAGTAGTATCATAGATGTCAATCTTAGAGGTAGTAATGGTATTTTTTTTATTATTAATCTTCACCTGGAGAATAGTTATCTTGTTGGCCAAAGCATTTTGTATACTCGTGCACCAATTTGTATCCTTTAGACAGGAGTCAGAAGCTTGAATAGGGGATTCTACTTCTTTTAGGATGGCAAATAATTCTTTGGTATTAGATTTGGCTTGGGAGATTCGGGTGTTGTGGGAGGTTTGTTTGGCTAAGATAATTTCTTTTTTGTAGAGGGTGGAAAGTTTGATCAAATTATTTTTGTTAAGGTCTGAGGGGTCTGATCTCCAGATTTTCTCGCTTAGATGTTTTTCTTGTCTAATGGCTTTCAGATGAGGTGTAAACCAGGTGTTTAAATGTTGGCGGGGTTTGCTCTTTCTGACCTTCAGCGGTGCAATGGTGTCTAGTGATGCAAGCATCACTTCATTGTACACTTGTACCATGGTGGCTGGGTCAGTCTGGTCTGAGATAGAGTTTAGTGTAGGGAGGATGAGGGGGATGAGATTTTCCAGAGGAATATTTCTTTGTTTCTAGTAGGCGCGGCAGGAGCTATCTTGCTAGTATTCGTAGGCAGGATATCAGGTAGTGGTCCGACCAGGGCTGGGGCCTTATGGAAGTAATGGATGTATGGCAGTTGTGTTCAGCAATCCAATCTAGGGTCCTTCCTTTAGTATGCTTGGGTTCTGTGATCTTTTGGGTGAATCCTAGCTCCTCGAGGGAGTTATTAATTAGTAAGGCATTCAAGTCTAGTGGGTCGCTACATCCGAGGTTAAAGTCTCCTAGTATAATGCATTGTGAAGAGTTTTTTAAGTTATCAGATAGTAGGTTCATAAGATCTTCCTCAAAGGCGCCTAAAGGCCTGGTGGTCGGTATATTAAATGAATGGTGATAGTTTGATTGTTGGCGATGGCGAGTTTGGCCGTGAGAGATTCACAGGAATTTGTATTGTGGGGTGTGGAGAGACTTAGCGTTAGGTTGTTCTTAGCAATTATAGCAAGGCCTCCACCTCTAGATGTAGTGCGATCCAGTCTTATAAGAGTGTAGTTCTATGGAGTGGCAAGCATAATTGCTGGGCCAGCTGCAGGGTGAAGCCAAGATTCGGTAATGGCCAGGAGGTCCATATTTTCACTTTGGATTAAGTCTGCTATATTTGTGGCATGGGCTACGATAGAGCGGGCATTTATTAGTGCGCCTTTTATGCCTGGTTGGGTAGGTAGAGCGCATGGCGATTAAGATTTGTATTTGCAGTTGGAGGAGGAAGTGGTATCTCTAAAGAGTCTACAGTTGAGCTGAAGTGAATGTTGGTTTTGGTCATTATTGTCCTTATAGGGTAAGGTGTTAGTGGTGGACATGGTGTCCCTTAGGCGTTTAGTGGTGATGTGGGTATAAGTTAGAGGATCATAGATTCCTGCGAGTCTGGCACGAAGTTTAAGGTTTCTCAGTTGGAGGTAGCAAGGTTTAGTGGCCATGTTGGTGAGCTCAAGGGGTACTCTTACCAGTGGTGATTGGTTTTGTGGCTGGGGCATGTTGAAGTCTTGTAAGGTGATCAGGTTGAGGATAGTTCTAAGTAGGACAGTGTAGAGAGGTGGCAGATACATAGTGTGTTCGTATAGGTATCTAGCGAGCTAGGAAGGTAAAGCTAGGCACAATTGAGCATGACAAACAGGGACAACTATGAAGCGAGTATCGGGTATTCTGTTGGGTCAATTGTAAAGCAAGGTCTCATACAATCTAGATGCATCTTTGCTACTATAGGCCAGAATAAGGCGGTTCTCGAGCAATCTGAATGCAATTTTGCTGCTCTAGGCAATAATAAAGCAGGTTCTCAAACAATGTAGATACAGTTTTTCTAATATAGTACAAAATAAAGCAGATTCTTGAGCAGTCCAAATGCAACTTTGCTACTATAGGCAATAATCAAGCAGGTTTTCAAACAATCTAGATACAGTTTTGCTAATATAGTCCAAGATAAAGCAGATTCTCAAGCAGTCATGATGTAACTTTACTACTATAGGCAATCATCTAGCAGGTTCTCAAACAAACTAGATACAGCTATACTACTATAGGCAAAGATAAGTAGGCATTGGCTAGTTACTAGAGCAGATCAATAAGGTTACTAAAGCAGATCCGTAAACAGTCTAAATGTGACTTTGTTAGTGTAGGCAGGAATAAATTGTTGATACCTGGTCAGTCTGATCGGCAATCAGGCACGTTACAGGACAGATTTCACGTAATGTGGAGGCAATTTACTGTTGAGAGCAGGGGCAAGTGGTCGAAGGCACTTTGCAGGTAATCATGTAGGCAATCACCCATACATGCTAATTATGGCTCTGCTGCTGAAGCTGGGATAAGTTTGATGGAGTGTCCCTAATTCAAGTTTTGTGCACTACCGGCAACTTTGTGTTGTAAGTAGCCAGTATTACGGTGTAAGAGCAGTGGAGCAGAGAAGAGGGACTGTTTGGTAACTTACAGCTTAGAGCATTATAGAGGGTATGTGGCTAGTAGATGCAGCGCGGGCGGAGTAGGCTTCCTTACCGGTAGTGTGGTGGATTGGTCGTAATAAAGCGTATAAAGGTTGGGGGAGGTTGCAGGGGCGCTTAGGTGAAAGACTGACCACAAAGGTAATAGGGGAGGGGGCCGTGTGCAAGCGTTTAGCAGTGAGAATGGGCATAAGGCTACAGGCTGAGTAGGAGCAAACAGACGATGGAAGATAACATTTTACACTACAGCACTGGTGACGATCAGACTTCCGTGCATAAACATTGCAGTGGAATGAGCATATAGGCTAGGCAGTAGCACAGTAATAAAGTGCAATATGGTTACCCATTTGAATGCAGTGGCAATGCTGTAATAGTCATGTTACCTTGCGTGGAGCTAAAGTATAACAGCCAGCGGGTCTGGCAGACGGCAGACATGGCATGAAACAGGTGCTAGCCTTGTTTCCGTGGGCCTTGGATGAGGTGTGCTGGCTACGCCTGCCGGCGGCCAATCAGCGGGGAAATAGGAAAGGCGGCCAATCGGGAGGTGGTAAAGGTTGCTGGGGGCCTGGTTAGGCTCTGGAGGCAGGCATCAAAGAGCGGTCGGCCATCTTAGAGCGTGTTAGGTACCTTGTGTACCTTAATGGCGTGGATGGTGCGGCAACAGCGTTTCCAACTGTATCAAGGCAGGGCAGGCTAATCTTCCTTCAGCATCAATGATTCTTCGTATGTGGCGGCTGAAATATTTTTAGAGGGCGATTTTTGGGGGCAAGCTCTACAATCACAGCGCTTATCTTTATTCCTGCATGGATAAAGTGGACTTCCTGCAGGGGCAGATCCTAGTCGAGGGAGCTCCTGCTCCTAGGCTGGGTGTAATGGAAAATCAATATGAGGACCATAAGCCCCCGATGATAATACTCCACCTTTTGGCTTAGAATTCGGCACTCCAAATGTACCAGATGCATTAATTTCAGATGCGTCTAGAATAAAAGATTTTTATAAGAGTCTACACCAGAGTTAGAATTTGGGAAGCCAGACCCATCTGACCATGCTGATGCCTCATACAGGCAACTGATGACCAAAGTAGTGGAATTCCTAGGGTGTAGACGACCTGCTCCTCCATTTGAGCAAGATGGTTTGACTGATATACTGGAGCAGGGTCCTCCGAGAGATCAAATTTTACCTTTTCATGTTGCTCCCCAACGAAGAGTAACTACAAATTGGGAATCTCCAGAAACTGCACCTGCAGTTAACAAAAATTGCTACTAGCAATAACGTGAGCCTGCAGGGTGAGCGAGTTGCAGACACTTTCCTGTAAACCTTCATGCAGTATTTTCTTTAAGGACAACGTTGTTCTTAAGGTGAAACCTACTTTTCTGCCAAAAATAGTCTCTGACTTCCATTTGTTCCCAAAAAATATTTTACCAACTTTTTACCCACCTCCTCAACCTGGAAAGGAAGAGGAGAGGTTACATAGACTGGGCCCAAGAAGGGCTCTCAGTTTCTACATCTCAAGAATATCAAACATTCACCAGGATGACCAGTTATTCATTGGCTATACTGGTCACAAATTAGGTTTAGTGGTAACAAACCAGACTCTATCCAGATGGATCATTCTGGCTATTGGGGAATGTTACAGATTAGCTGGTAAGAATCCTCCGGAATGCCTGAGGGCCTACGCCACCAGGGGCATGGCAACATATTCTGCTCTGCAGAGAGGTATCCCAATAAAAGACATCTGTGTGGCTGCCACTTGGTCTGCTATTCACACCCAAGAAGGAGGGCTTGGGAGGGCTGTCCTTCATTCTGTCCATGATAATTCCTAAGGACAAGTCTAAATTCGTACTCCCACCGCCAAAATTATTACTGCTTTGGGAGTCTATCAAAAGGTGAGGAATACGTGGGAGGACACAATCCATTCGAAGTACAAGTTACTTACCCGTGGTAACGTTCTTTTGATTATATGTTCCTCTCATTTATTCCTCATCGCCCCTCCCAGCCTACTCCGCTGTAGAATGTATGTGTTTTTACACTTTACGTTCTTTTAGAGCCTACTACGGTCTAAGGAGATTGCTAGTAATTCCTCTAAGGTGCTGGTGGGGGGGGACAGAACTAGAGCCAACGGGCGCTTCGCGCTACATATATTGGTGATGATAGAATCGTGCATACTAATAGGGTTCAAATATTGCAAGATCACAGGAGCTGTAGGGTTTAGCCAGCACCCCAATTGTTGAGTAGAAAGGGAGAGTTTTTCTCCTGTTTATCTTGCTTCAGTAGTTCAAAGAATGGTTCTAACACAGTGGTTATTGCGATAGTTTTTGCTTTTATTTGTGCTAGTGCTGAGTTGTTTTAACATTCAGTTGGTTATCCATTTAGTACATTTAGGGGCAATAGGTTCCCTTGTTTGTCAGCCGACACGTGTTTCGACCCGTGGGTCTTTATCAAGGCTGATGAGGATTCAAAAAACATGTGAAGTGCGTAGTTTGTGACATATATAATTAATTTAGTGCACAGTGAGTGGTGTTGGGTGAGGTGGAGTGTTAGCAAGTAATGCAAGGTAATTTGGCACATACATTTGATGCAATGACAAGGCATTTGAAGCAGAGGGAGAGAGAAGAAAGCACAGATGAAAGGTTAGCAAGGTAGTGTTTGGAGGTAGTTAAGGTTCAAGATTGAGAAGTTAGAGGATGGGTGCCTCTTACCTATTGTGTACAGTCTGTAGCCCCCTGTGGGGTCCTGGTCCGTGGTGATGGGTGGCTGTCCTGTCGAGACAGTGGCTCCTGTAGGGCCCTATAAAGCAAATGGGTTGATGTTAATTGGGGCGTGGTGTCTGTTGCCATGTGCAAGGTTTGTGCAGGTCCCCCGTGGGGGCTCCTGGTGGAGTATGTACTCATGGGCATTAGCCTGGTATTTGGTGGCATAGTGGGCTGAGATGGGTGGGTCCCATGGTGGGGAGATCTGCCCTTGATTGGTGAAAGGGCTGGTGGACCACCGGACTGGGATCAGTCACGGGATGAAGCCCGGTGCATGGAGGAGTGCACCCTGATAGTTTGTGAAGCGCCGTGAGCGCCATGTGCGGTTGCCTGACTACCCTGTGGGGTAGTTGCAACGTGAGCAGGAGGCCGGGCTAAAGGCTCCGTACTGCGTGTGTGGGCCCGGTACCCCTTTGGGCAGGAGTTGGAGGGATCCCTGATGGGAGGGGCGCTTAAGTCTGCCCGGGAGGAGTTGGCAGACGCTGTTGTACCAGGAGAATGGTCTGACTACCCTTGTGAGGGTGCTCTGACCGTGCGGTGAGAGTTAGCCGGTGCGCCGGCTCATGTCATGTAGGCAAAATTGAAGGTGGCGCTGTAGGCAGGGCAGCGTGTGAATGGCCGTGCTGGGCAGGCGAGGAAAAAGCGCGCCAGCCCGGCTGTGTTTGATGAACACTAAGGACCGAGTCCGGGCGCCGCCATGGAGGGGGGGTCAAGGTGCTGTCTGCTAGGGGGCTTCACCTTACCTATTGAGCTGGTCCGATGTGCAGGTCCGTAGCGGCTCCTGTTAGGTGCCTAGGAGGTGGACCTCTTATGACTCTGCGCATGCATGCTGAGTCACCTTAGTGGTCACGGCGCATGTGCAGGGGAGCAGTGTCTGTGCGCGGGTTGGTGCGCATGTCATGGAAGAGAAGTGGTTCTACCTTGCGCATGTGCAAGGTGTAAATGCACGGGTTGGTGCACATGTTGGTGTGCGGGTGGTTCTGTATGTTAGTGATGAGTAAGTTGTACTCCCTTGCGCGTGTGCAAAGGGGATAGTGTCCTGTTGGAGGCATGGAGTGCCGTTAGGCTTTGTGGGGGGCCGGAATAGGTCCGGGGTGGGGTGCACGCGTTGAGTGTCAGATGCTCGTTGGGATTGGGGGTGGCCGTATTGCGGCGTGTCCAGGTGGACATGAAGGTGGAATTAGTGATAGTGTTGACACGAGAGGCTATGGGGGAGTGCTGATGTACATGTGTTCTGGCAGGCTCGTGAGACCTGTTGGTTGAAATGTGTCCACAGAAGGTGGATGACCTAGTATGAACTGCAAATGTTGTTCCACCAGTGGTTGGTGTGCATGTTCAAGGTCCCTCCTAGGAGAATGGCGGTCCCAAGTTCCTGCTGTCTGCGGAAGGGTCCCGGTAGGTGTGGTTGGGGCTGCTGTGATCCAAGCTGTGTAGCAGTCTGGAAAGCCCAAGTGGGCAGTGGTATCCCCATATCTGCGGTGGGGGGGGCTGTTGTGTTTGTCCCGGCAGGCCGGATGTCACAAGTGTAGGTGGATTAGCCCCAGCTAAACTGAACAGGGACAAGGTATCTCCAAGAGCTAAGCACGCCTACTGTGACTTCAAGCTACCCCCGCACTATGTGCCTGCCCCTGTTCCATCACTAGTGTCCCTGCTACCCGCAGTGGTCATCTGGACTATTTCTGTCGAGGCCATCTATCTGCACATGAATGGACAAGAGAAAAGCCTCCCTCCCGGAGTTGAGGACCATTTTGGGGCCCTCAATTTAGCCCTGGACTCCTCATTGTTTCTGCTCCTGTGCCATTGCCGAGGACCTGGCAGCCCGCCGTCCCCAATCAATTGGTCTCCTTCAATACGCTCCATCTGTGCATGAACAATGTGATGAAGTGAAGCACTGTGGCTGGAAGAAAAAGCACCATGAAACCAAGAATAGGGGGTTCATCGTTAGGAGTGACGTCAGTGAGTGGTTTGGGTCCCAGAGAAAGGCTGTCTTGCAGGTTATGAAAAGGCAACTGAGGAAAACTGGCGGAAAGTGGCCAAGTTACAAAGAGTCAGCATATGTCTTACAGTTAGCCGCTCAATAGCATCAAGGACAAAAAGGGAACTCCTGCTAGGCTAGAAACTTGGGCAACATGGAGAGAAGCCTGAACTGGGACAGGATTAAGGGCTTCTGGGACAGATGCCCAAAGAAGGAGGAAGGGTACGGGAGAAGAACTTGAGATTGAGGAGACATGCTTGGATTTAAAGTGTTGTAAACTGCAAACTTGAAGTCTTAAAGGATAGTTCCGGGACTTTTTTTTTATTGTCCCTACGGTTCGGCCATGTGTTTTTAAGCATAAATCGGTAGATCGTAGAAAACTTTCCTATGGACCTTACCCGACTTTTCGTCCATTAACGCACTCGAAATCAGCCGCCATTTTCTGATAATCCTATCATTTCCCCCCATCGACCTGGCTCACCTGCGTTTGCGGCACTAAATCATATCCCCCGCCCCTGAAACAGACTTTATCAAAACATTCATATTCCCCGCCTCTATCCGTGACGTGACTGTGCTGCGTAGGCAAACGCGCCCAGGCGTCTTCTACGCGACTCCACACAGAACCCGGAAACCAACACAGATCAGCTCACAACACAGCGCGCCACAATTCGGAATATGAAACTGTACTTTTAAATCAAACCGCAAGATTGTAAATTTGGTAAAGTACATTTATTTGACATCAAATGTTTAGAGAATATTCAGCGATTTGCATTTTTCTTTGCTCTCGATCCAAAATAGTTCGTCTTGAGGAAAGCGATGTTCGTGTGCAGTACACAGGGTGTTGGTTTACGATAAAATAAGCTCTTCGGTCGCACTGATAATCGCATGGCTGTTCCAACAACGAGGCACTAGGCCACCACAACGGTCTGTATGTTGCATCTAGCCGTTAGTACCGCGTAAGGGCATACTTGTACTTGGCGATCGTCCCATAAAATGGTCAGGGTGGTAACGTTGTTCACGCGGAGAAGCAACTGGCGGTTGTAAAAGCCATCCGCCGGTGTCTGGTACTCGTGACACATACAATAATGAAGGATGTACCCGTTTTAAAAACATAAAAAATGAAATTAGTCTCACCATCAGATCTTTATTAAAATTATTCATTTTATATATTAGGTCGGGAAATTATTTCATAGCTAGGACAGTGCAACTGGGTATTATACGTCAAGGGGGGGCTGTAGGATACTGAGACAGTCCCCCAGTGCAGGTGGAGAGTGGAAGGGCCCAGGACCGAGGTCGCAGACAGTGGACCAATTGTAGCAGGGGAGAGGGAGAGAGAAAGCAGAAGCAAAGAGGAAGGTTTTGAGGTGCTTCCGTAAAAGGAGATGGTTCTCCTCAAGATAGTGCGCGGTACAAAACAATATGCCACATAGAACGAACAAGTACAACTTAACCCGTCTTTAAAGCTACTGTATAGTAATTAAATTGCGATATAAACTCATCTAAAGAGTTACTTACATTATATTTGCATTTTCCATTGTGTCTGTACGTAGGGCAGCCCCGAAATACCACTCCTTCTATGCCGACGTTATTTCTTCTAATGAACTAACATTAAATGGCTTTCGTGTCTGAAATTATATTCATTATCGTTTCTTACGTTATTGCCCCACACCCCCAAAAAGAAGTCTTTCGGGATGGTCCCGGCCTGTTAAGGTCAAATAACAATAGAACCTTATACTGAGTCGTGGGCCATTCCGGCACCCGAGCAAAAAATCAAAGCAGCTGACCTTCACTTTGAACGAGCACACATTCCTAGTTAGCTACATTCAGTGTAAGGCCATCTCACAGGACTTGAAATTTACACTCCATCTTTGCATTTTGTCTGCGTGCATTTGCAGCCCCAGCGAACCATAAATACGGAGACATTCTATATTTTTCGAAAAATTATTTATATTACTGTTTGGTTTAATTTAATGCGCAAATGAACAAGGGTGGAGAGACACATTGCATGTACACTGAGCAATTACTTTTATTTACACAATACATAGCTACACATATTCAATGGGCCTGCGACATGAGGAGACTCGAGAGAACAGACAATCAAATTACAATCATTTAAACCGTGATGTGTATTTCTCAATGAGCTCTGCTTTAGGTGGACATGGAACAGAGGCAATGTTGGGTGGCAATGCAGTTGTCCCCTGCACAGGTTCGTTCACAACTCCATGTATGTGCCTATCTAGGACATCAACAATAAGTCTCTCAAACTCATATTGCATATCCTCAAACACTGGTTTGATCACCCATTGTTTACTTCTTTTAGTGAAGGCCTTATTGTAGGGAAGCGTCCCTAAAGTTCCGGTCGTCCTACTTTGTTGACGGCCAACATTATGGTTATGTGCCAAGACCGCTAGAAGAGTCCGATTTATCATGCCCTCCATGCCAAAATGCAATCGTTTTGGCCTGTACTTTAGGCACATATTGTGGAACACCTCCAAATCTCCTGTGTGGCAGAATTCTGTGAGTCCCCTCAAATCTCTTGTTATAGTTTTATCAAATACAATCTTTTCAATGGCTTTGTGAGTGAGTGATGAAGGAATCAACCACTTCTTCTTCCGTGCCTCCTCTGTGGACAAATGGCCATGTTCACAATTGTGGAAATGTTGGTTTGTGGTCCAGCGGTGAACGTTGCTACAGTGTAGCATTACTGACCGCCATTTTTCCAGTAGAATTTCCAATGACCCTCCACATATTTTTGAGCTCCTCCAAAGATGGTTGCTGATTGACTTGGACCACTGTGAAATACCTTGCATATCTTTTTTTTTACCTGCAGCCGACATTTTTTTATTGATTGTTGCAAGATGCCAAACGTCAAATTGGTGATTTATATTTTTGTACTCTTCTCTCATTGTCTTGGCAATTGAAACGTGTCTGTCCGTGGCTATCAGGTCGATCAACAGCCCCCGCGATTGTAGTTCTTGCAATGATGCTACAAAGCCAACTTTCTCCATGGCCACTGAGGATGTACTTTGTGACACCTGCACGACCACCGAACTCACAATTTTCTTACTTTCCATGTCCTGAAAGTGGTAGGTGCAGTACTTGGCTGAAAATCCTGGGCTGTCGCACTGTCCATCACCGGCTAGCCTGAACCGTTTGCCCGCGAATGTACTATCAATAGACATTTTTTCCATTCTCCAAGCTTCGCTAATGGCTGGAAATAGATAATCGGTTTGGTATTTGTAGAACTGAGTTTTCGCAATGAAATGGATTCCCACAAACTGAAAGAAAGACTCTAACTTTTTAAAACTTGAACCACTAAAAAGTGCGGCCGCTGCACAAAGTAGATTGCCTGCTGGCAGTTGCCCCAGCATGGGTTGTACAGACCATGAGAAAGGATGATATTTTGTACAGGTGGCATGTATTTTAAGGTTAGTGCCTCGAATTGCACGAGTCACATTAATCAATGGCTCCCCACATACTTCCCCACCAACCGAATGCCCACATTTCATCCTAATAATAATATCAATCAAACAACTATCGAATACAATGAATTTGGCCTCTTTCCTTATACTGTCACTCTGCATCCCAGCTGGTTCGGCCTGTAACGTTGAGGACATGTCACTCACATGAAAGGTAGAATCTCTGATATCGTCTTCCGCTATGTTCAGTGATATTGATGGTGTTTCATTGTCGTCCACTTCATTCTCTTCCATTGCAACGTCTGTTCCTTCTCCGGCGATGGGTGAATAAAACAATTTCTTCAACTTTCTCGCGGTCTTAGTTTTTGCGGGTGTGGATTCTGTGAATTGATCTCCGACTGCGTCCGAACTACCAGGAGGACATTCACTATCAATGGCTGGTGGTGGTATAGCTCCGTTGTCAATCACTTCATATTCTTCCCATTGGCATGATGCATCTCCAGTCTCAAGTCCCTGCCAAAAGGTTTGACAAGCAACATCTCTCGTTCGCTTCACTGTCTGTGTAGATCTAGTTCGTACACCCACTCGCAACTAGAGGACAGATTGGAAAAGGGATGTTCAGTTTAAACACAACTTACAGTATTGAACTATTAACAGTGAAAAACAACATAATATAGTGACCAGGACACTAACCTTCTTTTGCTTTCTTTTCTTTGAAACTTTCTTGCCTCGAACTTCAACATCAGGACGCTGTTGCTCCGACTCGTGTGTGCATGTCTCCACTTCCTCTTGCGCTGCAACGACTATATTTTCATGATAAGCACATCCATCACGCACTGACGCTCCATCGACTCCCTGAAACATAGAACTTTCATTAGTATGTATAATAATATTGAAAACACAAAATGTACTTGGGGACCAATACCCACGTACATCTCAATAGCAAAACACGAATGAACGCTTTGTGTAGAACATTCAAACGACAATTATTCACGCATTGTTGATCTAGTTAGATGGAACTGTCAAGATCCATACCTCGGGCTCCTCATAGACTTCCATTGATGATATTATTGAAGATGACACTTCAGCAACTCCCTGAAACACAGTAATTGCATTAGTATGGTTTTCTATTTTGTTAAAAAGAACATAAACTTTGTGCAGGCGTCAACGGCTCATCTAAATAGACCTGCACAAATGATCAGTTGTCTAAAATAAATAATGGTTATCTAAATATGATTCGATTTGCTCGATCGTTGGAAGTGTCACCACCCAGAGATCTGCATCAACTACTAGGGTTGATGTTATTGTAGAAGAAGCTCCGTCATCTCCCTGAAACATAGTACTTGCGTTAATAAAGAAGGAAGTATAGCGGATGTAATCACGTCATATGATTTCGCTTGATCGAACTGTCAGTATCCATACCTCGAAATGCATAAGAACATCAAGGGACGATGTAACTGCGGTGCACACTTCTGCAAGCTGTTGCGCCGACCCGTAACTGCATGCTCCCCCTTCTTCTTGGACTAATGCTCCATCGACTCCCTGAAACATAGGACTTTCATTAGTAATGAACACAATATTGAAAAAAGAAGACACATAGGAGGGCGACGACAGAAGGACATATCAATGGCTAAAAACGAAAGAAACATTGTGTGTAACAATCACGCTACAAGAATGCAAGATCTGATGATCTCCATCGATGGAACTGTCCGGAAACGTACCTCGAGCATCTGAGTGACATCAATGGTTGTCGTCAATGCGTTGGACTCCTCAGCATCTCCCTGAAAGACAGTACTTGCATTATTTTGGATAACAATAATTATAACTGAAAACAAAGACTAGAGGACGAGTACAAGGGTGTACCATTAGGTAAAATAATTACACGATAAATTAAAACTATTGATTTACATGCCTAAAACAAGTCAGTGGCAGAATAGCTAAGTAAGATTACCCGATAGGCGCTTGAAGTGGCTGATGACTGCAATAACGACACGGATGGAGAATCTTCCGCCTTCATATTGAGCGGATACATAAATGGGGAAATTATTGTTAGCTAATGCTACACACTACCGCAAGCCCGAGAGATAAATACGTAAACTTGACTCACCAGTGGAGGGATGTGGACGAATAGAGTGGGAATAGCGGTTGAGAGCAATTTTCGCTTCGCTCGTGGTGTGTTCTTCTTTATTAGCAATGATGTGGAGTACATGTCTGAGCTAAAGTGCCTGCTGCAGATGCGGTATCGATCACCCCTCTTGTCCGCAAAGACTTCTAGGACTCTACTTTCAAGCTCAGACGGTGGATATCCGCAATATCGGACCCATTCTCTTATCTGATCTATTGTCTTAGGGAAAACATGCATTATACTACCTTCAGATTTTTTATGGGTCTTCGAAGGGCAACCGCCAATGGAACAGGCAGGCATTGTGGAAAGTTCTGAAAAGTAAAGATCAACAATTCTATATGAATACCAATGTGTTAAAAAATTAAATGACACATAAAAGGTTCAATGCAAGGTTCGTTTTGGTTCTTGGAACTATACACGTTATTCACATGCGGATAAGTATTTGAATAACTTTAAAAAAATAGAAAAATAATTTGACTAAACTCAGAACATGTGACTAGTTCCTTGCATGTACTGTCTTGAACGAAAAGAAATTGGACGCAAAATGATTATGGTACATGGCCTTACCTTGACGAACAAACAGTTAGATGCAGGGATCAGAGTAGTTTCTTGTCGTAGAACAGGGAGCAGTTCACAGGTTGCAAACTGACAAGTTTGCTCGAAGTGGTCACGGAAGTTCACAGAGACGAAGAGCAGATAACCAGCACCTTCACGGGATGACTAGCAAAGCGCAAAGAAGTTCTCATTAGAAATATGAAGTGGGTTATAAAGAATTCGAAACAGGGGTGTGTTTGTGAATGATTGACGTGTATATGTCGTGGCATTATGCGGTTTGCAGGGGGGCGTCCAGCGTGAGGGGGGATGCTTGGCAGGAGACACGGGGTCTGGAGGTAGACATGGGAACAACAACCCATGCTCTATAGACCACTTTGAAGTGTACATGGTCTTTGGCACCTCTTGGCCTTTATCGCTCCCTGACAGCTCCACTTGCCAGCGCAAGTACCCCGGTGCGAACTGCCTTTGATAGGGCGGGGGGGTGGATTGGGGCGGTGGTCGTGCAGACAAGACTCGTTTGCCGCAGGGCCTCACCAAGGAGAGGTCATCTAACTGCATGTAAGAGGCAGGCTGCAGGATCTAGTACATGGAAGGCAGTGGGGTGAGTTTATAAATACCTCACCCTCCCAGGAGAATATATGGGTGCAGTTCACCCTGGAGACCCTGGATGCATAGGCAGTTAGTCAGCAGCAGGCTGGCCTGTGGTGGCAAGGCGGCACGGGCCAGAGGGGGTCATCTCTGTACCCGGTGCCCAAAAGGATGATTTATTATGATCAACCATATTGATTATTTACCTATAACCATGTTTTGTATCAATAAAATCCAACGGCCTTTTATTGCCAACGCTTGAACAAAGTGGTGTGGTAAGTATTTTTGGGGGAGGAGGCAAGGCCGGGAGGCTTGATGCCAACCCGCAAAATAACATATGTATGTCTGCTGCATATGGGTTCAACGGTTGTGGATTGAAGGTGGGCGGCCAGCGTGAGGGAGGATGCTGGCCGGAGACATGTGGTGTGACAAGACAAGGCACAGGAAGACTATTCAATGGAGACAAACTAGATTCATTTAAAAAATCAAAACAACCATTGTTAAAATATATGTTGGGTTTTATTTTAGATCTTAATTTCAATTGAACATAAATAATAAACATTACACATTGTAAAGTTCCGGTTGCAGCACATCCAGGGAAAATCTGCGGTATTGTCCACTGTCGCTGGGGAAATGTTGTCTAATGGCAAGTACCGCACAGACAGGTATTACTCTCCGAACGCGGTGTCCGAGCCTCCCGTGAAGCCACCAAGTGAAGCAACGATAGGCCACCAGCCTGTACCACCTGTGAAAATGAAAGATGCAAACTGTATTAAAATGACAAAACTTTGTTATCACTGTCGATTCAGGTAAAAAAATGTCATTCTGCTTTGAAAAAAATTCTATCTAGAAAATGCACAATATGGAACCAATTTACATGCATTCGAATGATATGTAGATGTAATTTTATATGTGGGAGACGACCATGAAATAGTAGTGGCATCACTGACATCACAACCAGAGTATACTTACTCGTTACTCGGATTACGCGGACGAACAGTGCCGCGAAGTTCGTGCATAAGCACCATCATCATCCTCAACACGGTCCGTGAGAGGCAGGCTTCCCTGAACTCTGGCAGCTCGGTGATGCATTGCGGACTTGGCTCGCCTTCCGAAATGTAGGCCAAGCACCCGGAATTTTCACGGCAGCAGCAGTTCTCCTCCTCAGTTGGCATTAGCTCGCACCGATTGCACGTGCACCAGGTGGAGACGCCGTCCATTCGTCATGGTCCAGGCTCTTCATCCGTTGACTGGTCCTCCCAACTGCCGTCCGAATCCCCATCGTTTTCGCGTGCTTCCCTTTCCAGTAGTTCTTCCTCGGTGTACTCGGGCTCGTACATATACGGCATTATTGTAGCCATTGTGTGGTAAAGAAAGTAAAATAATTTACAGAGATGGTACAGGTGTTCACAAGGCCTAGAAGCGGCGAAGGTAGCTGACCAGAGCACAGAAACGAGTCACAGAATACTCAAAGTAACACAGAGAGAGTAATGGAATCGAAAATCTGCTGCTGTGTGTTGTGAAACGGTGTGTTTATACTTATTGAGGAAAGAGGCGTCCTGCCATTTCCATGGCGACACTTCATTAGCTGAGGTGCAGCGATTGTTGACACGAAACGTGCTTTGGTGGAATCGAAAATCTGCTGCTGTGTGTTGTGAAACGGTGTGTTTATACTTATTGAGGAAAGAGGCGTCCTGCCATTTCCATGGCGACACTTCATTAGCTGAGGTGCAGCGATTGTTGACACGAAACGTGCTTTGGCGTTGGGAAATGGGCGGTACGCGTCTGCTGATGTCAGGCTCAGGGGCGGGGGATTTGATTTAGTGCCGCAAAAGCAGGTGAGCCAGGTCGATGGGGGGAAATGATAGGATTATCAGAAAATGGCGGCTGATTTCGAATGCGTTAATGGACGAAAAGTCGGGTAAGGTCCATAGGAAAGTTTTCTACGATCTACCGATTTATGCTTAAAAACACATAGCCGAACCGTAGGGACAATAAAAAAAAAGTCCCGGAACTATCCTTTAAGTCACTCACGGACATTAAGAAAGTTACGGCAAAGGAAATCCTTGCATTCTGTGAGTCAGAACTCCTAACTCATAATTAGTAAAGTGACGCTAATGTCCAAAATTGATCCTGGGGTAGAAGACCAGAGAAACAAGTGCCTCAAAACAAAGTGCAGAAAAACTGTAATCATTTCTCGACCCTGAACTCGCTTTTGCCAAACATGACAACCTTTGAAAACATGTCAATAATAAACCTTTGTTTAGTTTATTGCCTATGTTCTATTGATGTTTACGAGTCTGTCATAACTTGTTTTAGAAATGGGATCCAACCAGACCTAATACAGAATTCCAGCCCATGAAGCCATTTAAAACACAAGCCCAACCCGTAAACACCAAGATGAATCGGAAGCATTGGTAAACCCATGAAGAGGAATTCTGGACAGATGAGGTGTCCTCTAATTCAAAATGTCAGCTCAAAGCCCTCAATTGATAGTGAGGAGACTAAGGACACTGGCAAGCTCCCTCACACAAGAGCGCCAACCTCTACCAGACATTCTTCTTCGAAAGGCAAAAGATCCACATTACAATCCAAGACTAGAAAAAAAGCTGATCTTTGAGGACAAAATAGTGTTACGTTATCTTGGATTTGTATAGCACCCCTGCCATAGTTTATGCAATCAAAGCACTTTTGGCAAAGGAGGAGTATGATAGCACCTTCAGTAGTGGTATGGAGGAGCAAAGTCAGGTAGATGGAATGAGGGGGAGGAATAGATAAGGGATAGATAAGATGCTACAGGAAGTATGGGAAGGAAAAGGTGGAGGAGCTATGTATACAATTTCTGCAACTTTATTGTAGGGCCCAACTGTATTCTATGTGGCGTAGTGCCAAAAGGAGAGATTGCTGGAGAAGAGGTGTTTGCTGAGGCAGGGGGTATGTCTGGAATATACTAACTGCATGGTGAGCCTGGGCATGTTGAAACCAGGCCCATGAAAACGCAGACGTCAAAGCCATTCTTCTTATTTTGATAAACCCCCAACAACATTTGGGAGAGGTTCTATGTCAGAAATCCGAATTTGCCAAGTTTGCAAAAGCTGCCTGAAAAGCAAGCACAAAAAAACTCACCTTTGTTTCGTTTCCTCATTTATGTAATGGTTACCAAACCCCTAGTCGTGTGCTTGTGTGCAAAGTGCTTAGGACACAAAGCCTGTCTATGGCTTAGCTGTGGGTAAGTCATCTGAGCTTTCCACAGTCTCATGATGAGCCAAGGCATGCAGAAACCATGCTCAAGAAAGCACAGTGTGCAAAGCCTCTCTACTTACTCCCCTAAATCCTGAATGTCCAGGTTCTATAGCTGGGAAAGCTGAAAGGAAATATGGGCACAGTTAACTGAGGGTGGGATTTAGACCACTCCTTCCTTGGGGGCAGAAGCCCCAATTCAACTTTCCTGAGTCCTGCTATGGACTTTAAGGTAATTTTTCTATTGGTGTGTTAGGTAGCAATGTTCTTAAGCTGAGGCTGGGCAATTATGGGAATTAATGTATAAAATCCAGCCTCTGACTTGCTTTCTCACCCTGGGTGGCAGTTAATGTGTCCTGTTAATAGAAGGCATCATGCGAATATTCAGTCAAAATAAGGGTGTATGGTCTAGTTAACAGATTAGATTTCTAGGTCTGCCTTCTGTTGTTTTTTGGCATATTTAGGGGGTTGCTAACTGCTGTTTTATGGTTGCTTCAAACACGCTTGACAATTAGACCTTTAAAGCAAGATATTATAATGCAACCAACATAATATGACATGCCTCACCAGCTATTGGGGAACAATCCCTGTTGTTGCAGCAACTAGTTCTAACACCCCCCTGTTTCCTATTCCCACTCATCGACAGTTCCCCATAATAGTTGTTTTCAAATAATTGTGAAGACCGTTTTTCTCACTCTACTATCGCCACAATAATGTCCTAATGTATGTTGCTACTAAACGGAGTCTGTTCCACAGGGCACCTCCATCCAATGCCCTTAACCTAAATTGGGAAAAGTTGGGAAAGGTTGATGGGCAACGTCTCCCCTAAGTATAAAAAAAAAGATGTCCTATTTAATGTAAGGAAATGTGGAGGATCAGAAGGAGGACAAGGTCGCGGTAAATACTTGTTCTTACTGTGAAGTTTATTTGAAGTGAAATAAGGTCTATCTCTTCCTATAACTGTGGGTGTTATCAGCCTATCTTTCTAGCTAAGGTGCTCTTCAGTCAGGATGAATGTCCAAAAACAAATCTGTTCCCTGTCCCAATCTCAGCTATCTGACCCTACCACTATTATAACGAAGGTCAGGAGAATACTCCGTTCTCCTGGTGCTCGTGTTTTGTCACAAGTTTCTTCACTCCTATTACTCCTTTCAGTAGACCATTTGTAAATAGACTCTTGTCATCCACTGTATCAAGTTTTGCAGTTCTATAAAGGGCTGGTAATTCCTGGGCCTTATTCTTCCTTTTCAACTTAAGTCTATTTAGGTTCCTTTTCTCCCTATTAAGGGTTCCTGAATTTCTGTATTCACGCCTCTCCTCTTGTTCTTAGTAGTTCAAAGGTCCAATTACAATTTCCCCATTCCCAAGGTGCAGTTTCCTATGCGTTTGGACTTCCTGGCTTCACAGGTTTGTTCTCCCCAAATATCTCTTTCTTATCTTCGAAATATGGGTGGGCTTGATAAGCGTCCAACCTGATTTCTTTCCGACTATAGGCTTTTAGTATTTCTTCTTACCTCATTCAAACAGTTCTGTTTCACTGGAGTACTTTCAGTAGTTTTACCATTAGCATTGGGACAAGTTTCGTTTAACTTATTATTCCCACTTGGTTTGTTTGTATTCCCATTCTCTGTTTTACCGTCTGAGTTTCGGGGCAACATCCACAGTACCTGCATGCCCTTTGATTCTCTTTCCTTTTTATCGCCTCTGCACTGCTTCTTGGATATTCCGTTCTCTTCTTCGGGACGTCGTAGGGATCGTGACTCGGACTGGGAGCTGCTTACTCCACTGGATGGCCTTGGCACTGTTGTACGGGCAGACTGGCCACCACTTTCATTCCTTGGTCACACCACCACTGTGCTTTCTCCTCTCCCCTGCTTGGCCCCACCTTTTTCTGCTTTGTTACGCACAGGGAGATTTCCCTGCATCTCTCTGGTCTTCGCTCTCTCTCGGCTTTCAGGCTTCTCTCTCTCACTGGTTAGTCTTGCATCCCTTCTCAACCTCCTCGTCGCAGTCCATTGGAGACTTGAATTGAAAGGGATATCTCCAATTTCTTGTTGTTCATTATTTAACTTCACGTTATCTTCATGAGTTTGATAACAGTTTGGTAAATTGCGTGAGCCCATATTAGCCATCACTTGGAGACAATCAGGGAGTTCCTCTCGTGAATGGGAGTCCTTATCCCCAAAGTGGGAGTCTCTCCTGGTGAGATCCTACTTGCCTTGACCCCTAGAGAGGGTGTTGCAGTGCAGGCTCACCCCCTAGCCTGACAGGGGGTTAGAGTGGGTCCCCCTTCGGGGGAAGGGACAAAATCCCTCACTTCATCACAGAGGTCATGTCCTATTTCCGTAATAATGGGTAATTCATGCACAAAGCAGAGAAGTTTCTATTTTTCCATATTTCTTTGACAAGGTACTCAATGGGTCACAATCTATTACATTTCCAGTTTGTATTGTTAAAATTGTGCTACAGAAACATGGGGTAAATTGGGGTTCACTGTCTAGGTAAGAACCCTGTATACCTGTCCCTCAACCTTCGAGGGGGCTACCACCTTTCTAGCCCAGTCTCCCTACTTCAACAGTTCATAATGCAGTGCCAATTCACTAGAGGTAGAGTACCCCTCCTACCTGGTCTATTCCTGCCCGAGGGAGGACCAAAAGGCTGTAACCTTACTTTTCTGACTTCCTCAGGGACTTCTTAGGCGACCTAGAGGGATAGTCTGGTTTTTCTGGTGGCCTTTTCCTCCAGAAGACCATCTCTCAACCTTTTCCTTGCTCCATAGTCTCCTTTCTTCTCCACCCTCCTCTTCTCGTTTTCTCTCTCCACTCTGTCTCTTGGTTTCATCTCTCTATCGTCCTTCTCTTGTTCCACCCGCCAGCTGATCTCCCACCTCTTTCTGCACCCAATCTCCTAGTCTTCGCACCGTCTTCCCTCTCATGTCTCCACGCTCAAGTTCCCTCGAGATATGAGCTGCTTTCCTCCAAATGTCACTCCTAACATTAAGCCTGTCTCTACTCTCCTTTCTCATTGTCCCCTCGCGATCGCCCTCACACTCACGCACCCTCTTACTCATATACTCTTAATCCAGTTCCCTGCTCTCAATCGAAAAGATTGCATTCAATCACACTCTCACAAAGAAACTGCCAATTCGAGGGGATTGGGTCCTCCGACGTATTCCATATCTATGACAGTAATCATCACAGCTGTGCTGATTGGAAAAATGTTTCTGCATCCTGCGTCGATGACGTTGATACGCTGTCCTCGAGGGCCTCCGTAGAGCCGACGTCACCGGATGTTATAAGTAGGACGCACAACGCCCGTAGCCTCAGTTCAGTTTTTTCCGCAAACTTGTTCGCTTTGGAGATCTCGGCGCGCCTTGGTTCTACTGAGTTCTGTTCTTTCGGTTCTTCGAACCTGTTCGTTATGTAAACCTATGATGTCTTCGGCATCTTCCACCCCGCGGTCGGGTTTTAAGAAGTGTCGGATCTGCAGGTCCAAGATGTCGTTGACGGCACGCACAACGCTTGCCTCTGGTGCCTCGGGGAGGACCACAATATGGATGATTGTGTCGACTGCCAGTCGCTTACATCGAAGGCCTTGCGGGAGCGTAAGAAGAAGCTGTCGGTGGGGAAGGTGTCCAAGCCCCGGAAGTCACGGTCCACTGGACTTTCGACGGACGATTCGAGGGGCGACTCTCTGCATCGTCTGCCTAAGTCCGGTGGGGGGTCTCGGTCCAGGACTAGGTCCCGCCATTCCTCTGCCTCTTTGAGGCACTCACGGAAGCGCCGTCACCGGTCGCCGTCCTCGTCCGAGAACTCCTCTCGCCGGCGGGTTGCTTGTCCCAACAAGCATTCCAATCCTGTGGAATGGGATTAGTTCCGGCAGGAGATGATGCCGATTTTTCAGTCGCAGGGCTCCGCTCCGTCCGCGCCGTCAAAAGACGCCGGCCGTGAACGTGCTAGAGACGCCACTCGTATGCCTTCGTGCTCGAGCGGTCGTCGCGTCCACCGGGCGCCTTCAAGGTCCCGGTCAGACAAGGATGGTCACTCTAGATATGCCTGTTCCAGTTACCGGTCCTCGACGCCCTCGAGACCGTCGGAGCCTGTGAAGTCTTCGAGGAAGACATTGACGCCTTCGGCGCCGAGGTCGTCGAGGGACTCTCTCGAGGCTCCGCCTCTGAGGAAGCCGACGACGCCATCGGCGCCCAGGCTGTCGAAGGACACGCTCGGAGCTCCGCTCTCGAGGACTGTGTCGACGCCGTCGAAGCTGTCAGCGCCACGCTCAACGCCGATTCCGTCGATGCCCTCGACGCCTTTCGAGGCTGCTTTGTCGGAGGTACCCTGTGGCACGGTGGAACCCCCCAGAAAGGCTGTGGCCAAAGCAAAAAATGTCTTTGTCCCTTTTTCTGTGCCCTCATTCCAGCCTCTGGATTATATTTCTGAGGGGGATGAGGGGTCTGAGAAAGGTATGGTGCCTGAGGAGGTGCCTGATGAGATTTTGTCTGGTCATAGCCAGATTAAAGACCTGCGTCATTTGCTGCACAACGCCAGTGGTCTGGACACCTCTCCGGAGGTGGAGTTCTGTAGGCCTGAGCTTGGCACCCATGCCGAGTCCTCGTACTGGCGCCTTATGTCGAGGGTCACAGAATACTTGGGGTGGTCTGTGCCACCAGTGGATTTTCTACAGGATGACCTGACGGATATCCTCGACCAAGGTCCTCCAACTGACCCGGTACTGCCATTCCATATGGCCTTGCAAAGAAGGGTGGCAGCGGCTTGGACTGCTCCGGAGAGTCTCCCGGCAGTGAGCAAGTCTTTGCCGCGAAAATACCGCCCAGCCAGTAGCGACCTCTGCTACTTGACCACGCATCCCACTCCAGAAAGTTTGGTGGTGCAGGTGGCTACGGCCCCAGCAAAGCAGGCGTCGTACCCTACCATCCCTCCTGATAGGGACGACAAGCGTTTTGATGGCTGGGCGAAGAAAGTGTTTTCTTCAGGGGGTATGGCTTTACAGGCAGCCAACTCCGTGTGTGCCTTGTCACGTTTCACGCACACTCTGTGGAACTGTATTTCGTTAGTGGCTGAACATATTTCCAAAGGGGAGGAACAGGATGGTTTTCTTGCTTGTGGGATTGTACAGGATGGCAAGGATGCCATGTGTGAGTCCGTTCAGTTGGGTCTGGACATGGCAGATTGCGCCAGCCGGTCCATGACGGCGAGCACCGTGATACGCAGGTTTGCGTGGTTGCGGAAGTCGGGGTTTGCTCCTGATGTGCAGGCCCGGCTCCTCAACATGCCCTTTGATGTTGAACATCTTTTTGGCAGCAAGGCTGACTAGAGCCTTGAGAGGTTACAGACCTCCAAAGCTGCAGTGAAGTCGTTGAGCGCTGCAGTTCGCCAACCTCTGCCTTTTCGTCCTAGGGGACAGCAATGGATGGGAGGTTCCTTTCGATATTACTCCTCCTTTAGTACATCGAGAGGAGCTGCAAGTCAGAGGGGCCACCGTAGGAGTGCCAGAGGTGGAAAACGGGGTACTCGAGGTGCCAAGGCCGCTCGGGCAGTTGCCTCTTTGCCCTCAGGCACTGCCGCAGCCGCTTCAGCTCAGCCTTGAGGCCATGTCCCATGGTTCGCCGGTTGGGGGAAGACTGGCGCAGCATCTTGTAGAGTGGCGTGCCATTACTTCAGATGTGTGGGTTCTGGAGATCATAGCCCATGGCTACTGTCTTCATTTCCGGCAGAGGCCTCACGACAATCCACCAGGGAATCTCTCTTTGAAGAGTCCGGATCTGCTCCTTGCGCAGGAAATTCAGTCCCTGCTGGAGAAAGGCGCCATAGAACTGGTGCCTGTAGTGGAGAGGAACAAGGGATGGTATTCCCCTTATTTTTTGATTTTGAAGAAAGACGGGGATTGAGACCTATCATGGACTTGCGCGGTTTGAACAAGCTCCTCAGGAAGGACAAGTTCTTTCTCAAGTCCTCCAGGCCCTTCAACTTCAGGACTGGTTGGTGTCTCTCGGCCTCAAGGACGCTTATTTTCATGTGCCGATCCATCCCAAGCACAAGAAGTACCTGAGGTTCGCGGTTGGAGACTCGCCCTTTCAGTTCGGGTCCTGCCGTTGGGATTGACCTCTGCCCCGAGGGTCTTCACCAAACTCATGGTGGTGGTGGCAGCGTATATCAGGAAAGGGGGGATTCACGTCTACCCCTACCTGGACGATTGGTTGATCAGGGCGCGCTCTCCCGAGCAAGTCCTGGATCATCTGTCAGTCACCTGCCACTCCCTTCACAAGCTGGGCTTCTCCCTCAACTTAAAGAAGTCCCATTTGACGCCAACCCAGCGGCTTGAGTACATCGGAGCAGTTCTCGACACATCCCTTAGGCAGTGTTTTCCTCCCCAGGTGAGGGCTCATCACATTCAGCAGATGGTGCACAAGTTTCAACATGGCCAGAGTCTCCCGGCGTCCGAGTTCTTGAGGTTGCTCGGCCTCATGGCATCCTGCATTCTTCTGGTGCCAGAGGCCAGGTTGTGGATGAGATCTCTGTGATGGGCCCTCAAGATGCAGTGGTCAGTCCTCCGGCATGATGTCTGACCCCGTTCAGGTCCGCCCTCGGTCGCCCAGGACCTTCTGTGGTGGGCCGTCGAAGGCAATCTGATGAAGGGGGCTCCATTTTGGCTACCCTGGCCGGAGGTAACGATCGTGATGGACGCATCCCTCCCGGGATGGGGACCGCATGTCAACGACTTGACCGTCAACCGTCATTGGTCTCCGTCGGAGTCCAGACTCCTTCTCAATCTGTTGGAGCTGAGGGCCGTCAGGCTTGCCCTGAATGCTTTTCTGCCGACTGTGCGAGGGAAGACTGTCCTGATTCTGACGGACAACACAGTGGCCATGCACTACCTCAACAAAAAGGGGGGGGCAGGGTCACTGCCTCTGTGCAGGGAGACGATGCAGCTCTGGTTCTGGGCCATCCAGCAGGAAGTTTTGATCTCGGCAGTTCATCTGGCTAGAGACGAAAACAAGACGGCGGACGCTCTGAGCAGGCAGAGCGCGATCTCTCACGAGTGGGAGCTGGCTCGGGAGATTCTCCTGGAGATCTTCGCCCTTTGGGGGACCCCTCAAGTGGATCTCTTCGCCTCCAGTGTCAACCGGAAGTGCGAAAGGTTCTGCTCCCAGGAATTTCCTCCAAAAGGAGCCTTAGTAGACGCGTTCGTGGTGGAGTGGTCCTTCCCACTGCTGTACGCGTTTCCTCCAGTCCCCGTCATCCCGCAAGTGCTGCGGAGGTTACGGAGGTTCGGTTCCCAGATGATCCTCATTGCTCCGGCTTGGGCCCGGAGGACGTGGTACCCAGACCTTCTCGACTTGTCCATCTGCCCTCCACGTCGTCTTCCCTACCGAGACGATCTGCTCTCACGGGGGAGGTCAGGGGGGTCAGGTTCTCCATCCAGAGGTCAGATCCTTCAACCTTCACGCTTGGCTTCTGAAAGGTTGAGGTATAAGGATTGGGACCTCCCTGAAGACGTGATTGATGATGGCCATCTGGCCGAAAGCAACACCTCAAAGTCCCTGTACCGTTGCCGTTGGAGAAGGTTCTGCGACTGGTGCAGGGTTAAGAATGTGGATCCTTTTGAATGTGACATTCCTGTGGTTCTGTCTTGTTCGCTTTCGTTAGCCCACAAGGGCCTGCAAGTAGGTACCGTTAAAGGTTACCTGGTGGCGCTGTGCATATTTAAGCGCTCGTCTGAGCAGTGTTCTTATTTCAAAATTCCTTTAATTTCTCAGTTTCTCAAAGGACTCACTAATGTGTTCCCACCGTCACCTTTCCAGGTGCCTGGTTGGGATTCCTTATGGGTCTCCGTTTGAGCCTTTACATTCTTGTCCTTTGAGACTGTTAACCCTTAAAACTGTATTTCTAGTTGCGGTCACTTCCGCTCGCAGAGTGAGTGAGTTGCAGGCACTTTCAGTTAAGCCACCCTTCACTGTGTTTCATAAGGACAGGGTTGTCCTTAGAGTTTGTCCTTCCTTTCTTCCGAAGGTGGTGTTGGAATTTCATTTAAGCCAGAAGTTTATTCTTCCGGCATTTTACCCTCCTCCACATCCTGGTAAGGAAGAGGAGAGGCTCCATAGGTTGGATCCTAGGAGAGCTTTAAGTTTCTACATTTCACGCATGTCCCGGGTCAGAGTGGACGATCAGTTCTTTATTGGTTACGCTGGAAGGCATTTGGGACAAGCTGTTACTAAGCAGACTTTGTCTAGATGGATTATCTTGGCAATTTCTGAATGTTACCGCTTGGCGGGTAAGGACCCTCCGGTAGGCTTACGGGCCCATTCTACTAGGGGTATGGATGCCTCTACTGCCCTGCAGAGGGGTGTTCCTATTCGTAACATCTGTGAAGCAGCCACATGGGCTTCGGTCCATACTTTTGTACAACACCACTCCCTAGATTCTATTCATGGGCAGGATCTGGCCTTTGGCAAGGCGGTCCTTTACTCTGCAATTTAATTGGGCATTCTAAATTTCTATATTCTAAATTCTTTTTCCCTCCTCCATACGTTGGTACTGCTTTGGGAGTCTGTCATAGATATGGAATATGTCGGAGGACCCAATCCCCTCGATGAACAAGTTACTCTCTTACCTGGTAACGTTCTTTCGATAGGATGGTCCGACGACGTATTCCATATTGCTCCCACCCTACCTGCCCCGCTACAGAATTTCTTAAGCAATTGCAGCTTACGTTTCCGCAAGGCTTTCTGTGGTCATACTGGCAGTAGTTTGGTGCCACACGTTTGGGGGAAAAAAACTACAACTGAGGCTAGGGACGTCGTGCGTCCTACTTATAACATCCAGTGACGTCGACTCGACGGAGGCCCTCGAGGACAGCGTATCGACGTCATCGACGCAGACATTTTTTCCGAAGCAGCACCGCTGTGGTGATTACTGTCATAGATATGGAATACGTCGTCGGACCATCCCAATCGAAGAACGTTACCATGGTAAGAGAGTAACTTGTTCATTACCATCACTCCCTCAGTCCCAACACCTTATCTTCACTCCAAATTCTCCCTAAGTCTCCTCCCAATTCCTTCTCCACCTGCTGCACCCTTCTCTCTGGTCGGTTGATCTCCTGCCAGCTCTGCTGACCTCAGCCAAACACCTCTCCTTGTTAACTACCTCTGCTGGCTTTGTATAGCCCTCTCCTTCCAACATAGAATCTTCCCTGTGCTCCCGTTTCAATTGATTGCCGTTCTCTTGCAGATTACTCATCTGATAGATATCCTCATCCAGCTCTGCTGCTCGGAAAAACTTCGACAGGGGGCATAGTGGACCTCGACTCGACCTTCTATCCGTGTTGCTCAGTCGTCGGCTCTGTATGGGAGGATCGGGCGTCGGATATATACCACGTCACTAGGCCCTGTACTTAAGATCTGTGTTTTCCGCGAGCTCGACGTGCTGCTCTGAGGAACATAGTGTTATCAAGTCTTTAACTCTTTTTGGATTTTCATCAGATGTGCTTTTTTCCCTCGACCGTGAGATGTCTGTGCCTCAGATTTCGGGTTTTAAATGCTGTACTTACTCTGACTCTAAAATGTCCATGACCGACTCACACGACATCTGTGTGTGGTGCCTCGGCTCGGGTCACGACACATAGGAGTGCGTGTTGTGTACAAAGAGGAACAAACCCGAAATCTGTGCGTGAGTGGGCAGACAAACTTGCATTGGGCCGACCACCACCGAAATCACCTGCGTGGTAGACCATTCGGTCTTCTGAGGCCAAGACTGAGCGTCCTCCCCTGAAAAATGGAAACATGAGCGTAAGATGAAGAAGCGGCCTCACTCGAGGAGCCACTACTCCTCGTCGTCGTCTCACAAGAAGAAAAGGCGCCACCGGCACCAACGGAATTCCAACTCCTCGTCGGAAAGAAGTAAGCCGTCAGCTGAGCCGACCACTCGACAAGAGTGGAAAGACTTTACAACTCAAATGTTGGCGATGTTTAAAAAAAAAAAGCAGATGTAGCTTTCGTTTGCGCCCCCCAAGCAGAAGACCTCAGTGGCAGCAGCAGCGCTCGGTACTCCCGACCCCACGCAGGCCCCTTTGCTGATGCCATTGGCATCAAGAAAGCCTTCGGGCTCGACGCCGAGAAAGGCACTTCAACCCTTGTTGTCCGGACCTTCCCACAATCCTCTGGGTTCCCCAGTGCCTCTTTGGTGCTCAAGCCCCATTCAACGCCAACAGCCATTCCGTCGACTTCGAGGGATAAGCTCTTGACGCCGACTACCAGTGACAGATCTTTTATCCCACTCTCCCCGACTGATTTCTTTGGCTCCATGGCGTCGATCTTCAGGCACTGATGGTGGAGATGGTCAAGGTGACATCCATCCTGTGTATGCAGGGACGGGTGGCATTGACTACATTGACAACCAGGCAGATATCCTGGCATTGGCACAAGGGCTCCATGATGCCATGCGGCTGGACACATCCCCAGATGTGGGGTTACAGCAGAGCCAGCCCTACACCCATACCATGCCAAATTTTGGTTACTAGTGGATAGGGTGGTCGACACTGTAGGACTGAATGCTGCAGGAGTGCCAGCCCAGGGATATGAATTGAAAGATATACTGAATGAGGGTCCAGTTACAGAAACAAATATTCCACTGAACCCAGCGAGCCTGCTTCTGGCAGCACCCCTGCTCCATTGCTTCGGTCAGTGCCACTATAACCAGGAAATACACGCCGGCATGAGGAGACCCGTAATTTTTGCCTTCTCGCCCTTCTCCGGAAGGTCTTGTTGTGCGGGCTGCCACGGTTTCCACCAGGGCGGCTTCCTCTAGACTTCACGTCTGGCAGAATGGCCATAAAAGCCACTAACGTAGCCTGTGGGTTTGTCAAATATTCGTACGGCCTCTGCAAGGCGGTATAGCAGGCATCCTAATACATCCCCGAAGGGGAGCTGTGAGACTGCTTTGTACAGCTGGTGGAAGATGGGAAGGAGGTGGCCAGGCAGTCGAGCAAACGGGCCTGGATGTGGCCAACTGCATATGCTGTTCAATGGAATCGACTGTGGCACTGAGGAGACAGGCCTATCTACGATTTTCAGGCTTTTCGCCAAACGTCCGGAACAGATTGCTGGACATGCCTTTTGAGGGCAAATTTCTTTTTGGCCAAAAGGCTGACGACTCCCTTGAACAATTTAAGGAGTCAAAGATTGCTGCAAAATCGCTGGACCTAGCTGCACAGCTGGCCAAGCCTTCCTTCATCTTCGCCTCTGGGGGCAGGGGCTACAGGCATAATGTGCCTTATGGCAGGAAGGTGCAGCTCCCGCAGGCCAGGGAGGTGCAGAAGTATTTCTCATGCTCCGGAAGGGGCAGGGGGCTTCCAGAGGCCAGCAGGCAGCAGCGAGTGCAGCTCCACCCTCTAAGCCTCTTTGATTTTCCCCTCCCACAAAACAATGATTGGTGGACGGCTGTCAGAGCATTGGCCCCAATGGCAGGAGATTACCTCTGATGCCTGGGCCCTGGAGCTCATACAGTGGCGCTATTGTCTGCCCTTCTTAAGGAACCCGCCGGACAGACCCCCACCTCCTCCAAGCCAACCTGGATAGGAGCTCAAGGAAGAACTGCGAGCCTTGTTGTTAAAGGGTGCCGTGGAAGAGGTGCCTTCCGAGCGGAGAGGATCGGCTGGTATTCTCGGGCCTTCCTGGTACCCAGGAAGGGGGGAGGTCTCTGTCCCATTTTGGACCTCAGGGCTTCAAACAAGCTCCTGAGGAAAGACAAATTCAAGATGGGGACGTTGAGAGAAATTCTCCACGCTCTCGAATTGCAGGATTGGCTGGTGTGAATAGATCTGAATGATGCTTATTTCCATGTGCCAATACATTGCAAGCACAGGAAGTTCCTGAGGTTCCTCATAGGGGACAAGCACTAGCAGTTCAAACTGCTGCCCTTTGGGTTAACCTCCGCTCGAAGGGTCTACACCAAGCTCATGGCAGTAGTTGCAACTCACCTCAGGAGATCCGGTGTCCACATATTCCCGTACCTGGGTGACTGGCTGATCTGAGGGAAGTCGATGGAGTGGGTTTTGTCCTACCTAGAGGACACCTGTTCACTACTCCACAGGCTGGGCTTCTTCCTGAACTTGAAGTCCCATGTGACGCTGGTCCAGAGGCTACAGTTCATCGGGGCAGTCCTAGACACCTGGGTAGGGAAGGCATTCCCTTCCGAGGAGAGAGTATTATACTGAGACTTGATAAAGCGCAAACAAGACCAATGAAGGCAACTAGGCACTAGGAAGGAGAGAGTAGGAAGGCACCCAGAAAGAGTGGAACAGAAACGTTTTCAAATGTTTACGTAATGGGAGAAATTGAGGGATGCTTTGAATATCAACAGGAAGGGCATTCGACAAAGTAGGACCGAGCACAGAAAAAGATATTCCTCCGGCACGAGTCCCTAGGAATCAAGGAATGCAGAGCAAGAGATTAGCTAAGCGGAGAGCTCTACAGGGGCTGTAGGATACCAATTTGGATTGCAGAAACTATGCCACGGGATTGAGAATAGCTAGGTGAACAAGACAAAAGGCTTTACATTTAATAAACCATGCACTGGAAGCCTAGTGAAGTTGGAGAAGAAGCTCCTGGGAATGAGCAAGTCTAGGAGCATTCAGAGCCAGGCAGGCAGCTGAATTTTGAAGAATCTGCAGCCGTTGAAGTAGAAATTTGGGTTAACCAAGGTAAATCCCGTTACAATAGTCAGTAGATCCCATGATAGAGGCTGTGACAATTTTAGATCGAGAGTCGATCAGGAGAAAAGGAAGAACCTTTTTCAACAATTTGTTTGGCAGAACCCGTTTGGCAAACAGCTGACACTTGGGCAGATCTGGACCCAGAGGACATCATTTTTATGGCAAGACTTTAGACAGTGGAGACAGGTTCAGGACAGGGACCAAGTGAAGACGGCCAATAGTCAGAGGTCCAGGAAGAACTAGGGCAGATGGAGCCGACCAGTAAGACCTCGGTTTTGTCACTGTTAAGCTTCAGCCAATTTTCTGACATCCAGTTAGCGACTGCAGCGAGACAGTTATTTAACTTATGTGGGGGATCAGTAGAGTGAGAATTGAGATGAAAACAAATCTGTGTGTTATCGGCATAGGTGAAGAAGTGAATGCTGTGACTGGAGATCAGTTTTGCAAGAGCCAGCATGTACATGTTGAACAGCAGAGGAGAGAGGGCCGAACCCTGTGAAATCCCACAGTCCAAAGTGGTGGGACAGGAGCTGAAAGGGGGAAGAGAAACTGTCTGAGCTCGGTTAGAGAGAAAAGAAGAAAAGCACTTCAAGTGGGTGCCAGAAATTCCAGCTTTGTGGAGACAGTGGAGGAATCTATGGTGGTCAACTGTATCAAAAGCAGCGGAGAGATCCAGAGAATAAGAACACCAATCTCTCTGCGGTCTTGAAGTAGAGCAATATCACCAAGAAGAGAATCCAGCACAGACTCGGTGCCCATGCAAAGGCCGAAACCTGCCTGGAAATGGTGCAAGAGATGGTTGGTCTCCAAACAAGCTGAGAGTTGTGGAGCGGCAATAGCTTCAAGCAGTTTCATAAGAACAGGGAGAAGAGAGATGGGTCGATAATTTTCCAAAGCAGCAGGATCTAAATGTGACTTCTTCACTAGGT
Source organism: Ambystoma mexicanum (assembly GCF_040938575.1). Taxonomy (NCBI): domain Eukaryota; kingdom Metazoa; phylum Chordata; class Amphibia; order Caudata; family Ambystomatidae; genus Ambystoma; species Ambystoma mexicanum. The sequence goes on along the minus strand of NC_090939.1, from coordinate 274,219,915 downwards.
GAGAAATCACAGCGTGTTTAAGTGAGTCAGGGATATCATGTGTCAACAGCATTGTGCACCAGCAGCTTCTTTCCTCCACCTCCTGGGCCTCATGGAATCCTGTATTTTTCTAGTGCCAGAGGCCAGGCTGAGAATGAGATTACTACAATGGCCCTGTCATGATGCCCGCTCCCGGGGAGCCGGTTCAAGCCCGGCGTCCCCGAAAGCGGACATCCAGTCCCCAAGGAAGGACCCAGCAACCCCATATAGGGGCCCTTTGGACAGTGTCCTGGCGCCTATGGCGCCAGGCTCATAAAATACATCAGTCCTGGCGCCATAGGCGCCAGGCTCATTATGGGAATGCTTGGGTGCACTTACCTGATGCAGACCATGCTGCAGGATCCCGGCCTCCTTGAGGCCTGAAAGGAACTACTTTACCTGTGGGACTAATTTACCATCCGGGCGTGGTCGGGGAAGGATACATACCTGATTGGAGGAAGGATACATACCTGGAACTTCTTCCAAGGCTATTTAAACCACACCCGAACAGCCACATGTGCTTCGCGTTGTTCTGCATCTAGCAGCTGGACGCTCACTGTGTCTGCTCCTGCATCCTGACTTCTGCCACGCCTGCCAGCATCCTGGATCACCTGCAAAGGAAGAGAAGAAGAGAACAGAAGAAGGAAAAGTCCTTACCTGCTAAATCCGCATCCCGGAGACATCTCGCCGACACTCCTGAAAAGGAAGACTTTAATTTAAAAGCTCATCACGCGGATCACTGCAGCGCCGCATTCCACTCACCTTTACAGGGCGCCTCCATGTTCAGCAGCGATCATCCGGATTCGCAGTCACGCCCCAGCGCCTAGGGAGAAAAACACCAGAACAAAAGGTGAGAGAGAGAAGGGAATAAGGAAAGCTAAATCTCCATATTAAGACTTACCTGTTGATTCATTCCCTCTTCATTTCGGGTCTGCGCCGCATCCTGGCATTTCCGGACCCCGGCCCCTAAGGGGAAAAAGAGACATCAGCGTTAATGAGCGAATGAAAAGACATTACCAAAAAACGCTCATTAAAGACTTACCTGATTTCTACAAGGATTTCACCGCTCATCTCGGGTCGGTGCCTGTTCCCCGGAATTCCGTACCCCGGCCCCCTGGGGACCCCTGGGGAAAAAGACACTAGCATTAGTACATTAATGCATGGACACAAGGGGAACCTCTTATCAAAAAACTTACCTGGAAGCCAAGCAAGTTTGGTTCTCACCAATCCGAAAATTCAGTGAAGTGACTGGATACCAACGCGCCCCTGCATCAGAAGCAGGATGGAGAGCTCGTCCTTCCAGACCCTAAGGTGAGACGCTACGAGAAATCACAGAAGGGTTTCAAGGAGGGTGAGAGGGGAAAGTGGGAGGCCGATTGCATTACCCCGCAGACAGTTAATCCCCTATTTTCGCCTACAGAAGGATACTTCTGCGAGCCAGACAAGCCAGATTTGGGGGCCCGGTTGAGTCCGTCTTCCGAACCCTGCGCATCACCTTAGAAGAGGTCACAGCAGCGCGAACCAGGCCAGCGCCTCCGTGGGAGTCAGGGCAGCGTAACATGCTCCTACTGGGTCAGTGGTTCCAGTTCCTGAGAACCCTCACAGATTCCCTCAGGTTGTACAGGTCAGTGATCGACGACCTTGGTTGGTGGGCCAACAGCAGCAATCTTATGGCAGGGGAACCATTCTGGCCCCTGTGGCCTGAAGCAGGCAGAGCATGCTCTCACACGAGTGGGAGGTGTGCTAGGAAGTCTTAGAGGAGGTCTTCTCATGCGGGGGTAGCGCATCAGTAGACCTGTTTGCCACAGAGTCCAACAGGACGAGCAGACAGGTTTGCTTGAGGGAATTCCCAGTAAGTGGCGCGCTAGGGGATGCGTTTCTGGTGGATTGGACCTTCCCTCTCCACTAGGCCACTAAGGACGTAATTTCTTGGGTTCTCAGGATATTGAACAGGTTTCGAGCAACCATGATCTTGATCGCTCCGGACTGGGCGAGGATGACATTGTACTCAGACGTTCTGGATCTGACCATCTGCCCACCTCTCTGGTTGCCTCATCGCCCGGATCTCCTAACCCAGTCGGAAGGTAGAGTGCTCCACCCGACCCCAGATTCCTTCAATCTACATGGTGGCTCTTGAGAGGATGAGGTATGATGACTGTGACCTCTCAGAGCAGGTACTTAAGGTGTTGCTGGCTGCATGCAGACCTTTTACAAGATCTCTGTATGCGTGCAGATTGAGAGGATTTGAGGCATGGAGCACGGAACACGAGATTTACCCTATCTCTTGCCCCACCACCACACTGATGGAGTTCCTTCTGTCACTGGCCTCTTCAGGCCTTCAGGTTGCCACAGTAAAAGGGTATTTGGCAGCCCTGTCTGAGTGCAAGAGGTCCCCAGAACAAGGTTACATTTTTACTATTCCGGTCATGGCCCAGTTCCTGAAGGGCCTTCTGAACAATTTTCCGCCAAGCCCATTTGTTGGCCCAGATTGGGATCTTAATCTTGTTTTGACCTACTTGATGACGGCTCCGTTAGAGCCTATGCATTCATGTTCTTTGCAGTTGTTATCCCTTAAGATGGCCTTCTTGGTCGCGGTCACATCTGTCAGGGGGGGTAGGGAACTGCGAGCCTTGTGCGGCAAACCTCCCTTTCCGAAGTACTTTTGTGAGAGTCTCTCTTACAATCAGACCGGGATTCCTTCCTAAATTGGTTTGAGTTTCATCTGTTCCAGTCCATTGATTTACTGGTCTTTTACCCTTCTCCGAATCCCTCGAAAGAGGAAGAGCGGTTCCACCGTCTTGACCCCAAGAGAACATTAAGTTTCTATGTTGCTCGCACTTCAGAGTGTTAGAAAATCAGACCAGTTGTTCTTGGCCCATTCCTTAGAAAAGGTCTTGCCATCACGAAACAAACCCTGTCACGTTGGATTATTTTGTGCATATCCGAGTGTTACCCATCGGCAGGCAAGGAGCTTCCGGCAGACATCAGGGCTCACTCGGCCAGAGGGATTCAGCCTCTACAGCCCTCCAGAGAGGGGTTCTTGTTAGGGATATTTGCCGAGCAGCCACTTGATCCTCCTTACATACATTCACCAAGCACTATGCCTTGGATGTTGCACGGGGAGCTGATGCAAGGTTTGGTAGGGGGGTTCTACAGAATCTACTGGTTTTAAATCTTTCTGCCGTCCTCCGTCATTCTAACTGCTTGGGGAGTCTATCAAGATGAGGAATCTGCGGGAGAAAAGCAATCCATTGAAGGAGAAATGACTCACCATAATGATCTTTTTATGGATTCCTCATCAACCCTCCCATCCATCCCCGCTCAGAAGGTTCTGTGGCTTTTCACTACATTCCAAACAAGAAGACATCTGGTGATGGCTCGTAGAAGACTGCTTCTGTCTCATTCTGAAAAGAAAAAAAAAGTTTTCAATCATTGTTGTGTGGGATCACCCTGTTGGGATGTATCCTTGTTAAAGTTTTTACCGGCTGATTAGCCTCCTCCTGTGTTTTTACCTTCTGCAGCGTTGAAGCTATGGGGTGTGGAATGGAGGAACAAGCATGGGGCGACAATGGAGAGTCGGACAAGACGGATCGATGAACGAGTCGAGGTCCACTACACCCACGCCCCTTGTTGAAAGGTTTCCGCACAGCAGAGCTGGATGATGGATATCCATCAAGATGAGGAATCTGCGGGAGAAGAATTCATAGAAAGATCATTACAGTGAGTAATTTCTCCTTCTCCTTTCTTCACAAGCCATAGACCTGCCTGTCTTTTACCCACCGCTGCATCCTTCTAAGGAAGGGGAGCGCTTCCATCAGTTGGACCCCAAAAGAGCCTTCCGTTTTTACATCGCAAGGACGTCAGAATTTCAGAAATCTGATCAATTATTAGTGGCCTACTCTCTAGCACGGAAAGTTCTGGCTGTAACTAAGCAGACGCTATTCCGGTGGATTATTTTATGCATTGCAGAATGCTATCAGTCCGCAGGCAGGGAGCTGCCTCCTGGCATCAGGGCACACTCGACCAGAGGGGTCTCCACATCTAAGGCCTTGCAAAGGGGGTCCCAGTTAGGGACATTTGCTGTGCAGCAATGTGGTCCTCACTCCATACGTTTACCAGGCACTACAGTCTGGACGTCGTCCGTGGCACTCGCGTGCGTTTTGGCAGGGCAGTGCTACAAAATCTGTTACTGTGAGCTTTCTGGCCACCTCTTTTGTTTCACTGCTTGGGGAGTCGATCAGATGAGGAATCTGCGGGAGAAAGGCGATCCCTTGAAGGGGATATTACTTACCGTAATGCTCTTTTTATGGATTCTTTTCCTTATATCCCCTCCCATCCATCCCCACTCAGAAAGCTTCGGCAGTTTGTGCGCATCTATCTGGGTGAGTAGACACCTGGTGATGGTCCTGGGGTGACTGTTTTCTGTCTGACAAGTGCATGTCTTTCTCAATACATTAAAAAAAAGATTGTTTATTAATTCTGGCTACTGTGGAAGTCTTTCCACCACGTTTTTCATCCAGTTGGGATGTTTGTTGTTGTTAAACTCTTATTGGCTGTTTAGCCTTCTTCTCTTATGATTTTCCTCCGCCGTGGTCGAACATGGGGCAAAAAAAGTGGAGAACTGAGGTACGGGACATAGTGACGTGGTATATATACAACGCCCATACCCGACGATCGAGCACCGAGGAAGACGGATCGACAGCCGAGTCCAGGTCCACTATGCCCACTGTCAAAGTTTTTACCTAGCAGAAGTGTAGGATGAGGATATCTATCAGATGAGGAATCTGCAGGAGAAGATTCATAGAAAGAACATTTTTATTTCTCTCTGATATAGATGTCACTCTTGATCAGATCCAGTCATTCCCACCAAAAATAAATGGTCAGCCGTCTTCTCTACGCGGATGATCTAATTTTATTAGATCTTACTCCTATAGGCCTGCAACGAAAACTAAATGCCCTAGAGAGATATGTTCAAACTAACGGACTTACCATCAACACGGCAAAGTCTGAAATTCTCGTGCTAGAAAATCTTAGAAGCAAAAGCAAAGGCAGAGTAAGTAAATTCCGCTGGTCATTAGAAAAGACTTTCCTTCAAAGCACACCATCAACAAGATACTTAGGAATGATCATCAACTCAAGCATTAATGACACACCTTGGGTTGCTAGTGTTAAATCTAAATGCCAACAATTGGCAAATCAAGCATGCATTATCCATAAAAAATATGGGCAATACTCACTCCTCCCAGCCTTGGCGTTTTACAAACAAAAAGCAGTTCCAGCACTCATATATGGAGCAGAATGTGCATTTGGGGCCTCATGGGAGCTGTGGAATTCCCTTGAAAATAACTTTTGGACCAAGGTCTTACATCTGCCCCAAGGTACTCCGACGGCGTGCATCAGATATGAGCTCGGCCTAATATCAATTCACGCCAGAATCTTCTGGAACACGCTAAATCTCTACTCGAAAATAACCAACATAAATACTCCTATTCAATTTGAGATCTTAAAAAACATTGAAAACTCCAAGGAACTAAATGTGCTATCTTCATGGGTGGAGAGCTGCAAGATGATTTTAAAGAATCTTGATACTGATACCAAAGCCTTACACAGTAACCCAAACTTGGTGAAAAAATACCTATGGAGAAGTGACTGGATCGCAACAGAAGAGAAAAGAAGAACTCACAAATTGATGGAAAATGTACCACATGAAAAACAAGCATACAACGAAATTCCAAACTACCTAAAATTATTTCCAGAGGCGCGGCGACGTGATTTATACTTTAAATTCAAATTGAATCTATTTAAGACACAAGAGCGAAAAAGCTTATGGCAGAAAAATAAAAACATGACAAAGATCTGCAGATTCTGTGGGCTATGTGAGGAGACGTTAAAACATCTTACTTTGTTATGCACAGCCCTCACAAGGGAACAAACAAGCTGTCTCGGAGACTTGATCAACAAAAGACCCTTCCTAAATGCTGACGAGTGGTGGCAAATCTTGTTTGATGAGACAGATAGGAAATTAACTTTTGCCCTTACCTTTTTTTATAGATATTGTGGAAATTAAATTAAATAAGCTTTGAAAAGGAAACTGCTTAAGCAAACGGCCGGAAAAAACTGTTGAGTAAAACTGCAACAAGCTGTTGAATGAAAATTTTTATGTTATGTTGTGTGGATTTGATGATGTAATCATATTTTAAAGGTTTGTAATAAACCGTATAAAATAAAAAATAAAAAATAGAAAGAACATTACAGTAAGGAATTTCTCCTTCTTACCCGACACAACTGCTCCTCTGGACCAATCTCTTTGAGCTAGCCGCTTGTGGGCCGGGACTTCCCCTTCTCCTAGAAGTCTTCATAAGGACCTCATAGCCCACCCCTTTTCAGCTTACATCTTTGCCATGTGTCCATGCAGGCACTGTGGTAGTTTATTCTCTGATTCTCTCATGTATCGTGTACGTTATTGTGCACAAAAGCTTTTTGGAGGGTTCCCTGGTCTTCATTAGGGCCATGCCATAGGGATCAAAATTAAGATTGGATAAACAGGAGCTAAAAGCCTTTCCTGGGTATCTGGTATTAACCAGTGAGCAGGAGCTACTACTGGAGAACGAGGACACACTGTTAAGCAAATCTTACTTCCACATAAGGTGCAAACTAATCATATATGACTCTGTATGCTTTGAATGTCATGTAGATGTGTCCTGATGCTTATGTATAGATTTCCAAACATACAACATTAGTGTCACCATAGGTATGTTCAGCATCAGTTGGCCTGGGGAGCCAAAGGTAACTCCTGGTATCTGTTGGTGCCAATCTGACCAGACTCTTCTAGACTACAAGCAGGAGCTAAATAGTGCCATACTCCCCGCAATTTCGAACCCTGATGTCATACACTGCTGATTCCATTTCCGCCGTTGCTCCCCTGCAACATGCCTAGGTGGTCTGTAATAGGCGTTTGGTTTCCCATTCAACTCCTAAATTAGGGAACCTAGTCAATTTCCATTTGGGTAACCGCGCTAATGTTAATTGAGACCTTATTAGGCATTCAAAAGCTGCTACTAGATAATATGAAAGACCAAGGGTAGGGACAATTGGCGGCTAAAAATAGTCAACAACTCGCCAACACCAAAATGAGGGTGGCAATTGCGTCTTCATTTGTGCATTCAAACATCCCTGCCATTTTATAATACCTAAAAGGGGGACTGCTTCCTTCATCAACTTTCACAGTGTAGCTAGTGGTGCCACTTGTCCAGAGAAGAGGTGCTGTTAGTTCAATTTCAGAAGAATCTCGATAAACAACAACTAAAGACACACCACCAAGAAATAACTGAGCATCCCCTCTTTCGACTTCAGACACTGCCAGAAGAAGTTGAAGTTGTGGTAAGATGGGAAAAGCCTAGCTACTGGACTAAATCACACCCAAACCTAAATATTCATCACAGTGGCTCAGCATCATACCTCTTCCCCTATCCCTTTGAAAAACAAAGGAGATAAAGATATTAAGGGGAGAGAGGTGTATGTTTTGAAGTACCTCAGAATACCATCTAGGGAGTCTTTTTCTCCTTGCACTAGTCAAGTGGCCTGGGCTGGACCATCAAGTTAATTCAAAAGGGCCTGTGTAACCACAAAGGAGGAGTCAGGAGTAGTGTTGGTGAGTGGCACAGTAATCGAGGGAAAGCCGTCTGCAAGTGTAAGCAGAAGGGAGATTGGTAGATATCTGATGGGGAGCTGCTTAGCAGCAGTGAGGATGAGCTGAGAGAACTCCTGTGTTGGGAGGGTTTTCCTCAGGCCTGTGTTCAGACAATGAGGAAGACCAACCCAGAACTAGGCAACATGGCTTCTCTCAAGTCCACCTTATTCTTATACCTGTAAAAATGGCAAAGCAACCAAGACTGGGATTGAGTTCCAGGGGTTGGGTGCCTAGCAAGGGAAGGAGCGTGTGCAGGTCCTCTCTTTGTGGGCGAGTTGTAATTCAAGCCTGTTTGATTTTGCTGTCCAAGGAGCATGTGCCAACAGATATGTGGACCTTAGCTGCCAGGTATTCTGGTGTGCTACTCGTGACTGCTTTGTAGATGGCACATGCAGTTTTAAACAGTATCCTCGCCTGGAGAGAAAAGCCAGTGTAGTTTGGTAGGGCTGGGGTGATTCGGTCACATTTCCACAGACTCCTAATAAGGCCTGTTGGGGCATGGTGGACTGCTTTTAGAGGAGACCGGTTAGCTGCTGGGAGCCCAGTAAGAAGGGTGTTTCCCTCATTGATGTGCTAGTCCATGATGGCCTGCACTACATCAGGAGCCCCTGTGGCGGGATGCAAGGTTTGATTTTGTGTGAGTGTGGAGATTTGGAGCCAGGCCACTTGGGTCTTTTTGGCTACGTGTTTCTGGACAGGCTGCTGTCAATGGTGAAAGATAAGGATTTTGCTGAATCACAGAGTCGCAAATCAAATTCTTGTATGCTCATATCACTGAGGTATTTTTGAATGAATTGTTTAGTGAGGGACCAATGAGGACAAATTTGGTCTTGGAAGGGTTAAGTTTGAGGTCAGTAGTTGACATCCAGGACTGGATGATGGCTAGGTAATCGCTGAAATGACTGATGTCTGTGGGCTTTTTGCTCTCATGTATAATTGAGTATCGTCCACGTATGAGTGGATGGCTATATCAAGGACTTTGAGATGGGTGCCTAGAGGCTCTATATGCTCCTTTTAAAGGTTAGAGAGGATTGGTTGGAAGATGGAGTCTTGGGGGACTCTGCAGAAGTCTGGGAGTCAGTAAGAACAGTGAACGCAACATGTTCATCTGGACGGCCTGGTGTCTGCCCGAAAGGAAGAGGCTAAATCAGTTCAGAACAGTGCTATTGAATCCCATCCTCTCGGCAAGGAGGTAGAGGAGGATGCAGTGGTTGACTGTATTGTATGCAGCCAAGAGTTCATGGGAGACATGGAGGCATGAGTCCCCCTTTTCCATCATTTGGAGGACATCATCCACCACTTGGATGGTGCCTGTCTCGATGCTGCATTTGGAACCCCGACTGATAGCAATGTAGGAGGTGCAGGTCTTCGACTCTGGCGGGAAGTTCTGTAGCGGCATACTTTTTCCAAAATAGGTCATATGAGACCAGTCTTGAGGGTGTCTGGGAAAGACCCTTTCCGGGAGGGAGGCATTAATGATGTTGATTAATACATTGAGCGTCGGCATGTAAATTGTTTAATGATGGAGGTCGGGAGGATATCAACGGATTAGGAGTTAAGTTTGAGAAAGCTGAGCGTTTTTGGTCTGTGTGAGAGAGAGGGAAGAGAGTTCAGTCCAACAGGCATAGTCTTATAATTAATGAGTGTAGGATAATTGTTGCAGTTAATGTAGATCAAAGCTTCCCTCCTTTCCTCTTAGGTAAAATTGATCTGCAGAGTCAAAGGTCTAAAGAGCAAGATTATTTAACTCCAAATTGCATTTTACAAAATATATATATACTCAAAAGGGTCCAAAAATCCACCCACTCGTTAGGTTGGTGGAACCTTTAGGAAGTGTACATGAAAAATTCATACAAAAATGTTTTACAGGACTACACATTGTAATTAAAAACTAGGGATGTTCCAGTCATTTGTGCAAGTCAAATTCACTAATGCAACTCTATTTAGCTCAAATTCTTTCAATCACATTTCCAGTAATTTTGAACCTCTCTTGCAATCCGTGCACACATGCACAGTAAATTGGTTTGGATATTAAATCAACCCATTTTATATCAAACTACTTTATATGTAGACAAAATAATGTGTACATGTATTTGAACAGTGATTATAATGGAAGCGTTCTCAACAGTTGTTGGACAAAAATAATTGAATGCATTTTTCAGTACCCTCTGTAGGTTTTATTAAATGGATGTAAACGGACACAAATTGTTCTTTTCTTGGTCAAAGCATGTACCAGTGTTCATCTAAAATTTCTGACTGTACCATACCAAAAGTGTGGTGAGCATTTACATTCCTTTGATAATTCAATGAGTTAAATATTTGGAAGAGTATTCTGTCATTTGCCATTTGAAGTATAATTACCTGTTTGTACAGTAATTCTACAGCGTCATATTTGATCATGGAAGAAATCCTTTTAGTATGACTCGTTCTTAATAGACGTAAAAGCTGTAAATATGTTGAAAAGAATTCACACAAAAAAGAAACAGAATTCCCTTGATTCAATATTCTTGCAGAAAAAATGTATCATTTCAAATAATTCTTTTTTTTCCTCAACCATTTGTTTTTGTTTGGTGTTTTTGACAAAAGGCCCTTCCTAAAATAAGTATGTAATTCAGTTTTTGTCTATTTCAGCTGAAGAGCTAGATCTTGTGAATACTAGCTTGCAAGAAGGAAATGATTTGCCTTACACATGGAACCCTGGTACCTTGTTGCATTATGGACGAGCAGAACTGAAAACCTCGGATCACAGGTTTAATATTTAGTGCCTTACTTTGAAACTACTTCAAATCATGTAAATGTTTTATATTTGCGTTAATGCTTTCCAATTGTTTTTGTTTATCTCTAAGGCCTGTTGTTGCATTGATTGATGTAGACATCTTTGAAGTTGAACCAGAGGAAAGGCATAACATTTACAAGGATGTAATTGGAACCCAGGGGCCACCTGATGGAACTATCATGGTCTCACTCCAAAGTTCTACCACAGAAGATAATTATTTTGATGACAACTTAATTGATGAACTTCTCATACAGTTTGCATCATATGGAGAGGTTATTCTTATAAGGTAATATTTGGATATTGTTGAACTCTTACGATCCATAATCTGACACATGATCAGTAGACAAAACCCATATATGACCTGTTTCTTACTTTTAATTGTAACAACTATATCAACACTGAAAATAGCTGCTTCCAACCTGTATACAAAGGTTGAAATCCAGCATGTGTGGCGAACCAGAAGGTGTCTGATGCACTGAGGACATTTCAAGGATATTTATTTCAAATAATAAGGAAAAGGCCTAGCTATCCCTGATGCTAAAGGGGATTTTCCCTACCTAACAAACTAACTAAGGGTGCTTGTCAGTCGTCCAAACAAAAGAATGACCTTCACCTAAAAGATACATCTAACTGGCCCTAGTGATAACCAGCAGAAAAACACCAGAATGTTCCGCTTCTGGTAGGCTTCCCCTTTTGACAAGTTCCCTGGGCTACCTTTTAGGCAAAGTTCTTTACAAAAAAAGAAAAGTAAAAAAATGTTTCAGTTAAGGTAAAAATAAAGCAAGTTCTTCAATCCTCCTTGCATGTGTTTCTCACAAGATTTCGATAGTAGTGGAAGTCCTTATGAACATTCAAAGTCATTGTTTCTTTACAACTAGGGCTCTTTCTTGTACCCTTTTTCCTCCCCTGCGGCTGCAGTTCTTCCGATCTCTTTTGTCAAGTTGAATCCTCTAGATTGCCTGTTAACACTTGTTTTCACAATATTTCTTATGGGGTACTCAAGACACACTTGGTTTATTATGTACAACATCTCTCGTAGCCTTTGCCATGGCTCGTACTTGAGGTTTCTCAGGTTCCCGTAACCAACATTAGCAATCACTTTGTTTGGTTCCTGTTGCCTCCCACTTTCCTGAGCCCCCATAATAGCTTCTCAAGTGTGGGGCTGGTTTAAGGGGATTGGCTTTGCATCGGGGCATCTTCCCCTGGACTCGCTTCCCGGTCTCTCTGCTTCTCTCGCCTGCATTCTGCCCATCTCTGCAGCCTCCGCGCCTATAGACAGACTGGTGGATTGGTTCCCCCAACACGTCTAGTCTTGGTGTTAGTTCTTGGGCCTCAGACCCACCACAGGACTGCCGTTGTCATGCCACCATGTGGGAAGGTCTTTGTGATTCCGTCACAGCAGTGGTTGCTCCACTGCTCGCTACGCCGTTCTCCCAGCGTTCGTCTCTGTCCCTCTGCTTCTCAAGCTGCTGCTGGCTCCAGGGCTCCACAGCCCCTCCAGGATGTTCCTTTGTCAGAGGCTCTCCTCTACGTAAGGTTATCTCTGCTTCTTTCTGGGTTCTTCTTCTCTTTAACTCGGCTGTTCCTGCATAAAGGGGCATTTTGCTTCTTTTTCTGGGTCGTATATAATCCAGCATTGCCTTGCTCCAAAAAGGACATCTAATTACTGGTTGTTGAAGGCAATATCCCAGTAAGTGCAGACCTTTTGATTCCCATGTACGCAGATAGGGTTTCTTCCATAAGGAGTTTGTTGCCTAAAGGCGAGTCTCTCCCAGTGAGATCCCACTTGCCCAGACCCCTAGGGTGGGTCTTGCTTGGAAGGCTCACCTCCCTAGCATCACAAGGGGTGGCTCCTGCTTGGGGAGAAGGAACGAATAACCTGGATTTGTCACACAAGCTTTCATTGTCCTGTTCCTGATCGATCGTACAACATTGTAGTAGTAGTAGGTAGTAACACCTATTACTGCAGCCCTTAGAACTGCATTCTAATGAGAAAAACCTTATAAAATGGAGTATTAGTGTTCTTTATCCCGAAATTATTAATATTCATATGCACTCAATATCTTTACATTTGCATTTGTGCAGGATCTAAGAACAGTTTTAAAATGGAGGTAAAACTCTCTATTTTTTCTACTTTTCTTTTTTATTTAAAGATTAAAAATACTTAAACTCCCAGAACGCACATCAGTGCTGCTTTTTATCGTCACCCAACCTGTCATTGAAAATAAAGAAAAAGACATACTCACTTAAGGCAACCAGACTGCACCAGTATCCTATCATACAGTTCTGTGGTAATTTACATTTTTCCACTCTATGGAGCAAGGATCTCCAATTACGGACTGAAGCCTTGTAGCATGTTTTCAATGTGCATGCAGGCTTTTTGAAGAAAACTTATTATTCATTTGACTTCTTTCTTTGTTTCCTCAGTCAGCATTTGGCTCTTTACAACAAATGTACTTCCTGTGGTGGGAAAACAAATGTCAATGCTATATCCATTTTCCAGTTCCCTTTTTCACACAATAGGTAAGTGCCTAATGTACCAGAAGGTGCATTAGATGAGGTAATGCACCTTCGGCTAGGGAGAAAGTTGAGCTGCAGTCCAAACTGGGTGCTTCCTCAGAGCACTCCAAGGCTCCTTCCAAGTTCTCAGTTTAGGTTTACAGCCTTTGCAAAAGGCCTGGTCAGTTCATTCCACGGCCTTGGTCATTGTGTCTAGCTCTGCCACCCCTGGGGATTTACTCTAACTGTAAGCAGCAACACAGTTTGAGTTTTACAGCCTCCTTTCGAGTGCCAGAGTCAGTCTCCCCGTCAAGACTATATTAATGTCTTGTATGTATTCTGCGTAGGGGGTCCACCATTGAAGCTTGTTCACTGTTCAGTTTGACATACAGTCACTCAACAAAGTTGGCCTTGTCATGGAGAACTGTATTTGTGATGTCAAAAGTACAGAGTCCCTTGCCAAAGACCCCAGTATGTCTGGCTGAGCTCAATGAGGATGGCTTATTTACTCCAGGGGTTATGATGAGAAGCAAAGGATCCTGCCAGGCATAGGTCATAGCACCAAGTCCTGTAGCAAGAGCCCCTCCACATATGGGGTACAGAAGAAAAAGGGCCAGAACATCATTAATGCCGTGCATTCCTCCAAGTCCTGCAAGACCACTAGCTCCTCCTAGGTTGGTCGTACCAAAGCTCCAAATTACTTTGAAGTCGCATGGGGTCGACTATTTACCCCACTTGCGTGTCTTTTTTCTGCCTAATATTTTGCCAGCTGATGGCATGTTCGTCTTCACTAATGTGACTAAGTGGACTGTGGTAATGCCCAACAATACAAACTCTTTTCTGCAAAAGACCTTGCAGCATAAAGGTTTTTTCTGCCAATGACCCCTTCCAGCCTTTTTGAGCTTACTATGCAGACATTTTTCACACCTGCCTCCACCAATAATATGACAGGCACCAGGACCCCTATTACAGACCCTCTGTTTATTAGATGCACCTGGCATGCCTAGTGGTGTGACATCCATTTGAAAGGCATTCCCCTCTTGCTCCCCATGCGTCCAGTTACACAGTCTATCCTGACAAGAAGCATTGGTCAATAGAGTGTATAGGTAAAAAGGCCTGCACAGCATCAGCCACAACAAAGAGGGCAGCCTGTGCAATAGTGCCTTTTGGCACATACAGCATGTCCTTTATTTATTGGGTATTTATAATTTGCCTATACAGCAAAGGTGTTTCAAGGCGTAACAAGACAAAAAAAGGAGTGGGGAACAGGGAAGAATAATAACTAAAACGGTCCTACAAGGTCTTGTGTCATTCATATTGTGCAAGTGCAGTAACAAGAAGTGCAGGGGAGTGGGGAAATGGGGGGGGGGGGGGGGAGTGCCAGCCTGCGGAATGCGCTAATTCTAAGGAGGGAAAGAAAGTGTAGGTCGGAGTGGAGAGATTTTGGGAATCCGTACAAATCTTTTCAGCCTACCCTCTGGAGGATAGATGAGAAAACCTTCTTGGTGTGACTAAGGCGATTACTTTTTTGTTTCCAACCAGATAATCTGCACAGTGAAGGATTTATTTATTGGTCATTGTTAGGATGGATATCTAAAATCTGACCTGGTTGACAGATTTCAGGAGGCCACCCTAGTTACAGTGAGCAGGGGAACCTGGGAGTCCACACAGTGAAGCACACAATATTTCTACATAGGCAGGTAAGTACAAAAATACTTAATTTATTATAGGCCCAAAACAACCTTGAAAAATTAATCAAGCGGGTAATATTATCACACAATGCTCCGTTATCAAACACATATACAATCTGGTTTGTAGAAATTATTACAATTCACTTAACCACCTGAAAAGAAGGTATGTAATGATGCAGTAAGGAAAACCAGTTCACAAGAATAATACCCTAACTTTATAAGTCCAGTCCCTATGTTGAATGGGGTCTTGTGCCCAAAAGTCACAAAAGCCTCTTCTCTATAGAGGGGACAAAGGTAGGAAAGGTGCTTGTGGTGGCCAAAATTGTTCCAGAAGACTTCTCAAGGATATTACAGGTAAGTAAAATGCTTTTTCTATCTTTTAGAACAGCTTTTAAAACAAACGTTTAAAAAGTGAAACAATGGAATAAACAAAGGTTTGTTCTAAGGTTTATTATAGGGGAGACAGGGGTGGCTGTAACTATTGTGATTGCTCACCACCCTTACTCCGATTTTCCCAAGTGACTAGGCAGGTCAACTGGGAGTCACTGGAGGTAGGTTTTGCCGCCATTCAATCCAGTAGAGGAAACCCTGGCACTGCAGGTGCATGATGGATTCCGGTCTGGTCCAGGAGCTGAGTGCAGCCCTTTCCAATGAAGAAATTCAGCAGGCACCGATGCAGGCCTCTGTGGGACACTCTACCAGACACAAGAAAACCGGTTCCGGGGACAGTCACAGCACATGGGCGCTAGCAGGCGTCTCTCCACTCGCGATCGAAGAAGACCTTCCAGGACAGGATTCTTTGATGCTGGGAAGCCGAACCCTGGCAGGAAGGCATCTGCAACTTGGCAGGAAGGTGATTTGTAGAAGGAGCTGGCGACTACCAGAGTTCTGGCCGAAAACACGGAACGGCAAGGCTTCTGGCTCGAAAGCGTTATTCAGAGCTGGTCAGTCCCCCTGGTGGTGCAAGGATGATTCAGAGGGCTTGTAGCTACAGGAGCACCAAAAAGCATTGAGACTCGTTGGCCCCACCAGTTCAAGGCTCAAAGCACCGCAGAGGGCCTTCTCAGATCAAGTAGTCCATCAGGGCTTAACCGGGGCAATTGCAGGATAGGTCACCAGGCCTCTTCAGGAGTCGTCCACGGTACTTCAGTTGGCTGCACAGCTACACAGAATACTTGGCTCCAACGCTGATCTGTTGGAATGGCTGCAGGCGTCCTCTTCTTAACCCAAATCCAGGCTCATGTCAAAAAACCAGCCCACCAATGGTGAGGATCATCACCACTCACTCAGCCAGCAGTGGTCCAAACAGGGACCGTTGTGGGTTTAACTCATGCATGCACACCAGACTTTCAGGCACCATTGTTGTGGAATGGGACCAGACAGTGCCACCCACTTCCTGGGCCTATACACAAATGGCACAAATGGCATCCACTAGCCCGCAAAAACAGCAGCTTTCCCAGGCAAATGCATGGTCATATTAGGGATTAACTAACTTGAGAAGGCAGGAAGAAGGTAAAGAAGCAAGATGGCACGCCCATTTTAGTGCACTAGCCACGTTTAGTAGCCAGACACGGTAAGCGTAAATGTGCACCCTAAAAGTACTGCACAAATGGTAACCATGCAACTGCTGCCACCAGCTTGTTTTTAGGCACATAACAAAATAACCAAAAATCCCAGTGTGAATGACAAGTGATACAAACGTATACCCATGCACTGCACTGCATTGTAAGATGATGTGTGCACTGTTGGAAAATTTACCAAAACAGGTAAAAAGTACAAGACAAAAGGGAAAAATTGTTTCCCAGTACTGATGGGCTGAAGGACTGATCAGTTTCCCCATGACAAATGAGCAAAAGGCCAGCGAAGTCAGGACAGGTTTAAAAACAAAAGCAAAAAGTGTGGGGTCCATAGAACATAGAGGGGAAGTTGCCTATAAGAGAAATCTTTCCTAGCAGTAATATGTACCATGCGTAATGCAGAACATGAAGCACTTAGAAGCACCAAAAGGTAAATAAAGTTGGATGAGGAGGGTCCAAACAATAGTAGGAAAGGTATGAGGCTGGTTGGATGGGTATATATGTGTATCTTTTTCAGCCATGTAGATTCTAGCATTCTACTACCGTTTCTCTTCAATAACTGTTTTAGGCGTATATTTGAATTCAGCAGTACTTCGTGAGAAGCCTAAATCTCAGTACCACCATGTGACTTAAGCTTGTTGAAATTTAGTGCATTCCTGAATTTTAAGTGGTTTGCTATTAGTTTGTTCTTTAGGTAAACATTTCTATTATTACAAGGTTCTTTGGGACTGCGATTTGACAGAAGTTGTGGCAGAGCTGTCTGCGAATGTAGGTTTCTTCAAACTATCCCTGAGAACTTCATCATGTCTGTGGCTCATGGGTCTCAATGTAGATGCCCTGCATAATATCCTTTGCGGTTTTCTTTGGATCAGCACTCATCAGTGCCTACAACGAAGAGGAAATGATGCTGACCAAGTATGAAGCCAGTGCTGAATAATTGTTAGGCCTTGACCAAAGGAAAGTAGAATTTTGAAAAACATTTTTTCCGCAGGCTTAAAAGAGACTTCCAAAAGCTGATTTAAGGATCCTATGAGTAGCTATACCAACAATATTTAGTTGAACAGAAATCGGAGTACAGAAACAGAAGTGCAACACAAGGCTGAAATGAGGGGAAGCCAACATCTGCAGCAGCAGTATTTCGCCTTAAAACAATGTTTTCATTCTGGTCGGGGGTGGAAGCATTCCCAGCAATTTAACAGCTTGTCAGTGCATCCCAATTCACAAATAGATACTGAGTATTGTAAAGTATGGTTACTTGTTCTGGTTCAAAAGTTTACCTCCAAGCATTCTGCCAACAAAAACTAAGTCTCCCCATAAATTGGACAGGCTGATACATTATGCGATTGAAAGACTTCCAAACATCCCAGTGGGGCAAAGTGTCTTACTTTGTTGCATCCTGTTTCAAAAGGGTCCCACCCATGAATTCATACACTTTCTAGACTTTCTGCATTAGAAATCCAGAAAGGCGCTACCCAGCTGCCCTTTGTGATTGAGGCATGCACAATTTGTGGAGTTTTTCTTTTACTTACATGTTCATTGATCTGTGAATCTGGACCTTTCTGTTTATGGCATACCCTTTGGAGTTTGCAGTTGCTATCACATTAAGTATCACTGTAACAAGGGCTTTATTTAGGTTTCGTTAAGCCTTTCACCCTATAAAGTGCCTAACATGTAAATGTTCAATGTATCCCCGTTAAGACTTTGGAAGGCTATTGGCGGGTATGCTTAGTCTTTCACTTGATCTTGTGTTTGTTTTGTCTTTTCCTTTTGCAAATGAGAGCCCCACATTTTTGCATAGTGTTTTGTCTGCAGGAGAGTAGAGTGTTGAATTCTTTTGAAGGCGGATGGCTCACTTTAAACAGGGACACAATGTGAATTAACCTTGGTATGGCCATGTATGAAAACTGTGGTAGATGATTGCTGTGTATCGGGCTTACACCTACATTCTGTGTCCTCAGTAGAAATGAACATATTGTTTCTTATTTCATTTGGTCGAAGTCTTTCCTGTATGGGATCCCTGATGTCGATGCTGGTTGTGTTCTGAAATACATTTGTGGGACCTTATGGGAGTCTTTTACATTGCAGACAAAACAACCTGGATTTTGCACTTGAAAACAATTTCTCAATGGTGATGATATGGACACATATATGGAGCAATGTTTTATTTTTTGAAAAAAATATCTACATATTGTTTGTAATTTTTCTCTCACACTGGTCCCTTATAGTAGAAGGTAACCTTTATAACCTGTTGACTAACTTGCAGTGATTTATGTTTATAAATGTTCAAAAGAAACAATGATGATAATAGTTAAGCTGGTTGATTAAAATGTCTTCTAGGTTTGTGGAAGACAAAATGTGGGTGACGTTCCTAGAAGGAGGTTCTGCGTTGAATGTTCTAAGCATCAGTGGACATGAGGTAATGCAAAAACAGCAGTATGTTTTATTTCTTGTTCTAAATCTTTATATATTGATCCTATAAGAGTTGAAGAAAACAAGGGACCCTCCCAAAGAGATCAACCCTGCATTTGAAAATGAGTTATCGGATATGAAGTGTTAGGTATGAGAGGCTCCAATCAGCCTTAGTCTGCTTTTATTAGCTACACACACCGAGACACTCCTTAAGGCCTTTAACTAAAAAATCAAAGGAAGAAATTGTTTGTTTAGTAATTGTGGTCTCATGGGAAACCCCTAAGGATAGAAATTGGTGAAATCCCACCACCAAATGGTTCTTTAAAAACCTTCATTATGAAATATGAGAATGCAAGAAATGGAAATGACATACAATTGACTATTTTAATCCCTAACTGGTATACAAAGTCAGCAGTAAAAAAACAACAATAAGCAATGGAGTCATTCATAATCTCTGAAGCCGCAAACAAGACTTCCAAATGTTTTAAAATAATTAAACTGTTGGCCCCATTTACATAAGTCTTGTTATCATTTTCAAGGGCTAGCCTCAGCACTGGGGACGTTATTCTCAAACGAAAAGACCAGAGCAACTAGCATAGTTGGCTCTGAACCACCACCTTCCATCCCCAAATTAGACCCACGCTAACCCATACTCTGTCAGATTCAAATTCCCATTCCAGAAATACAATAATATTAGTAAACACTCATGAAGGCCTCTAAAGCACCAGCCATACCTTGCAAAGCCCAATTATCATGGAGCACTTCTTAAACTAACCCACATGCTGACCTAATTTGCAAACATGTCCTTTACCTAGGCAAGGTCCACAGCACACTTGTTAGCCTAAGTCACACCATCACTAAAACAACAAACAAACAAACAAAACAAATGGCAATATCAAAGAACCACAGTGAGTTTTTGACTTGAACCCCCATCACCTTTTTACCCATTGCAAACTAATTAAATCAGTCACCTAACACATTTAATAAAAGAGAATCTTGCACATTGCATGACCATCAGTCTTGATTTATAGCATTGAAGCCCAACACTATTTTAACCCTTCACAGACTTTGGAAACGGTTTCCCACATTGCTATCTTGCAAAGATTACAAACCCACCAAGGATGTTAAATTGATCGAAATGCCTGGGGTCCCGGAAGTGGCCCTTCTTTTGTCCCCATGGCATTTGCTCTAATAACTCCAAAGGGAATTGTATTACTACAGTAAAACCGTTCCCTTCTCCATGCAAACATGATTGTTGCTGTGTGATATTGCCTTCTCTGCATGTCACTGTGCTGTGCAGTTAATTGAGAAATGTCTATATTGACAGTCTTAGAACGTGCCGAACTAAACCCCAGAAAGATTATCCAGGCATGGGCGACATATTGACACCGGAATCTCCCAGCTAGATCTTAATTTAGCTGATAGGTTTTAAGGCATGTTTTGATAAACACTAAAGCGATCTAGCCCGGGTGATATGTTCTCATTCTTAATGAATTTAGAGGCTGAATTTTCCATGTACAACTTTACACTTACTTCACCTCAACTCTGCTAAAACTTAGCTTCTTTTCTTTCTTCCCCTCTACCGCCACCATCTCTGTTCTTTCCCCTGTCTTCTATAGTCTTCTTGCCTTCTGCAAAAAACGTAGGCGTACTCTTTGAACCCCCTTTTCATTTCCTCCCACACAGACACATGTCTGGGTCTGTTGTTTTTCATCTCTATAAAATGTGTCACGCATGCCCCTTTTTATCTTTCTCTGCTGCTAAACTCATTGTTTCTCTCATTCTATCTTGCATTGACTGTTGCTCCTCCTTGCTAATTGCTTTTATCTCACACCTCTGCGCTACACTTACATTGCTATTCACCTCCTTTTTTCTCTCCTGTCCCATACTTCTATCCTCCCATCTCTTCTATTTCCTTTCGATTCTCACCTTCTTTTTCACATTGTTATCATTGTCTTTAAAAGTATTGATGGTCTTGCCCCCCTCTCTCTTATCTCATTGTACACACGTTCCTGTGCACTAAGTCACAGCAACATTTAATGTTAATTTCCTCAATTTTTCTCTAGCAGTGCACAAATCGATGTCATCTCCACTCATGAGCAGAAGATGATTAAAATGTCATCTACACTCACTAGAGGTGCTAAGCCGAACCTTGACGGTAGTTGCTGAGATCCCTGCAAACCCTAAATGATGTCCATGTAGCCTCTTGGAACTCATTATGCTACAACTAGAATGGATACACTCCTTGCTATTATGTCCCATCCCCTTTCCTCTATCCTTGTGGGCTTCCCCCAACATGGAGACCCAAAATGAGGACTTTACCGGAACCTTTGTCAGTGTAAAATTGAGCTTCACCTTTAAATTTAGTCCAGCATGCAGGGGTGCGGACCCGGGCGTGGCAATGCCCTCCCGAGGCCCCACCCTCTGGCACCTCACCTCTGTCCCTTTTTCCACACGTACAGTGTCGGACCTGGCAGCTAGGCGCAGAGAGTTTTTTAAACTTTCAGCATGCTCCCCGTTCTTTTTTTTTTTTTTTTAATCTTCTTCACCTCCCTTGATGCATGTCAACTGCAAGAGGCTTCACGCTCGTTCCCGGCCTCGGACCCCCATTGAGTGCCTAGGGCCTGATCACCGCTGGGACACGTGCGCAGCTTGTAGCGCTCTTGGTCACAGGGCCTTGAAAAATCGTCTTTCATGCTGGAGGAAGATCTTCCACGCTTCTCCTCCAGATCATCTTAAAGAGTTGGTCTCCAGGACCCCACATCAAGACAAGGTAGGCCCTTTGATTAGAATGGCTCCTCAGCGGGGAGACTCCTTCCCAGGGGTTTCCACAGGAAAGGGTACCTTGGATTCTGGTTCTGGCAGACCTGAGGCCGTTAAGGCTACCGGCTCCCAAGTCAAGGGGCCCAGGGGCTCTTCCAGGCGCTCTGTCGACAGACCTGAGCCCGACAAGGCTAACGGCTCCCAAGCAGAGGGGCTCAGGAGCTTTACTGGGCGGTCCATGGAGGAGCAATCAAGTTTGTCCTCCTCTTCAGCCCCAGTGGGCAAGGGATTGTCATGTTCTACCTCCCAGAGTCAGTCCGCAGCATGATCCAGCATGACTACCAGCTCTGTAGCTGAGGGTGCCCAGCCTATCAAACCCACCTCCGAGGTCGTGGTACAGGGCGTTTCGGCTACCAGCCAGCAGGCCGAGAGCTCTGAGCCTACCAGAGCCATCTCTGAGGTTGACACTTCTGATTCAGGTTCGAGGGCAAAGGAGTTCCCTTCCATGTCTGATCCA
The DNA here is from genome assembly GCF_040938575.1 of Ambystoma mexicanum. Taxonomy (NCBI): domain Eukaryota; kingdom Metazoa; phylum Chordata; class Amphibia; order Caudata; family Ambystomatidae; genus Ambystoma; species Ambystoma mexicanum. The sequence goes on along the minus strand of NC_090939.1, from coordinate 274,197,975 downwards.
GCATGTGGCACAGAGCTTTCACGTCCTCCTTCCCAGGGCGTGGTGCACGGCCCCAAAATGACGGACAAGCAAGTGGCTGAGCATGCTAGGCTGGCAGCCATCTTGGATTCATAATTCGGGCTTCACCGGTCCTTCGTCCACGGAGTGGGCCATGCAAGAAGGTTCCAGTCCCCTTGTCTCGGGAAGTGGTGGCAGACTCTACAGTACAGGTGGTTGGCCTCTGCAGGGTTACGTCTACCCCTCGCAACCTTATGGCTACACGCCACAGGCGCCTAGGCGCTTCGATCAGGAAAAGAGGCCCAGCGCCGCTGAGGGCCTTGTCCCTCGAGATCCGGCGGCTTGCGAGGACCACTTTTTCTAGCACTTCCTCGTTCTCATGCGGTCCCTGCAAATGACGGCGCTCCTCAAGTGTATAGTCAAGGAAGTGGTCCCACAGGTCGTGCCTCCTAGGCCTCCGCCTCGTGTCTCTCCTCTGGTTTCTCTGAAGCTTCCAGTGCCGTTGCTTGTTCCTCCTTCGGTCCAGGCACTGCCGGAGCTTCAAACTCTGCCTCTTCCTGTACCACCAATGCCTCCTACTCAGCAACAGCCAATGAATCCACAGCTATCTTTGAGTCCAGATCATGGGGGGGGCCTCCAGCTCTGGTGGCTCCGGACCTGGACTCCCCTCTGTCTAGAAAGGGGGGGGGGGTGATGACAGGGATGATGCCCATGATGTCTTATGGGCCTTGCAGAGTTCTTGGGGCTCCCCCAGCTGGAGAAGCCCCCCAGGAATCAGGGGTGCTAGCAGAGGTTTTGGCCAGGCACGCCACAAGCCGCTCAGGCATTTCCTCCAGAAGGATGTCTTGCAAGTGGCGAGAAAGGTCTGGGAGATGCCCTCGGCCAATGCCCAGATGAACAAGAAATTGTACAGCTGGTTCAGGCTTTCAGATGGGGGAGCCGCCTACCCCAGCCACAGTCCTCAGTGGTGTCAGCGGCTTCCTTGTATTGTAAGCCATTGTCTTCGTCCTCCTTTGCAGGGGATGCCTGCAGTTGTCTGTCCATAGAGGATAAGGCCCTTGAGTCTTTTGGCAAACGTTGCTACCTCGTCTCGGGGCTGCATTTGCAGCAGGCTAACGCTGACACCCTCCTAGCCGCGGCGAAACAAACTGTGGCGAGAGTTCGGGGAGTGCCTACCCGACCTCCCTCTAGTGAGGCAGGCCTCCTTTAAGGCCGGCCAGACGGACGCCCGGGCATTTGTGCAGGGCCACATGGAGTCTTTGGTCTCCACATCGATACAGCCAGTAGAGGGCTAGGCCTGGGCGTCGAGATGAGATGCACGGCGTGGCTGCATGCCACTAAATTCTCTTCTGATGTGCAAGAGAGAATCCTGGATCTTCCTTTTGAGGGCTCAGATCTTTTTCATTCGTCCTCTGGTGACGGGTTGACAAAGAAGAAGACCTCTACACAGACCACCAGTTCCTTGGCCATCCTGACTAAGCCTGAGCAGAAGTCTTTCCCTCCGTCTCAGGGCAGGACCGACTTCAAACATCGTGCTTTCACAGTCTTCAAGGGGTTTTGAGACTGTGGTGCACGGAGGCCTGGCAGGTTGCCTAGTGACCACAGGAGTAAGCAGCAGAGGACTTTGCACGGTTTTTCCACTCCCCCTCCTTGACTCCTGCCTTATACACCAAAAAATAGCGACGCGCCAGTCAGGGAGCACAGCTCGCCTGTAGTGGGCTGGTTGGCTCTCTTTCAGGACATCTAGAAGCATTGTTTCGAGAGTCCTTGGATCCTCTTTATAGTGTCCACATGCTTCAGTCTTCCTCTTCCTCTACCACCCTCTGCTTCAGATATGGTCCCCAGCTCTTTTACAGGAGATACTTTCTCTTTTGGAGATACGGGTGGTGGAGCTGGTTCCTCAGTCAGACAGGGGCTCCGGCTTCTACTCCAGTATTTTCTCAGTACCCAAGAACAATCAGGCTGGCCCCAGCCCTGGACCTGTCATTTCTCAACCTGTCTTTACCACTCAAACGCTTCAAGATGATTACTCCTGTGCTCAAAGCAGAGTCCCTCTGCGCAGGGTACTGGATGTGTTCCCTAGACCTCAGGGATGCGTACCTTCTCCTCCAGCATTGGATCCTTCATAGATTCACATGCTTTGAATACTCCACGTCGTCAGGCTGGGAATCCTCAGTAAATGGGTACTGGATGTGTTCCCTAGACCTCAGGGATGCGTACCTTCTCCTCCAGCATTGGATCCTTCATAGATTCACATGCTTTGAATACTCCACGTCGTCAGGCTGGGAATCCTCAGTAAATGGGTACTGGATGTGTTCCCTAGACCTCAAGGATGCATACCTTCTTCTCCAGCGTTGGATCCTTCATAGATTCACATGCTGTGAATATGCCACATCGTCAGGCTGGGAATCCTCGGTAAAATAGAGCAGTTTAAATTAAACTGAAATTTCAGTCACTTTAGTGCTCTATAGTCATCATTTTGGGTCATACTGCCCATAGCCAATAGAAAACACTCCCTTAGCTCCTCCCCTGTCGGCCATATTAAGATTTTTACCACACGTTAGTGTGGGAGTCCTCTAAAATCTTCTACAATTTTCTACGATATATATATATATGAAAAGGAAAAACGAACTGCACTCTCCGCGGCCGATTGAAAGGCCAGGGTCCATGGAAAAAGGAAACACAGCTCACAGCAAAGTGAAGGTCTGAAAGTTATTTAATGAGTCATACAAAAAAAGACATCAATAAAAAAATACGGCTGGAAGGCAGTAGAAAAAACAGAGGCAGGACGCCCATGAGCTCGACCCACACACAACCCGTTTCATACTCAACTGAGTGCTTCATCACGTGATATATATATATACACACATGATAATTTTGCATTTTCTACAAAAAAGAAGTGTTTTCTTCAAAATTGTTAGATGACCGGCAACGCAGTGCCAACGAGACCTTTGTCCAACGTTCCCGCCGCTGGTAAACGTAGAAGACAAGTCAGCTAGACAGTTGGGCCTACCTCATGGCGGAATCCACGAGAAACTGCCTTTTCAGGGCGTGTGCCTGTTGTGGGCTGAAGAACAATTATTTGGAGGATCACCACGAGGAATGCCTCTATTGCCGTCACCTTCGCCCCCAACATGCCATTAAGGACTGCGAGATCTGCCAGTCTTTCTCGTCCAAGACGCTGAAGGATCGTCACCGCCGTCTCATCGCTGGGCTGGAAGACGCCGGTGAGGCCTCTGACTCGGCTTTGGTACAAAGTCATGCCTTGTTACGGCAGGGCAGGACGGCCCAGCGAACCATCTCAAGTAAGAGGTACAGATTGCACGACGACCAAAACGAAAGCTGGAAAAGGCAGAAGGAAGCCTCAGGTGATGGCTCAATGTCATCCCACAAGTACCGGACCTCCACGAAGGTCGGTACCCAGGGAGAGGTGGGGCGGGAGAAGCACGGAAGCCCTTTCATCCCCCCAAGGAAGCATCTACCTTGAGGTCCAGCTCCAAGTCTGTTGAGCACTCCTCTCCGACCTGATCACTGTCGGCTACAAAGCTGCCTTCGTCGCACTCTAGGTCATCTACACCAGAGTAATCAACCGCAACTTCCTTGTTGGCGAAGCCGGCGACAGCTGCTACTTAGGGACGAAACCATCTAAAACATCTTAAGCGACAAAATCATCTACAAGGCTGTCAACGCCAGGTCCGTCATCGACCAAGATGACACAACCGTCGCCACCCTCAACCTCGACGACTACAGCCACGAGCGCGTCCACCACAATCGCTTTGTTGACCTAGTGGTAGCTCTATTACCAGGTGGTATTGTGGTCCTAGAACCAAGTCTTTCGGAATCAGAAGAGAAGGAAGCTGTTGTCACAGCAACCATCTTCCCCTAGGACACTGCCACTGAGGAGGCCACCGCGGGGTAAGGCAAGCCTCATTAGACCACCATCTTTGAACCCTCTGCCGTCAGCGGGGGTTGTACAACATCTACAACCTGTGCCCCCAATGAAACCCAAGCCGTCAGCTGGCCAGTACAGCATCAAAAACCGTTCCCTCAAGGAACGTATCACTGGGTCTTTTGTCAACACTGACAACAATGGTGGTGACCTTGCATGCACTGCCCTTAAGAACACTGGTTACCTAATCCAGCAGGCGGATGCCGACTGAGGCCACAGGACCCTCCAGAAAGGGGTACGAGATTCCTTGCTCCGCCAAACCGCAAAGGCACCAGTCAGAACCGGAGTCACTGCGGATGGTGAGCCAGATGAGGTTCCTCTCAGGGATTCTCCCCCTGACGAAGTAGGAGCTTTCCATGCGCTCAAGTCTAGAGCGTCCACGATGTATGGCTTAGCTCCGGAGGAGCAAAGAAAGGAGAGCGTCTTATATCAAAGCCGGGAACAGCGCAGGAAGTCCATCATGTCAATCCCACTACTGGAGGACACGTGCAGGGATGGCCTAGTTGCCATAGGGCCCCCTGCAACTGCACCTCCAAAGAAGGATCGTTTCAACAAACAATACAAGGCCCCAGAGAGCGCTACTGCCTGTCTCTGCACACAGCCCACCTCAGACTCCATCGTTTCTGCGGCAGCCAGGAAGAGGTCGGCCAACCCATCTTCCTCCTACACTGTCACGCCTGCGCCACGGGCGCATCCATTTACGCTCAATATGGACTATTTGTTTATCATTTATTTACAACAGACTCTTGGATCCATCTATATTTACTTTGGGAACTTTATTTCCCATTTGCGAGACTTTGGTGCTTTATTATTTTTTCCAACAAACTACGTATACCACAATGCACCTGGCTACAAGCATCGATTCCTGGCTGTTCCTATTGGTTATCAAAGGAACTACACCCCCCAGAAGCCCTAGGGACTTGCCCTGCTTCCACCAGCCCAGGAACAGAAAGGGAGGTGGCTGATTGCCTGCAGGTGTGCTTAGCCAGGTGCAACCAATTAGCCTGCCTCTGTGCTGGGCTAGGCAGTATAAAGGCTGCTGCCTGCAGTGGCTCAGCCTCTTGCATCTGAGAGTCCTTCCTCCACCTTTCGCGGCTTCCTACGGATCCTGCCTTGCAGCTTGCTACACCCTGCTGCCTACAGCCCTAGCCTTCTGGGCTCCCTGCCTCAGTCCAGCTCCTCTGGGCCTCCTGCCTTGCAGCCTGTTACACTTCGCTGCCATTGCCTTCCAGGCTCCCTGCCTCACAGCCCTGCTCCTTTGGGCTCTCCACATTGCAGCTGATCATGCTCTGCTGCCTTCCAGCTTCCGCCCCTGCCCTGCCGGGCTCTCCACATTGCAGTCGATCACGCTCTGCTGCCTTCCAGCCTCCGCCCTTGCCCTGCGGGCTCTCTACATTTCAGCTGATCACGCTCTGCTGCTTTCCAGCCTTCAGCCCTTGTCCTCTGGGCTCCCTGCTCTGCAGCCTGCCTCACTCCGGCTGCCTTCAGCCTTTGTCCTTTGGGCTCCCTGCTCTGCAGCCTACCTCACTCCGGTTGCCTACGGCCCTTGTCCTCTGGCCTTCCTACTTTGCAGCTTATCACGCTCCGCTGCCTACTACCTATCTTTTTCCGCTGGGTTCTCGGCCTAGCAGCCCGCTACAGTCCTCTGCTACCTTCTACGGTCAGCGGCCCTGCCCCTCAGGGCCCACTCCTTGCCGCCCAGCCCTTCTGGGTTCCTTACCGTGCAGCCTGCTTTACTCTGCTGCCCTAAGCCCTTTTCATCTGGGCTCTCTTACTTACAGGCCTGCTCCTGTGGGCTTGCTCATTGCTTTCCTGCTCCTCTGAGCTCTCAACCTTGTTCCTTACTGTCCTCTGCTATCCTATCCTGTTACACGACTTTCCCTTCATTTCCTTCTGCTAGTTTGCTATCACCTCCTTTCCTGGATTTGTCTGTAGTATCTTCTCTTGTACTGTTTGTAGACCCTTTTGTACAGAGCTTGTCTGTTGGTTCCCATCAGTCAACCTCTGCCCCTTCCCTTGTTTCGTCTCTACATTACAGACACCCATAGCTGCTGTTCCAAGCCATGAGCAAACAGCGTGGGCCTCTGTTATAGCAAACTGTGTAGAAGGCTAGAGTATTTCCTAAGGTTCGTGGAATACTCTTTTCCTAGATCTGCATACACCCCAAGAGGGAATTCATTCTGTACCTTTTTCCCTTGCTACTCTGGCCTACTCTTTGTTCTCTTTTCTCTCTGCTGTGTGTGTACTTATCTGTCCACTTTATTTTGGCACAACCACCCAAACCCTTTCTGGGTGTCTTGTGCTACTCTTAATAGAGTGCCATCCTTGACATACTCAGAGCTCCCGGACAAGGAGGGCAAGTGTCTTGATGCCTTCAGCAAGAGGATCATCAGGACAGCTGCCACAACTATCAAAGCTTTCCGTAGCAGCCTGGTTCCTGACCAGCTGAGACTCCATCATGCGCAGTGCCCTGGGGACAACTGGGACATCATTCAGGAGGCCAGGGGGCCGTCTACACAGGCTCAATATAAGAGCAAGTAGGCAAGATTTTGCAAGTGGGCTCGCGACAATGGGCTAGATCCTCTTATTTGCTCACTGGACAACGCGCTGGCTTTTTCTGCACATTTGGCTCGTTCCGGCGTTCAAGTGAATTCCTGCCGCACCTATCTGGCGGCCGTTGGACCTAAAAGAATTCCCCATAGCACGTTTTTTCTGCAGCCAACCCGTTGGTTAAGGCCCACCTAAAGCGGTTGTCCAGGCTCTTTCCTCTGATACACAGGCCTCATCCAATCTGCAACCTTAATGTGGTTCTTGTGGCCTTGCAGTGCAAGCCCTTGGAGCCGATGACCTCGTGGACATCCGGCTGGTGACACTGAAGACAGTGTTGTTGTCATCATGCAAGCCCTTCACCACGTTTCATAACGACAAGGTCATCTTGCGCACTCATCCAAACTCTTTGCGCAAGGTCATCACTCCCTTCCATTTGAATCAGGAGATCTGTCTGCCAGTGTTCTTCCCGAACCACAGTCGAATGCCGAAAGGGCTTTGCCTTCCTTGGACCACAAGAGCGTCCTTAAATTCTACCTTTCTTGGACAAAATACTTCAGGAAGTCTGAGGCGTTGTTCATCACGTTTGGGTGCACGTCTCCCGGCACCCAGGCTTCCAAAGCTTCTATTGCCCGTTGGATGGTCCAGGCCATTCTGGAGGCGTATACAGCCATGGATAAACCGGTTCTTGAAGGGATTCATGCCCATGAGGTCAGAGCTAAGGCCACGGCCGTCGCGTTTCAAAGACATGCTTCTTGGGATGTCATCAGCAGGGCGGCTACTTGGGCCACTTTGTTTGTGTTCTGTAAGCACTATTCCCTGGATACCAGCTCCAGGAGATGCTTCCTCCTAGACTAGGATGTACTGACCTCACTGACTGCGCTCAAACAAACTTCTTAAAACATTCAGTGATTAGGAAAGAAAAAAGAGATCATACGAAAACACAAATATGTTTAAGCCTTTTTTGTAGTCAAACATAAAAATAGTTAGATACACATTTATGGTTTTGGTACCACATATAATTCAAACATAAGTCAAAGGGTAGTTCCTATTACACCTATATACAACAGTATTAAATAAACTTATGTTTGAATTATATGTGGTACCAAAACCATAAATGTGTATATAACTATATATATGTTTGATTACAAAAAAGGATTAAACATATTTGTGTTTTCTTATGATCTCTTTTTTCTTTCCTAATCACTGAATGTTTTCAGAAGTTTGTTTGAGCGCAGTCAGTGAGGTCAGTACCTCCTAGTGTATGCATTCATTATAGGTGATGGTGGAAGATTACCTAACTTACCACACGGCTGCAGCCCTTCTCATTTACTTTGTATTTCATATCCAACATATGCAAGGTGTGCGCACTCCCAGTATAGGGGATTGTTTCCACATAAAATCATGCTTTCTCCTAGATATGAGGCAGATTGTCACAGCTCCACCCTTTGGTCTTGTTCGGTGGAATCACCCACAAGAATGGAGGAAAGGGGATGGGACGTATAAGTAATTAAAGTTCTGATGCTTGTTAATCTTCTTAGAATCACATGATGTGCATATAGTCTGACATCCAGTGGTAACCACAGCGTATTGCATCTCGTCTTTCGAGAATCGAAAGGGTACGTCAGCATGGGCGTGCCTGTAATACTATCCCTACATGACGTGTAGTGTACCCAAAATCCCTCACGCGTTGAGGTCCCTCAGATTGTTTCCTTCCGCCCAGCATACTGAACGCCTTATGTGGAGCTCGTCCAGAGACATTGCTATTGTAATCCTCGACCCTTGGTCGTATCCTTTAAAATTATTCATTATTATTCTACCCTCCATTCCATCGACGGCTGTTTCCTGATCTACGCTGAAGCTGGTTCCACGGACCTTCAAGGGACATTGTTCCGGTCGGCGCTGCCAACCACGTGGCTGGGCCTTCTGGCCGGTTTACACAGTAGGGAGAGTGGGGTTGGGGTGGACATTTCCTTTTCCGAGAATGCATTTCCCTTTCCTCTCTTTGTTCCCTGGGTCTCTTTGTCACTATAGTTTTCAACAGCTATGGAGAGGACTCCGTTTAGGTTTTGCTCTTCTTGCAAGGCCAAATTTCCTTGGAAGGATAAACACTAAGGGCCTCATTACGACCCTGGCGGTAAGGGGTTAACGCCAGCGTTAGCTGCGCCGACCCCTTACCGCCAATTACGAGTTCCCCTAGCGCCATGGTGCTTTTAACACCTGCTTTTAGCGGGTGTTAAAATCCATGGCGCTAAGGGACCATGGAGTTAATTACGCCACCGTAATTTACGGTGGCGTAATTAACGCCTTCCCCACTCCCATTATGCCCTATGGGGCAAAAATGGGAATGGGGAAGGGTAAATGGGGATTGGGGACTTACCGCCCCGCCAAGGTCGGAATGGGGCGGTAAGTCCGCCAACCACCATGGCGTAAACGTAGTTTACGCCATGGTGGTAAAGTCACGGCCCAGGCAGTAACTTACCGCCTGGGTCGTAATGAGGCCCTAAGTGTAATAGGGGTTTGCCACTGAATCACGACGAGACGGCTTGTGCTGTTTGCAAGCTCCTGCGTCCATAGACACTAAAGGAGTGCTGTGTTAAGCGGTGGGCGACCTACGGAATGTCGCAGGCCGAGTCTAGTTCTCCCGCTGCCACAACCGCTGATTGTGACGAAGGGGCTAAGTGACGAACAGGCGTCCGATTCGGAGGCCATTGACCTCTTGGCTAAGCATTCTCGCTCTGCGTCGTCCGTCCCTGACCCCGTCAGGCAAGACTCCGGTCCTGCTATGGGGACTGTACAACCCAGCGACAAGGGCGCACACTCTCTACACACTAACGACACAACCCCCGGGACGTCTTCGTCAAAACAGTCGGAATAACTGGGCAACGGGCACACCGAATGTTTCTGCCGATCCGGACGACCTCCCTGCACCTGCAGGTGCGCATTGCGACCGGGCATTCTAAATTGAAGAATTCGGCCAAGAACAACCGCGCAACCGCAGGACCGTTCTAGACACCTTTCCGCCTCTGAAGAGGTTGCCGAAAGCATAGCTAGGATTATTTCGGCGGATAATCGGAGGCAACGGTACAGGGATTCGTCGATACCCAAGGACAAACCCAGGGATAGGATGAAGGATTCATCGGAACCCACAGAGAGGCCTAAGGACAGACAAAAGGATTCGCAACTAGCATTGGTCCCCCGAAAGGGCTTTTCGGAAGGCACGGGAGGGATTTCTTTGACGTTAAAGGAAAAATCTCGACGTTCTGCGATGGAAGATCCATTACAAGAGTCTTTTACACCCCTAGACTCCTCTGGTGCATCTATCTGGACCAGGGAGAAATTTGAGTGTTATATGGATAGGTTAGAGAGGTTTGTACAACTCTCAAAGAAGTCCACGCCCAAGAGGCCACGGGAAAAAAGTCTCTTTCCCCCTGTAGCTAAACTTCCAAAAGTCTTTGATCCTTCCCAGGAAGAAGAAGAGCTATATACTTATGACCTCACTGAAGATGAGCTTCATGTGGACCAATACAATGAGGATTAATATCCCTTTGCTGACACTGAGGATGTTCATATCGACCCCACATAGGGATGGGGGAGGGCAACCCTGACCTGGGTGATCCTCAGCCTTGGCAGTCACTTACTCCAACACTGGAACCTGATGCCCTGTGCTTGGATACCGCCCTGACCACACCCACTCGACAGGCCTCCCCGGTTGATGACCAAATGGCGTACAACGCCATATTAAGGAAAGCAACGAAAGCAGCGGAACATTTCCACATTGCTACCCAGGAAGCTGTTCCAGAGGCTGATTTTGTCGAGGACATCTTAAAAGAGAAACCACCGGCCAGCCAAGCTATTCCTCTGCTTAATTCGATCAAATAGCGGTTGGCCCCTTCTTTATATACGCCTGCCCTAACTACCACAGTAAATCATAGAGAAGAAACATTGTTTCGACCCTCCCCCCTCTCACCCCCTTTACATCAGGGGTCATGCTACTCCAGACTCACTGGTGGTAACTGCAACCAGGAAAAGAGCGGGGGTTCCCCTATAAACTGGGGAGGCGCCCCCGGACAAGGAGCGCAATAGGCTTTATGCTCTGAGGAAGGTGGTCAAGGCTGCCACAGCTTTTTCCACTCATCGCAAATAACACCACTTTGTTGGCTAGTTATTCCGACACACAATGGACCATTACAGGAGGGCTTTAAAGAAGTCCCTGAAACGCTGTGGGCTCACTTGCTCTCAATGGTAGCAGAAGGCAGGCAAGTTAATCAGAGTATTTTAAAGAATACTTTGGATGCGGCACAGATGGCTTTCAAGTCCTTGGCTCAAGGAACCCTTCTCAAGAGACACGCATGGTTACGCAACTCTGGTTTCAAACCAGAAACTCAAGCTTCACTAATAAGCCGGTGGAAGAGACTAATCTATTTGGGAAAGCAGTAGACGAAGTGCTCAAAACTGGTAAGAAAGAGCATGACACCCTGAAGACCCTGGATCAGATCACCCAGAGGCCTTCCCCAAGGAGGGGGAGCGGATCGAGATGTTCCTTTTGTGGCCAACGTTTCCATCATAACAATACGGCTCGGTAAATAATTGGTCCTCTCCCCAAGGAGCCACCAGCTACGCCACACTTTATCCCCCAAGAGGTGAACGACGTGGGAAAGGAAGGGGCCAGAATTCTACCCCTCGAGGCTTCTCGGCCTCAGGCCAAAAATGACCTGCAGATCCGGGTCCCCTCCCATGCCTCCCCAGTCGGGGGCCGACTAACATCATTTCTTCAAGTGGGTACTCAAGACCGTCGCCAACGGGTACTGTATAGAATTCTGCGGTCTGCCCAATTCAGACCTCCACGTTCGAGACGCCTGACGCCAGAACACCTGCGCATCCTGCTACAAGAAGTCTATAGAAGTCGTACATCTTCCACAGGTAAACAAGGGTATTTATTCAGTGTACTTCCTTGTATCCAAAAAGGATCTCACCATGCGCCCTGTACTAGATTTGCACCCAGCGAACAGATTTGTGAAACCTCAAATGTTTCGTATGGTCACCCTGAAGGTCGTCATCCCCCTGCTCATTCAGGGGGATTACATGGCAACATTAGACATGAAAGATGCATACTTTCATATTTCAATGTTGCCGGCCCACAGAAAATACCTCAGGTTCATGATACAAGAAAAACACTATCAGTTCAAATTACTACCCTTCGGCATTGACTCAGCACCAAGGGTATTTACGAAGGTACTGGCAGTGGCAGCAGCACACCTGCACAGGCTATCCATCCCGGTCTATCCTTACCACGACGACTGGCTCATAACAGGGGACTCTTACGAGACATGCCTGTCAAATACCCAAAGGACTATAGACCTTTTATTCAGCGTGGGATTCTCCATCAACAAAAAGAAATCCAGCTTAGACCCCAGTCAAGTCAAGCAGTTCCTAGGGGCTCTAATTCGAGCAAGGGACGGCCACGTCTTCCCCTCCAACGAGAGGGTCCAAAACATGTTGTTTTAGATCCCAGTCGAGAGGTGACGGTATGCAAGGCTATGCGGTTGTTAGGAAAGAAGGCATCATGCGTTTATTTGGTTCCTCACGCGCGCTTGCGCATGCGTTCAATGCAGGAGTGGCTCAACAAGCCAGTGGTGTCAGGCCAGCGGACAACGGGACGATCTAGTGGTTGTCTCGCCAGCCCTCGTTCTCTCGCTGCGGTGGTGGTCAAGAGAGTACCCCGCAATGGAGGCCACTCTCTCGACAGACGCATCTCTCACAGGGTGGGGAGCTCACCTGCTTCAACAAACAGCGCACAGAGTTTGGTCGTCGGACATAGCATCCAACCACATAAATCTGTTGGAACTACTGCCAGTTTTCAAGGCACTGAAGGCTTTTCAGACACAACTGCAAGGGAAGACGGTCCTGATCCTCACAGACAGCATCACGACCATGTATTATCTAAACAAACAGGGGGGCACTCACTCTCCAGGGCTGTCCAAACTGTCCCAGAACATTTGGAAGTGGGCTCTCAAACAGAACATGTTCCTGTTGTCTCAACATGTTCCAGGGGAACTCAATCTTCTAGCAGACTTACTCAGCAGACATTTCCCACTACCCATGGAATACAAATGGCGATTACACAAAGACATCGTCTCCAACGTTTTCGTGGAATGAGGGTTCCCAGAGATCGACTTGTTCGCAACTCTGGTGAACGCTCCATGCCAAGACTACGCCTCCAGGTACCCCCAAAATTGATCCAAGGGGAACGGACTCAGGATCGCATGGTCAGGGAAATTTGTTTCTGCTTTTCCCCCGACTTCCCTACTCAACATGATAGTGCACAAGATGCACCAGGAACCACTCACTATGATATTGGTGGCCCCCATGTGGGCCTGCCAACCCTGGTCCGCTCATCTGATGGGGATGTCTCTCTCACTCCCAGTGAAGCTACCTTGCCCATGCAACATGTCACTGGACAAAGGGCAGACACTCCACCTATGCCTGCAAACATTGAATTTAGCAGCCTGGCTCCTGAGGTCCTAGAGTTCGGACACCTGCAACTCCCTCAGAGATGCATAGACATACTAAGGGAAGCGAGGAAACCTAACACCCGATATTGCGATTCCAGCAAATGGAAGCGTTTCGTTATCTGGTGCAATTCCAAGGGCGTCAATCCCATTGACTGCTCCCCCCACGCACATTATATTGTACCTGACTCACTCACTTGACTCAGGCCTGGTTTTTAATTCCCTTAAGGTTCACTTAGCTGCTCTCTCAGCCTACACCACGTCACAACAGAAGGTGTTGTGGTGGAAGGTACCCGTTATTAAGGCTTTCATGGAAGGGGTCAAGAGAATTCATCCCCCCATTTCTAATCCAGTTCCCGGATGGGACCTGAATGTGGTATTAACCAGACTTATGGGGTCTCCATTTGAACCTATGCATAAAGCAAGTCTCAAGGATCTTATCTATAAGACAGCCTTCCTAGTGGCTATCACTTCTATTAGAAGGGTTATTGAACTTCAGGCTCTCTCAGTTTTAGACCCTTTCATTACAGTTCAGAGATAAGGTGGTTCTGCGCACTCACCCTAGAGTTGCGCCTAAATTTATCTCCAAGTTTCATGTGAACCAATCAATAGAACTGCCTACTTTCTTCCAGAACCCTACTAACATGGCTGAAAGAAGCCTACACACATTAGATGTCTGTAGGGCAGTCATGTTTTACCTGGAAAGAACTAAACCACGAAGAAAGACAAACCAATTTTTTGTTTCAGTGGCAGCTGGTAGAGAAGGGGATCCTGTCTCAAAATCAAATTCTGCAATCTCATGGTGGAGTTACACTCTTGCTAAGAGAGAACTGCCCTTCAAGCCTAGAGCGCATTCTACTCTAGGCACTGGGGCTTCCATAGCATTCATTGCAAATGTTCCCCTAGAGTCCATTTGCAAAGCGGCAACCTGGGGTTCTGTACACACCTTTACAAAACACTATTGCCTAGACACTCATTCTAGGTCTGATTCTCAGGTGGGACAAGCAGTACTAAGACATCTTTTCACTACTGTTCCTTCTCACAACCCACCTTTAACTCTGGGTACTGCTCGTGATTCTGTACGCAGCATGTGATTCTAAGCAGATTAACAAGCATCAGAAGACATGCATTACTTACTGTAAAAGCATTTCTGATGATTGTATCCGATTAGAGTCACATGCGCCCACCCTTCCTCCCTGTTTGGATGGAAGGAACATAGACGTCTTACTACTTTCTCTCTTTTCTGTACTCACTCATGATAGTCATAAGGCTCCCTCAGAAAAAATACAATTGGAGGGACCTCGACGCGTGAGGGATTTTGGGTATACTACACGTCACGTAGGGATAGTGTTACATGCACGCCTTTTATCGACGTCCCCTTTCAATATTCGAAAGACAAGATGCAGTACTCTGCGGTTAACACTAGATGTCGGACTATATGCACAGCATGTGAATCTAAGCAGAATACAATCATCAGAAATGCTTTTGCGGTAAGTAATGTATGTCTTACTCACTGTAGTACACATAGATCTTCCATCACGTGTATGCCAGGGGCTAAAGTATTCAGTATAGCCAGATATTTAAGCATCCAATGTGTTAAAAGGGGACTGAGATGAGGCGCATGAGGGCTGGGCCTCTTGGAGCGTTCCCACGCCCAGGGCCATGCCATGCACTACATTTGAAGGGGAAGCTACATTTTTCGTGCCAAAGGTTGCGGTACCGTCCCCATGTTGGGTCTCCATGTTTACTCACAAGGATGGAGGAAAGGGAACGAAGGACTAGTAGTACTCTAGTCACTACAGTGGGTAACTTTAATTTCCTTTCCGGTACTGCACATCCAATATATCATGGATGGTTACAATTTTATACAATATATATACCATGCAGTATACCCCAGAGGTGCTTTTGTCCTTTTCAAAGAATTATTTTCCTACTTGTTAACATAGAAGGGTAGTTCAAAATCAGATTGTATTCCAATTCCGTGCTTATGGCATAGATTTAATTTTTGCTGTAGTAAAATGACCCAAGCATAATTGTGACCAGCCTAACATATAGGAACACTTGGAATCATGCATGAAAGAATTCTACACTTTTGTGACAAAGCAAGAAATGCAGGAAGGATTTCAGTGCACCTTTTCGTAGATCTCCATTACTTCGTGTGACATTAAACTTCCTCTACCAGGGCAAATGGGAAGAAAAGAGTAATATTTGTTCACTCTATGTACAAATGTCAGAAACAACTGACATAGAGCACTCTGTTTTGCACTGAAATAAATTAACTCTTTCATCAAACGCTGATTGACACTGATTCCGGCATAACTCATCATTTCAGTTTCTTACATTCACTTGACGGCTTTGTTAAAGAAAATATTCATTTGTCATGTAACATACATGATATGACAACTAAGGATGACACACTGAATTGAGCAACTGTGCACTAAAGATGAGCACCTGCTGTTCCCGCTCTACACACACACACACACACACGCCTCACTCTGTTCTTTATCTCTGTTATTTTAAACCCCACATTTTAACATGTAATAATAATGTAGGCCCTTCATTATGTATTTGGGTTCTATTAGTGCATCTCTCCATGGTACTAGTTAAAAATAGGAATTGTCATTTATAAAATATCATATCACCAATTACCTCCTTTTATTAAGGTATGCTTTGCCACTGCAACTTCTTTTGACTTGTTTTTTTTATTATCACCCTTTGCACAGCTTGTCATGAAATTTATGATGGAACGTGGTTCAGTTTCGCTCTACTCCTTATTTTTGTACTTGTACCGAGTGAGAATGTTAAATATATTTGTTCTTCAAGTACAACTTTGTGTCTCTGTTGCTTGGTAACCTCAGGCATGACTATATGATGAAGCAATTGTAACAGATTGGGTATACTGTACATTAATGTGTTTCCTTTTGTATATAAACATTTATTTCAGTGCACATTTTTAGTGTTCTCAGTCCTTTATATATTTTTTTCACTGTTCATGTTTCATGCTCTTGAGTTCAAGGACACCGATTTAGTACAGCTACAAATGCTAAATACCAAAAGCTTGGGGAATGGAACCTCTGAGCTCCTCTTGAACATTGTTGTTTTGGTGAAACAGTGCTTAAGCTTGGGGAAGAGAACCCAAAGCACCTTTTTGAACTTTGTGATTAGAACTGTATCCTGAACTTGTTAAAGGGGCAAGAGACTGCTCCAGACTTTATGTGGACTCTTTAAGTTAGAACATCCCAACACTACGTTTCTATATTAGACGTGAGGGCAAGTATAGGTGTTGACACAGGCAGACTTTTAATTTATGGACTCAGACTTTTCCTTAGTTTCTTTAGGAAGGGCTATTTCCACCATAGCTGTAGGGCAAGTTAGGCATCACACCCATCCTGATATTTTAATAACAGTTTTCAAAACTGTTACATATATTGTCTGTGTCATCTTGATACCATGCCTGTCTCGCACTTCCCAACTGGACGCAACACCCTGCACGCCCACCTACTCAGACCACCTTGAAACAAACCCACACACACTGACTTTTTTTCAAACTGAAGCAACCATCACCATAACAAAATCAGTTGTGCACACTCTTTCACCTCCCACTAGCAAACTGACCCCTTTCATATTTTCAGATTCGCCTACAGCGCCTGGAAACCATGCAAATAGCAGCTATGTGCCGGATAAATCCCACTAACATAACATACAAAAGTAGTATATGAAGTATATCTGTTAACATATGCTGAGACATTTGATGGGTGCCACTTTTCTGATAAGGGTTTTTCAGTCGATGAAAAGATATTAAGTCAAAATCAGAGTGTGGGTTGGAGAATACAGAATTTTACAAATGTGTTGAAATACTGTTTATTCCACAAAAATAATTCTTTGGAGTGACCAGCAGTTGGAATCCTCAAACACTACATTCCGTGATCCATCATAGACACAATGATGTGGGGGCGTTTACCAATCTATGCTTATAAAGAATGATGTATTGTTCCAGTCTAATTTTGAAGTTGTGTTTGGGTGAAAAAGGGGCGGGCTAGGCGCACAGGTTGGGCGCCTCCATTTTTCTTCCATGAAATTGTGCTGAATGTTCCCGTATTTAACGCATTAAATGGAGCAGCTTCATTGAAAGAAATACAATATTTTTAAGTTGCTAATTCAAACTGTTTGTTCATATAAAAAAGTCAAAGTCCCTTAAATTTCAGATCATTGCGTACTAGTTTTGGTGTCTTTGATACTTAAAAGTTGATTGATGGAGAAAGGGACTGCACGCACTTGGTGGCTATTGAGGAGCAGCTGCACGGCCCTCGGTGCAGGTATCTTCCAGCACCTGTCTTTACATCAAGAACCCAGGCAGCTGCTCCAACTTAAACACCAGAGCATGTATCCACCCCACACTCCTCGGATATAGGTGTATGAGAAGATAATGTAAAGTTGTCCAGCAAAGGTGAAATATCCTTTCATCACTGCCTTTAAAAACAAAGTATAGAGGTTTATTTATTTGGTATTTTGTAAGACTCAACATGTTTCATGGATACTACAGCACACACCCAGAAATGGGGGAGGAGGATGGGCTAGCACACATCTACTCTACCCCCACTTAAAATTGAAAGACATTTAATAAGAGAAAGTCTAAAGATGCACTACTGCCATAGGTACCAGGAAGGTTGTTCATGATTCCAGAGTTGGCCATTGAAAGCCTTCCTGAACAAAAAGGTTTTGAGTGTGTTGCTCACCCGCAAATGGTTTGGTTCTTGTTGCATGCTTGGGTCACTTGCCCAAGTATGCCTTTCTGATGATGCATAAGAAATCGATGCAATACGTGATTAGGACCCAGTGCAGCTTGGAGGCACATAGAGATGTTATCTCATTTCCTGGGGCATTGGATCATGGGGGCTGCACTGTCCTGGACTGCCTGCAAGCATGCAATTTACTTGTTGGGAGACACCATAACAGTGTGTTGTAATAGTTTAATTTGAAGATCACCTCTTGACCTTGAAGATAATGTAGGACAGAATGATTTTGTGTAGCGGATTTAGGAGGAAATGGAGAAAATGGCATTTACCAGTGTGGCTGAAATATGAAAAAGTGACTCTGCTCTTAGATAACTCCTAGATTCTTTACCTTCTCAACCGTCAGGGGCGAAGTCCCCATTTCCTT
Source organism: Ambystoma mexicanum (assembly GCF_040938575.1). Lineage (NCBI taxonomy): Eukaryota > Metazoa > Chordata > Amphibia > Caudata > Ambystomatidae > Ambystoma > Ambystoma mexicanum. The sequence goes on along the minus strand of NC_090939.1, from coordinate 274,179,810 downwards.
GGACCAGATGATCGAGAGGATGTTCATCTGGGTTCACTGCAAGAAGGAGTTCCATTTTCCATGAATTAAGACTTAGGTGACTCTCTAATGTCATGTTCTGCCCCCTGATAGGCAGGCAGAGATGTGTTGTATGTCAGTATTAGAACATGACTAGAGGTTGAATCTAATCTGATCATCTCCCCCATGCATATTAAAGTCTAACTAGACGTTTTCAAATACTTGGAACAGGAGGAGGGTATAGACATTAAATAAACGTAGTAGTAAGCCGGATTCCTGGGGAACCACACATGTGAAATAGATTGCCTTGGATCCGAAGTAACTGCATTTCACCCTAGTGATGCGGGCCTTCAGGAAGGAGGTGATACATTTCAATTCTATATCTTTGATGCCAAAATTGTGCTTCAGTCACTGCAGCAGGATGGGATGATCCAAGTTGTCAAATGCCGCCAGTAAGTCCAGAAGTATGACTGCTTCTGGCAATCTAGAGTCCAAATCTCTTCTCTAGTGTCCATCGAGAAGCAAATGATGTTTGCTGTATTCTTAAGAGTTGTTTTGTGACTAATTTCTCAGTGAGCTTAGCTTCCAGTGGAAGGGAAGTGATGAGACAGTAATTGGAGAGGATAGCAGGCTTCTGTCTTGTTTCTTCAGTACGGTCATTATCCTTACTGGCTTGAGGCTGGACAGGACTCTTCTGGTGGGAAGAGAGGAGTTGCAGAAGGTAGTAAACTGATTGACCTGTGTCTGTCACCGTTGTTTCTGTAAATGGGCTGAGCAGAGTGTCGATTGAGTTTCGGATGTTTTTAGGAAGGTCAGGAATTTCAGCATCTTCTCTGCTCTGATAAGTTGCAATATTTTAAAGCTTGGAATAATTTTGCTGCAGATTGTAGTAGGAATTGCAATCTTTGTTGGTTCGATGATAAGACATTTTGATGTCTTCTTTCTTCATGATGAAGGTCACCATCTCATCTTCTAGAGGGTTCCATGTAATAATGTCTCCTGACAAAAATGACAGGGGGGGGCGCCCCCGCAACCCATGATTTTTTTTTTTTTTACAAGTCGAGCAGAGGACATCCCCGTAACCCGTCCCCATACATAATGTCACCATATATAATGTCACCAATGGCTTTTCCCGGCGATATGTATGGGGACATTATTACCTGATACCCTTGTATAGCTTAGGAGAGTTCCCAGGAAGATAGTTTGGGTAGGCGTAGTGTATTCATTGTAAATGGAGAATCTTTCTTTAGATGTATTATTAGCAGAACTAATGTGCTGTTTTAGGAATACTGCTTTTTTCCATTTGTGTCGCGGTAGTTACTACCGTGGCAGAGATATTTGACTTTCTTAGGCATTGAGTGGTTTGGATCACATTTGTTTGTTTTCTCCTTTCTCGCTTCATTATGGCCAACTGGATGTTGTTCAAGTTCTTCTGAGGTGATATTGTTCTTTAAGTAGTCAACGGGCTAAGCGGTCAAAGGTTTTAAAAACTACCACATGGTAGGTACTTCCGTAGTATAGCTTCTGAGTCGAGATTGGCATCTTGTAACGGCAGGTCAGATGAACATTGGTTTACAAAACGTTCCATTGATGCCTTTGTTTCTGGCAGGAGGGTTATGGAGAGACCTGGCAGCCCCAGAGTGTAACTTGAGTTGGATTTAAGAGATGAGAGCTAGCATTGTCTGAGGTAGCGATCAGACCAAAAAGTATGGTTCACTTTTAGATCATCAATTGTGCAGTTACATGAGGAAATGATACCTAACGTATTTTAATGTACATGCACAGGTCTATAGATGCTATGGATGTGTTGTGTAAACCTGCTGTTTATTGCCTCATATAAGTCTTGATTTGGCTTGTTCTCTGGAATGGAATACTTGTTCATTGATATTAGCCCCCCATCATCAAGATCTTATCCGGTTCGTGGCCAGGGCCAGGAAATAGTCCATTCTAGTTGGGGATTAAGGTCTGAGCCCAGGAGTCTGTAAGAGAGGATGAGCAGGATGTGTGTTGGAGTTAAATCATGTTTGATACCCCTGGACTTATTCAAGTTTAGGGCAAGGGGCACAGGCAAGGCTAAACAAGCCTCAACGCCCTCTATTGCATCGCAAGCAGCTTCAAACAAACTGAAAGGGGCACCTTGAGGTGAGGTGGTGCTCCATTTTAGCACTGACTGATTCTGTTTTGGCTATGTTGTCTCTGCAAGATTAGATAGATTTGCCACAGGACTCCAGCCATGAGGCCAGAATAGCTATAAAAGATTCTAGTCCATCAGACTCCCTCCTACCATAAGTAGGGAGTCTCTTACTCCATGTGTGAAATGGTATGTGACAAGTCCAACCTGATCTACTCAATAACCTACAACCTCAAGCTCAGTATGCTTTGAAGATCTGTATGCAAGGCAGCCATATTGGTACCCGGCCCAGACTTCTACATAGACACAGCCCCTTCGGTTACTTGCACCTCAGCCTCAGCACCTTCACAATGGCAGTTGGCCCTCGAAGGCTGCTTTTTTTTACCCCATCCAGATGCTCGTCACATCATCTGCTATAACATCTTCTTTCAAAGGCCTGATTAAAGACTTGCTCCTTCAGGCGAGCCTTGTGTCTCTGGCTCCTTCAGCTTCTCTAACAGTACAGCCAGCATCAGTGGTTGAACTGTCGTAGTCACCAGTGTCAGCGACTCTGCCAATCCTGGAGCTTCTACCTTCTCCAGCTTCTTTGCCTCTGGCAGAAATGTTGGTTGAGGTGCTGCAACATGTATTAGTTTCTGCAGTGACAGTGAACGATCAGGGTACTTCGACACCCTCGCCTGCAAAAGATAAAAGTCCCTGATAAAGATAAGACTCATTGGAAGAAGAGGACAATGCAGCCTCTTATTGGGCCTTTTTGCACAAGAGACTCAAATGGGTGACTGACATTTTTGGCCCCTCTGCTGTGGACCCTCCAACAAAGTCTGATGTGTTGTCTGTGTTGAGGGCCTCATGTCTGCAGATAGGTTGGAAATCTGCCATAAGAAAGATGTTTTGGCAGAGGCAAAGAAAATTTGAAGCAAGCCACATTTGGCTACTCCACCGAACCAAACACTGGAGTTTTGGAGTAAAGCGTTGTATAAAATGTTAATAAATACAAATATAAAAATACTGGATCTCCCATTTGCTGATTCATTGAAAGCACAGGGAGTACCTGAGGTTTGTGGTGGGCCAACATCACTACCAGTTCAAAGTCCTGCAATGTGGTCTTTCTTCAGCACAGACAGTTTTCATCAAGCTGCTAGCAGTGGTGGCGGGTCGCCTCAGGAGGAAGGGCATCCGTGTCTTTCCCCTCCCTGGATGACTGGCTTGTCCAAGCTCGCTCCCCAGATCCTGTGTTGGAGCATCTACTCTGCACATGCACGTCTATTGCCCAGTCTGGGCCTTTTCCTGAACTTCAAAAAGTCTCAGGTTTCACCATCCCAGAACCTCTGCTTTATTGGAGCAGTCTTCGACACTCACCTGGGCAGGCTTTCCCACCCAAGGACCGAGTGGAGAAAATCTTTCGGATGGTCAACGTCCCCCATTCTCAGGGACAAACCCCAGCATTAGCTTTCCTGCACCTTCTGGGCCTCAGGGGCTCCTGCATCCTTGTGGTGTCGGAGGTGAGGCTGCGCATCAGATCATTTCAGTGACTTCTTTGTTGCTAATGGCCAGGGCCACTTGTCAGACCTTTAACAAGTCTCAGAATCTTGTGTGGTGGGCCATACGGAAGAACTAGCCGAGAGGTGCGTTGCTTTGTCAACCTTGACCCCAGGTGATGGTGGTCACGGACGCATCTCTGACTGGTTGGGGTGCACCCATGTCAGATCTGATTATGAGTGGACTGAGGTTTCCAGCGGAGTCTGGGGACGCACAGACTTGCTGGAGCTGAGGGTGAGGTTGGGCCTGGTCACTTTTCTCCCCTCTGTGAAATGCAAACTGTGCTGGTCCTCACTGACAACACAGTGACCATGCACTAGCTCAACAAACAAGGTGGTGTGGGGTCTTTGCCTCTGTGCAGAGAAGCAATGCAACTGTGGTACTAGGCTTCGGAGAACGGTGTCTCTCTGACGGCAGCTGGCCGGAAGAGAGAATGTCACAGCACATGCCTTGAGCAGACAGACTTTGACCTCCCATTATTGGGAAAGCTGCCAGGAAGTTCGGGAAGAGATATTTCCCTTTTGGTGGACTCCTCAAGTGGACCTCTTCACTTCCAGTGTCAAAAGGAAATGCAAGTTTACTGCACCAGGGATTTTCCTTGTCACGAAGCTCTGGAGGACGCTCTGGCAGTCAAATGGACTTTCAACCTCTTTTAGGCATTCCTGTCATTCTGCTGGTTCTCAGGAGATTGCACTTGTTCAGAACCACGTTGATTCTGATCACTCTGAACTGGGTCCAGAGAACGTGGTATCCAGAGTTACTGGACATGGCCACCTGCACGCTCTGGCCCCTTTCCGAGGAGAGTCGACTTGCTATTCCACTTCGGGGGAGGGATGCAGGACCTCCCCCCGAACCTCAGCAGCCTTCATGCTTGGCTACTGAGTGGCTGAGGTTCAAGGAGTGGGACTTGTTGGATGAAATCTTGGATGTGCTCCTTTCAGTTGGCAGGCCTGATACGAAATCCATGTATGCCTGCAGGTGGCATACATTTTCAGTTTGGTGCTGGGAGAGTGATCTGCATCCTTTATTCTGTCTGCTATCCCCTGTGTTGGAGTTCATGCTGTCCTTGACTCAAGCTGGCCTGCAGATTGGCATTGTGAAGAGTTACCTCGCTGCTTTTTCGGTTTTCATGAGGTCCCTGGAACGGGTGTTTTTAACAATTCCCAATGTTATGCAGTTCTTCAGGGTTTGTGTAACTAGTTTCCTCCCTGCCTGTTTGTAGTTCTGCTGTGGGATTTAAATTTAGTTTTGACATTACTGATGGCTGCTCCGTTTGTGTCCCTTCATTCCTGTTCTATTGGATTACTCCTTCATTTTCCTCGTTGCCATCCTTTCGACAAGTGAGTTCCAGCCATTGTCTGTTTTACCTTACTATTTGTTTTTTTCCAAAGAGAAGGTGATTTTAAATGTGAGGCCCTCCTTTCTGCCGAAAGTGGTCTCAGATTGCCATCTCTTTCAGAAGATCCATCTTCCTGTATTTTTTTACTCCGCCTCATCCTTCCTAGGCAGAGGAATGGTTCCATCGACTGGGCCCAGTGCGAACCTTCAAAGTCTACGTCTCTCATACTAGAGAGGTGGACCCTAAAGGCCCTTTTACTCAAGGTAACATGTCGTACTATGGATAGGACGGAGAATAACTTCTCAAACTTAATAATAAGACCGACTCAGGAAGTTGGAAATTAACTCTGTTTTAATATCAATTGTCTAAAACAGGAAGTACAACGGACATCAATGTACGTCGCCCAGGATGATCTCGCAACATTTCATGAAAAACAATACATTTTGTACTAAAAGTTTGTCATAAGTGACGTCACACTACGTGGCAAATTAAGAAAACCTACGGGAGATTGTGGTTGCCTCAAGGGGCACGTCTAAGTATACTTTCTATATAGGATAGCATTGTGATTGGGTCTCTACAGTCCAGTCAGGTGGCCACCCATGCCTTTCCCCAGTGCAAGTCATAATACAAGTCATCTTTGACAGTAATTAGAAACACAACCCTTCATTGGCTGTTAAAATATAAGGCTCTTCGTGATACGGTCTTCTACAATTGGTTGGCATCTCATGTCCTTCTGGAACATTCGATGCTCTAGCATCACGTAAACTGGTACCCCAGGTGCTGGTGGGTGACTTTGACAGTATCTCCCCACCCAATTAGGCTGACAACTCTCATCACTCATGCCATCTGCCATTCATATTGTCTTTGGACTCGGCGTTGCAGCAGCTTCTCGTCTCTGGGAATATAAAGGAGTGTGTGCACTCGCTATCTTTAATCTGGTGCACCATGCTCATCGTCTATTTTCATCCTGAGCTCACGTGATCAGAGACCGTGAATTTGCTCATATTATGGTATTAAAATGTCCTTAATAAGGAAACTTGGCACTCGTGGCGTTATCTCCTTACAACTTATCAAGGGATGCCTCAGCTTCTCACGTTTTACTGTTCTTCGCAGCTGATAACCAGTTCTTTGCTGCTTTCAGTCTTTGACATCCAGCCAGGCAGCCTTTTTGGTCATGCTTTGAATTTGAGCCTATTCTTTGCTGCGACACACATAGCTTCCAATCAGTCTTCCTTCATGGAGACTCGCTTACTAAAATGTATCATCGAATGTTTAGAACTCTATAAACACATATGTTCGTGGCACTGCCTGCAGTCTATATACTACGTATAGCCAGCGTTATGATTTCTGCAATCTTCATTCCGCACATGAACGTCTTCTCGATCCTTTACTTAGCCATCAGATTCTATATCACCTATACATTCTCTGATCATCTTTTCCGATGCGTCACTCTCATTTTACGTGACGTCATCAGCTTCTTCTTTCCACATCTTCACACTTCTTCAGGCGCTCCTTTCAGGAGACCATCAGTCTTTTGGGGGTACTTCTCACAGGGTCTTCTCAATGGATACTTTGCTTCAAAGATTCTTTGTGGTATAGGTACCATTACTGGCGTTGCACATGTCGCAATTACCGGTTTCCAGTATATAGGCAAATTAGGGCTGGGACTTCCTGGAGAGGGATTGGTCTGCTCCTCTACACTCCCCCTCCCATCCCCCTCTGCCCTCTGGTCTAGTCATCGACCACTCCTTCACCAGTTTTCACATCTCGACATAAAAGTGCTTTTTGGGAGTCCAAATTTTCATTAATCCTTTCAGAGATCCTGCTGATTTTTCATGTTCATCAACACTCCAGGTCATGTGACTAGATTGTCCATTCGGGCTTCAGTAAATACATTGTCCCACATACTACTTGTGATTACTTGGATACAGGAACTTCATTCCCTCTGGTGCTAAGATACTGGCCTTTATGTAGTCTCCGATTTCTTCATCTGTCAACTCCTTGGGTCTGAATTCTGACTTGGCATCTATCATAATCTTAATTACTACAGCTTTCTTGCTATCTTTTTACACTGCGTAATCATTATCCTGATTACACAAAATCAAAACATCACCATCACGAGTATAGCTCCAAAGAGCTTGAACATATTCGCCATCCATTTTGGAACCCATGAGAAGATGGACGTGAACCAACTGTCATCTGCAATATCTTCTGTCTCATCTTTCATCTTGTTTTGCAGGTTTGTCAATAGTGTTATGGCCTCCCTCAATGTCGCATTTTCATGATCGTGGGAAGGTATTAAACTGCAACATGATCGCTCAATCTTGGCACAAACCCCTCCATCCATTGCTGTGATCCTATCAAGGACATATCTGTTCTGCAGGGTCATCAGCCATATGGCCCTCAATTCCTCCTTGATCGCATTAAGTCCCTTAATAGGGGTGTTGATCATCTGCAAGAGTTCCCATCTGGTAATCTGTCGCTATTTGGCATTGACCATCGTCTGCATCCCAGGCATAAAGATGGTCTGTCTGAACAACCTGTGCTCATATGTAATGGCATCAAAGGCTTCTATTGATTTTGCTGAAAAGTATTTCTCCCTTCTTGTCCAGTTGAGGAATCCTGATGATCTTCTCCTCCTCAAGTGGGCATCTGCTTTTGGAAATTCTACAATATTCAAGTCAATTTTAGGAATCACTAATGCTGGAACATGTATGAGTACCAAGGAACACGTCCCTCCCCAATACTTGGGCAACTTCATATAAGCTCTGGATCCACAAGCCCAATATCGGTCCATCAGGATGGCTGTGCCTACTCCCATTCTAATAACGTTGATTGTAATCTTGCAGCCTTTGTTTCTTCCCACATAATTCTTCCCCTTTCTTTGAAAGCACAATGTTGCAGTTATCAATGGAACCACCATCACTGGGCCGGATTCATCTTCTACCCATGTCAGTAGTCTGACATGGTTGTCCCAGGACTTTAAACAAGCATCATTCACTCTTTGTACTTCTGGCAAATATTCTGACTTCAATAGATGAGCTGTGCAGGACTTTAGTCCTCCTTCCCATCCTTTTGTGGATTGCACTTGTCCATAAAATAAAACTTGTGTTTGTTCCAAACTTCCAGGCCATCCTGCTACTTCTTTTCTATCAGGGCAATTCAGTCTCTTCATCTCTGCAACTACCTTCAACTAACTTCATGTTCCTTCTCGGGATATGCAAACATCTTGCATCTCCACGCAGGTTCCTTTTCCATCTGTGTAGTTTTGATATAGTCATCCTGGAATGGGAATGACCATTTTGATCTCCTTCGCAAGGTGGGCCAGCTTCCTTGAAATTGGCCTCTTGTCATGCATGCTGCAAGATGAACGAGACATTTGGCATCCTATTCCGGAATTTCTCTAGATATTAAAGTTTGTGTTGCGCAGACATAGCAACTCTCTTTAGATGTCTTCTCACCCATCTTTTTCATGTGCTGATACCACATGTTATTACCCAAGTGTGCTACACTGTCTAGATGAGTTTATCCAATCATTATCTTCCTCTGAATTTCTCTTCTCACTATTACCAAATCGGTGCTTAAATAATAATCGTGAAGTATATCATAAATAGTTCTCTCTCTGGGGAGAACTGTAGGAGTATCTACCTTAATGGAAGTGAATACATCAAGAGAAGTACTTGTAGTTGGAGGAATTACAGCAGTCGCTGTCTCATGGGGAGCATGTGTAAAATAGGGAATGCTAACCAGAAGGACACGGAGTATGGTGGCACACATAAACCAACATATCACGTTCCACCATTTGCAACATTCTGGATTTAGTTGGGCTTGCTCATTCTCTGAAATTGTACAATTTTCAAGATTCCTCATTATGCCTTTATATTACTTTAAGGAAGGAAACAACTTTTTTAATCAGGCAATTCAGGTATATCAGGTAGCTGCAGAATCTGTTCAATTATCGCTGTAAGCAGCCTCCTTATCCCAAGGCCATTTTTGGGGTCATGCAGAAAAGTATGTATATTGACACTACGCCCAACAAGAGCAGGATAAACCGCAAATAGGATGCTATGGGCATCATCGTTTGTCAAAACCATAGATTCAACCAAACAATTTTGTTGTACGAAAAGAATCAGCGTATTGCTCACATTCACAATGTCAACAACTTTCTAAAGTTCATTTTCAAAGAACTCTGTGGCTCAAGAAATGGATTTGCAGGCCTGCTATAATGCCTATAAGGAGTGTTCGTGAGAGCCACAGTCCAAGTGCAAATTTGCACTTTTTAATCAATACATTGGTTTATCGTCCTTCTTCCTCGTCATCGATCGGGTCTGCATGTGCTGAAATTGTTCTTCTTTCCTTGCTTCCGAATCGATCGTTAGGGGTGCGTCGGCCTCTCCAATGCAGGTTTTAACATCGCTTTAATGGATCCATGCTCTCCTGCCTTGAACCTTTACTGCAGAAGGAGTAATGTCTTCCACAGCAAACAGGCCAACGAATCTAGGCTCATGCCACTTTATGGTAAAGTTCTGAATTAGCACTGTGCCACCAATAAACATCCTGGGTGCTAATAGTAATTTAGAAACTCCGGCTGCTGAATGGTCTTCATCTGTGTTCTGAGACCGACCCCGCTGGCGCTTGAGTTGATCTGAAATGACAGAGATATTAGCAATCATACATGTTAAGTACTCATTTAATTATTTTCCTGACAGTTTTGCAGAACTCTGGGAATCAATTCTGCTCCTCGATGGATGAGGTAAAGGCATTCTCATTCGTCTCCCTGTCACTAATTCGTGGAGTGTTAGGTGATGGTCCGAACCAGGCTTATTCCTTAGGGCATATAGCGCTAAACGCAGGCAATATAGCCATCCCTTCCTTAGTGACAATTTTAACTTGGCGACTCTCTCCTTTAAGAGGCCATTGAGTCTCTCACATATCCCATGGCTAATGGCAGTTGTAGTGCCTTAATAAGCCTGTCCAATAGTGATGTGTGTTGCACTGGAGTGCCGTCCACTTGGAGGTAGCCCCTCCTTTTCCAACATGCTGACCCTGCGTGCACAGTCAACGTCACATAGGCAAAGTCACTGTATATCGTCACTTCCTGTCCTTCGTGTTTTTCAAGTGCCACAATAAGAGCTACCGATTCTGCAACTTGTGCTGAAAAGTGAGATGGTAGTCTTGCACACAACCTCAAATTCACCATTTGCTCTATGCCTCACTACAGCTGCGCCAGAATGCTTTTTCCAACTTATCTGATCAATTTTCGACGAACCATCAATAAAGAGAATCTCCCCTCCTGACAATGCGTTTTCCTTAACGCGTAGTATGTTATCATAAAACTCCTTGTAGTTCGCACAATGATGCATATGCTCATCCTCAGTCACTAGCTCAGCTACAAATGTGGCAGGGTTCACTATTTTACATCTAACAATTTTAATCGCTGGATTAGATATAATAACTTTGTACAAGGAAGCCCTCTGAGATGTCAATATACCCTTAGGTTTCTCCAAAATGGCAAACAAAGCATGCTCTACAAAAAGTGTCATGGAACAACCCATTACAATGCTTGCAGACTTCTCAATTGCGAATGTGGCTGCTGCCAATGACTGTTCGCATGGAAAATGCCCTTTCATAACTGGGTCTAGCATCCCACTGTAATATGCCAGGGGTTTGTACACTAATGTAGTTCTCTGTGCTGGTACTCCTGTCATAACTGTCCCATCAGTGTGTGAAAATAAAAATAATTTGTCAGCATAATTGGCGATTCCTAAAGCTGGATCCGTACAAATTGCCTTTTTCAACTCTTCAAATCCTTCCTCTCCCTTCTCAGTCCATTCTATTTTCTACTTATTTATCTCTGCTTTCTTTAAAGCCTGTAAAAGGGTTCTTGTGTATGAGCTATAGTCAAACACCCACGCTCTCACATAATTAGATAATCCCAAAAATTGCTGCATCTGCTTTACCGTGTACGGTATTGCAGTTTTCATAATTGCTTCAGCTCTTTCAGGTGTCCCCTTCTTTCCCTCATGTGAGATTAACTGGCCTATGTATAACACCTCTTCTTGGCAATACTGTAACTTCTCTTCATCTACTTTGTATTGCTTGTCTGCAAGGATAGTCTTTAGTTGAATCGAATCTTGAATCTTGCCTACCCTCATCTTCTGTTATGCTACAAATCAGAATATCATCTACGTACTGTATCACAGTACTCTTCAAATCGATATTGCAAAGGCCCATCTGCAGGACTCTGTTGAAGATCGATGGGGACTCGCAGTACCATTGGGGCAGCCTAGTATGTTTCTGTCGAATTCGGCGAAACGTAAAGCAAGTCTTTGTGCAACAGAATTGAGAAGAACGCATTCTTCAAGTCAATCACCATGAAATATCGTGCTTCTACTGGGATACTACATAATATCATCGCTGCATTCGGAACTAAAGGAACCTCGGCCTCTACAATCTGGTTAATCAGTCTCATGTCTTGTATGAATCTCCACGACCCTCCCTTTAATTTTTTCACATTGTACACCGCGGTATTAAATGATGACTCTGATGGTACCAAAATACCTTGCTTCATCAATGCTGAAATAGTCTCACAAATGCCCTTGTCTGCCTCTCGAGACATTGGATATTGCCTCACCAGAGGTAAAATTGCTTCTGGTTTCAGCTTTATTTTAACCTTTCCCACTCCCTTCAATAGGCCTACATCATAAGGGCCGCTAGTCCATAAAACACTTGGCATCTTTTCCAAGTTTTCGTCAAAGAATGCTGGACGCTGTCGCATTTTTGCCATGCGCTTGTCATGGCCACTGATCATGGGCCAGTTACTTCACATCCTGCAGGGTCCCAATGGACCCGGTCTTGGCGCCTATGGCACCAAGCTCATTACAAAGTGTGCTCTGGACACAGAATGGGGAAAGCATGTGCATCTAGCCTGGGCGGGTCCCTACCAATGCATGGAAGGCACGTGCAGAAGACGGGAGGAGTGGCAAGGTGGGGGCCACAAGGTGGGGCCTAAGGGGAGTGGCTGGGCCAGGCTATATAAGCTGGCCCTACCCGCATGCTAGCGCTTCGCGTTAGTCTTCTAGAGCAGCGTAACGCTTAGCACCGTTCAGAAGACTCTTACCTGATTCAGCCCGAGCATCTTCAGTCTCCAGAACCCTCCAGCACCTTACCTGAATTCAGCCACGCCATCACTGGAAGCATTGCTATCTGCTTCCCTCTCTGCAGCTACTGCATGCATCTTACCTTGAGGTCCTCCACACCATCGCTGGAAGTTCAGCTACCTGCTTCTAACTCTGAAGTCTACGCGCGCATCTTACCTGAGTTAGCCACACCATCGCTTGAAGAACTGCTATTCGCTTCCGACTCTGCAGCAGCTGCACGTATCTTACCTGTCTCCTCGGATCCTCTGCGGGTGCCGCCTAGCATCCTTACCAGTCCCGAACTCCCATCAACAGGTGACCTTCTTCCGACGCAATATCCTCACGGATCTTCATCTTCGGCAGCCTGCAGGAGTTCGGAAATCGCTCACCAGCATACACCGACCAGCTGCACCTGCAAAGGGAAAGGGAAAGAGAAACACAAGGTCAGCAATTGCATAGACTTTAACACGCTAAGCAGCTCAACTCACGAACGGGTGTGACTTCTGAAAAGTCTACTTACCACTAGTAGGTCCTCCAGAATAGACATTTTTTCATCATCACGCGCTTCTGGGTCACCTTCATACCTGAGAGAGAGAAAGGACAATATAAGATTACGGACAATAATCATTGGGGAAAATTATCATGAAGAATACGGACAATAATCATAGTTATAAAAACCCACCTTCAAGACGAAATGGTTGCAGCTAGTCTGGACCTCCACGTTGAGGGCCAGTGATGCAACTAGGTCCATCCACAGCGCCCCTGCTGAAGAAAGCAGGACGGAGAGCTCATCCTTGTATCAAAACAGGTGAGCTTGCATGGGCAATCTATTGCTCACTACTTTCTGGCACAAAAGGGTTGAGGGGAATCCCGACGCCACCACGCCATTCTTACAGTCTCATCTTCTCTCAGGAACAGTGCCAGCATCCTGAGTTCTCGATAACGAAGCGGCTGGGGGAGAAAGTCGATCCAAGGGAGCCAGGTCCTGGGAGGGCTCCAACCGTGCCCCAACATCCCCACAGAGAAAGGTGGGCGTAACAGCATTGTGGGATCTCTATTCAGATCCAATACGTAATGCTCCTAAAGAACACCACTTCATCTGCTGGATCGAATCTCCAAACATGTCATCGTCAGTGACGTCAGTCAATCTGCACTCTTCCCCAATGGCAATCGCTGTTCTCCATGGCCTACGCTCATCATCGAGCAGTACCATTTCCCCTCGTACTATGGCTGCATCTAATTCTAAAGGAATAGTCTGTCCCCCTCTTCGTCCATAGGTACCTGTGGTCTAAACAGGAATTCATTAGGTATCCCATAGTCCTTCCCACTAAGCCAGGTAGCCATGTTAATGGAATGCTCACCCCATAAAGGAACATATCGGGCTCCATCGGCAACCCTTGCAGAGCCATTTGCCCTGTAAATGCCAATATGAACTCACCTGCGTTCATATAGTGTATTCCTGGAGTGGAACACACTATGCCTTCATCAGTAAAAGAAATCATCATATTAAGTTTTGGCATTAAGTCTCTTCCTAGAATATTAGCTGGTGTCTGCCGTGAATACAACAATGGGACAGCCATATCACATTCTCCTATAGAGACTGGTAATTCATCAGTAAAAGGAACTCGATTTGTAGCTCCAGAGAATCCCTGAGCATTCATGCCATTTCCCGACATTGGGGATTTTCCCTCTCATATACATGAACAAGTAGCCCCAGTGTCAACTAAAAATGAAAAGGATTTGCCTCCTATCGTCACATCTCTTGAGGGTCTGGTGTCACGGATAGTACTGTACACATCAAGTCGCCCTGTGAGCTGTCCTATTGTGGATACATATATTCCCCTGTACCTGTAAAAGGATTCCCTCCTACAATTGTGACACCCCCTATTCTAGGCGACAATAACTGCCCCGCGTTTGCGTTCTGCTGTATCTGCATGGGGCGTGCTACGACTGCCTTTGTGGTGGGTTCAATGGTGCTTGCTGTAATTGCTGCGGTTGCTGTGGCTGTTGTTCTTGTGGTGCTTGTGCCTGATACACTGTCTGATCTTGGACAAATCCATCCCTAGCCTGTGAGCTATATGCAGGAGGATAAGCTGTCCCCCCCTCTTGAGTATTGACCATTTTGTATATACCCTTGGCTCCCACATGTGCGCTAATGTTTCCTGTCATTCCACATGTCCAACATATGGGAGGGTTTTGTCTAACTATCCCTCCTTGGTTAAATCCTCCTTGCACATTCTGATCGCCCTCATTCTGTCACTTCTGAAACCCAACTTGAGTGTTTTGAAATCCACCCCTTCATCTGTAACCCATGCCTCTAACTCGTGGTATAAACCCACTTCCTCCTTGATTCATTGGGTGCCGATTATTCACCTGCGATGTATCCACTGCTTGCTGTACTACTAGCCCTTCTCCACGTGTTAATACCGCTCCTTCTATGGCACATTTTGACAGTTTTTTTCTTGACTAACTTGGCTTCCTCAATTTTTCTAGGATCGTCTTTATTTTTATTTTTCTCTTATAACAGCCGACAGTGATGCACTATAGTCAACTGTATTTCAGGCTACGGTTTTGCTTCCATCCCCACTAACTTCTTAAATTGCCTTTGTACTGACTCAGGCAATCCCTGACACAGAACGTGGTAAAATACCGCCACTGTTTTACTCCACGGCTCATGCGTTTCAAGAGACGAGCACTCTTGAATGTCTTGAATGTAAGAAAGCAGATCTTCATCTTCTTTCATTTTTCGTGTCATAATCGCTCCCATATCTGACATATCAGGATATTGTACTCTAAGGGCTCTCCAAACATCTGCCCTACTGTTATTAAATGACGCTCCATTGTGCATCGTGTTTTGTGCCATGACACTCGAATAACCTGCTCTCATCCAAATATCATCTGCTCTTTCCCCAAGAATAGCTGCTAGGAGACCCTTGATATCCCCTATTGCCAAGATATTTCCTCCGGTCATTTTTTCTAACTCAAAAATCAATTTTCCTGCACCTGCCGTTAAACTGGGGAGTTTGCACCTTAAATTATCCATGGCCATGTAATATACTTTGGTCTGGCTCCTCCCTTTTCCGATTAGGCAAACTGCGTTAATCCTATTCCGCAATCTGCTCCCATCATTTGCCTATCCATGGTAGGAACAATAGTTCCTGATCACCTTCTTCTTGGTAATGACCTCAGCCTGCTCACATATGGCTTTGGCTCCCTTCCCGCTATATGATCGTCCTCTAGGACGTTCTGGATATGTTACAGGATCTTTAGGTTGTTCTAGATGAAACCATCTTACTCTCTTGTCTGTCTGCAGACATCCCTCGGGACTGGACACACTTCCTATCTCCTCCCCACGGAAGGTCTCTCTCTCTCTCTCCTCGTCTGACATATCTAGCCCCCAGCTAGTATGGCTCTCCTCTCTTTCGCCCTTATCTAAAGTCAACATGCCTAAGGACAAAGCTCTATTCTCAAAACTGAATGGGTCTCTTTTTTCGCTTCTTGATTGGAAGACCAGGGATCGATCTCCCTTCCCTCGGCTTGCCGATTTGCTACCTTCTCTTAAATCCTGATGGGCTTTATCGATCCTATCTCCGATGCTCCCTATATCGAAATCCTCATCTAATCTAACTTTAGATGGCCCGGACGTTGCTCCCTGTAACGGAAAGGACTCTTCTATGTCACTCCATTGTATCACTGGACTTGGCTCCATTAATACATTCTGAATGCGATCAATCTCGCGTTCTCCTTGTCTCCTTTTTCATTCTAATTCTTCATCTAATTCTCTCTGCTTTCCTGTCTCCCATCTAGCTCTTTCTTCTTCCTTTCTCACTTCTTCTCTCCTTTCCCTGCTCTTCTTTCTCCCTCTTCCTTTTGTCTCTGTATCCTCTTATTGCTTTCAGTGCTTTCTCTTCTTTTCCTATACTGTCTATCCTGTTCTTCCATTGTTCTCTGTCTGTTATCATACTTTCTTTGTTCCTCTCCTCTTTTTTCTTTCTTTTGTTGCTCCTCCTGATACAGCTGTTCTCGCTGCTGTCGGCTCTTCCTTTTCTGCTCATCTTCCTTTAATCTCTTTTCTTGTTCCCTGTCTTTTCTTTCTTGCTCGTCTCGATCTTCCCTTTGCCTAACTTCCTCAATGCTTTTCCCATCTAGCTTAAGCAATATCTGTCCTCCCATCCATTCATTCTGTACAAGCGTCACCTCGTCAGCTTTCTCCTTTTCTTCTTTCCATCTCTTAATCTCCCGATCTATCACTGTCGATTTGTTTGATCGCTCACTTTTCTCTTCCCTGTTTTGCAAGATCTCTCCCCTCTGGACTATCGTCACTGTTATAAGTAGACGGTTTGTATGTTGGATTACTATACCCCATCGCCGCTTTCAGTTCTTTTATTGGATACAACCCTGCGCTTTCTGTACTAACGCTTTTTACTTCAAGTGAGGCAAGGGGAGCACAAAGCTAGACACCTTCCTCTTTACACTGATTAAGCATCCAATCCTCCGGTGGTGGATCCTCTCTCTCTTCCTGATACATCATCCAAAGCTCTAAAATAGCTAACCTCTTCTCTAATTTCTTTCCTGTGTACTGAGCGTGCAAGTATGTGGTCATGTGTTGCAATGCCGCTTTTGCCAAAGATCCCCCTTGTGGCCATGGCATGAACATCTTATCTGCCATGCCTTTCACCCATTTTGCACTATATTGTTTTAGCTTGGGCACGTGTTTTGGCAAGGTTTTACACAAGTGCATCACAGGAGTAACATCTTCCACTGTGACAAGTCTCAATTGACTATCAATACTTACCAGTGCTTTAAAAAAGTTGCATTTATGAAAACAACAAATATGAGCGCACTCCAACAAATCGCAGCCCAAAACCTCTATTTTCCAATAGTCTCAATCTAGCTTTAAGTCGTTACCGACAAATTTTCTTAGCTGGATACTATATTTTCTCAACCTTTCCTTAGTTTTCTTTACTTTCTTGCTGCTCTTTGACACTTCAATATAACAAAAATACAAACAGACATAGTAGTCGACTCTTCACATTAATCCTCAGCGCTTTTTCCTTGTCTCTGCTCCTAAATATACCCCACTAGGGCTTTAAGTCATTATTTTACAGGGATCTATCCTCTGCGTAGCCTAGATCACTTAGACTGAAGTGTATATTAGCTTCTTCTGAAATTCCCTTGAACCAGGACTCCTTGGGCTTATCTCCTTATCTATATACACAAAAAACAACACTCATTACTTTTCTTACACTATTTTCTAAGTCGCCCGTTACTTTTTAACTACCACAATCCCATCTCCTCAATTTGCCATTCCCCTTAGTCTACTCGCCATTCGCTCTTTCAGCTCAAGACCTTCGGTATCGACTCCCTTCTCCAATCAACCACTTTCCCCTTCCTCCGCTAAGCGCCTGTGGAAACCAGGAGGGATTGAGTCAAAGAGTGGCCCGCCCCACCTGTATCGATTTTCTTGCAAGAATTCTATATCGGCCGCTCTCCACAGGAAACCTTGTGATCTTCCGGCTAGATGTCGAAGGGCACTCGATCACCCGAAGCACTGCAGTCCATAGGTCGATGGGTCTTTACTTCAACCATCTGACATGCTACCACGTGAACCCTAGATGCTCTTTTACTTAAGGTAACATGTACTATGAATGGGACGGAGAATAACTTCTCAAACTAAATAAGACTGACTCAGGAAGTTGGCAAATAACTCTGTTTTATTATCAATTGTCTAAAACAGGTAGTACAACGGACATCAACGGACGTCACACAGCATGATCTCGAAACATTTCATGAAAAGCAACACATTTATACTAAAAGTTTGTCATAAGAGATGTCACACTACGTGGCAAATTAAGAAAACCGTGGAGATTGTGGTTGGCTCAAGGGGAACGTCTATGTATATTTTCTATATGGGATAGGATTATGATTGGGTCTCTACAGTCAGGTGGGCACTCATGCCTTCCCCTAGTGCAAGTCATCTTTGTAACGCTCACCTGGTATCCACGGGGATGTCACTCATCCTGTTCTGACCTCTTACGACCTCAAACCCCTCCCTGGAGTCTACTCGACTGGAGACTGGGCCTGAAACACAGTATTGGAAGAGTCCCTATTGTCTCTGTGTGCTTGAACCCCTTCTTCTCCGGGGTCCAACCCTTCCCTTTGATACACAGCTCACCTTGTTTTCTTAGAAAGTGTGCTCTCTGTCCTGCTTTCAGCGCAGGGGCGTGCTGATTGATGCAGGCTCATTGCTGACTAGTTACTTCACTGGCAAGAGTCCGACAGGTAAGTATAATGAGTCTTTTGAACAGTTCTCCAACTTAGTTCCTTTCCTTCCTTAGATGATGGCCGGCGTCCGGGGATGGCAACGTGCTGTTGAGATGAGTAGCGCTGAAGGTGAGTGAGAGCGCGATGCAACCCTTTCGTATTTGTATTGAACTGAGTTATTTTTCTGTGCCTTTTAGGTGCCGCGACGTTTTCAGCGTGGATGCCGGTTATGAAGAAGAAATGCGGTGAGTAAGCGTGGTATGCGACGCCTCTAGATGTTTCCACGCTAAACTAGAGTGTCTTTTCCCTCTTGCAGATGGATGAGAAGTTCCGGAGACAGAGTTCCCCCAGAGCGGCTGGGATTCAGGTAAGCGTTTGAAGCTCGTACAGTCTTTAAAAATAAGCGAAGATTTGCTGAATGCTTATTAATACCTTTTTTCTGTTCTTTTCCCTTTTCCTTAGGAAGCGGCGTGCCGGGATGGGAATGACACCGCCGAAGATGCCCGCAGAACAGAAGGAGCGATGAATGATGGGCAGTAGCGCCGCAAGGTAAGGCTGTTCCTAACGGTGTTCTTGTTCTTGCAGGAGCTGAGCACAGAAGGAAGATGCAGGCCTACTGGAGACCGATCTGAACACGGTGAGTGTCACGCTGCAGGTGCAGAAAACACAACGCATGTTTCTCAGCCTGGGTGTGGTTTAAATAGTCTTTGGGTATCCCAGGTGTATCTGGGCTGAACCACACCCAAAAGACTAGACTGCACATGCAGTTCTGGGAACCGAAATATGTGGGGGCATCCATCTTGTCCCCATCAATGCACTATATGTCCAATCCCCAATGTTATCATATGGGAGTGAGTGAGTCTGGTGCCACAAGCGCCAAGTCTGACTCCAAGTGGGTCTTTGGAGGGATGGAGAGGCCCTTGAGGGCCATGTTGGTGATCATGGCCTGGCTCCAGCCTGACATCTTGGAGGGCTGGGGACATGAGGGGCAGGAATCATGACAATCTTTGACAGTAATTAGAAACACAACCCTTCATTGGCTCTTAAACTATAAGGCTCTTCGTTATACAGACTTCTACAATTGGTTGGCAAATCGTGCCCTTCTAGAACATTTGATGCTCTAGCACCACGTAAGCTGGTACCCCAGGTGCTGATGGGTGAACTTGAGCGTATGCCCCCACCCAATTAGCCCGACATCTCTCATCACTCATGTCGTCTGCCATTCATATTGTCTTTGAACTCGCCGTTGTAGTAGCTTCTCGTCTCTGGGAATATAAGTGAGTGTGAGCACTCGCTATCTTTAATCTAGTGCACCATTCCCATCGTCTGTTTTCATCCTCAGCTCACGTGATCAGAGACCGTGAATTTGCTCATATTATGGTATTAAATTGTCCTTAATAAAGAAACTTGGCACTTGTGGTGTGCTCTCCGTGCAACTCATCAAGGGATGCCTCAGCTTCTCACATTTTACTGTCCTTCGTAGCTGATAACCAGTTCTCTGATCCTCTTCATCAACTGTGGTAGGCTTCTTGCATAAAGCATGCAAAAGTTCTCCTGTGTGAGAGAGCTGGCAAGATAAGGTGAGGGGGCTGTCAGTCCCTTATTCACATTCCTGCAGGATCACGAAGAGATCTGAATATGATGACGGAGAGACGCCAGAAGACTACTGCAGGATCTAGCATTGGGTCAGTCAACTCTCGCGTTGCGAACCTTCAACTTCTGTTAAGCAGCAGAGACCTCTGCAAGGTGTCTCCCTCCTCTATAGTTACAAAAAAAATACAAAGGTGTTCTTAATGGATAATATTTGTAATCAAAATTACATCGTATAGATTTTATCTTAACTAATAAGGGTGTTCTATGTAGTAGCATCATTAAATGCTCATGGGTTATCGCATTTCCAGAGTCGTCGTCACATGCATCATTGCATTTTCTCTATAATCCCTAAACCCAGCTTTGGTCCGCTGCAAGGGCTTCCATTGGACCTGGTGGCTGGAACCTTTTATGTGCATCTTCAGGGATTTGCTGCAACGCTGGAAACCCGCTGTGCTGACCTTCACCAGAAGAAGAGCCTGTCGAGAGAAAGTCCAGCTAAAGAGCTGCTAAATTCCTCCTGACCCTGCCCAGGGTCAATGCAAGACGTGCATCAGTCAAGTAGTCAGTGAGGCTCTCTTCTTTGTCGATCCAGAGTGTGCACCCCAACTGTTCAGGGTCTCCAGGGGAGCCAAAAGGCAACCAGCAGTGATCAACGTTGAACCTGTGACCCTGCTTGACGATGATGGTGAGGCAAGTCATTCCAACCGATTTAGGGACTGATTCATGGAAGTGTTTTATATTGGCTCAATTCCATAAGAAAACGTTCCATGAATCAGGCCCTCAGTGTTGCGTGGAACATTTTCTACCAATCTCGTGGTTCAGAAACCCGAGATCCCTTATGTCCATTGGGTGCAAAGTCCTACTTACCTAGCGCTATCCAGGGCTGGCACAGGGCGATGGTGCCCAGGACAGTACTTCTGGTGGGTCATCCTTTTGGACCCCAGGGGTGGTAGCTGCTTCCCAGAACTCTATATCCTAGTTTAAGTCCCACCTTTGTACGGATCTGTGTGATCACTATCAATATAAAATACAGAATGCAAAAATGCCAATTATGTTATTTATTTCTTTTGCCCCGATTCGCACAATTATATGCGCGGGGAGACCGCCACAGCCCCCTCACACCCTCTTTACATAATTAATTACCCTTAACGACCCCCCGAATATAATTATGGCAAAAATCTGAGAGAAAAAAAGAGACATTTTTGCATTCTGTATTTTGCACTAAAGCACTGATACCCCGCTGTACAACTTCTTTGTGATCTAAACGGACTGCCGTCTTTGTCTTGGACTCCTTAGCTGGGTGTCCTCTCCTAGGCTTCTCACTTGTGACTCTCCGGAATCTTTGTGGGTCAGCTAAAAGACTTTCAGAAATGCTTTATGTACAGATGGACTTCTGAAGTTTTGTGTATTGTTTTGAGTGACTTATAAATAAATCTAATGCCTGTGCTTTGAATTGTTCCGACAACTCTCCCTTTGCTTTAGCTAATGTATGTTATTGTTAATAAGTTCTTGTGATATTAGAGTAGTGTGCAACCCACAGTGGGTTGCCCAATATTGAGCTATATGTGTTTGTATATGGTTATAGATCTATTAATAACAATAATAGCGCATGTGCGCACCTAACACTAATAATGAGAAATGTCGTAACCAGTAGTTAACAAGCGATCGTAAATTGGCACGCTCATCCAGAATTTATAAGCTAATCTCAAGCAATCGCATTGGCGATATTTAGATATATAAATATAGAACATGTTAGCACTGTTCTACAGCTAGCATATATACTTCAATATGGATGTAGCTTGAGAAGGCAATCAGCCGGCACCATAGCGATCACTTGACCGCAACTTTCTTTCAAAGCTTGAGGGAGGAGCCAGCCGCGCTCGGTGGCTTGTTTATATATACCTGTTAGTGTTTAATGTTTATGTTGATCAAGAACAGCCTGACGAATCCCAGTAAACGGGCGGAACGCGTGGCGTTAGTCCACCCAGGAGGGTGAGTGTCTTTTGAGAACTTGTATGTCATGTGAGTAGCAGCATTATTTGCCCCTGTTCGCATTATATTGTGTGTTGCACATTGCAATTTAAATAAAAACCATTTAATTTTAACCAACAGGTAGCAGGGTCTTGTGTGCTTGGGCAATTGTACACATGCTCTCTATGGTTTAGTGTCGTGTTACAACCATAGGAAGAGTGTGTCACTTGTGTATGTATACACTGAAACACTTGTGTATGAGCGCGATACAAATAAAATATATCATATGGTTATTTTTAGTTAACTTTGCGTGTTCATTAGTGTAGTTTCATAACAAATGAGTGTTATAGTTGTACTTACCTGTGTGGATCTTTTTATTTACTATTTCTGTAAAGTGTAATACCCATCAGTGCCGTCTTTCACTTTAATTCAGCCTTAGTGCTTGGCCTATGCTACATTAAATGTGTGGTGTGATGAATCCTACAGAGTCACCACTGATTCCCTGGTGATGATCTCCTCACACGTGGCCAAGAGACGGCAGCCGCTACCTGACCCTGTGGGTGGTGGTATGAGGGGCGGGGGTCATGTGGGAGGGGACAACTATCGGGAGGAAGTGATGACTCCCCTAGAATAGGTACAGTATTCGCCCCCTTTCTGAAAATCTTATCCCTAAAATACTGATGGCATACTGTCAATCTGAGCAAAGACCATTGCACATAATGCTCACTTAACATCTCCTGTTTATGATGGTTTTGATTTAAACAGAAATCCAAAGCAATGCAACTTTAAAGATCACAATGCAATGGATTCCAACTCCCATAAAACCTCAAGTACTGGGACGAGGAAGAAGGAGTTAATGTGGATCAAAAGAAACGTCAAGCAAAATGTGCAGCTAGTTGTGATGGAAATCACCTGTGCGGGACATTTAAAAATGGTGTGCCTCTTCAAGTAAACAGTGAAGGTGGAGAGGAGAGCTGCAGAGTGAGCGAACCGAGAAGCAGAACCGAAAGCAGACACCCCAGAACAGACTGTGCCGAAGGAGGCAGGCGCTTCCTTCCAGCAGGAGGACCGCTGGGCTGCCGGCAACAGCGAAGATGATGTTGGGGACGCGGTCGCAGTGAAGAGCAGCAGTTCAACTGGCAGGCCGAAGGAAAAGCCGACGGGAGAACCGCCAGGGTGTCTGCAGAGCGGGAAACGCTTTCCTGAAACCAGGACTTCACTGCAGCCATACGCCACGGGTAGGAAACACCAGCAAACATTGGTGAGCCTGCCCAGAGGCATTAGGAACCTCGCGGTGTACGGACAGGCGTACAAACCATTGAATACTTGTTTTGAATAGCTGCCAAGTAATATAGAAGTTGAAAGACAGAGTTTACACAAGTCTCCATACATGAAATGTCGATATGTCGATATGTGGAAAACTGGATTAAAAGTTGGCATACGCAATTGAACACTAATGAAGTTGAAAGGCAAGATCTGTACAAGTCTTCATATATAAGATGTCAATATGGGGAAAATTGGAATAAGTATTGCCACAAGCCAATGAACACTAATAACAAAGTTAACAAACAAAACTCAAACAAGTCTCCATACATGAAATGTCAATATGGGTGAAGTTGGAACAATTAAAAACTGAAGCCAATAAACACTGAAGGGACTACAACTGTGTTATACTTAACGAGAAAGAGAACTAAAAGATAAAGAGCAGGTTATAAGAAGGCAGTGAGCCTTTGGAGGAAAGATATCTGGCAGGAGAGTATACAAGGGGGATTTTCAAAGCCAGGGGGGATTCCTAGCAGGAGCATACACCAGGTAATCGATCTAGAGTAAATGAAAGGAAAAGACATTGTTAAAAGGTTCCTGGCAGGAGAGTATACCAGGAGACCAACTTTAAGAAAGCGTTGTGTAAAAGAGACATTTTTACTATTAAGGAATTAATGCTTGGAAGAGACATGTACTCTTACGTCCCGTCCCATTTCCTCCATACTGCATGGGCGTCCCTTCCAAGGGACGGGAGACTGAACCTTTTTCACCAGAAAAAACCTTCTTCCCCTTTAAATTTAGAGGCGCGCGTGGGTGCGGCTCAGGGTGTTAGGCAGAATCCAGTGCAGTTCCCTTAGGGAGCTCTACACCAGATTAGGACTACAGGTGAGAGCAATAAATCCCCTTTGGTATCAGTCTGTACCACAAAGATTTAGTTGGTAGCTGTCGCTGAGCAGTCAGACTTATCTCAAGAGGGAGATGAGCAGTATTCAGGGTTTACACAATAGGCCCACTAGACTATGGCACAAGGAAACACTGACCAATGCTTGTAGTTAAAAAGTAAATATATATTTATTTTATACACCTCTAATCAAACACATCTATCACAAGTATCAAGCAAGTTAAATTAAGTCAAGGAAAAATATACACACTCCCTATATAAATTGCAGACCAAGTGAACCAGAGTGAAAACTGAGCAAAACGGCACAGTTAAAACTATACACAAGGGAGGTTCTGACAATTTCTCGCAAGGGAGGGAAAACACAAGTTATTCAGAAATAGCTTCTTACACACCCTAGCAACACTTCCCATTAGCTTGTGACCCAGTTAGAGCAAGACACTGCATCAGTATAAGCAGTACTTAAATGAAAACTGAGCAAAATGGCATTTCACAAGATTCAGCAGTGGGAAGGAAAGGGTAGTTATAAGAAAGGGGTGCACCACACAGTTCGAATGTAGAATCCACCTCGAGAAAGAAGATCTAACAAATATGTCCAGAGTCAATAGGCCTGTGCCAAAGTTGGTGGTACAGGGCAAGGGCCCAGGAGCAAAATGTTCTCGTAGCTGCAGTCAAGTCTTTGGTTAACGATATTTGAAATGGTGGTTGCAAGAGTTGAAAAGACAATGTTAAGAGAAGGGGGCGGCCAGCCCAACAGGTAGGTAAAGGATTTTAAACACCTTTAGCACTACCGCGAAGAAAGGGCGGCCTGGCGGAACAGTGTACTTTTAAAGTGAAGAAGTGGCTCCTGCGGTGGCGGTTGTTCCTGATAGTTCCTGCAGTTCGAGGGGTCCAGCAGAGGAAGAGAGGCTCTCGACGTGGAGGAAGATTCGTGGTACTGCACTACCCAGGGTTGAAACCAGCCGCGGTGCTGCCAAACAAAGTTTAAAAGGTACGCTCCTTTTAATCGCGGTCCGGGTCGATAGCTGCTTGGCTATCCGGCCTTCAAGTGCAGGGCACACGCGATTCGACCACTGCAGGTTCGGGAAGGCGATTGGCAAGCTGGTTGGCCCCACCAGCTCAAGGGAAGAAGGCTCTTTCAGATGAAGATCTCCTCTCGTCATGTGGAGAAAAGTGGTGAGAAGCTGCAGCAGGGCTTCACCGGTGGTTCAGTCGTTGCAGGTGTCTTTGGCTTCTCTCTTCTTCGGCTTCTTAGTTCCAGTGGCGATGTCTTGCTCTTCCAGTCCTCAGGACCCTGCATTTATGCAAAAAGAGCCCCATTCATACAGTCTAGCTGTCACTCACACAGTGGAGTGGTCATCTTGGCGGGAGACCCTCCAGCCTATCAGGATAGAGTGTGACATGGGTTGCGGAGGCAACCCTGTCCAGGGGTCCCAATCCCCCTCCCATACAATGGACCCACCCCAGACTCAGTGGCGCCGGAAAGAGGTCTTCTGGGCAGAAGCCTGTCAAACGGACGAACAAAGTACCTCCGACCTGGGTCAGGATTGTAGAGAAAGACACGAGAAAGAAGTTATATTAAAGTTCTGGCAAATAAAACCCACCGGAGCAAATTTAATATTAAAATACACCAGCGGTATGTTAAGAGGCTGTCAGAAAAAGTGGTAGCCTCGAACAATGGGAAAATCCCATAGAGAAATATTTGCGGTTGAATATTTTTGGTAGAAACCACTGCCACCAGCCAGAAACCTTTGAGAGGGGTACTGTACGGTACCCTCTCGAAAATGAACATAGGGGAAAAACTATTAACCCCTTCCAGTACCTCCATAGTAAGATGGGTTGTACTGGTTTAGCTCATAGAAATTGACTAGTAAAGTCAATGGGGATTTTACATGCCCTAGGAGACAGTAGTCAGTCCCAGGGTATGGCGTCTATGTTTGGGGGTCGCTACAACACCCCAGTGTCACTGCACTGAGTGTGCTGTGTAACACAAGTGAATAAAGATGGTTCCTATGGGGGAGAGAAAATCCCATAGGCATTAAACACAAAAATAGCCTAGAACACACATAGCAAAAATGCCTAAGAGTGGGAAAAACTGTCTCACTCTTAGCAGGTAAAAAGAAACAAACCCTTCAAATCCAGCAAAGCTGCGGGGGGAACTCTATAGGTAAGGGAAATTAGCCATAAATTGAGAATTCTCCCTAACACAGGGACCATGCGCTGCCCAGACTATGCCCTACGGCGCCACACCTCCGTACCTTTTTCTGCGTCGACAGGAACGGGCCGAATTCACCAGCGCTCCTGGGTTTGGCTTTGGCCATGTAATTCCACGTGCGGATCCTTCTTCTCTTTGCCTTATTTGTCTTTTTATCATTCAGGTACTCGGTCCTCAGGCGTCACGCTCCTCCCCGGCGCATGTCGACTTCCACAGGGTTCAGCAGGTGTCCATCCTGCAACTGGCTCTTCCCAACTTCAGACCCCCACACCCTCTGCCTACGTTGCCTTGGCATGGTTGGCAAGCTTGTACAGCATGTGGCTCGCTGCCCTTGAAAGTGCTGAAGAACAGACTAGCCAGGTGGAGGCAGCTCTTCCAAAAGTCGCCTCCAGAGGACCCCAAGAACTTGGTGAAACATCGAGCCAAGCCCAAGGTAGGGCCAATATTCTCCATCGTACCCCGCAAAGGAGACTCCTTCCCAGGGACTCTCCCGCGCGGGAGGGCCCAGTCAGGTCCTTCTACAGCACTTGCACTGAGGCTGCTGCAGCTACCGGCCTCCAGGCAGAGGGCTCCTCGGATCCTCTCAGTGGTAGTGTTGAGGGACCGGAAGGTTCTTGTACCGGATTGTCATCCGAGGGGCTCTGCCCTTGTACTGGCAATATGCCCAAGGGCTACGCCCTAATATCGACAATACGTCCGAGGGGGCGCCTTAAACGCAGCTCTACTGACCCTTGGTCAAGGGTCTCACACCTACCGGGCCTTGGCCCGGTGAGCAGGGTAGGCCTTGTGATCCACACGCAAGAGTCTTGTACGAGGCCAGGCCCAGCAGGCTGAGCAACACGTTGCAGGCATGTGGCAGGCAGCCAGACAAGATGGCCGCCATATCAGACAGATGCATCCGTCTGACGCCATTCTAGGAATTTGCCGAAGAAAGAGTGTCAAGGTGGGACTGGCCTCAACCAGGTATGTGGCCTACAGTTTATCCCTCTTTTGCACAGGGCAGTTTCCCACTGTGTCCATACGGGCAAGGTACGCAGCAGCTCCTGGCCACCCCATAAGCACCCCCTACCACATCTTCGGCCAGTGACGAGGGGTTCTTCGAGAGGTTCCTCGGCCTCATGAAATCACCTTGGATTTGGGGTTATCCTCAAAGACGCCATTAGGGAAGTCCTTCCCGCAATGCTAGCGGCACCACAAGCACCTCTGCCGCTGCCTCCGGCTCCCCAGCCGACTCCTCAGGTGGCTCCGTACCAACCACCACCGCTTCCTCAGCCTCTGGCCGTGGTCCCTGTACCCCAGCCTCTGGCGCAAACTACTCCTCTTCCTCCACAGGATCCTCCTGATCCACATGATACGGATGAGGAGGAGGATCCGGTCACGTCATCCTCAGGCAGTCGAGCAGCCGGCAGAGAGGGCTCTGGCGTAAGTCCTCACGCGACACCCCTCTGCCAAAACGGGGATTCCACTGCAAACCGATGTAGTCTCCCTGGCCAAGAAGGGCTGGCTCAAACCCCACTCTGCCCAGCCGGTCAATCGACACCTGGATGCCAAGTACAGGCAGATAGAGGGGGATACACTTTTGCTCTCGGCCCATCCTCAGCCAAACTGCTCAGTGATTGCTGCAGCATCACTATTCTCCAAGCCTCAGTCGTCCTCAGCCTCTTCCTCTGCGGCACTGCTAGGCAAGGAGGAGAAGATCTTGGAGGCGCATGGGGAGAAACTCTATTCCAGCACGTCCTTGCATCTCCGTCGGGCCAACGCTGATGCCATGCTGGCTGCCGCCAACCAAAGATTATGACAGGAAATTGCAGACTTCCTCCCGGAACTCCCTACCTCCCGGAACTCCCTTCCAAGAGCCAATCACGCTTTAAGTCGGGGCTAGCCAAGGCCAGGCTGGTGCCGCATGACCTCCAACATCCACAGTGGCCCATATCGACACCTCTGGTCGTGCCATCTGTATCTCCACTGACATGAGAAGGACAGCCTTGCTCCGGGCAACAAAATGTAACCCGGACGTCCAGGAATGCTTATTAGATCTTCTTTTCGAGGGGTGCGGGGGCCTCTTTCACTCCTCCACGGACGAGGAGCTGGACAAAAAGAAAAACAGCTCAGAAACGGCCAAGTCTTTAAAAGACCACACCCAAATTGTACACCCAATCTCAGCAGTGCTCAGTGTTAGGCAGAAACCTGTGCAGTTCCCTCTGGGACCACTGCAAAAGATTTAGGACTACAGGTGTTTGGCAGTAAACCCACTTGGTAGCAGTCTGTACCACACAGATTCCCTTGGTAGCTGTGGCTGAGCAGTCAGACTTCCCTCAAGAAGAGTTAGGCAGTATGCAGAGTATTCACAATAGGTCAAGAGAACACAGTAGAACAAGTAAACACTGACCAGGGCTTGGTTTAAAAGAGATATAATTATTTATTTAAAACCACATCTAGAAAAACACACAGGCACTAATAGTAAGCAATTCAAAAACACGGTCACTAAGAGATATACACTCCCTTAAAAGAATATTAGACAAGTCTTAAGTAAAGCTCCACTTATTTTCAGACAGCGGTGAGCGCTTATCGTAGATGGCACTCTAATAGTTAGTTTTAAAAAGGGAGAGAATAGCAGAGAACAAGTTGAAACAGATCCCAACACTTTTACCAGAACATGACAAGAGAGAAAGGCAAAGTAAAACCGTGAAGTTAGAGTTCAAGAGGCCGGACCCACTTTCAGAGGATCCAAACGAAATGTGTCCAAGGTCACACGGTTGCAGTGCACGAAAGTCTTGTAAAGGTTAAAAAAAAAAAGGAGTTGGACCAACGAAAGGGACCAGTTAGAGGGTCAAGGCGGCCAGCCCAGTCCAGAAGGTTAAGGGGTTATTATTACCTTGTAGCAATCTTTAGAAAGGGAGGCCTGGCGGATACGGTACCTTAAAGTGGTGAGAACGCTCCAGCGGGGGCAGTTGTTCCTGGCAGCGGATGCAAGTCGGTGCTTCGTCCGGGGGAAGAGAGGATCTCGTCGTGGAGGAAGACAGGAGTCCGTTGCACTGCCAGGGAAGAAACCAGCCGCAGAGTTTCTCAGGTACAAGGAGCGGTCCGGTGATTCGCAGTTCAGTGGTGAGTGGCTATCCGGCCGCCGGGGTGCTTGGCACGGGCAGTTCGACCACAAACTGGGCTGGGGTGCGAAGAAGGAAAGGTAAACTGGTTGTGCCCACCAGTCAGGGGACGAAGCCTCTCCAGCCTGGAGATCTTCTCTGTCGTCGGGAAGTGGTGAGTCGGTTCAGCAGGGCTCCACCGGTGGTGTCATCGTGGTAGGTCGCTTCAGCTTCTCTCTCGTTGGATTCTCAGGTACTGTGGCGACTTCTGAAGTTCCAGTCCCCAAAGCCCTGCTTTTATGCAGAAAACCCACATTCACTCAGCCTAGCTGTCAATCAAACATGCTAAGTGGTGAGCCGGCCGGCTCACCACTTGGGCCAATCACACAAGAGTGCTACTTGAGTTACCAAGGTAACTCGGTCCAGGGTGCCTAAACCCCCTCCCACGCCCCCTGTGGTACCCAGACAGAGTGGCACCACTTTTGGAGGCTTCTGTGGAGAAGCCCGCCAAAAAGTGGAACAAAGGGCTCGACTTGGGTTGGAGTCACAGAAAAAAACACAAACGCCATTTTAGAATCGAGTCTTGGCAAAAAAT
This sequence comes from Ambystoma mexicanum, assembly GCF_040938575.1. Lineage (NCBI taxonomy): Eukaryota > Metazoa > Chordata > Amphibia > Caudata > Ambystomatidae > Ambystoma > Ambystoma mexicanum. The sequence goes on along the minus strand of NC_090939.1, from coordinate 274,149,783 downwards.
ACCAACCGGCGAATTAATATTAATTAAATAAACCGGCGGTATGTTCGAGGCTATGAGAATTAAATAATTAAAGTTGGTAGCCTCGAACAATGGGAAAATCCCATAGGAAAATATTTGCGGTCGAATACAAAAAGTAGTTTCCACTGCCACCAGCCAAAACTTGATAAGGGGGGGGGACAGAGACGTGCCCCCTCGACTAACAGACCCCGGGGCAATCGAATTGCCCCGACCAGTACATCCACAATATGATGGTTTGTACTAGTTTCTGTTAATAATTTGGGACTAGTAAAGCCAATGGTGACTTTACATGCCCTGGGAGACAGTAGTCAGTCCCAGGGTTTGGAGTCTATGGTGGGGTGTCACTATGACACCCCTGTGTTACTGCACGGAGGGTGCTGTGTAACACACATAGGAAAAATACATGAGACCCTATGGAGTAAAGGACCCAATAGCCCATAAAACACATTACTAGTCAAAGGAATACCATAAATCATGTCCAAGAGTGGGAGAAAAAGAGTCTCACTCTTGGCAGGAGGAAAAAAAACAAACTCCAGAAATCCAGGAAAGCTGCTGGGGGACTCACTAGGTTAGGAAATTCAGCCTAAAGAGAGAATTCTCCCTAACACTTAAGACGGGAGTCATACGTACAGAGGATTCCGCGGCTTCCAGGAACGGAAATCCAGGCAGCCGGACCGCTCGCCGTCTCAGAACCGGCGCAAGCAACAAAAAGTGGGCGAGGAGGAGTAAGGGCTTTTTCCTGTCCCCCTCCTCCGCAACAGCCTCCAAGGGAAAGAAGGCATGACACGCACCTTTTGGGTCCACGTGTCTCCAGTGGGGGGCAGGATAGCTATCCAGGCACATTTCTGGCACCAGAATTTCACGGACCGCTGGATCCTCTCCATAGTGTCCATGGGGTACTGCCTCACTATCCCAGCCTCTCCTCCTGCCTCCCTCCTCCCCTCCACTACCACAGGTTGGGACAGCAACTCTTTTAGCGGAGATCCGGTCACTCGTAGAGAGCCAAGCAGTGGAGGAAGTCCCAGCCTCCCAGCGAGGCTTGGGATTTTACTCCCGGATTTTCGCCATTCAGAAGAAGAACCAGGCCGGTCTGAGAGTTGTGCTGGACCTTTCCACCCTCAACCTCGCCTTACCCCTGCAAAAATTGAAGATGGTTATGCCAGCTTTTATAGCAGAGACATTGTGCAAGGGAGACTGGATGTGCTCCCTTGATCTGAAGGACGCGTACCTACATGTCCCGATTTGGCAGCCCCATCGTTCTTTCCTACGGTTCAGGATCATGGGCTACCATTTTCAATACAAGGTCCTTCCTTTTGTCCTCAACTCGGCCCCCAGGGTCTTTACCAGGCTCATGAATACGGTGTTGGCCCTCCTCAGAGCGCAGGGCCTCTACATCTACCCATACCTCGACGACTGGCTCGTCAGGGCTACATCTCCGGAAGCGGTTCACCACTCTTCCCATGCCCTTATGAACACAGTGCACGATCTGGGCTTCTCGCTCAATCCCAAGAAGTCACACCTGCAGCCCACGCAGACTCTGACATTCTTGGGCCTCATCTGAGACATGTGCTCCGAGAAAGTATTTCCGTTGGAGGACAAGATCTCGGCCATCAACCACTTCCTCGGCAGACAGGTGACCTCGGCATGGTGGTACCAACATCTCCTGGGTCTATTGACGGCGGTCCTATTATCCGTTCCGCACACGAGACTGACGATGAGGAGGATTCAGCTGCACTTCGCAGCCTCATGGAACCAGGAGCGGGGCTCCCAATCCGAGATGATCAACGTTCCTCCATCTCTCCACCCGGACCTAACATGGTGGTCCAGGGACTGCAACCTACGGACGGGCAAGCCCTTCCGGCCTCCCACCCCACAGGCCACTGTCACCACGGATTCCTCGCTCGAGGGTTGGGGAGCCACCTTGGACTCAACAGGAACAGGAATACCACATCAATTGAATAGAGCTGAACGCCATCTGGCTAGCGCTCAGGGTGTTCCTACCACTTCTCAGGGGCAAGATTGTCTTTATCCAGACAGACAACTCTATCAGCATGTACTATGTCAACAAGCAGGGAGGCACCAGATCCCCTCCTCTGTGCAGATTGGCAATCAGCATGTGGGAGTGGGCACTGGAAAACGACACCTACCTCACGGCAGTCCATCTCCCGGGGGAATCCAACCTGGAGGCGAACAGGCTCAGCAGGCTGGGAGCAGACAATTACAAGTGGCAACTAAACGACCTCGTTATTCAGGAGATCTTCAACAAGTGGGGTCATCCCCGGGTGCATATCATTGCCACCTGGCACAACAAGAAGTACCCTCAGTTCGCATCCTAGCAGGGACAGGGTCCCGGCTCCCTGGGCGAGACATTTTGGCTTCAGTGGAACAGCATGAGGGCTTACGCCTTTCCGCCCACTCCGCTGATTCACAGAGTAATTTGCAAGATCAAGGAGTCTCGCCAACTCAACATCATTCTGATAGCTCCAGGGTGGCCGGCCAGGCCATGGTTCTCGGAGCTGCTCAGCCTCTCGGAGATGCCCCCGATTCATCTCCCGATGGGCCCAGCACATCTTCTGGTGCAGCTGGGGGGCAGGGTCATCCACGCCGCACCACAGACACTAGCCCTCCCAACGTGGTTCCTGAGCAGGTAACGCTGTGGGAAGGACAAGGCTACCAGGGCCCAGTATAATAGCAAATGGACCAGATTCTGCCTCTGAGCAGATTCCAAGGACATCGATCCACTGGCATGTACTTTGGACGTCGTGCTCTCCTTCTCGGTGCACCTCGCCCACTCTGGCATGCAGGTTGACACTTGCTGTACATATCTTGCAGCGATTGGTGCTTACAGGAACTCGGAGGTGGGGGATCTTCTCCTCCTCCAATCCTATCGTCAAGAAACATTTGAATGGGCTCTCGAGGCTCTACCCGCCTGTTGAGAGGTCACACCCCGTGTAGAACCTCAACATAGTCTTGGGCGCCCTGGCGCACAAACCCTTCGAGCCAATGGCGTCCGCTGACATCAGGCTGGTCACCTTCAAGACGGCCTTGCTAGTCGGACTCACCTCGGCTCGTAGAGTCAGCGAAATCCAGACGCTGGTCGCCTCGGAACCATATACTACCTTTCACAAGGACAAAGTAGTCCTACGGACACACCAAGCGTTCTGCCCAAGGTAACGTCTGCTTTCCATTTGAACGAGGAAATGGTCCTTCCTACGTTTTTTGTCGATCCCATGGATGAAGCACAGAGTGCTGCACTGCCTGAATGTCAGGCGTGCCCTGAAATTTTACTTGGACAGGGCCAAGGACTTCTGCAAATTGGATGCCCTGTTCGTCACTTTCGGAGGTTCAAGACCAGGCTATCAGGCCTCTAAGGCTTCAATATCCCACTGGATGGTCTCTGCCATCAAAGAGGTGTACGAGGTGTACGAGCTTCCGGCCAACATACATGCCGATGCAGTCAGGGCCAAGGCAACAGCCATTGCATTCCAGCGCCATGTCCCTTGGCAAGTCATAAGCCGGGCGGCCACTTGGCCACTCGCTCTGCTTTCTGCAAGCATTACTGTTTGGATGGCAGCTTTAGATCTGACGCGGCTTTCGGACAGGCGGTTCTCAGGAAACTGTTTGCTTAAGAAGGGTCTCCTTAAAGTGTTAGAACACCCTTACCTAAGTTGCTGTGTAGAAGAGACACGTTTGCCATCCTTTCAAACCGTCGTTCTTAACAAGACCGTTTTACTAATCTTAAAAGAACGTTGTTTGAAGAGAACACTTTGAATATTCTACCTGAGACCGTTCAGGGGAAGGGAACCATCCCATGGAAAACAAGGATTGTTTTGTTGGATTTATATACTTTGCTTTTACACACTTTTTGCTGAATCTAAAGCAGAGAGATTTACCTAACACCTTTTGTTGGTCATTTTTAGTGCGAGGGTCAGATACATTTTGCACACAAGGACAGTTTGCCTAATTTTGATGACAAGACACAGACTGATCCCTATTTCAGATTTCTTAGGCAGGCAAACACTTTTTAGGATAGGGGCAGAAAGGCCTTTATCCAACCCCTTTTATTTTAATAAAATGTCTAATGTTGAAAACATTACAACTTTGTGGCCGCCTCTCATTTCTGACCCCTCACAGTGGCTTAGGTCAAGCGTTGCTAACCCTATGTTGGATTTTCCAATTCTTAGTACAGATAGTGGCTTTCAAACCCTCCTAACAGGACACCACCGGAGCTTTGGTGTTTTCCGCAACAGATTGGATGAAAAGATTAGGACACCGGTCAACCTGTAGTGGAGTTGGAAATATCTATCGGAGTGGTGGGTTCAACATGTGGCACTTATGGCGTGTTCTGTGCTAGAAGTTCTGACTCAAAATAAGAAATATCCACTTACGTTTAGGAGAATTTTGGAATCAGGTGGAAGACACTTTTAGTTCATGCACCCCTTCCAACAAGCTTGCACCCATACTTGCTTTGGTGGTCTGAGTCAGATTTACTACTTTACTAACGGACATGCCGTTTGAGTATCCTCTGCACAATATGATGATCACTATGGATTCCTCTCTCATGCCTTGGGTGCGACTACCAAACATCTTTTCAATCACGGTCTCTGTCCAGCAAAGACGAGCTAGGCTATATCAATGGGGTAGAGCCGAAGGCCATCCAGTCTGCATTTATGGCATTTCTCCCCTCCTTAGAGGACAAAAAGGTACCTTTACAAACTTAATACATTATCTACATGTATTATATCAACAAGCAAGATAACTTCAGGCCTCCAGATTTGTGCAAACTAGAGGTGGACATCTGGAAGTGGGCCCCCGATCACTGCATCCTTCTCACAACAGTTCACTGTCTGGGGGTACAGAATGTGGAAGCAGACAGGTTGAGCAGGCTTTCGCAAGTCAACCAAAAATGGAAACTTCTCATGTCGGTTCTTTAACAGATGCTTCAGAAATGGAGCATTCCCCAGTTAGACTTGTTATTCGTGGCGACTAATGCAAAATACAGAACTTTTGCATCTCAATGAGACCAGGGTGTAGGCGCCCCACAATCATATTGTTCTCATTCAGAAGTTAGTTCACAAGTGGCACACCTATTTAAACTCCTCCATGATCCTGATCTCGCCACTCTGGAGCTGGCTTCAGAAGGCCGGTCTGCCAGTATTTTTAGAGATTCTGACCCAACAGGGAGGGAAGGTACTACACCACTTTCCTCAATCATTGAACTTGGTTAGCTGGTTCCTGAAACAGTAACTGTGGGTCTCCTGGGGCTGTCTGAAAACAAGCTGAAGATCATTCAGGCAGCCAGAAAATCATCTTCAAATGGATTGTGTCCGCCAACGTATTCCACATCTTTGACATGTAATGTCCACAGCTGTGTACTTCGGAAACTTTTTCAGCGGAGGGCGTCCTGCGTTGATGGCATCGGGTCGATGTCCCTCGAAGGCCTCCGTCGAGGGCGATGTCACTGGATGTTATAAATAGGACGCACGGCGCCCGTAGCCTCAGTTCTGTTTTTTCCGCAAACGTGTTTGCTTCAGAGACTCGGCGCACCTCGTGTATTCCTTGTGAATATGTCTTCCTCTTTGACCCCTCCGACTCCATGGTCTGGCTTCAAGACTTGCCGGGACTGCAAGTCTAAGATGTTGATTACCGACCCGTATCGCATTTGTTTGTGGTGCCTGGGCGAGAGTCATGACACTGACAACTGTTCCAAATGCCAGTCGCTGACTGCTAAGGCCTTGCGGGAGTGTAAGGGGAAGCTTCAGGTAGGTAGGGGTTGTAACCCCAGTAAGTCCCGTAAAACCTCCAAGGGGGTGTCCACCGACGATTCAAGGGGCGACTCTCCGTGTCGGAAGGAGTCACGGGGATATCGGTCCCGGAGAGGTTCCTGCCATTCGTCCTCCTCGTCTCGGCATTCCAGGAAGCGCCGTCACCGGTAGCCTTCCCCGCCCTCCTCGGAGGATGGAGCCGCGAGGAAAGTGGCTCATCCAACCAAGTCCTCGACTCCGGAGGAATGGGCTGCCTTCAGGGAGCAGATGCTGGCGATTTTCCAATTCCAGGGCACAGTTCTGTCCGCACCTTCGGAAGAAGCTGGCAAGGAACAGTCTCGATCTGTGGCTCGCACGCCTTCGGGCTCGGGTCCTCGGCGCGACTCTCGTCTGGAACCTTCGAGGTCCCGTTTGGACAAGGCTCAGGATGGTTGCAAGAGACATGCTTCTAGGTCTCGGTCCTCGTCCCCAGCGAGACCGCAGAAACCTAGTAATGGCTTGCGGTCAGCTTCGACTCTCGTCGACGCCGTGTCCATCGAATACGGACGTCTAAGCTTTGCATTTGCACCAGCCCTCTGTGCCGTTGTCGACACCAAAGCCATCGGCGCTCTCTGCGCCTTCGGGGCCTTTTGGCCAGAATTTACCTATGGAGAACCCTGCTACTGTGGATCCTCTGAGGAAGGCTACTTCCAAGTCTGTGAGGCCTGTTGGAGAGTCCAGACCATCTTCTGTCCTGAGGCAGGACTTTTACATTTCTCTGGATGACATCTATGTGGATGAGGAGAGGTCAGATTTAGATTTTGACCCTGTTGAGCCTGATGTGGCTCCTGTCTTTTTCTGGGGACAGTCGATTGGAAGAGTTGAGGCTATCTCTTCATGATGCCAGTGGCTTGGACACTTCTCCTGAGGTGGAGTTTGGCAGGCCTGAGCCTGGGGCTCATGCTGAGTCGTGTTACAGGAGACTGATGGCCAGGGTCACTGAGTATCTTGGCTGGTCCAGTCCTCCTGAAGTTTTTGTTCAGTATGGCTTAACGGATATTCTGGATCGAGGTCCGTTCCTTTTCATTTCACGCTGCAGAAAAGGGTGGCGGCTGCTTGGCAGTCACCAGAATCTCTTCTGGCTGTTAACAAATCGTTAACTAAAAAATACCACCCTTCCGGTAGTGACCCCAGCTACCTTTCACCTCACCCCACTCCCGAGAGTTTGGTAGTTCAGGCAGCTATGGCCACCTTGAGGCAGGCAACGTACCCTACCATCCCTCCTGATAGGGACGACAAACGCTTCGATGGTTGGTCACGCAAGGTGTTTTCTGCAGGGAGTATGGCGCTGAAATCAGCCAACTCGACTTCTGCCTTAGCAAGATTTTCACACACGCTGTGGAATTGTTTCTCTGGCGACTGAGCATATTCCTAAAGGGGAAGAAAGGGATGGGTTCCTTGCTCTCGTGCAACATGGCAAGGATGCCATGTGTGAATTCCTTCAATCGGGTTTGGACACGGCCGACAGTGTTAGCTGTTCCATGGCTGCGAGCACTGTTATACGCAGGTTTGCGTGGTTGCGGAAGTCGGGTTTTGCTTCGGATGTGCAAGCCTTTCTTTTGAACATGCGCTTTGATGGCACACGTTTGGTTGGCAGCAAGGCTGACGAGAGCCTTGAGAGGTTGCAGACCTCAAAAGCTGCAGCGAAATCTTTGAGCGCAGCTGTGTCAACATCCGCCTTTTCGTCCTACGTGACAGCAGTAGAGGGGAGGTTCTTTTCAGTACTACTACTCCTTTGGTAGAATGAGAGGAGCCGCCAGTCAAAGAGTTCAGCGTAAAAGTACCTGCGGTGGTCGGGGAAATTGGGGTGCCAAAGCCGCTCAGGAAGCTGCCTCTTTGCCTTCAGGCGCTGCTGCAGCCGCTCCAAAATAAGCATGAGGCCATGTTCCATTGTTCGCCGGTTGGGGGCAGACTGTCTCAGTATCTCGAAGAATGGCAAGCTATTAGTTTGGATGCATGGGTTCTGGATACAATAGCCCATGGCTACTGTCTTCCCTTCCTAAAGCGGCCTCACGACAATCCACCAGGGAATCTCTCTTTGAAGCTTCCAGATCTGCTCCTTGTGCAGGAAATCTTGACCCTGCTGGAGAAAGGCGCTATAGAACTGGTGCCTGTAGCCGAGAGGAACAAGGGATGGTATTCCAAAGACGGGGGATTGAGACCCATCTTGGACTTGCGTTGGTTGAACAAGCTTCTCAGGAAGGACAAGTTCACGATGGTCACTCTTTCTCAGGTCCTCCAGGCCCTTCGACTTCAGGATTGGTTGGTGTCTCTGGACCTACAGGATGCTTACTTTCATGTGCCGATTCATCCAGAACACAGAAAAGTACCTGTTTCAGGTCCTGCCATTCAGATGGACCTCCTCCCGAGGGTCTTCACCAAGCTAATGGTGGTGGTGGCAGCGTATCTCAGGCGAGGGGGGGTTCACATCTAACCCTATCTGGACGACTGGCTGATCTGTGCGCGTTCTCCCGAGCAAGTGATGGATCATCTCGGGCTCACCTGCCACTCCCTCCACAAGCTGGGCTTCTCCCTCAATTTCAAGAACTCGCATCTGACACCTTCCCAACAGCTCCAGTACATCTGGGATGTGTTGGGCACGTCCTTAGGGAAGTGCTCGCCTCCCAAGGTTAGGGCTCATCACATTGTGCAGACGGTGGACGAGTTTCAACATGCCCAGAGTCTCCCAGCTTTCGAATTCTTAAAGTTGTTTGGCCTCATGGTATCCTGCATTTTTTTGGTGCCAGAGGCCCGGCTGAGGATGAGATCCCTGCAATGGGTCCTCAAGATGCAGTGGTCACAATTCTCAGGCAAGATGTCGGATTCCGTTCAGATTCCACTCTGTCTCACAGGATCTTCTGTGGTGGGCCAAGGAGTGGAACCTGATGAAGGGGGAGCCATTTTGGCAACCGTGGCCGGAGGTGACTGTAGTGACAGACGCTTCCCTCACAGGATGGGGAGCTCATGCCAACGATTTCACCGCCAGCAGTTCGGAGCCCATGCTCCACATCAACCTGTTGGAGCTGAGGGCCATCAGGCTGGCCCTGAAGGCTTTTCTGTCGTCTGTGCGGGGGAAATGTGTCCTGATCATGACAGACAATACAGTGGCCATGCATTACCTGCCATGGCCACAGGGCAAGGACCACAAGCTCCACTACATAAAGGGTCCAGTTGGACCCAGTCCTGGCGCCTTGGCGCCAGGCTCATGAGAAAGTGTGCTCTGCACACTTTTATTCTAGTGCACATGCTATTTTCTCCCCTGCAGGATCTCCACGTGCCTCCATGTCGGGCGTGGCCATAGGAATGCATTGGGCTGCACGTGCAGCGTCTTCTGGGAGTGGCAGGGTGGGGCCACAAGTCAGAACAAATGGGTGTGGCCGGGAACAGGCTATTTACGCCTGCCCCACCCGCATGCCTGAAGCGCATCTTAACTGATTCCAGCAATAACCATCGCCTGAAGCGCAGCTTACCTGATTCCAGCAATAACCGCAGTCGGAGTGAATCCTTACCTGAACCCGACTCCAGCCTCAAACACTTACTCGGGAGTCGATCTCCGGCCAGCGTCATCGCGGTTCCAGGCATCCTTCATCCGCCGGCAGATCTTCTGATAACAGGATCCCAGTCCGAATTCGCCGGGCCATCCCTGCAAGAGAAAAGGACAAAAGGTTAGAAAAACTATAAAGACATTACGGTAAGGTCGCGCACAAACTAATCCTTACGCTTGACCCAAGGACCAAACTTACCACCTATTGGGACATCGTGAACTCTCTTCTTCTCCATTGGGGCGCGCTTCTTGCACTTCGATTTCGCTGGGCCTCATATCACCTATTGGGAAAGAGGAAAGAAATTACAAGATACAGACAATAATCATGGGAAAAGACATTACAAAAGAATACGGACAATAATCATTAACAAAGGATACTTACCTTTGAAGTGGTTCAGCCACAGCCGGTCTGGGCTGCCACGCACATGGACCAGTGAAGAAACTCGGTCTATCTGACAGCGCCCCTGCAGTGAGAGCAGGACGGAGAGCTCGCCATCATAATTAAACAGGTGAGACTATATGGGTAAGCTCATGCTCACCACTCTCTGGGAAGAAGGGTTCGAGGGAAACCACAGCCATACAACAGCATTCTCACGGCCTCTCGTATTCTCGCAGGAGCAGTACCAACAAGCAGCGCAGTCCACAACACGGGAGCAGGGGAGAAGGTCTGACCAAGTGGGAGTCGGTTCCTGGGAGGCCTGCAACCGTGCCCCAACGTCCCCGCAGAGACCAGGTGAGCGTAACATTACCTCAACAAAAAAGGGGGCATAGGGTCCCTCCCATTGTGCAGGGAGGCGATGCAGCTCTGGTTCTGGGTAATCCAGCAGGGAATATCACTCTCGGCAGTTCATCTGGCCGGAGAGGAAAATGCAGCGGTGTATGCTCTGAGCAGGCAGAGCACAGTCTCTCACGAGTGGGAGTTGGTTCACGAAGTCCTTCTGGAGATCTTCACCCTTTGGGGAACCCCACAAGTGGATCTCTTCACGACCAATGCCAACCGGAAGTGCGAAAGATTCTGCTCAAGGGAATTTCATCAGAGAGGAGCCTTGGGAGACGCCTTTGTCGTGGATTGGTCATTCCCAATTCTGTACGCGTTTCCCCCGGTCCCCATCATTCTTCAAGTTTTAAGGAGGTTCGGATCGCACATGATCCTCATTGCTCCAGATTGGGCCAGGAGAGCGTGGTATCTGGACCTTCTAGAAATGTCCATCTGCCCTCCACGCCGTCTTGCCTACGGAGAGGATCTTCTCTCGCGAGCGAGGGGGGTCAGGGGGAGGATGGGGTCAGGTTCTCCATCCAGAGGTCAAGACTCTCAACCTTCACGCTTGGTATCTGAAAGGTTGAGGTATAAGGATTGGGACCTCCCGGATGACGAGATGGAGGTGTTGCTTTCGGCCAGGCGGCCAGCAACGAAATCTACCGTTGGCGCAAGTTTTGCGACTGGTGCAGAGGACAAAATGTTGATCCTTTTCAGTGTTCCATTCCCATGGTTCTATCTTTCTTGCTTTCTTTGGCCCACAGGGGCCTTCAAGTAGGTACCATTCAAGGTTACCTGGTGGCGCTGTCCATCTTCAAGCGCTCGTCTGAAGAATGTTCTTATTTTAAGATTCCTTTGATTTCCCAATTTCTTAAAGGGCTCACTAATTTGTTCCTGCCGTCCCCGTTCCGGGCGCCAGTTTGGGATCTGAATTTGGTCTTGAAATTCCTGATGGGTGCTCCATTTGAACCTTTGCACTCTTGTCCTTTGAGATTGTCGTCTTTCAAGATGGTGTTCTTGATTGCGGTTACTTCCACTCGCAGCGTGAGTGAATTGCAGGCACTTTCATCTAAGCCGCCTTTTACTGTGTTCCACAAGGATAGGGTTGTACTGAGGGGTACGTCCTTCCTTTCTACCTAAGGTGGTATCTGAATTTCATTTAAGCCAGAAAGTGGTTCTTCCGTCTTTCTATCCTCCTCCTCATCCTGGTAAGGAAGAGGAGCGACTCCATAGGTAGGACCCTCGGTGAGCTCTGAGCTTTTACACTTCTAGGATGTCCAGGGTCAGAGTGGACGATCAACTCTTTGTGAGGTATGCTGGACACCGATTGGGCCAGGCTGTTACCAAACTGACCTTGTCCAGGTGGATTATCCTCACCATTACTGAATGTTACCGTTTGGCGGTGCAAGGACCCTCCTGATGGGTTGCAAGCTCATTCCACTAGGGGCATGGCTACTTCCACAGCCCTGCAGCGGGGAGTTCCTATTAGGAATATTTGTGACGCAGCCATATGGGCTTCTATCCACACCTTTGTCAAACATTACTCCTTGGATACGCTCTATGGTCAGGATATGGCCTTTGGTAAGGCAGTTCTTTTTCTGCTATCTGATTGGGTATTCTGAATTCTTTTTCATCCTCCATTTTCTGGTACTGCTTTGGGAGTCTGTCAAAGATGTGGAATACATTGGAGGACACAATCCATTCAAAGAACAAGTTACTTACCAACTGCTAACGTTCTTTCGACTGGATGTTCCTCCAACGTATTCCACATCGCCCTTCAATCCTGCCCTTATGGAGAATTTCCTTTGCTATTGCTGCTTACGTTCCCTCAAGGCTATGTGCACTCAAGCAGACATTGGATATGTGCATGTCACACGTTATGGAGGAAGAAACATAAACTGAGGCTACGGGCGCCGTGCGTCCTATTTATAACATCCGATGACGTCGCCCTTGACGGAGGCCTTCGAGGGACATCGACCCGACACAATCGACGTAGGACACCCTCTGCCGAAAAGGTTTCCGAAGTACACAGCTGTGGACATTACATGTCAAAGATGTGGAATACGTTGGAGGAACATCCAGTCGAAAGAACTTTACCAGTTGGTAAGTAACTTGTTCTTCTTGATCACAGTGAATGAGTAAAAGGCTCAGGTTGTGCCATTGGTCCATCAACAAAGGGTGTACTCCTTTTAAGTGCTCTTTGGAGCATTTGCTTCCATTACTGTCATGTCACAAGTTCTAGTGTACTTGCCGATTCCAGTCGAACTTATTTGACAGCCGTAGGAGCGCACAGGAGCTCTAATGTTTCTACCTCTGCTTTGGTCATCTGGTGTCACTTGGAAAGGCTTTTGAGGCTCTGTTCACCAAAGGCTCCACATTCAGTGTGGGATCTTATAGGGACCTGTCGGCAATTTCTCATAAGCCTTTTGAGTCAATGGCTTCACCATACATCAAGTCGGTCACGTAGAAAACTGTGTTCTTGGTAGCAGTGACATCAGCCAGGCGCATAAGCAAGATTGAAATTCTCTCAGCTTCCGAACCTTACAAAATACTGTAAGGGTGCAGAAGTAAGGCTCTGACACGAAGGTGACATAGTTGTTGTACTAAACCTTTATTAAAGTACGTTGAGGATTGGAAAAATGCCTCTGTCCCTAAATGCAAAGAGAGGTATCCCTGCCTCAAAGAAAACTAGTGAAACTGTTAGGATGTCAAGTAAAATGTTAGTAAAATGTTAGTCACAGTCCTGTCCCTGTAAAAACTGGAGGGGGGGGGGGGTCTGTACTTCCGCTCTCTATATGGTAGAGGAGAGGTAGACCCCAGCCAAGATTCTCTATTATTGGTACGTGGTCAAGCAATCAAGGCCTAGCTTCTCAAGAGGTGATGCAGGCTGGTTCTTAAGTACAGTGTAGTCCCCAAGCCCCCACAAAGGAATGTCCACACACTGTATTACTGAAATCAGTCTTTATATAATTAATATTCAAAGGTATGTACACTATCACAATAACTCACTTTGTACTCAGAAGTCAACAATGGCAAATATATACAATGCTAAAGTGGTACCACCAATATTAACAGACCTCTTTAAAGTGCATCAACTATACTGTTAAAATGTCACACAGATCCATAAAAAGGGAACCAGCAATAGAGAGAGGAGGGAAAGCAAGATGGTTGAAACAATAGGCAGAATACTGAGTCAGTTACCTAAACACAGTTCTGTGTGGAGATCCCCCCACCTGGGCAACCTGTAAAATAAAGATATAGCACAAGCCCAGTCCATATATTGCTCAATAGTCTTATTTCCTCCTATAATGTCTTTACCCCCCCAATGTACCTGGTGGAGCAGAGTTCTTCAAAGAAGCGTCGATGGATCCTTCTTGAGTGACCCCCTTTCAAGCAGGAGTCACGGATTGTCGAGAGGCGTCGAAGAAAGTGAACTTGGCGTTGACGGCATCGACGTGAAGTTCAAGGGTGCCGAGACCACAGCGTCGATCCAGGCGGTGCTTGTCGGCGACGTCCTGCGAGGATGAGGTGTGTGGAGCACCTCGGCGCTTGATAGTTCTGGACCTCAAAGAGTTTCAGAAGAACTGTGGCCCAGCGAGGGCGTCGAGTCGTCGAAGTCTTTGTGGCCTTCAGGTGGCGGGAAACCCACTGGCGGAATCTCCTCGGCGCGTCGGCGGCCTTGACTCTCTCCGGCAGGATAAAGCGGTAGGCGGTGCGGACCAGGGAGTCCTTCGATTCAAATGTCCTTAGGCAAAGGAACGGGCGGCTCCGGTCGTCGGCGGCATGGCGTCAAACGGTCCCCTCCTAACTTCGACGGACCTCCAGCGGTTACAGAAGCCTGCGAACCCTGGTCGACGGCAATGGACTTCGACGGCGGCGAAGTCCGGGTGATTCACTTCGATCTCCTCTGCGGTCCCATCTCCGGTCGGCAGCCTTTCGAGGGTCTGACTTCCAGGGAGCTTCGGCGAAGGTCAGCGGTGCTTGATGGTCCCTCGGAGCACGGGAAGAGGGCACCTTACCAGGTCCTCTCTCGGATCAGTCTTCGACGGATTCGGCAGCTTTCAGATCAGGTCAAAGCAAATGCAACAGCAAGTCTTCTTCTTCCAGCTGGGTGTCGAGGATCAGCAGTTCCAGTTACTCTTCAATTGTAGACACAGCTTCTAAACAATTTCCAGTGGTGAGAGGTCCCCAGATATACTATCCTGTCTCTCATCCACACTGCTGGGTCACACTCAGCAGCCAATCATACAGAAGGGCATTCATGCAGTCAGTCAGCCATTCAGGCACACAGTGAATTCAGACCACCCTCCTCCTTCTCAGACACTCACAACAAGGAATGTGGATTGGGACACGTACCCAGCCATTCAACACTACACACTGCATTCAGGCCAGGCCTGGGCAGGGCTGTCTCCGTCTTTGTCTCTCATACCAGAAACCAGACAACCAAAACAAGAAGTGCATATTGGTCATACACTCCATTCACCCAGGTCCCACCCACAGGGTGTACCCACAACATACAGTCACTGGGAAGGCTCCAGCCAGTCTGGACTGGACTTCCCAACAACACCATATATGGAACTTCCACCCAACAGCCAGTCAGGGGGAAGGGACAGAGGCAGGGCTTCCCAGGACTTTGGGAAAACAAGGTAACAGCCAATAGAAAGCAAGAGGCCACAGGGGCCATCTTGTTTTCCATCAGGAATCAACTGATTCCAATGGCAGGGCCTGGGTATCCCAAAATGGAGGATACTCAGAGCACCTGTCAAATTCAGCATGGAACTGCCACCAGCCCATACCCTGCTCTGTGGGCCACCCACAAGTGCCCAAAAACATACACTAGGGGCACAGGGTTGTACCCACACCCATGGGTGCCATAAGGGTATCCCATGGATCTCTACACCAAACCAAAAACAGGAAGAGCTGCACTGCCAGTGGACTCCTGGGCAGAAAACAATACAGAACACAAATGAAAAAGGACTACAGGACAAGGACAGGGAGGCCCTGTCCCTCCAATGCTTTTCCAGCATCACAGTCGCGAAATCCTAATTCCGACCCTAACACTAATAACATAAATTTAAAGTGCAAGGATGTTCTCTTATCAAAAGATGATGAAATCAAAGAAAAGTTCCAAATGTCAATGGTTGTATTAATAAAAGGAAATGTTCGAGGGGATTGGGTCCTCCGACGTATTCCATATCTATGACAGGTAATGTCCACAGCTGTGCTGTTTCGGAAAATCTTTGGCGTCTGCGTCCTGCGTCGATGACGTCGATGCGCCGTCCCTGAGGACCTCCTCCGACGGCCGACGTCACCCGATGTGATAAGTAGGACGCACGACGCCCATAGCCTCAGTTCCGTTTTTTCCGCAAACGTGTTCGCTTCGTGAATCTCGGTACGCCTCGACTCGTCGAGTTTGCTGTTTTCAATTCTCGGTTCGATGAACCTGTTCGGTTTGTTGTGAAGACCTGTTTGTGGCGATGTCTTCTTCGTCTTCAACCCCGCGTCCGGGCTTCAAGAAATGCGGGGACTGTGGGTCCAAGATGTCGGTCACGGACTCGCACGACGCCTGCCTATGGTGCCTCGGGGAGGCCCAGGATACGGACGACTGTGTCGACTGCCAGTCGCTCACGGCAAAGGCCTTGCGGGAATGCAAGAAGAAGCTGTCGGTAGGCAGGGTGTCTAAGCCCCGGAAGTCGAGGTCTGCGGGGCTTTCGCCGGATGACTCGAGGGGCGACTCTCCACGTCATCGTCGGAAGTCCAGTGGGTCTCCTTCCAGGAGTCGGTCTCGCCACTCCTCCGCCTCTTCGAGGCATTCCTGGAAGCACCGGCATAGGTCGCCTTCCCCGTCCTCTTCCGAGGACTCCGCTCGTCCGCGGGTCGCTTATCCCGCCATGCAAGCGACACTGGAGGAATGGGCTTCCTTCGGGAAGCAGGTGCTAGCGATTCTTGAATCGCAGGGCACCGGTCCGTCCGCGCCTCCGAGTGGGGTCGGTCGGCACCGGTCAAGAGACACCGCTCGTACGCCTTCCGGCTCGGGTGGTCGGCACGGCTCGCGGGAGAGGTCCCGCTCGGACAAGGATAGCCGTTCTCGCCATGCCCGTTCCATGTCCCGGTCCTCAACGCGCTCGAGACCGCGTGATCCTGTGCCGTCTTCGAAGAAGACATCGACGCCTGTGGTGCCGAGGTCGTCAACGATTTCTCTCGAGGCTCCGCCTCCGAGGGGGTCGTCGACGCCGTTGGCGCCTAGGTCGTCGAGAGACAAGCTCGGAGATCTGGCTTCGAGGCCTGTGTCGACCCCGCCGATGCTTGCGGCGCTGCAGCTGACGTCGATGCCGATTCGCTCGACGTCAACGCCTTTTCTGTCGACGCCGGCGCCGACTCGTTCGACGCCTTTCAAGGCGGTGGTGTCGGAGGGGCCCTGTGGCACAGGGTTTGCCCCTAGAAAGGCTCTGGCTAAGGTCAGGCACTGCTTTGGTCCCCAGAGGTCTTCCTCTCCCCGCCTGGAGTACATTTCTGAGGGTGATGAAGGCTCTGATGGCGGCTTGGTTCCGGTTACGGTTCCCGATGAACTTATCTCGGGCCATAGCCAGTTTGATGACCTGCGGCAGTCGCTGCATGATGCCAGTGGACTGTACACCTCTCCGGAGGTGGAGTTTTGTAGGCCGGAGCCTGGCACTCATGCTGATTCTTCATATCGGCACCTTATGTCTCGGGTTACCGAGTACTTGGGTTGGTCAGTTCCCCTGGGGAGTTCGTTCAGGATGATCTCACGGACATCCTTGATCTCGGTCCACCCACTGACCCGGTTTTGCCTTTTCATATGGCTCTGCAGAGAAGGGTGGCGGCGGCTTGGACTGCTCCGGAGAGTCTCCCGGCAGTGGGCAAGTCTTTGTCGCGAAAATACCGTCCAGCCAGTAGCAACCCCTGCTACTTGTCTAGGCACCCCACTCCGGAGAGTTTGGTGGTCCAGGCGGCCACGGCCCCGGCAAAGCGGGCGTTGTATCCTACCATCCCTCCGGATGGGGACGACAAACGTTTTGACGGTTGGGCGAAGAAAGTGTTTTCTTCGGGGGGTATGGCGCTTCAGGCGGCCAACTCCATATGTGCCTTGTCTCGTTTCACACACACTCTGTGGAACTGTGTTGCATTAGCGGCTGAACATATTCCCGAAGGGGACGAACGGGATGGTTTCCTTGCTATGGTTCAGGATGGCAAGGATGCCAGGTGTGAGGCTGTTCAGTCGGGTTTGGACTTGGCGGATTGTGTCAGCCGGTCCATGGCGGCGAGCACCGTAATGCGCAGGTTTGCGTGGTTGCGGAAGTCTGGGTTCGCTCCTGATGTGCAGTCCCGGCTCCTCAACATGCTCTTTGACGGTGAACACCTTTTTGGCAGCAAGGCTGACGAGAGCCTTGAGTGGTTGCAGACCTCCAAAGCTGCAGCGAAGTCGTTGGGTGCTGCAGTTCGCCAACCTCTGCCTTTTCGTCCTAGGGGACAGCAATGGAGGGGAGGTTCCTTTCGCTATTACTCGTCCTTCAGTAAAGCGAGGGGAGCTAGCAGTCAAAGAGGCCATCGTAAGAGTGCCAGAGGTGGAAATAAAGGTACTCGAGGTGCCAAGGCCGCTCGGGCAGTTGCCTCTTTGCCCTCGGGCAACGCTGCAGCCGCTACCACTCAGTCATGAGGCCAGGTGCCATGGTTCGCCGGTTGGGGGAAGGCTGGCGCAGCATCTTGTAGAGTGGCAAGCCATTACTTCGGATGTGTGGGTTCTGGCGATCATAACCCACGGCTACTGTCTTCCTTTTTGTCAGAGGCCTCACGAGAATCCACCAGGGAGCCTCTCTTTGAAGAGTCCGGATCCACTCCTTGCGCAGGAAATTCAAGCCCTGCTGGAGAAAGGCGCCATAGAACTGGTGCCTGTAGCGGAGAGGAACATGGGATGGTATTCCCCTTATTTTTTGATATCGAACAAAGACGGGGGATTGAGACCCATCATGGACTTGCACAGTTTGAACAAACTCCTCAGGAAGGACAAGTTCAAAATGGTGACTCTTTCTCAAGTCCTCCAGGCCCTTCAACTTCAGGACTGGTTGGTGTCTATCGACCTCAAGGATGCTTATTTCCATGTGCCGATCCATCCCAAGCACAAGAAGTACCTGAGGTTCGCGGTTGGCGACTCGCACTTTCAGTTTCGGGTCCTGCCGTTCGGATTGACCTCCGCCCGAGGGTTTTCACCAAGCTCATGATGGTGGTGACAGCGCATCTCAGGAAAGGGGGGATTCACGTCTACCACTACCTGGACGATTGGTTGATCAGGGGGAGCTCTCCCGAGCAAGTTCTGGATCATCTGTCCGTCACCTGCCACTCCCTTCACAGGCTGGGCTTCTCCCTCCAATTTAAAGAAGTCCCATTTGACACCAACGCAGCGGCTCCAGTACATCGGAGCAGTGCTCGACACGTCCCTGGGGCAGTGTTTTCCTCCTCAGGTGGGGGCTCTTCACATCCAGCAGATGGTGCACAAGTTTCAGTTTGCCCAGAATCTCCCAGCGTCCGAGTTCTTGAGACTGCTCGGCCTCATGGCATCCTGCATTCTTCTGGTGCCAGAGGCTCGTCTGCGGATGAGATCTTTGCAGTGGGCACTCAAGCTCCAGTGGTCTCAGTCCTCCGGCAGGCTGTCGGACCCTGTTCAGGTGCCGCCCTTGTTGGCCCGGGACCTTCTGTGGTGGGCCGTCGAGGGCAATCTGATGAAGGGGGCCCCATTTTGGCTGCCCTGGCCGGAGGTGACGATCGTGACGGACGCATCCCTCACGGGATGGGGAGCTCATGCCAACGAGTTGACAGTCAGCGGTCGTTGGTCTCTGTCGGAGTCCAGACTCCATATCAATCTGTTGGAGCTGAGGGCCGTCAGGCTAGCCCTGAAGGCTTTTCTGCCAACTGTGCGCAGAAAAAGTGTCCTGATTCTAACAGACAACACAGTGGCCATGCACTACCTCAACAAAAAGGGGGGGGGGGGCAGGGTCACTTCCGCTGTGCAGGGAGGCGATGCAGCTCGAATTCTGGGCCATCCAGCAGGAAGTTTCGATCTCGGCTGTTCATCTGGTTGGAGACGACAACGAGACGGCGGCCACTCTGAACAGGCAGAGTTCGATCTCTCACGAGTGGGAACTGGCTCAGGAGATTCTCCTGGAGCTCTTCGCCCTTTGGGGGACCCCTCAAGTGGATCTCTTCGCCTCCAGTGTCAACTGGAAGTGCGAAAGGTTTTGCTTGCGGGAATTTCCTCCAAAAGGAGCCTTAGGAGACGCGTTCGTGGTGGAGTGGTCATTCCCACTGCTGTACGCGTTTCCTCCAGTCCCCGTCATCCCGCAAGTGCTGCGGAGGTTACAGAGGTTTGGTTCCCGGATGATCTTCATTGCTCCGGCGTGGGCCCGGAGGACGTGGTACCCGGACCTTCTAGTCTTGTCCATCTGCCCTCCACGTCGTCTTCCCTACCGAGACGATCTGCTCTCACGGGAGGGGGGTCAGGTGCTCCATCCAGAGGTCAGATCCCTCAATCTTCACGCTTGGAATCTGAAAGGTTGAGGTAAAAGGATTGGGACCTCCCTGAAGACGTGATGGAGGTGTTGCTCTCGGCCAGGCGGCCGGCAACTAAGTCTCTGTACCGTTGCCGTTGGAGAAAGTTCTGCGACTGGTGCAGAGTTCAGAATGTTGATCCTTTTGAATGTGACATTCCCATGGTTCTGTCTTTTTTGCTTTCTTTGGCCTACAGGGGCTTGCAAGTGGGGACCATTAAAGGTTACCTGGCGACGCTGTCCATATTTAAGCGCTCGTCTGAAGAGTGTTCCTATTTTAAAATTCCTTTAATTTCGCAGTTTTTGAAAGGGCTCACTAATGTGTTCCCTCCGCCACCTTTTCTGGTGCCAGGTTGGGATTTGAACCTTGTTCTTAAGTTTCTTATGGGTGCTCCGTTTGAGCCTTTACATTCTTGCCCTTTGAGGCTGTTAACTCGGAAAACTGTGTTTTTGGTTGCGGTTACTTCCGCTCGCAGAGTGAGTGAGTTACAGGCAATTTCAGTTAAGCCACCCTTCACTGTGTTTCACAAGGACAGGGTTGTCTTTAGAGTTCATCCTTCTTTTCTTCCGAAGGTGGTTTTGGAATTTCATTTGAGCCAGAAGGTTGTTCTTCCGGCGTTCTATCCTCCTCCACATCCTGGTAAGGAAGAGGAGAGGCTCCATAGGCTTGATCCTCGGAGAGCGTTGAGCTTTTATATTTCGCGCATGTCCCGGGTCAGAGTGGACGATCAACTTTTCATTGGTTACGCTGGAAAGCGTTTGGGACAAGCTGTGACGAAACAGACTTTGTCTCGTTGGATTATTTTAGCTATCTCGGAGTGTTACCGCTTGGCGGGTAAGGACCCTCTGGCTGGCTTGCGGGCCCATTCTACCAGAGGAGTGGCTGCGTCTACTGCCCTGCAGAGGGGAGTTCCTATTCGTCACATCTGTGATGCAGCCACCTGGGCTTCAGTACATACTTTTGTACGTCACTATTCCCTCGATTCCATCAGAGGGCAAGATCTGGCCTTTGGCAAGGCAGTTCGCTATTCCGCAATTTAATTGGGCATGCTAAATTTGTATTCTAAATTCTTTCCCACCTCCTTGCTTAGTACTGCTTTGGGAGTCTGTCATAGATATGGAATACGTCGGAGGGCCCAATCCACTCGAAGAACAAGTTACTTTCTTACCTCGTAACGTTCTTTCGATGGGATGGCCTGACGACGTATTCCATATCGCTCCCTCTCTGCCTTCCCCGCTGCAGAATTTCTTTTGCGATTGCAGCTTGCGTTCCGCAAGGCCTTGTGTGTCTGACTGGCAGAAAACTGGTGGCACACGTTCTGGGAAAAAACTATAACTGAGACTATGGGCATTGTGCGTCCTACTTATCACATCGGGTGACGTCGGGCGTCGGAGGAGGTCCTCGGGGACGGCGCATCAACGTCATCGACGCAGGACGCCAAAGATTTTCCGAAGCAGCACAGCTGTGGACATTAACTGTCATAGATATGGAATACGTTGTCGGACCATCCCATCGAAAGAACGTTACCAGGTAAGAAAGTAACTTGTTCTTCTCTTGCAAAGACCCACTGTTCTATTATCCAGAGAATTGCAATATTTATAATAGTCGGCTTTCTGTTGAAACCTGGCTTCTCGTTTACTCCCTGGGTAGGTCTGGTTCACTCTCCTGCCAAATACTATCATGGGGAATATGACAGTTTCGAAGAGTCTCTTCCTTTTGGATGCCACACCATGTAGTGTAAATAAAGCTCACTTTCTTCTTTGACTCTAATATGGGTGTGGGTCCTAGACTCACAGTGCGGTTTGCAACCAGCTTGGTTTACTCTCCTGCCAAGCATGGATGTCTTCATTATTTCCTTATCTTTCTTTCAGGCCCCGGGCCCTCTTATTCTCTGTTTCAAATATGGGTGTGACTCCCAGACTCGCAGTACAGTTCCTTGACAGCTTGGTTCACTCTCCTTCCAAGTTAGGCTTTTTCTCTTCACAGGTTTTCTTGTCAGTATGGTCCCAGACACTCTTATTATCTGTCTTACTCAGAATGTCAGCCCATCTTATTCTCTGTTTTTCAGGCTTCCCGTTCAAATATGGTTGCGGGTTGCAGATGTGCCATGCTGTTCTTGGGTAGCTTGGCTTTCTCTCCTGCCAACCTAGACTTTCTTACTTTGTGGGTTCTCTCCTGACTAGGGTCCTAGAACCTTGTTTTATCTGTCTCTCACTCAGGGTGTCCACCCATCCTATTCTCTGGCTTTCAGGCTCCCCAACCCTCTCCATCAGTTCTCTCTCAACCTCTCCCGACTTCCCCAGACCTCATGCCCCTTTCAATCTGCCCATGTGCCTTTCAGTTCAGGTCAACGGGACATCCTCATAAGGCTCCGGTAGCGTTCGGCTCTTCCAGGTGTCTGTCGCAACTCTGTGGACCTCTGCGTCTCTGAGTTTCCCCTCAGCTTGCTACTGCTTCGGGGATCGTGGGATGCCCATCGGTCTGTTCGGGGAGCGAGACTTGTAGGTCCTACGTCTTGGGATACGGCCGATTTCTCTTCCCTCGCCGTGCACAGCGTTTTCCCTTCCTGCTTCACGGTAGCTGGCTCAGCTTCTCTGACAGCAATTCTCCAGAGGATGGTCCTCCTTTATCTTGTTTCCCTCATCTATTTTGTATCTCGTTGGTCCAATAAGCTAGGGCGGAAGACTAGACCACTCACCATAGTTCATTGGAGTAATCTTCCTACTCCTAGCCAGTAACTATGTTCATTTTTTATGATAGACAAGTTTGATATTCCTGAACCTTACTAATTTCTATTGTGTTAGGTGGACTGGCTTGCCAATAAAACATGCAGGTACTGTTTGGCAATGTGTAAGAAGGATCTGGCTTTAGCAGATATGGAGAGGGTGACCCACAGGCGGTATACCGTGTTCTCTGGGGATATTTGTCCCTAATCCCATAATGGGCTACCTCTCCCATGTGATTCGCTACCTGTGTACCACCCCCAGGGGTATTATTGTACTGTGGATGCACCACCCTGGCCCCATGAAAAATGTCTCCCCCTGGGGGAGAAGGGACGACATCCGAAGATTTGTCACAATACAAATACATGTTTATTTATTTATAGTATTTGTTAAAAGCCCAATCCCAAGGGTATCACAGAGTTAGTTGCACCATATTATCAGATACAAGTACGGTCATATGTCATGCACACTGACCCCAAATAGTTGCCTAAGATAGTATCTTCTTTCTAGATTAATGAGGGGATTTATTTCTCTGCTTTCTTCCAAATCCCCAGTCTGAGGCAGAATGAGCTCTAAACTGCCTGGATGTGTGCAGGGCATTGAAATGTTATCTTGTGTGGCGGACCAGAAGAAAGACATAGACCACAAGACATTATGTTCAATGAGATTTAGTAGTATCAAAAATAGAAAAAATGCCTTTCTAACCCTATTTCTAAAAGGAGATTCCCCGCCTATGAAACTATACTAAAGTGCTTGTCAAAATAATAAAGTATTCAGTCCAAACCTATCTACCGGACCCTAGCACTAAAGGAAACAACTTAAATTAAGCAGTAAACAGGGAGAAAGAATCGAGGAGATTGAGGGTGGGCACCACTTTGGTTTAATTCTGTAGTTCTTTTGTACTTAGTTGAGGTACTGGGAGCATACCTTGAAGCCTCTTTTTTAGGCCGGACCCCACGAGAAAGAGGACCAGGAGGGGGAAAAGGAAACAAAAGAACGGAAGGCAGGGTGACGAGACAACAAAAGAAAATCTAGTGATCAATCTGTCATCCAGAGTTCTAAACAAAGCAGAAACCGAAATGTTACAAAAGGGCTTATGCTTTGTACCTACAACACAGTACCTCCCTTTTTGATACTAAAATAGATCTCTTTCAGTTTATTTGCAAACTTAAGCTCAGAGTGTTCTTCAATGAACTTGAACCGGCCAGTGATAAACCGGCAAAAGAAGGAAACAATGATACATACCAAGAATTCAGGAATAAGAGCAACGTTATGCCTCCAATCAACATACCATCGATTTAAATCTCCCACAAGCAAACCATCAGTGATTTAAAGAACATTTCATACAAACTTCCTATATTCAGTAACCTCAAACCCTCAGAATTTACCTTACTCAAGAACCTGTATGGAGACAAGAACATTACAGTCCGACCAGCAGACAAAGGTGGAGCTTTCGTCATCATGAACAGCACGGATTACAACATAGAATGTGAAAGGCAGCTTAATGACCAATCCACATATGCCAAACTGGAGTCAGATCCAACCTTAGAGATCCTATCAAATTTTGAAACTATCCTTAATAAAGCAGAAGCATTCCTACTCAACAGGCACCGAAGGATCCCGAATTTCTACATAATGCCAAAAATACATAAACACCCTACATCGCCTCCAGGCAGACCAATTGTATCAGGCAAGTACATCGACTGCTTCTTTCAACCTATTATACAGAAAACCAGTACATACATTAAAGATATGAGACATTTCCTAGAATGGCTTAACAGTACCCAGTACATTAAGGATTCGATCATGTTTACTATCAATGTCAAGAGTCTATATACCTCCATCCCACATGACCTAGGCTTGGACGTAATCAAATGGATACTCCTCAACAAAGGAGAAATTAAAGTACCCAAAGAATTCATTCTGGTTCTTCTCCAGTTCATATCAGTAAATTCATATTTTCAATACCAGAACAATTTTGACCTCAAACATCTGGCACATCGTTGGGGTCCAGTATGGCCCCAACATATGCAAACTGCTTTATGCACAAATTCGAGAAGGAACATATTTTGGAACATGGAGAGGGCGCAACTACATCTCACTATGGGTGCGCTATATTGACAACATTTTTGTATACCATTGGCCCAAGAATCCAATTCACCAATGAATCATCCACTGAAGAGATACATTTCCTGGATGTGTCAATAAAAATACAAAAAGACAAATTCATGACCAATATTTTTCACAAAGAAACGGACAGGAACAATCTACTGCACAGATGAAGCTTTCACCAACCTAGCTTGATAAAAAACGTATCTTTAAGCCAAATGCTACGGGTAAAAAATTGTGAACGATCCTGCTGAATATGAGAAAGATATCGAAAACACGGGAGCAACATTTCTAGCCTGGGGCTATAAGACAGAGAAGGTGAAAGCGGCAAAGGACTGTTTGATGAACCCTTAACGGGGAGACAGAAGACATCCAGGAACCATAAAAAAGACTGACACACCGCTTGTCTGTGTCTTGCTACTTGGTGCAGAGCAATCATATAAAGTCAGTAATCAATAAAATTTGGAGGACTCTGTTCAGCGATTCAAGGGTTGAACATCTGTTCTCTGAATTTCCAATATTCGCCTACAAAAGGAGTTCCAGTTTCGGGCACCGTCTAGTTAAAACCAGACCTAACATCAAACCATCGCCAACAACAAGAAGAAGCACATTCCCCTGTCTCCATTATAGCAACTGCAACTTTGTAAATAAAGGTGACACCATTAACCATCCACACACAGGCCAAAGGATCAAAATTAATAGCTTTGCCACCTGTGACAAACCGAACATAATCTACACCATTAAATGCCCATATGGCATATATTACATTGGTCAGTCAAAACGCCAAGGAAAATTTCGATGGAATTAACACAGGTCGTGTATCAGGACCAACATCATCAATTTGGCGGTAGCACGCCATTGGAACGATAAACACATTAGCCAGCTACGGTTCCAAATAGTGGATGTGGTCAGGAAATACAATACACATGAAAACCTTTGAAAACGTTTGTACCGGGGGGAAACCTACTGGATAGACCGTCTTGATTCTCTCGCACCAGGAGGAATTAACGAGGAAATCAACTATATTTGCCACCTGTGATCTCCACCGCATTTCCTGACGGAAGGCATATGACTTTGTGTGAAACCCACCAAAGAAACATAGAACAGGACTAATTGAGCTGAATGCCACACAGAGCTGTCTATGACAGAGTGGCATAATTCACGACATTTGCTTTTTACATACCCATTGGGGGTTAACTGGTAGCTACTGTACTATCAGCATCATTTATGATATTGGCACCTCACTATATGCTCAGTGTGTATCAATCAACTTTTCTTAATCGCTCACCCAGACCGATCGTTCTGAGATTTGCAACCCATGGGCATTACCCACAGTGGCTACGTCTCATGTGCAGTGCCACCTAGCCATTAACACAGCCGTATACACACATATCTGATCCACTTTGAATTGGAACCAGTAAATGCATGCTATTGGCATTGTACCAGTAAATGCATGGAATGCCATTATTATACCATTATATGCAAGGAACGTCACCAATACATGATCGGCTCCCAATCCCGTTCACCCTGGTCACAGGGCCGGCAGCATGCGAGGGGAGCGTGACGCTGATGCGTTTCTGAACGCGAAGCGTCCCGTCGCCTAGCCACAGCGAGCAGAATACAACAAAGTAAGTCCTAAGACGAGCACATGCTGGTTTACAGCCAGTCGGCACCCACTGACTTGTATGAATCAGGTAAGATTCGCGTAATTGAACAAATTGCTTGTAGACACTTTTGGCCTTATCGCCGAAAGAGTTCATCGAACATTCCCTTTACTTTCAGGTGCTACAGCCTCTAAGAACATACACACCTCGTTCAGGTATATTTTTTTCCTACGTTTTTTTCAGCAATGCTACCTTGAATGTTAAGTGTCTGCTAGCACGAGCCAACATAATATGGACACTATAGGTATTCTAAAACTTAGCTCTATTTTCGCAGATAAAACACAATGCTTCACCCCACCCATTTTGATACCGTTCTTAGGGCCGCCCAACCAGGTAATTATGTGAATTTGGGCATTATACATCATGCCCTCTATACATACACTTGTACTGATTTCCAGTGTACACACAATATTGCTTTGTCATTATGTTTTACTTTTCGACTTGCTGTGTGACTCAAAACACGATATGGTATGTAAACAACTTCCTTTTTTACTCTGATCAATATACTAATTTGGAACACTGATTGTGACTTGGTATGTGTACATATGTCTCTGTAAACATATGCTCCTATAACTAATGTGAACAATGGATTTACTGTTACTGTTTACTGATATATTACTCAGTGTCCTAGCCCTGAAGACAGACTTGGTCTAAAATGCTTCGGCAAACCAAAATGATGACACACAATACCTGGATGCAATTTTACCTTTTAAGCAATTAAAGACCCAAACATATGTATAACCTTTCATTTCGTTATATGAAATATGTGTAACAAATGAGCATTACTATAAGCAGCAGCTTCACATAAGAGCAGGACGTGGGCGTACATCAGACTAGAAATCTAAAACTCTTGTTTATCGACGAGGATGTTGATAATCCTCCTTTAGATACACTTCTCCTGGTTTTTTGTAAGATCTATATTCCTAATTATTCGTATTATCTCTGGGTCTTCTGCCCTTTTATAATTGCTCTTTTTAAGAACATTTTCTTTAGGGCCTATGAGCCAGTGACCTGTGGTTGGGGCAATCCTTTTCTCTTCATTTGCTCCCCTCAGGGTATTGCCCGCAAAAGCGAGAAAGAAAATGCTGAATGCCCGTTTAGTGCGCATTCGGCATGGACGAATACTTAGAATCCCATAATGTCGAACAAGGGGAGCAAGGGCTGTGGGGGGTCCCCGGCTCACCTAGTTAGGCATTATGGGATTCTGGGGTTATAGGGGTGTCGTCCGCTTCTATTACATGGAAAGCGGGGGACAAATGAAATGTCAGTCGACATTGATGTAATACGAAGCGGTCAGCTTTGCAGTATCGAGTCACGTTGTTTTCAGCTTCGTTATTATAACGTAGGACACCCCCCCCCCACCCTCCATTGGGTCTCTCGCCTTATTTATCCACTGGGGCTGTTAACCCCCTTTTAGATATGCTTATCTTGGTTTGTAGTAATGTCTATACTCCATATTGTCCATTATTTACTCTGGGTCTTCTGCCCTTTTATAATTGTTCTCTTTAAGAAAATGTTCTCTTTAGGGCCTGTGAGCCCTTGACCTGGGGTTGGGGCAATCCTTTTCATTTCCCTCGCTCCCCTCTGGTCTTTCTATACCCCTCCACCATGAGCACCCCGTGTACCTTCTCCGACCGGGGTGTCGCTCCGGTGAGGTGGTTTCCATTCGCTTGACTTCTTGCTATTTTCTGCTCTCCTGCATTCATGGGAGCGTTCACTGGTATTTCCTTCCTCATCGGTTCCTTCTCTGTTGTGGACTGAGGAGTCGTTCCTCTATCGCGGGCTGGGCTTGGCGCTGTTGCTTGGGCTCCCCTCCCAGCACGTCCTCCGTGTGATTGTGCCTCAAGCTGAGAACGGGTTTCCTCGGCCCTGGTCTTGCCACAATATTGCAGTTCATCACCTACGTTTCTCTCCCTTGCCAACGCTGCTCTCCGTCACAACTGGTTCAGCTGAAAAGCATAGCTACACCTCTGCCTGATGTGAGTACATCGGAGGCTCGCCTCCACAGATCTTTTCTCCTCCATTCCAGCCATGTTACAGTATCTGTATCACATGACCAAGAGTCGGCATGTTGGACCAAATCATCTGTCACGTCATCCTGGTAACCCACATTGCCTTCAGCCAAACTTCTGTACCTGTTTCCAAGATTATTTTGATTCCCATGCACACGTGTTCAGAACTTAACCTGCAGCTGTAGCTTTTCAGAGACTGGTTCTATTGAAGCTCATAGCTAGAGCATCCATGTTGCCCTCCCCACCTACTTTTTGCAAAAACTGGGAGCACTGTGAGCAGTTTACTGGGAGCAGTCCAGTTCTAAGTATGCATCTACTGACTTGAGGGGCTCCACTCACACAGTGGTTGAGAAGGACTAGGGTCTTTGGGAGCAATTTTGGCAGCTTGGTTGGAGAATATCAAATATAACTGTGTCAGACAAAGTGTCACCTGCGCTGGGTGCCTAGAGTGGAACTATAAAACAGGGTGAAGAGTGCAGTCTGACATGTGGCGCAGTGGAGAAGGGTGCAGTGTAGAATGTGCGGGGCCAGGGATGACAGTTGGGGAAAGGAGCATACACCTAGGTTACTTTTCAGAGACTGTGGTGGGCAAGGTAGGAGATGGGGTGTCTGGGGAGGGGGAAGAACAATGGCATATTGTAGAGGAGGGATTGCAGGGACGTGTTGAGGGGGCCCCTAAGCAAGGTGTCGGCAGGGGTTGGAGCTGGTGAGAAGGCCAACAGTGAACAAGGAGGCATAGACTAGACCCTTAAAGACAAGGAGAGTGATGTGGAGTTGGTCGTAGGGGTCAGAGGCCTGAATGAGCTACCGTTGTTGAAAGCCAAGAAGGAGAGTAAGGTTTGAGGAGCAAAAGGGAAAGGACACCTCTGGGCGGTGCAGGTGACGAGAGGCCACAGAAGATGGGATGGTATCTTGGAGTGCTCTGTAGTGGAAGTGTGCTGCAGGAAATCGGGTTCCTGCAGACAAATTAAGCAAAGGGGTAAACAGTCGGATTACTGTAGTGGGAGAGGCAGACAGAGGTGGAGGACGATGCAACTCAGCTCAGCATGCAGCCAGCAGATGTGTCAACCAGAGCTGAAAAGTAAGGCGATTTAAGAGCAGGCTATAAAGATTAGAAGAGCAATAGCAGAGTGAAACAAAGTGCCACTAATTTTGTGGGCGAGAGAATGGCGGGAGTGATGAGGGTATCCTGTCAAGGATCATTGCTACGCCTGAGAGATATAGCAGCAATGCCAAGGTTAGAGTACTGGATTGGAAAAAGGAGACAGTGGGAAGGGATAGACCGAAAAATCGACCAGATTTGTTGGTAGTACACAATCAGAAAAATACAAAAAAAGGGGTTGAAAACAAAATAGACATCCAGATGCCTCTTCTACATAAAGGAGTAGGGATAACGCAGTATGTGCCATGACCTCAAATGGACAAAAATTATTTGATTAAAGCTCTCCCCCAGTTTAGAGCCGGAGCCAGTAAATGGATCTATGAATATGAGAAACAAACAGCAGGGTGACATGATGCCTGCCCCCGGAAGACCTGACCACGCCCAGCAGCCCCGGAAGCAGGCATCATGCCACTTGGAGCATGCCCAAAAGCCCCAGTTAGGGGCTGTTTGGGTACAGTCCTGGCGCCATGGGCGCCAGGCTCATTATTGATAACATACCAGAAGCAGACCATGCTGCATACTCACCTGAGGCAGACCATGCTGCATGAAGACTCAAGCCAAATGAGGCTTGGAGGGACTATTTGTTACTTGGGTGGGGCTGTGGAAGAATACTTACCTGGATCTTCTTCCAAGGCTATTTAAACCACGCCCGGACAGCCACACGTGCTTCGCGTTATTCTGCTTGCTGCAGCGTAACGCTCACCGTGTTTTCAGCAGCTCCAGTCTTCAGCCACACCCACTTCAGTCCTGGAACTCCTGAAACAAGAAGATAAGAAGGATAAAGGTTACAACAGGAGTTTTAACTTAAATCCTTACCTGAATCCTGATCCATTTAGCCACGGAACTGAAAGACAGAAGTCTTTGAAGCATCGCTTCGCATTCCTACGGCGCCGCGCTGAACTCACCTGCTTGGCGGTACTTCAGCATGCCATCACGCTCTCTCCATCTCGCGGCCGCCCTCCGACACCTAATGAGACAAAGACAGCAAGGTGAGCAAGGGGACTCTCTAAGGCTATACAAGCTACCCCCAGGACTTACCTGATTTACCACGGGAGGTACTCACCTCATCTCGGGTCGGCGCAGTCAACTCTGCTTCATCGCCGTACCCCGGCCCCTAAGGGGAAAAACACAATAGACTTACCTGAATCTTAACGAGTGCCATTTGGAAATCTTCGAGTGGATTAATCGGCAACCTGCAAGGAATCGGACAGAGTGAAGATCAGACATTTGAACTCTTATGAACAATTGGACTTTAGAGTCAATACTGGAACTCACCAATTCCTCTACGCCAGTGAAGTAACTGGTCATCAACGCGCCCCTGCGGTCGACGCAGGATGGAGAGCTCATCCTTTCAAACCATCAGGTGAGACTAAGGAGGGGACATCAAGAGTGATCTGTGGGAAGACAACGGGAGTGGGGAAGGTGGATTGACTTGCGAGCCAGACGAACTAGGCTGAGCGGGCCAGTCCAGTCAGTCATCTCGGCACTACACGTCACGCTGGTGGAAATAACAGCGGCCCAGTTCCGGTCGACGCCCCCGTGGGAACCAGATGAGCGTAACACAGGGGTAGCATTGGTACTAGGAGACCTTAAGGGTGTACTGGTCGCCATAGTTGGAAACCAGGCTGGGGACATATGGGTGAGGGCTGGGTACCCTGGGATAATTCTTGCAAATAACGAACATGATGGAGCAGCCTTTAATGAAGTAAGGGCAAGGATATGGGATGCCCTTCTTTAATGCAGTGCACAATGGGTGATGATGAGGACCCAGTTAGGTGTATTCTTAAGTTACAGGAAATGTGGAGAGTTGAGACAGGAGGGCAATGGGGACCATTCAGTACATTCTTTCTACTTTATCGTAAAGAGGGGATTACCAAAAGAGTTCCAGAAAGCACTAGATAAAATTGTGGGAGTTGAAGCCAAAGGGTGGGCGGAGATACAAAGTATAATAGTCCACCATTGTAAGAGAATCAAGGAGCGGGACAGCGAGACCGCCCAGAAGCGGCAAACAGACGAGGAGAAACGAGTGGAAAAGAAACTAAATAAGGTTGTCATTCATGCACCGGTGATGGCACCGGCTCAGGGGGAAAGGACAGGAGGTTCTCAACAGATTGTGAATACCACAATTGTGTTACTATGGGCCGAAGGAGGACAGGGACAGTGGGGTGGGGGGGACAGTACCCCAACACACAGTGGCAGTATGAAGGAGCACCAAGGGGAAGAGGGGGGTTTCAAGGAGCAAGAACAGGAGGATTTGGGGGTATAGGGCCTGGGGAGGATTGGGAACATCACAGTGCTGGTATTGCTGGAGATGGGGGCATTTCACAAGGTGAATGCAGGAACAGGCCTGGGATGGGATTTAATTATGGGCCATCACCTCCAGGGCTGGGATTCCAAGGGCCTCAAGGAATGGGACACCCTCAATTTTGGCGAGGGGGTCAAAATCAGTTCCCTTATGGGGCTGACGGGCAAGGGCAACGTGGGCAACAACCGCAGCAGGGTGAGGGAACACACTTTAACGGGATGGCAGGAGGAACGGGCGGCCCTTTGTCATTCCCCGTGGCAAATACATATTCTGATTAGGACAGCCCACAGAGAGCCCTTGCATAGCCAATCCTATTGACAACCACACACCTTGAAGAGGAGCCCTTGATGGAGGCAGAAATAGGAAACAAGCAATTTATATTTATGATACATTCAGGTGCAACTAAATCATGCATTATGGAGGGGAACTTTCCATTATCAGGTAAAACTCTTGACACACAGGGATTCTCTGGGGCTAGTTCTACGGTTCCATACACTGAGGAGCTGGATATAAAAGTGGGAAGGAAGGTAGTACAAGTCCCCTAGTTATATTCAGAGAGTTCCCCTCTTACTTGTTGGCTAGGGATATGCTCAGTAAACTAAATGTATTATATCATTCACAGATCAAGGGGTACTGTG
Source organism: Ambystoma mexicanum (assembly GCF_040938575.1). Lineage (NCBI taxonomy): Eukaryota > Metazoa > Chordata > Amphibia > Caudata > Ambystomatidae > Ambystoma > Ambystoma mexicanum. The sequence goes on along the minus strand of NC_090939.1, from coordinate 274,117,483 downwards.
TTCTACTCCAGGGTTGTGTGTAGCTCAAGCAATGGTAATAATCAATGCAATGGCAAGGGAGTCAGTAGTCTGTGTAATTCCTCTGGTCATGGACATATTTGTCTATGGCATCAAGGTACTAGCAAAAGCAGTGCCTCAAAATGTTGGCAAGTGCCCACAGATTTTATTTTCCGACCCATGGTGCACCCTGGGTGGTGGCGGGGACAATATTGTCATTAAATTTGCAAGGACTAGTAGTGTCAGACAGAAGAGTAGTCCTGATTGGAACCGACCATGACAGGTGCGAGTGGCGCACGGTACTATGTGTAGAACCGACAGTACAATTGAAGGAACTGACTGATGAGGAGTTATTGGAGGACAGTGAGCAAAATGGGGAGATCATTTTGGAAATCTGCATCCCCTGTGATGTGATGGTGCAGTATAGGAAGGTACAGTGCCCACTGATGGCAGTGGTGACCCCGTCTTTATTTTTTTAGGAGAAAATGTGATAAGTGCCAGCACAATTATGGACTGTTCATCCACATGATGTTGGTTACTGAGTGATGTGACCCCAGTACAGGTTACGTTGAAATCAGGAGCAATACTCCTAAGGATGCGGCAGTACCTGTTGTCAAGGGAAGCAGAGGAAGGGATAAAAGGCACTATTCAGGCTCTATTAGAGCAAGGGATCGTTGTGCCATCCATGTTCCTGTGTAATACGGCCATATACCCAGTCAAGAAAACAACATGGGGTAGTTGGAGGATGATCCAGGATCTACATCTTCTTAATGACGTGGTGCAGAAGGAGTTTCCGATAGTCCCAAATCCGGCGACGATCCAATGTAGCAATCCCAAGACACCCTACTTCATGGTATCACAATGTGTTTACGCATCGTCAACAGCGCTTCGAACACATGAAATTGCCTCAAGGGTACTGTGAAAGTCTGTGTATTTTCAATTGAGTGCTGTATGCCGACTTGGGAATTATTCAGGTGCCTAGCACGATCATCCAGTATGACGATGATCTGCTGGTATGTAGTGAAAATGCAAAACAAGGGGGGTCTGGGAAACTCTCTACCAGCACGAACAGAGCCCATTGACTTGTTCTTGGGTGGATAACCCCTGGGAGAGTCTCAACCAAGTCTTTAGCTCACTGTTCTTTTCACAGAGAAGAAATGTCCTCGCACATCAGTCTTTGTCCTGCCCAGGGGCAGTCCAGCACCAAAATGTTAGTCAATTCTTCTCTGAACAAGAGTACCACAGCAACCCCATACACGTGTTTCAGCCTTGTTGGGCATCATCCGTGAGGTGAAGCTGCACCTCTCTAAGAACAGTGAGCAAGGGGTCCACATCTGGATCGCCCTGTTAACTTAATGTAGTGAAAATGAACAGCAGTTTAGGAGGGATTCTATTACATTATTGCAATTGCTGGCTCACAAAGGGTACAAGGCAGATAAAAAGAAGCTGCAATACTGCCAGCAGGAGATACTATATTTGGGGCAACTTAACTCTGCAAATGGGAAGAAAATACTACCAGATAGGGCGCCGCCCCTAGGCCCACTACTGTCAAGGAATGCAGCTGTTTTTGGGCGTATGTAATTATTGTAGGGCATGGATCCTAGACTATGCAGCCTACACAAGGACGTTTTTACAAAGTCTCAGAGAAGGAAAGAAGACAAAATAAAGTTAATTGGATTGGACTGAAGAAATGAATAGATAATTTGAGGACTTGAAAGAAGCTATTTGCACGGCCCCTATTTTAGCAAATCCGGATTATACACACGAGTTTTATATATTTTCCCACTCTGATGGACAGCTCATGCCTGCAGTATTGACTTAGAAGAGCACAATGGTCCACAAGCCATTGACTTATTATATTGGGACGCTCGACTCAGTCATGCAGGGACAGTTCTTGTGTGAATAAGCACTTGCAGTGGCTGATTTTGCAATAGAGAAAAGTTCCACAATTGTCATGGGGTGCTCTGTTATCTTGTTTATGGAACATTCACTGTTCGCCATTTTGGAAAAGTCTAAATTGCCTTGATGACTCAGAAGTCCTCTGAATATTAGATTATAATATCCAAACCTCATATTCATATTGTAAGGTGTAGGACGGTAAATCCTGCCACATTTTTGGCAGGGGCATCCACTGATGATGACCTGAAAACGCATGACTGTGCTACATACGAGAGTGAAGGGGAGGGTAAATCTAAAGCTAGAGACAGTACATTGATAGAAGGGGATATACTATATGTTGATGAGTCATCAACAGTTGACCAGGAGATGGGACGGAGGCACACAGGGGCGGCAGTGGTACACGGTAAAGGGGGAGCATGAAGTTCTGATCATGAAAAGATTACCTATGCACTATTCAGCTCAGGCAGCAGAACTTGTTGCTCCCATCGAGGCCTTGAGAGCCTGCAAAGGTTGATTGATGGATCAAGGACATAACTGATGAATAAGACATTTAGTAAAGGATCCATGCCAGGGTGGTGTACAGTGGCAAACCCTGATTTTTCTTTTCTTTTTTCATTTGTTTCATTTTTTGTTGTTCTTTTATTTTATTTTCAATTTTTCTATTTTTGAAGATCTAGAACCCGGTCGAACCTGGTGGGAAAAGTCTCTCTCTCTCTCTCCCTCTCTCCCTCTCTCTCTCTCTCTCTTTCTCTCTTTCTCTCTTTCTCTCTTTCTCTCTTTTTCTCTTTTTTTCTCTTTTCTCTCTTTCTCTCTCTCTCTCATTCTTTCTCTCTCTCTCTTTCTTTCTCTCTCTCTCTTTCTCTCTCTCTTTCTTTCTCTTTCTCTCTTCTTCTCTTTTTCTCTTTTTCTCATTCTCTCTTTCTCTCTTTCTCTCTTTTTCTCTTTTTCTCTCTTTTTCTCTCTCTATTTTTCTTTCTCTCTCTTGGTAACCTTTTTTCTCCTTTGCAGGGATAAGCAAGGATGCCTGACCAACGTGTTCAAACCTCTCTGTTATGTAGGGATAATGATAGACTGAATGTAATTTGTTCTAGGAATTCTGTATTATGCTTTCTTGATAGACCAATGGTTATATTGTTTTGTGTGACACTGGACATGGTTGTCGGAGTATATGAAGATATGTCTGTTATATGGGGTGGCCATATAAAAGGGGGGGGGGGTGGACAGTTACATATAAAGGAAAATAATGTTAGATTTATAAGCAATGGTATGAATAGGTCTATGATAAATAAGAATCAAACAATGTCTCACTTTTTGCCGGCCACCCCCACAGATTTTCTTAAACAAAACGGGAAGTACGAATGACGTATGATTTATAGCAGGGGTTGGGCTTTGCCGCCATTTCTGACATTCAGAGTCGTCTAATAGCTGGGACTCCAATATGCGTACTGTGGAAAGGAATGTGATGATTGACAGCTATTGCGTGTGTGCACTCATCCCGCATGCGTCGGGGGCTTCTAAGGTTGTAGTTCCATGTCCAGTCCCAACATCTTGCACTATGTAGTATAAAGGATGCATTCCAGGCACACAGCATGCAGTTGAGGAGCATCGATCTAGACCCAGTGCTATGCAATGGCAGTACTTAATACAGCAAGTGTCTACAAGCACCATATTTTTCTTTGGGAGGTCACTCGCATGTCAACAACAAATGGCAGGGTACCACAGTGACGTGACCGGCAGAAAAACTGATCGAGTACAGCAAAGAAATAATAGCCCAAGTAGAGACTATGTGTGCGCAAATATGGTCCCAATACATCACAATGCTGACATGGATTGCAACAATGCAGAAGCCAGTGGGAATATATGGCATGGACTATGAACTTTGTTTTAGCAATGAAGAAACAGTTCCTGTTGGCGCAAACACACAGTGCAACCACACTCTTGTGATCCCTGATATGATGAAAGGTATGTAAACTGTGATGGATTACTACTGGATTTGTGGCCGACAAGCCGACTTGCACCTCCCATCATCCTGGAGTGGCAGGTGTTCACTGACCACCCTCCACTCAGTACCACTAGTAATCCCGGAAGAACACCTGAAGGGAAAATAAATGCCTGTCAAGGTGCCAACAGCCACTCCAGCACCTAAAGAAGCAGAGCAGGACTTGCAGATCACACAAGAATTTCCTATGCTGCCAGAAAAAGAACTATTTCAACAGTTGAAAAGAAAGAAGAGATTGACCAATATCTCAAGACTCTTCCGCACTGCTCAGAGGAATACCTGATGAGTATTACTTTTTAGCTCAGAAGAGTCTTTTTTTCATCTTTTGGCTCCTAGGGTACAAGCAGCTGCTAACGCCAAGTGGGTTAAAATAGTCCGATGGGAGCTAGTCCAGCTCGCCAATGATACAGAGAATGGGTTCAACGACATAAAAGTAGAGCTCTGTGCGTTGAGACTCACGACAATGTAGAACCGCTATATGCTGGATCTGTTAACAGCCATAGAAGGAGGAGTGTGTAAAAAGTTGGGAAGCAGCTGCTGCACTTTTATACCCCCGGAGGATGCTGAGAATGGGTCACTATCTATGCACAATCTATGTGTTCAAATGAAGAAAGAAGGTGGAGTTCAGAACATGTATTGGCTATCGCTTGCCTTTAATTGGGTCCTGTCATGGCTGGGGGCAGTAGTCAAAATGCTGGTGCCTGTTATCTTGTTCTTCTTGGTCCTCTTCTGCACGTGCCAATTGGGTCTCCGATGTTGTGTCAATGTAGTACCTAGTAGTGCAAAGATCATGGTATCGATTTGGGGTTCTAGTGCACCTTGCTATACAATAAACAGTGAAACTCAAACTGATAGTCTTGGGGTTGTAGATATGTCGGGTGGGGATGAGTTTGTTACTGTAGAAGTAACGAAAGGGGGAATGTTGGTAAGGAACCAGGGTCCTCCCTAACCCCCAATCGCTTTAGAGCTGGGGATCTAAAAATTGACCACAGGCACTTATGCGGTATTCGTCACTATGACCAGCACAAACTGACTCACCACCATAAACTCCACTTTATTTTTATAGTTTTAGCTGTGGATGATTCTGTGGTGAGCTGATGCCTCCTTCTCTGAGGCACAGAGTCATATTCAGTGTGCCAAGGATTCTGGGGCGCCAAGTAAAGGGCAGTTACAACACAGTAGGACAGATCATACAGCACATGTGCCATGCATGACATTCTTTGGTGCAGTATTGGGGAGACTAGAGGTGGACCACTAAGTGGACCACATGCCCGGCATGGCTGCAGATGACGGCAGGGCGGCTCCTGGGCACCTCGTTGCCAATGAAGTAATAGGGCAATGTGTAGTATAAATTGGTTGAGGGTGGGCACTGCTTAGTTTCTTAAGTATTCTAGTCTCTTAGATATTGTAAACCCTTCAATGTTCAAAATAGTTCAATGGAGCGCATTGGTAAACAAAACCCTTGGCACAAGGATATCCAATAAACACATAAGGTTCAAGGCTACCCCTGGACCAACCAAGCGCTCTCTTTATCTCCTGATCACAGGTTGAATCAAAGATTTTAAACACATTCCAATCTGGTTAATAACATCATCCATATGATTATATCATATATTTCATGTATATTATTCTATGACTCAGTTCTTTTATTGCTTCATGAAAGGCACTGAAAAGTGAAAAACGTGTCCTACCTTCCAAAAAGTATGCCGGAACACCCACCCTCTCAAGGAACGATAACCGGTAGTCCCAGGCAATGGAGTCAAACGCTTTTTCCATGTTTAAGAGTGCACTGATGGGACAATCTGGGCTAACGCCGCAAACAACTTCTGAAAATTAAGGGCTTTGGAGCAGCCTGGAACAAAACCTGCTTGATCAGGATGTACAATAGAAGGGAGATAGGGAGCAGCATATCAGCCAAGATCTTGGAAAAGATTTTAGTATCCATATTAATGAGGGAAATCGGCCTGTAGGATGCGCATTCAAATGGGTCCTTACCAGGTCTTAATATTAATGCTATAATACCCTTACGCATAGTGCGAGGAAGGGAACCCGTCTGCACTGCTTCCTGCCACACCTCAAGCAAGTAATCTGCGACATTGGGGCGGTACTCCTTAAAGAACGCAGAGGGGATCCCATTTGACCCTTGTGGATTGGCAGTTGGGAGATCTATGATCGCCTTCATAATATCTGCAACGGTAATGGGGGGGCCCCCAATGTTTCCTTGGCCTGCGTGCCAAGTTCCTCCAACTTCGCCTCCTCTACAAAGAGCTTCATGGTTTCTCGCTCCACACCTCTTCTGGCCGCGTACAAACTACTATAGAAAAATCGTAATTCCTCCAATATGAGCTCTGGGTCCGAGATCAACGTGCCATCTGCCCGCCTAATCACCGGAATGTCGTTCTGGCCTCTTTCACCACGTATCAACCTCACCAAATACCTACCTGGCCCTCCCTCTTCACTGTACCTCAAAGCTAAACTCGCCGCCGCCGGGAACTGCACCTCTCTATCCGCCTCAACCCTAAATTGGTCCAGGATAGATCTAATCTGTGCCAGGTGATTCCTGGACTGATGCTGTGTGTCTCCGGATTGTATGCTTTCAGCACAGCTTCCAGCATTGTCAGCCTCCCCGGATCGCTCGCAGTACCCCACTGTCTACAGAGATGCACCGCCCCCGCAAGTAGAGTCCGAACCGATTCAACAGTCCCAGCATTGCAAGCAAAGAAGGATGTTATAATTTCTAGCACCTCACTACGGTATACGAGGTCAAGCAGCGCCTGACCCTTTAACCGTCAGTGGTGCCTATTGACCCAAGATATTTGACCTGGAACTGCCACAGAAGTGGAGAGTGGTCGGACAGTGTTCTCAGGAGTATAGTGCAGTTCTTTGTGCTATGAAGGACGCTCGCCCCCACCAAAATATGGTTATTTTGGGAATGCATATAATAGACAGAGGAGTAGAAGGAGAACTCTGGGTTCCTCTGGGTGTAACGCTCTGGGTTCCTCTGGGTGTAACGTTCTTCAAAGATCCAATAGCCCACAATCCTCCATTTCCCCGCAGTATTGCTCAATCTGCCATTGAGAGAGGCTTTGAACCAGGTGTGGACCTGTGTCCTTCCACATTCAGGATGGCGTTAAGATGCCCTGTGATTATGAGCTGAGTGTGCGAATACGCTAGACATTTGGACCAAAGGGAGGAACCCAGGGTCATCCCTATTCAGGCCATACACATTTACAAACGTGAATAGATTCAGAGTTAGGGTTCCCGAAAATATCACATATCTCTCCGTGGGGTCCTGTTCAGAGTACACCAGTGTAAACCCTAACGACTTGTGAACAATAATCGAGACTCCTCTGGAGTACGAGGAATAGGAAGTATAAAACCTACCATCCCACCAGGATTTGGCAAACAGCTCATTCAAACTCTCCAAGTGCAATTCTTGGAGGAATACAATCTTGGCTCCCTGATGCCCCCAATTACCAAGCCCCAAACCAGCAGCAAGTCCCCTATAAACCCACCGGTCCTCCCTACGGCAAGAGCCTGCTGACACTCCTTCCACTTCCACCACACGCCCCACTCTGGCAGTGAAATCCCTCCAACACATATACAATAGAAACCCCAACCATTTTAAGAGGGTACCCATCCAGAGACGCCAAGTGCTCCGCCCACACCTCCAATCTGCCGGAGGGGAGGCTGCATCCAGGCAGAACAGACATATAACTCTAAACTGGACCGAATTGCTACATGCTTAAACATATCGAAACCTCCACCCTGGGAACAAACATGGCACGTAGGGTCAAACCTGCCCTGCAGCAGAACCATTAATAGTCAGGAAGACCGTTCCCCCACTAGCCCAGCACAGAGATACAGAGAGGCGCAAGCACACACAACTGTTCCATAGTGTCATTGCTTGGGTATCAAATCTAAGAATTGAGACACTGCCTCTGAGTCTCTGAAGAAGTGAGTGTTGTCTGCATGGATAACTCTCAGCCTAGAGGGGTACAGCATTGCATACTGAAGATCTCTGTCGCAGAATCGGTGCTTCACTGCTGAAAACGATACCTGGCCTTCTGAACTGCAGGGGTACAATCTGGGTAAGAGAAAACACTGGACCACTGATGATGCAGGTCACCTAGCTCGCGGGCCCTCTGAAGTATGCTGTTCCTGTCACGGTAGTTCAGAAGTTGAGCAAGGGGCTCTGACCTGGCTTTAGTGCCACTGGAGACACCCGGTGTGCACACTCACCCAGAAACTGCAGGGAAAGCAAGTGGTCGGCCAAAACTTTCTTAATAAAGCTTTCTGTGAAGACCTCCATGTTCTTTTGCTGGACTGACTCTGGAATCCTCACTACTGGAATGTTATTCCTTACGGGACCTCACCTCTAGGTTTTCGTTCTTTAACTGGACCGCCTTCATATCCTGCTGCAATGTGCGCAGGGTCCTGCCTGCCTCCTCAGAAACGTCCTCCAGGGCTCCCTATATGCTGCTCCGCCTCTGTGATCCTGCCACTTTCCTTCTCAATCCTGTGCTGCTGCATGCAGTCCATTTTAAACGCTAGATTATAAAATTTGCTGTTGACCGGGTCGTATCCCGCCTTCATTTGGGAGAGGGTAACCTCCATGCCTGCGCCTTGATTGTACAGGCTATCCACATCCCCACAGTCCTGCAAGCCACCTGCAGCCTCCGTACCTTTCTCACCTCCTCCTGTGCTGCTTGATCGCTGATCTGAGGGCTTCCTCTTAGGCAGGGGTGTTGACTGGGAGAAAAATGGTTTTGCCTGCTTCTTGTTCCCTTTCGCCATCCACTCAGCCCAAAGCAGGCATCCGCCAAAGCTGGGATACGCAAATGTCCTCCCAGTGGCAGGCGGGATACTATGGCTTGATACCAGGCACAGCTCGACCCGGTGCTCCTCTGTCTGTGATCGCCGTTCAGAAAGGAGGACCTCTCCCGTTTGTGATGAGCATGCAGCGATCAGGGGTACCCCACCATGCCCCAGCCAAATGCTTTTCAATATTTCCCCATTCACCTTCTGGTCCCACAGGTCCAGTCATATAAAATGCCTGCAGAGTCTTACAAACACACCCCCCACGTGGGTGTGCAGCGCTGGACTCTACAGTATGCCCCTTGCTGCTGTAATCATACACTGGGACCTGCAGGCTAATCTCTCTAGACTCCAGGAAGTGCCCTGGGACCAACAAACAAGGGCCACCAGCCGCCACCACGTCTGACACACAGACCGCTGATCTCCTGCAGTAGGACCACAGCAATTCCCACTCTGCCATTGCAGGCGTTAGTCCTCTGGCCATTCACTGTTCCCCCAACGTCACTGTGCCTGCCTCAGCTGTCGTCCTCTGCTGCCAGAAGTCGTGTTGTAAAAGGTAGATCCAGGAGGTTGATACCAACAAAAATAAAACTCCCAGTGCCTGTCGCAAGCCGGAAATAACACTACAGGCTTGCGTGCCGCGTTAGACGGCACCAGGATCTGTTGTTGGCACTCGCCAGGGGGCCAACGCATATCTCCCGGCTGCCGTCCCTGCTCCGATCAGTCTTCGCACCTCGGTGCACAATGCAGGGGGCCCCGGCACCACCTCCCTCGCAGCTCTCACCGTCACTCACAGCTGTGCGACAGCGCAGGTCGCCTGCCGGCATGCTAGGGGCTGGATGCCATAGGAAATTCAGAAGGGATGACGCACACTCTTTTCACGTGATTGACTAGTCCATCAGTGGTTGGTCTCTGATATTGTCTCTGGTGTTGCTGGGATGAGGCGATTTCTTCCTGATTGGTGTTCCCAGAGGAGCCTAATGAATGCACTTAGTAGTAAAATATTTGTTCTGGAATCCTGGCTTTACGCAGACCATGTGTCCAATGTTGTTCTGGATGCAGCTGCTCATTTTCAAGCTGAGATGCTCATTCCATTTTCATACATGGTTCTGTCCAAGCCAAACATTTGGACATGCCCATTGAAAGGGCCAGCCTATTCAGGGTCAAAATGGATGACTTGTTAGCAAAGGTTATGCCTTCTAGGGCTACAGTGATATGTCTGGGGCTAGTGGTTTAGCAGAATTGGTGGATCATTCCAAGAGTCTGACCTTTTGGGCCCTTTTCAAATTTTACCCATAGAACTATGAGACAATTGTTGCAAAGCTTGCACCAACGCCAATAGAAATACTTTTTTACTAACTCAAGAAGGAGACGAGCCTTAAAGTGGCAAGGTAGATACTGCCAGAGTGCTCCTTGGGACAACAGATTGTAAACTTCTTTAATTTGGAATGTTTCCACCATCCAACACCAGCTGTGGAAGGGTTCTGATTTTTTTCATGAGTGGGAAGGCTGTCACCTTAGACACCTGCAGTTTGGAGATTTTACTGTGATGATGTCTACTGCTTTAGTTTGGGCTGGTGGATATATTTGTCATGGAGGCCTGGTGCGGCCGCCAGCCTTTTGATACTGGGCCCAGATTAGGCAAACAGGGCGTCTGCCACAACGACCCCACCTTGCCTGAAGTCTAAGTCAGTGGACTGTCATGGATGATGCATTTTTATTCTCCTACACCTTTAGGGTGTTCTCATATGCTGAATATGAGCTCCTACACAGATGGCCCTGTAGGTTATGGTCTAAATTTGTGGCAAACTAAATTAAGGAAAACATGTGACAGTCCTACTACATGTTTGAAACTTGTAGCGGTATCGCTAAGATGTCTGGGTCAGATACAACTCCGCGACTGTGCGGTTAGGGACCAGGATGGCCACCTGTGTCTTGGACTCTTGTCAAGCTCAACTAGCTCCTGAGGGTTTCACTCAGTAATAGGGCTTTACTCAGGAGCTGGTCCAAGTGGTATGTCCAGCAGAGCCAGACAGCAGCGGGACAGACAACAGAAGGTCTTCTAAGGTTGAGTAACATGGATTGCTAGATGAGAGGTCAAACCCCTGCAGAATAACCCTCAGAGTTCAGCCATCCACACCCTAATTCTGGTATGCCCATCCTGAGTTCCCATACTACAATAACGAGTGGCAACACTGTTGGGAGCAGCACTGTCACAGTGGTGAACTGTTGGTCTCCACTGTGACCAAAAGGAACCTGAGACTTTTGTGTCAGCTGAAGGAGTGGTTGGTACTCTGAGGGTAGTGGTGCCTTTTTCTTCCTGGGTATCACCAGCCATGGTATAAAAATATGATCCTTGGAATCCCCATGTGGCATCCAATTAAACCCCCACTCATTATAATGCACAGAGACTGAGCCCTGCAATGTACTTAGTGTCATGGTTATCGGGCCAAGAATACAGACAGGGCCCGGATGGACACAGTTGTGGCGCTTTGGCGCCAAGTTCATAAAAAACAAGACAACAGAAAACCTTTATTGGGGATAAAATGCTTTTATTATAAGCATAGCACCTCATTCCGGGTGCAAGGTGCATTTAACATGGGCACTTTCATCACTTAAAGCAGCCCCACGTGTACTATTGGGTGGGGCTGCCATTTACTGGGTTGCCTGGCACGTGCTGACTCACTGGGTGTGGCAGGCAAGCCAGGCCTAGTGGTCGTGCCCATGCTCACAGCTATATAAGCTGCTCTAATCCACGAGGCAACGCTTCGCGTTATTCTGCACATCCATGCAGCGTAACGCCCACCACCGCCTGGGATTTGAACGTGCCTTGGAAAACCTGCTTCCTGCATCCATACTTACCATCTGGGGACTCTGCTCTCACCTGTGCACGTCTTCTTCACATCTTCCGGAGTGCCGAACTCTTCATCCTGGGACCGCAGCTCACCTTCACATCTTCCGGAGTGCCAAACTCTTCATCCTGGGTCCGCAGTTCACCTTCACATCTTCTGGAGCACCGAACTCTGCATCATAACATCGCAGTTCACCTTCAAGACTTCAGGGACGTGATAGTCATCTTCTTGGCACCGCAGCACTATGGGCTTCGTCCACGTCCGCAACACCTGCAAGGAAAAAGCGAAAAGCAAGGTCAGACAGTAAAAAGACGTTGAGTTTAAGGTTGCGCTCCATTTCATCTCGCGCTTTTCCTTAAACCATCACTCACCTGTTGTCGGACATTGCAGTTTCATCAATCTTCCTCGCGGTCGCGTTCCGCACCTCTACAGCTGCTGTTGAGCCGCAATTCCATCTATTGGGGAGAAAACAGAAGAGAAAATGTTATTAAGGAAATAACAACAACATTGAGAGCAATAATACAAGACAGAAAGTGGTAAGGGGAAAACTGAAAGAGGAAAAGACAAGAGACATTGAGAAACACTACCAATCCTGAACTGGACTATTACTCACCAGGGGTCAGTGAAGGAACTAGATCCCATCAACAAGCGCCCCTGCCAGAAGTAACAGGACGGAGAGCTCACCATCAATTATTACCAGGTGAGGCTTATGGGCCGGTACGTGCCCACAGAAATCGCACCTTGGGTAGAAGGGTTTGAGAGGTACCATAGTCACCAAGCAGCGCAGTCACATTTTCTCATATACGTGCAGGAGCAGAGTCACCAATTGGCGCAGTCCGCAGCCTATCCGCAAGGCAAGAGACCCGATGGGGGTGATCACATTCTTGGCAGGGCTGCAACCGTGCCCCAACACCTCCTCAGAGACCAGGTGAGCGTAACACTTAGAAACGTTTTGCAGAACTTTTGTATTGCGTTTGACTTAAGGACCTTGACCATGAGGCAAAGAAAGGACAGTTGGAGCCAGATTTCTAAGCTGGAATCCTGATCCCAAGAGAAACGATAGAGGGACACTGATGAGGAATTACCAGAAGAGCAATTTACCAGTGGAGCAGGGCCTGTAGATTTGTACCAATTTGCTTGAAATTGTTGGAAAGGTACTGTTTATTACCCATTATCACCTGGCTGCCGTTTTTTGAGCTTTTTAATACCTGAAGCTGCCTTGCTATTTTGAAAGCATGAGTTTTCCCACTATTGCCTGCTTATTTGACTGATTTTCGGCCCTTCCAAGATGGCCACCATTATTTTCTTTGTTGTGAAGGCAGGCTGGCTGAGATGCCTTTCCCTGTACAGCACTCCCATTGGTTTCTGAGTGTTTTCTTCCATCCAACCATGGACCGGCAGGCTTTAGCCGGCCCTCTCAGCAAAGGCCCACTTCTAAGGCCCTTGTCTGCTCCCTGTCCGTTTCCTGAATGCTAATTGGGGTCTTCCTTGCTCTGTAACCACAATGATGCTGCAACCTCTTTCATCTAAGAAATCCAGACTGTCTTGATATAGTCAGCTCCAGAACTATGGGGTAATTCCCTCCTTCTGGCCTCACTCCTACCACCTTTAACTGTCACTGTTCATTCTGCTTGTTTCTCCCATGTTGTCATCCTGATGTGCAGGGCTTCTCAAAACCCTTTGCTAGCATCTGAATCCCTGATTGCTGTTTTTATCTTTTGGTAGAAAGTCAAATCTTGCTGTTTTTGCTTTTTGCTAGAAAGTCACATCTTGCTGTTTTTGCTTCTTGATAGAAAGTCAAATCTTGCAGTGTTTGCCTTGTTGCTAGAAAGTCACATCTTGCTGTTTTTGCCTTTTGCTAGAAAGTCAAATCCTGCTGTTTTTGCCTTTTGCTAGAAAGTCAAAGCTTGCTGTTTTTGCTTTTTGCATGAAAGTAAAATGTGCTGCCCATTGCTAAATTCTCTGTATTTTGCTTGTATACTGTTGCTTCTCTGTAATTTGCCAGCCCAGTGTCCCCACCACTCTCTTTTGTCCCACACCTACCTGCCTTAGCCCCCCCCAGCTTCTCCATCCTCTCTTTGCTTCCACCCCATGGCGCTTTCTGGTTCTCCTATCTTTTCCAACTGCTTCTCCATTGACTATCCTTCCCTTCTCACTAAGTCTGGTAGGAAGAAGTTCAAAAAGGATATCTTGGCCTCCCTGGTTTTCCTATCACTGACTCCATGCTTCCTCCAGACAGACCCTCACCGACATCCTCTTTGTCATTCCTTCGCCAGATCTATGGACTCTTCATATGATCTCTGTGCTCTGTCCTATCTCCTCCTCTTCCATTAATGGTGGCACTCACTGGGAAGTTCTCATGGCTTCCTTCGACTCCTCTAAAGTCAACATTAATGTCTACCTTAATGGCACTGTCATGGTCCAAGGCCCTCAGGCCAATCTCCTCCTCTTTTAATAGGCGCTTCCCTCGCCTCATCAATTTCCTCTCATCTCCTGCTGTCCCCTCCTCTCCCCCCTTGGCTACCTTGCCATCTCTCTCCTCCTCTGTCCCTCCTAGGGCTCTTTCTCCTCCGCAAGCCGTACCTCTGATATGTACCCCTCCCCGGAAGGTCTTTAGGCTGGCAACCTTCTTCATATTGCCAGTCTCAACTCTCGCTCTGCTGTCAAACACTCCTCTGACATCTGCCACCTCCTTGAAGAACTGGACCTTGATGTCCTTGGTCTTACTGAGACATGGTTCATGGCCAGCTCTGTCACGAGCTTTGACACTCTCCTCCCTGATGGCTACAAGATCCTCTTCGCACCCAGATCCTCCCGGTCCGGTGGGGGGTAGCCCTGATCTTTGCTGTGTGGATTCCTGCCTCTATCATTCCCACTCAGACCTACTCCTCTTTTGAATGCATTGTCTGTAGGCTCCCTCTCTCTCCTACACATTCTCTTACTGTGGCTACCATCTACCGACCTCCTGGTCAAATCACCTCATTTCTCTCAGTGTAGGCGGACCACTCCTCCTCCCTCCTGGCCTATACCACTCAACTCCTCCACCTCTGTGACCTCAATATCCATTTAGCCTCTCCTTGTTCCTCCTCTGTACTCTTCTGTGACCTCTGCGACTCCCTCTCCCTGTCCATCCTCCCCTCTGGCCCGACTCACTCTGCAGGGCACACACTCGATGTCTTGATCACCTTTGACCTCCCCCTCACCATCCTTCTGACCACTTCCCTCTCCTGGAGCGATCATTCCCTCCTCTCCTCTCATCTCTCCATCTCTTCCCCCCAAGCTAAGCCTACCCCAACACTGCCACCTACCTTCACGGACATCCGGCCCATGAAGCCTGTGTCAGTTGGGGCTTGCGCTGCCACCTTCTCTTCCCCCTCCGCCTCCACCTCTGGCTGTCTCACATCCTGACACAGCCCTGTATCTGCTCTACTCTTCAATTTCTGATACTCTTGATGCTCTTGCCTTTGTCATGAGGATCCGTTTGAAGCCCAAAGCCAAGTGCAATTCCTTCTATGACTCTTACCTAGCTACACTTAAACGTAAGTGTAGGGCGGATGAGAGGAAATGGAGGGCTTCTTGTTCATCCTCTGACAAACTGGCCTGTCGCCTGCTTCAAAGGCAATACTGACTGTCTGTCCTCACCAATAAGAGTGTCCACATTCAATCCCGTGTCTCTGCGGCATCTAACAAAACGGCCGGACTCTTTAAAATCTGCAAGGAGCTAGCCGACCCTGCTGCAGTCTCTACCCCTCCTGTTGCCTCCCAGGCTCTTTGCAATGCCCTTGCCTCTCACTTTATCTCAAAAACCCTGGACATCCTGTCCACCCTCTCCTCCCCTCCAACTCCCATCTCCTTCTGTGCTTGCTGACCCTCCTTTCTAGTGCTACTCTGACGACACTCCACTCATTTTCAGGCTGCCCTCGGCCACCTCCTCTCCCTCTCTCATCTCGGACTGCCTAACTGCCATTCAAGATTGGTGTGCCGCCAATGATCTTTGTCTGAATCCCAGCAAGACGGAGATCCTCCTTATCGGCACACCTTCAACATCCTTTCCCCTCACTCTCTGGCCGGCCTGCCTTTACCTTCCTCCTACCCCCACCTACGAGGCTACGAAACTCGGGGTCATCTTTGACACCACACTTTCCTTCTCCGCTCACATCTCTGATGTCTCTAAAAAGTCAAACTTCCTACTGCACCTCCTCAGAGGTACTCTGCCTTTCCTCTCCTTCCCCCAGAAGCTCACTGTCTCCCAAGCTCTGGGTCTCTCTAGGTGGGACTATTGTAACAGCCTCTTTCTAAATCTACCTGCCTCTACCCTCTGCCCTCTGCAACTAATCCAGAACAGGACTGCGAGACTTGTCCTTGGCATCACACCCTGGGATCATATCTCTCCAGCTCTGAAATCTCCCCATTGGCTCCCAGTGGATGCAAGGATTAAATTCAAAACCCTCTGCATTGTTCACAAGGCTTTCAGGGGCCTGGGTCCAAAATACCTTCAGCTATCCCTCCGCAAATGCCTCCCGTCTTAAGCTCTTCGCTCCTCTACCTCCCTTAAGGTCAGTCGTTCTTCAAAGAAACAAGCTGGGGGTAGATATCAGTCTTCGGCTGGGACCTCCCTCTGGAACAGCCTCCCTACCACTTTAAAACTTGAGGAGAACCATCTCCGGTTCCGGAAGCACCTCAAGACCTTACTCCTTGCTTTTGCCTTCGCTCCCCCTCTCCCCTACTGATCTGTTCTCTCTTGGCACCGTGTACCTGGCCGCCCTTTGTCCTCCGGGCCCAGGTACCTGCTCACCCTGCCACCCTCCTGCGCTGCCTCCGGGCCACCCCCTGCACTGGGGTCTGTATCTGTACACATACAGCCCGCCCCTTTTTATTCCAGCACTTATCAGACCTACCCTTTCTGCTGCCTTAAACCCAGAACTTGCCACTTGCTGGCTGCACTGCCACTGTTTGTGTGTTTGTTGCCTTTATTATTTATCTGTTTGTCCTTTGCTCCACACTTTCCACTTCTCCCCCCTTCCGTGCACGTTTCCCATCCTCCTCTCTCATGCACTTGCACTTTCTCAATTTCACTGGGCCTAGTAAGAGCGTTGTTTTGTTCTCACCTGTTCACCTCCTGCCTTTTCGCGCTCTGAAACACGTGTACGAGCGCAATAGAAATAAAATAACAATATCAATTATGAACACTCTCGATTCAGACATTAACATGAAGTCTGAGAAACCATGCAGCAGTATATATGTATGGGATTTATAAAGCGCAATCCTAACTTGGAAGCAACAAAGTGCTGTAGTAAGGGGAATGCACTCGGGTGGGGGGGGGTTACAAATAGGATACAGCGGTAGCAGAGGTGGTGGGTTGGGTAGAGAAAGCATGGGAGTGGAGCGATTAGTGATTGGCAAGATGTTCTTTTAAGAGTAGGGTCTTTAGATCCTGACTCAGGAGGATAGCTCAGGGGCAATGCGCTTGCCTGGGAAGCAAGACGATGCGGAACAACACAGGTTCAATCCCCCGGTCCATGCTTAGAAACCTCTCGGTATTAAGCGCGTTATAAATAACCAATTACAATTCCTGACATGTTGAATGGCCTTATCTAAATTGCAAACTTGTTCCAGAGATCTAGGGCATAGCAACAAAAAGGCCGATTTCCTGTTTTCTCCTCCTACAATTCTGTATTTCCAGTCTGGGGATGTTTTGGTTTCTGGTGGTGCACTTGCCGGATGAACTTGATTCCACTGCACCGCAAAATTCAGAATTTGAAAATGTCGAATTTGAAAAGGGTGCTGCCGTGTTATCACGCAGATTAGGTTTTCCCACATCCCCTTGCCCACTACACGCGTCCACCCTTTTTTCCTTTTTGCGGTAAACAAGTGTGCCGCGGTCTCCCTTGTCTCCCTGCAACATTTCCCTTCACTTAACTGGATGAGAACTGGTGCTGCAGGGTCCTTTTTCTTTCTTTTTGGAAAACTTGTTTCCCCCCCGCCTGCTTTCCCATTAAAATCACAGGACACCCCGCAACTCCTGCTTCCCATGTTTATTATAATGGGATTATATGGTATAATTGTTCGAAATTTTGGGATGCCCGAAATTTTGGTACAGCCCAAATTCGAAGAATAATACCATATGTACATTTATTTTCGACATTTTCAGGCGAAACGCGCTATCCTCCGGCAGATATGGTGTGTTTCTCGCCCAAGTAGAGTGGTTTTTTGGTCACTGCTTTTCAGCTGATGCAGGTAGTCGTAAGCATAATCTGTTCTCCAAGGGGTAGCCATTGCAGCTCCTTGAGGATGGCAGTGATGTTGTCAAGTTGTCCTCGTCCTATGAGGAGATGCGCTGCAGCATGCTGGACGGCTTTCAGAGGGGCAAGGTGGCAGCTCTGAACTGAGGGAGAGAAATGTCCGTTTGGACCTCCACAGGATCTGCCTATACTGTTTGGGGTATGAACACAATACTTAGGCGTGCGGGCCAAGCCAATTCATGCACCCAAAGGCCCTCGGGAACGTACAGCAAAATTGTACTTTTTTTACAATTGGCAAATGGTTAACAATTTTGCGGCACGCTGTTGAACAAGAGAGGCAAAAAGTACACCTTCAAGTACCCATGCTCAGAGCGGACAAAGTTGGTGCAGGAAGAACACCACCACTACTCTGTCAAGAAACGCGAGAAGAAAAAGAAACATCAGAAGAGGTCCTGACCCCCAAGCAACTCTTCGAAGCACCTTTCTTTTTCTTCATCAAAGAAAATGAGTCCCCATGCCAGTTTAGGGGATTTGGCTCCGGCACAGCAGCTACTGCTTCCCAGTCCTTTATTCTGGTGGAAGGGGAGGGGTCCTGGCTGAAACTGGCAGAAATTTTCGCCAAGGCCCTGGCAGCTTCAGCCCTGGTGCCGGTGGTGCCCTTGGGGCCCCCCCACACTGGGAGCTGGTGAGGATTACTCTCTTGACTGACTGTATGCCTAAGGGCGCTGTGCTAGCTCCAGCTGGGCTCTGTGCTGCTCCGCTTTCAGGCTTAGAGCCCTTGGCACCTGTCCACCCATGCCATTGTGCTGTCGACATCTGTGCCCCACAGAAATATGCCTTACTTCCAATGGGTGGGTTTCTGTCAAAGATATCTTGACATCTTTGATGAGGAGGCTTCTCCTATCCCATTCAGGATGGAACCCTATTTCTCTGGTGGGATTGAGGGGTCTTCTCACAGGAGTTCTACGGTAAGGGAGAGGAATTGCTGGTTCTAGCCACAGGCCTACAGGAGGCCAGTGGCCTGGACACCTCCCTGGTGCTGGGAATTCCCCTGGCGTTGACTCCAGGCAGGCCTGTGCTTCTTACCAGAGTGCAATGGCGAAGGTGGTGGAGACACTGGCATTGTCAGCCTCCCACCAGGCCCAAGGTTTAGTTTGAACTGACCAACATCCTGGATGAGGGTCCCCAGAGAGAAACCCTTGTGCCTTTCAATCTGTCCATGGGTGCCCCAGTGTTGATGGCCTGGGAGAAGATGGCGTCAATGCCTGTGGTAGCCCAGGGCCTTGCAAAAAAGCATAACCTGGTGCCCTCTTATTTGGCTTTTCTCTCTACCGATGCACCCCCGGTGAGTGTGGTGGTGCAGGCCACTTTGGCAATCCTTAAAACCACCTCGTTACCCTTCCTGTCTTCTTTACAGGGAAGAGCAAAAGATTGGACGTGTGTGGGCACAAGGTGTTTGCTTTTTGCAGCCTTGTTCCGAGAGCAGGAAATACATCCTGCACTTTGGCCAAATGCTATTTTAGACTGAGGAGTGTGATCTGTGAGGCAGCAGAGAACTTCCAAGCTGAGAAGATCGAGGGCTTCAGCAGCTTAGTGAAGGACGGATCCTGGACCATTGTGTGGTGCATGCCACGGGCGCAGTGGCTGTTCTGAGGAGGCACTCTTCGATGAGGATTGCTGGATTTACCCTGGAAGACCAAGCAAGGTTTCTGGATATTCCCTTCGATGTTCACAACAACTCTTTGGTGCTAAGGCAAATATTTCCCTCGAGAGGTTCCAGGCAGTGAAGGCCATGGCTAAAACATTTGGTCTGATGTTTCAACGGCCCTCAAGCTCGGCCTTGAGGGGTCATGGTTTTCATCCATTTGAGTCCTACGGCAAGCATGGTCTGAGTACAGTGCCGTCTGGCCCTAGAACTACAGGACTGGTTGGATCTCCAGGATGCCTACTTCCACATGCCAATCCATAAAAAGCACAGGAAGTACCTTAGATTTGTAGAGTGGCACCCCCACTACCAGTTCAGGTCTTGCCGTTCAGGCTTTCTTCAGCACCCAGGTTCTTCAGCAAGCTACTGATTGTAGTAACACCTAGCTTAAGGAGGGAAAGCATACCTGGATTCCCCCACCTGGACAACTTACTTGTCCAAGCTCACTCTCCAGATCAGGCGTTAGCCCATATTCCAGAAACTCTGTGTCACCATCCCACTCTATCAGTTCCATTGGGACAATGGTCTTCCCTCCCAAGGACTGGGTGGCGAACATCTTGTGCATGGTCCCTGGAGCTTGTTGCAGTCTCCTCCTTTCTGCGTCTACTGGGCCTCATGGCATTATGGAGGTGCTGAATGCCCTGTTCCACATGAGGTTGTTTCAGTGGCTACTTTAATGTCCATAATCTCAGTTGAAAGGCAATATGTCAATCTTGTTGCAAGTCTCAGAGACGATGTCACTGGAGCTACTCTGGTGGGCCCTGTGAGACAACCTGCTGAGAGCCAAGTTGCTTCGCCATCCTTGGCCCCATCTGACTGTAGTAGACACCTTGCTGAAGACTTGCGGCGCTCACCTTCTAGATCTTAAGATGAGTGGTCTTTGCACGGCATGAACATGGCTGGTGTGACCGGGTGGCCCGCCACAAAGAACCACGCTTACTCTGATGACAAGTCCAAGGGTGTTTATTTTTTATTTACAGACTGGTTTGTTTTTCAAGGAGAACAGTTTCTATGGTTCTCAGAGTTTGGAATTCATGGCTCTATGGCGTCCCTCTCTCACTCAAATTTCCCCAGGTTTTCCTTCTCCCTATTCCAGGTGTCCTTATCAGAGATGTTCGTACTTGCCAACAGTAAGACCTGGCTGTCGGTTCTCTTTCCAACACTGGTGGTGATAGCCCTAATACGATGACTAACTGACTCCCTGGGGATCTTCTTGCTGTCCCTCACCTATACCTGCTTAGTAATCAAGGGGAGTAATCTGGTGCCTTCTTCTGCCCAGCATCATGCTCACTCCTTTCAAACCCTCTCACACCTGACCCTTTGCTGTACAGCCTCTTAAGTTGTTCTCCTCCCACTACGTCACTGTCCCTCCAACCTCAGTCCGCCTTTCCACCTCCACCCTTCAATCTTACTTTCAATCCTACTCATGTTCTTACTAAAATGTGTACCTCCAACTACCCCTCTGTTTTTGTTATTGTCTCTTCCCTCCTTCCTGTAACTCTACCCACTCTCTGTCTACTACCGCTCCTATTCCGGGGTTCCATGTAATAATGTCCACGCAAAAATATCTCCTGAGAAAAATGTAGCTTTTTTTTTTTTTTACAAGGGGAGCAGAGGACCACTCTGCAACCCCTACCCATGCATAATGTCGCCAATAGCTTTTCACTGCGACATTATGTATGGGGACATTACCTGATACCTATTCCGTTACTACCGATCTCACTTACTGTTCTTACTCCTTTAGCACACCCAGGGATATGGTGCCATGCTAACTCCTCATCTAGCTGTTCTACCTCTTATCTCTTTCACTAAGTACTCCCTGAGCATACTTTACATCTTCTCAACCACCACTACTCCCACTCTACCTCTACTACTCATAATCTCCCCTCCCTCACACAAACACTCCACAGACCTCCTCCTTAACAATAGCCTCGCCTCCACTGGTCTCCTGGATGTCCTCCTCTGCCTCTGGCCCTCCTCTGCCTCTGGTCCTCACCCAACTGCAGGCCACCCCAAACAACTCCCAATCTCCCTCTTATATATCCCCCCGGCCCTGTATTGGTCACTTATCCTACCAATGGCTTACCTCCCTCAAGGGGTGTGACGGGAGGGTTTGGAAGGTTACATAAGGGCTTCCAGCACCGCCCCCTTTGCTACATGGCTTGGCTATATTAGGGTGTTTCTCCTGGTGAGCTGGCTCTTCTCCTGGTCTGTGGTCTTTCTTGCGAGGATATTGTGCAGGGCAACACCAGGCCCTGCCATGGGTCTTTGTTGGCAGGTAAGGTGATGATGGGGGAGGCTTGCCTACACATTCTCTGGCACCCAGGGTTGTTGGAGCCAGGCTCCCTCCCACCTCTGACAGGGCTGGATCAACGGCCCTGTCCCACTGGTCACTTTAAGTTCCTTGCAGAGACTGCTGGCATAGATGAGTTGTGCGTCAGCAGCTTCATGCATGTGATTGACAGCGACCATTACTGGCACAGATTGGTTGTGACCAACAGAGATCCTTGATCATGCATAGGACTCCTAAATAGTGGGAAGTACCACTGCACCTCACTGGCTTCAGTGGTGCACTTTACACACTAGCCTGTTTGAAATGTAAAATTACTAGTTATTTGTTTTCTTGGATTTGATTTAATAGTATATGTAATTTTGTGCTATCTTTGAAAGGAGGGTTGTGTTCACGCTCAGCATCTTGCCTTCTCTGATGGAAATTCAACACCCTTATCAAATGTTCTGTTTATTTGAAACAGTGTCTTTGTTGTCAGTGTTCATATAACGTTTTCTTTTTTCGTTTTCAGGTGTTGGGTAGAATTATCAATATTCAGTTGAAAAACCCAGACTGGATCACTCAGCTAGAAGAAGAGATGAATTTGGAGAGGATGAGTCTTGCCATGCCTTGTTCTACAAGCTCTACATTGCTTGGTGAAGATGCAGACATTTCTGCAGACTTTGATATGGAAGGTTTGTACTCCTGCTAAAAGCATATGTATCCAAATAATGCAATAATAGCAGTATGTGGAAAAATATATAATGAATATTAATTTGATTCAAGTGTGATGGAGATTTTCTGTTAAAGGGGAACGCAAGGTGGATTATTACTTTCTAATAAATACATTATTACCTCCTCAATCTCAGCACAATTACTTACTCCCTTTTTTAAATGTTCTGTGTTTAAAATTAATTTTGAAAGTGTTTTGGTCTGGACATCTTGCCTATTGTGACATTTGCAGAATTGTATTTCGTTTCTTTTGGCTTCAGGTTACACCCCTCCCGCCCCACCCTCCAGTTCTTCTCCATTCCATTCTGAGATTCCGAAGTCAAGACCCACATTGTGCCGATTTGATGGAGCGCTGCCTCAGCTGTACTGTTAGCATTACCCCTCAATCCAACTCGGATTAATCATTTTGTAGCACCTGTTTCCTTACATTTTCTTTACACAAGTTGCAATCTGAGCTGCATGAACAAAATCTCAAGCATTGCATGATCAGAGGTTGTATGCATCCAGAGTGTAACTCAACAAGGCCCCATTCTGTTTTTTGTATCTTTTGATTTTATTTGCGGACTACATTGAATACAAAAAATCATCAGCCCTCCATACTCTTCTGCAGTTTACAATATGGCCTGGAGAGTCCCTTGGTGCTCAGCTTAATTAATTATTCTTGTTAATGTATCCTCGGCACCAATGATAAAGTGTGATTTCAGAAAATGGGTTTTTCAATGTATAGCTAAGCAAAATAAATCGGCTCCTTCCAGAAGCTTTCTTGAGTGTTTCCTGTAAATTGATGGATGAGTAACAATCAGTTAAAAGATAATACAACCAAAACAGAAAATATCCTCACTGGAGCACAAATCCAAGCTTGGTCAGAACACATGTGGCTGCAATCCTGGGAAGTTTCTCGGAAGTTCTCAAGACCTCTCAAAGGTAAATAATCTGGGCTTCATGTTGGAAAATGAACTTTCCATGGTATCGCAAGTGGTGGCATTGGCGAGGAAATGCTTCTTTACCTTTAAAATGTTAAATAATTGTGAAAAGCCCTGTTGTGTCAAGGGCTGTTTGTTGCTGTTCCCGGCTGTCCCTACGGAGAAATATCGAACTTCACCTGCTACGGTGCTTCTTGCCGTGATTTTTTCTAACTGTGGCAGCCCCTCCCACCCATCCCACAATTCCATTTTATTAGCGTGCTTGCGCTATTGCGCATGCTATTGTGAAAAGCCCTGTTGTGTCAAGGACTGTTTGTGGCTGTTTTAGGGTGGTGTGGGCGAGGTGAGCTACTCATTCTATATTTGTGCTTTTTAAAAGTATAAACGTATACATTCACTCAAGTGCACTGTCTGTCTTGGTCCTCTTGTCGGGACATACCTATTTCTACATTTGCTTGTCTGGGTCCTGCCTAGATCCCTAAAAGCGGGCAGTTGTTCACGACTCCCTGTTTATGTGGCAAGCACACAGATACACTCCTTAGACGCTGAAGTCGAATATGCCCTCGAAATTAGACACTTTAAAACTTGTGCAACGCTTAGACTGCTTCTCTTTAAGCGGGGTACATTTATGTGTACACTGAAAACCTGTGCACTCTCCGTGATGAATATGGCGGGTGTGTCGTCTGTGGACATACGCTTGTTGTATTCGGTCGAACTAAACAAAATAGTTCCAAAGAATGCCAGCAGGAAAACTGTTTCTGATAATGAGCCTCCTGCATTTTTGCAAGTTTGTCTACCTGACGACATCACCGACAAAACCATGGCCTCTATCTCTGCCACAATTTCATCTGTAACACACAGTCCCAGAAATAAATTGAAGCCGCCTGCAAAAGACATGTCTTCTCCTGAGTCAAGTATGGGTGTGGATGATATGACGCAAAAAAGCTCAAACACCAACATCATGGCACACAATTTAATCTCCTCTGATCCTTTGACAACAAAAAGAAAGTGCCACAAAAGTCCCTGAGCTTGATTCACTAACTCCTCTAAAGTCTGTACCATCAACGGATAGTCTCTACATTTCTCCGAAAGATAGAGCTACTGAACTCAACTCATCGCGTCATTCCACATTTTCGCAATCTCCAATTATTTGTTTCCTACTACTGCGCCAAACTCATCACCTTTATCAATAACGTTCTCTGATCACTAACCAGCAGAATCTTCTACTGTGAATAGATCTCTTCCTCTTGCGTCTGCAAGCGACTCGCCACTTCAATCTACACTTGTAGCGATGAATTTAGCCCTTTCGACAATGGTAAAATTATACGAAGTCATGGACGCAAAGCTGCTCTCACAAGCAAACATATTGATTACTATACTAAAGCAGCAGCATGACACCAATCTCATCCTAAAAGAACAAGCTGCTAAATGTCTCCCAACATCTGACATGTTGCAGCCTGCTGGTCTAAACGGTCTCATGACACAGCTCCCTCTCATGTACGTCTGCTCCGAAACTGAAAAACTCTCAAATGGCGTTGGTCCCCAGACTGCCACGCTCTTGCTCCAAGGCTTTCTGCGGTCAAGCTCCTGCGGCAGAGGCTAATGATACCCGATCTATAGCTCCACCAACTACAGAGGTAGCAAAAAGCTGTAACATGCCACTACTGTGAACTCTCTACCTGCTGATCAGGCAAGATCTAACAAACCTCCTAAAAAAGCCATGCAAATCACGGACCCAAAGACAGTGGAGCCAAAAACTGATTTTGAGATCTTTACAGAAGTCACCAAAATACAACACAAAAACATTCAGCTGCGGTTAACAAAAAAAACAGAAAAAACATCAAGAAATCTTCTTCATCTTCCAATGCTGCCTCCAAACAGTTAATCAAAAATCTATCAAGACCAAACAAACAAAGCATAGAAAAAGCAATCTCTAAGAAATATTCAAAAATCATCAGAAACCGACAATAAAACCAAAAATGACAAGCTGCGAATAGCTCCCAAGGTTTTAATGCAAAAGCCCTTGGATGATCTTTTGGAAGCTATTAAAGACCAAGAAGTACTTACTGAGGTACACTCGCTGGAGGATCTGACATCTTCGGATATTGACCAGGTTGACTTTTTACACGAAAACGATCTAACCATCTCTAGATTGTGGATTTGTTCAGGCGCCGTTTTAAATCTCATATGGCAGGCAAGAGCTGACATATTTCATCTGGGCTTTACGTTAACCTATGTGTCTTTTGAAAAATATAACTCCATGAAAGGAAACAGTAAAGACCTGTCAAGACAAGCATACCAGCCAACAAGCACCTGGAAACCAGAACTTCAGATCGGCTCAACAGTCATCATTTACATTCAATCAGGTACGACTAAATACACAACCCTGACATAACAAGGATTTATAACCAGCAAGATTAGATACAGAGAGAACATTTAACCTGTTATCATGGAACACCCATGGATATACCCACTTTTTAAACAACGAAAGTAGTGATCTAGGCCATTTTGACATTATAGCACTACAGGAGACCTGGCTGGCGACAACTCCTGTCTGGAACAATCATTCTATAGTGATTACTCCTGCTGTAACTCAAGCAAAAGGTAGACCAATGGCAGGGTTGTTAGTTGCCACTAAAAATTCAAGTGAGTTAACACTCTCAAATTGGGCTCAACCAAATCCTTACATCCTTCTGGTTAAAATCACAATTCAAGCTCACACTATTGCTCTCATAAATATATATTGGAATCATCTGACGATAACTGAAGATTTGTTTTTTGATGACATGTATGCTATTCTCGACCTGATTGCAAATTATCCATCTATTACATCCTCTGTGATTGTAGGTGACCTTAACCTGCACGGCCTAACAAACGCAAATTTACAGCACACTCAAGCAGCTACCAGATGGTCAGAGCTGATGGCAAACAGGCAAATGCTTCTTCTTAATGAAGCAGTACAGGGTGATCTTTCAGCGAAACCAAATTGGCACAGACGAACTCAAGAAGCCATCTTGGACTACGTATACATGGATCGTAACACCTTCCATCTGTGAACAACTTCAGCGTACGGAACTAGCTTGAGAGCGACCATGAACAGCTTATATTATCCTGGAAATGGGCAATAGGTGATGACCAGCAGCCTAAAGATGTCATGTGTGGCCAAGTAACAGTTAATAGTGGGAGAAACCGTTTAATCTGGAATGCTGACGGGCTACAACAACTTTATGAGAAGCTGGAATTCGATTTGCACAACAAACGCAGTGTTAGCTCACTTGGTGGTGATTACGCATCCACGGTACCTTGCTGAGCTACCAAGAAAAGGCAGTAAACCGATGTTCCAACACAAACATCAATTTGATCCAGAAGTTAAACAGATGAAATCCCTTCTAAAAAAAGAACTACGCTGTATTAGAACTCCACATTCTTGTAATCAACAATCTTTAATCAATGCTGAGAAGAGAAAATATAAAAACTGGGTCATGTCACAGAAAACCCTCTTATACCAACATGATGGCGAAGCTTTACTTCGTACGCTTGCTTCAAAAAGCTCAGGAGAAATTTGGTCTTTACTTCATGGTGTCACCCTAGCGCCACAATCTTCATTGCAAATAAATGCAGTTCCTGAGCATGTATGGATTGACCATTTTGCTGATTTATATTCCAACAAAGACAAGTCAGTGTATACAATCAGCTATGACGACCAGCCTAAACTTACGCTGGAATTTGACTCGGATGACATAACATTTTATATTACCAAGTTAAATCGTTCCAGAGTGCCGGGGCCTGACGGTCTCTCCAATGCTCACATGAAGGCCTATCCCGAGGCATGGACCCAAATTCTCAAATTAATATTCTGCGAGATTATTTAAACACAGCACATTCCAGTAAGATGGCGCAAATCTATAATCATGCCCATTTTTTAAAAAGGGCAATCGCTAACTACCTTCTAGCTATAGACCGATAGTTCTTCTGGATATACCGGGCAAAATATTTTTGCGCATCATTTTAAGAGAGCTTACTTTATGGATCAACTGCAATAAATTATATGACCCACATCAGACAGGTTTCATTCCTGGAATGGGCATGTCCATCAACCTAATCACCATAACTGCAATTCAGCAACAAACTACTAATTCAAAACAATCCATATACATGGCCTTCATCGATTTCAAGTCAGCATTTGACTCCGTCAGCAGACGCTTGTTGCAATGAAAACTACAGACTGCTGGTTGTCCGCCAACCTTACTCTCATTAATCACACAGCTTCACACTGATACATCCATACATATTAGATTATCAACGGATGGCAAGCTATCTGCCCCTGTGCCAATATATCGCGGCCTCAAACAAGGATGCGTTCTTGCATCTACTATCTTTAACTTTTTTATTGCTGATATGGGTTCCTCATTCTCAACAGAAGCATCTGATCCATCTCACCTGGGCACCACACCACTAGCGTGGTTATTTTATGCAGATGACTTGCTGCTACTGTCTAAAACCCCAATGGGTCTCCAAAAACCATTAACTTCACTCCAAAATTATGCTAAGGCGAACCAACTGGAGATTAATGTCGCAAAGACTAATATTTTGTGCTGCCACTACAACTCTTGACTCAAACCTCAAAAATTCAAGTGGCAACTTAATGGGAACAGTCTTGGGTTTGTGGCCCACTCCAAATATTTAGGCATCAACATCAACAATAACATCACAGACCAGCCATACTTGCGCAAACTGGAAACTAAATGCAAACGGCAATTTCGCAAGCTATGATCATTCATGGAAAACTAGGCAAATTTACTAAAGCAGCCTTAATTATGTTCTATTTACAAAAGGCAACAGCGATCATACTTTATGGCTCCGACACAAAAGTGCCTAGGAGCAAGCAGTTTTGGTCGAAAATAGAGCGTAAATACTGGAAGAGAGTGCTTAGTCTACCCACCAGTTTACCCATGCCGCTGCTAAGATTTGAACTAGGCCTACCATCCCTGTATGTAATGTACTCATGGCGAGTTCTAAATATGTACAGGAAGCTGAGCATTTCTGACTCTGGATTGTTAGCCAAAATATCTACGTACATGCTAACCTCCCAACATGCCTTTCCGCAGTTTTGGAGGAACCATGTGCCCTCTGTAATGAATGCAGCAAACATCACAATAGAACTTCTGATTAAAAATCCTTCCAAGCAAAATCCAATTTGTGGAAAACTGATTGGATACATACTATAGATCAGTGCCATCAGTATGTTACTTTCAAAGAAATTCCATTCAAACACAAAAAAATGGTTACTACGCAACACTACTTGCTAAAATGTCTGGATTTTAAATTGATACGTACATTGCTACGGTTCTGCTAGAACCCATGCAAAACAAAACAAGTACAGGCTCGTCGCAAGCTTATAAAGGACTCAGAAAATGATTGTCGATTTTGCTGCATCCAAGAACATAGAGACCATGGAACATCTATGCACAGAATGTACAGCTGTGTCGATAAAACGTATTAAGTATGTATTTTATACCTTACTTTATCCACTACAGATTGTTGTCATCTGATGACCTATGGCTCAAATTGTTCCATACCAGACTCATAAAGGTCCAAGTAGCAATAGCGAAATGTAAGCCGGTCAAGTGGCACAGCGAGTAGAGCGCTCGCTTTGACATCAGTACAGAGCCTGCGAACGCAGGTTCGAATCCCGGCAGCGCCAAACTCAGCGTTTCATCCTTCCGAGGTCGATAAATGAGCACCACACACCGTGGGTAATAATAAGCAGCGCTCAGATACCTAAGGGTTCGTAGCGCTATATAAATGCCAAATTATTATTATTATTATTTTTTTTTTTATCACCTGTATCGACATTGACAACTAGTGGATCTAATTGGTTTACTTTTCTTGTTGAGGGCACATTGTTATAATAATTTATTTTTTGCACTAGATTTGATTTATATTGAGTGTTTTGTTTGAGAACTATTTATTTATTTGGATTCCCTCAGTCTTGTTTTATTGATGAATTTTATTAAGAATTGTTTGTTATTATGTGTTTATCATGTTTAAGAATTGTCTAATTATTGAAAGTTGGATTTTCAACTATAGCAACAAAAAAAATAATAATGTGGCAGTTTTTGACTGATCACTGCAGAGTTCAATTGATCTTCAATTTCCAACGATTGGCTTCCTTATGTGCCTAAATAGATTTCCCACTGGACAATTGCCAGATTCCAATGGATTCCTTCCTCACTGGATTCCTTGTATTGCATATTAATCTTCCAGCTCCAGCTGCCATTGGAATTTTTTTTTGCCACCAAGGCCCACGATGCAGCTCTTCATACGAAGAAGCAACGTCATATGAGTTCTCATTCCCCGACCAAACCATCTGGATGCCATCCTCCTATAAAAGGGGTGGATGCTTCTGGAGAATCACCACCTTTGAAAGTACCACTCCTCATTAATTCTTCTAAACTAGATCACTAGAAGGAATTCGGGCAGAAGATGTTAGACATCTTTGGCAAGGCCCTGCAGCTTGTGACAGAACAAGGGCCAAGCTGGCAGTAACACTGCATTGGAGCACAACCACATGTCCTGCGTTCTTGGTTCTGGTGCTGGCACCCAAGAATGTTCTGCTCCAGCATTGGAGGACTCCATCTTTGGATGTCATAGCCCTGGTGTCAACTCCTTCGGAATTGGCAGATGGTTTTCTCTCCAGCACCAAAGTCCCAATTTGTTTAAAAAAGGGGCAGATGGGGATTGCAAGATGGCAGCGGGACAGGGAGGACGTGTGTGTGCGTTTCTCCGTTCCCATTAGGCCGCATGAGCAGATGGCAATGATGCAACCTGACAAGCGGCAGTAAAATTCCTCCAGCATAAGCAAAAGAACCCCAGGAGGAGGGAAGCAAGTGTGGAAGAAATTGGTGTGGCAACTTCAGAACCCCGATGGGAGCGGAACCGCGCACAGCTTGGACTGGAGGGCAGGCAAGATCGAGGCCCTAAGCAGTGGAGAAGGTGTTATCAATGATCGCGGCAGGACGAGATCATAGGATCCACCTCCCCCCCGGCCATAAGGGGATGTTGAGGATCAAGGGGTTCTCTCAGATTTATCAGGTGAATGCCGCGGCTAAGACAGCGGGGGTGCTTATAGCACTGCAAGATAGGCTGGGGGTCAGGTCTTGAACTTCCATGCTGATCCAGAAGGCAGATCCCTATTTTTGAATGTAGCAATTGAGGCACACACATACACATACACATACACATAGGCCACAGTGTATGCTCCCAAACCAGGTCAGGATGGATTTCAGAGGGAGAAGATTTCAAGATTGGAGAATTTTGCGAAAGGGGACATAATATTGGTGGGAGATTTTAATATAGCGTGGGTACCCCAATGGGATAAGAGCACACAAGCCACTCAACAGGCACAGGCCCCCTGCAAGGCTCTTAAATTAAGGATGACGATACATGGAGGGCAAAAAGGGGACAAGAAAAGGGATTTACTTACTATTCACATGTAAACATATGCATGTGTAGGATAAACTATATTTGGGCATCCACACGCTTGATCGGACTCCTCAAAAGTGTAGAGTTGGGGTCCATATCCCTATCAGATCACGCCCCACTGATGATTATGACAATGTTGGGTAACTCCCAGAGAGGACTATGGAAATGGAGATTTCCGACAGAGGTGTTACAAGATCGGGTAATAGCTGATTCGATACAGGATAAAATAGACCTGTATTTTGGGGACAGTAAGACATCAGACATTCCCACAGAGACGGTGTGGGATACCATTAATGTAGTTTTTAGGGGCCAACTAATAGCTATTAATGCGGCACAGGATAAACAAAGGTGGAAGTCTGAGGGGGAACTGGAGGTGAAACTGAAAGAGATACCAAGTGAGCTGATGAAAGGCCCGAATAGGAAGATGCAGAGGGCTCTGAGGCATGTTCAAGGCCAACTAGATACTCTCTGTACAAAACAAGCAGAGATGGCCTTACTCTACACAAAACAAAGATATTATCTGAAGGCAAATAAAGCCGATGGGCTGCTAGCTAGACAATCGAAGGATAAAACACGATCCCAGAGGGTAATGAAACTTCAGAATTGAAAGCAGGACATAGAGACAGTGAACAAGGCGATAGTAGACATATTCCAGGGGTATTACCAATCATTATATACGACGGAGAATCCCCCTTGGCAAAAGTTACGTTTCCTTAGATTGTGGAGGAGGAAAGAGAGCATCTAGAGAGGGAGATACAAGATTTAGAGGTGAAAAAGGCGATTAGATCACTAACAAAGGATTAGGCGCAGGACCCGGACGACTATCCAGCAAGCTTTTACAAAAAATATCTAGACATATTAGCCCCACAACTTACAAGACTCTTTAATACATTTAAAATTAAAGGTTCAATCACACAATCCATGAATGAGGCAAAATTGGTGGTATTCCATAAACATGGTAAAGATCCTACAATTCCAGGATAACATAGACCTATAGCGCTGATCAATCTGTATGCTAAACTATACACCAAGATCCTGGCAGGCAGAATGACCCAATTAATGCCCAGGCTTATAAACCAAGACCAATCGGGTTCATCCCGGAGAGGCAAATGCACGATAACACCTGCAGAATATGCCATTTAATAGAGAAAACAAGCCGACGCAAAAACCAGCAGTAATAGTGGCCTTAGATGCATAAAAGGCATTTGACAGAGTTGAATAGTCCTTTTTATTCCACACGATGGAAAAGATGTGTTTTGGCAAAGGGTGTCTCCAGATGATCAGAGCCAACCATAGCTCTCCAACAATGCGAGTAGCAGTGAATGGTGTGATGTCGGGTAGAATAGAGATTAGGCGTGGTACTATATAGGGCTTCCCGTTGTCTCCCTTACTGAATGCATTTACCTAGAACCCTTATTGGCTAGAATTCAGGGCACGGATCAAATAAAGGGGATTTAAATGGTGGGGGATGAGCATAAATCCATACCATTCGGTGACAAAATGTTAATTGCACTGGCGGACCCAGGGAATTCTATCCCGACATTAATGAAAAAACTGAGGGAAATGTTTCAGGCGATAACTTATTGGACAACGGGATTTGGCTGTGTGGCCTATGGGAGCCACTGGTGAGAACGCATTCCAAGATACAGAAGAGGACCTTTATGACCCTAGTAATAACTGCTTGGCTCACGATTGCTCAACACTGGAAACAAAGACAGAGTCTGACAAACCAGGATTAGTTGCAGAAAGTATGAAGCTTCTTGTCAATGGAAAGGGCAACCTACAACATTCAGGGCGGTAGAGACTCCTCTAAGCAGGACTGGGGTACTGTGTTGAATTACCTGCAGGATGACTATATGTTACAATGGTGCCCACATAAAATAAGGATTTTGAACATTTTCTGAACCTGTGCATTGATTGATTATTAAAAGGAGGCAGTTAATCTTCTGGTGGGGAGGGTGGGGTGATTAAGAAATGTTGGTTTAATTGTATCTGTGATGAAAAAAATAAAATAAATGTTAAAAAGGGGCGGGGGGCAGATCTTTGATGGTGGTATAATCGATATCCTACAGTGCAACCACATTTGGTCAATGCCGTGTGTCACCTTGAGACAGGTGGTGCAGTGAAAGCATAAAACAAGTTCTGAAGTCCCAGCCAGGCCGATGGGCTATTTCAATTCATGAAGGATCTATAAGAGGGAATTGGAAGCAGGCTGTTTCCTAATGGATACAAAGGCCTTGGAGTGATTGAGCTTATCTCCCAGAATGTGTGTTCTGGGGAAAGAACAAAGTAACCAGATCTGTTCATATTTATGGAAACCTAGGGACAGGAGGTGGTCTGTTGTGGTTCAATGTGTCATCATGGCCTCTCCTTTCAAGGCCATCTACTGCAGTCGGTCATGCAGATATCAGAATTAGCTATTGCGCTCCTTAAGGTCTGGTGCATGTTCAAACCTCAAGCAAGTCAAGGTGGTCCAAAGACCGGACTCTAGGGCAGATCGGGACTGAAAATCTTTTTCACTGCAATCCTTGCCATTGGGCTAGTATTTTATTTTAGCCTGAGCACTGCAACAGTGTGTGTTGACATATTGCCCGACGATCAGTGACACGTGGACTGGGAAACCCCAATATCCTTACTTCAGCTTAGGAGCTCCCAGAGCCGTTGATCCTGGCAGTGCCAAATCACTGACCTGTGTTATTTTGTTAGTTGTCTGGAACACCAAGGAAAAACGGTCCTTTTCAAAAACATTCACCTTGTTCACTCTACAGAGTGTCTCCTTCAGCTTGCCTCCCTTGCTTTGGACTAAGACTCTGAACAAAAAGGACACCAGAGACTCATTGGCTTCTATTCAATATAGACTTGGTACCCCGGTTTGATGGGTTGCTAAGGCATTTTAGTGCCCTACATCCTCCCAATCTGAAGAACGTATTGAATTTGAACATCCTTCATTCCCAGTATCACTGTATTGTTCAGTGTATTCAGTGTATTACATAGTTAATGTATGGATTTGTGGTTGATATCTTTAATTTCAGTGTCGAATATCTTCTTCTTCTGTTAGATCAGTAATTCTCTTTTGTTTTATAAGCAACCTGCCTAGACATGAGTTTTGTATTCTCAGAGAGTTGTGTGATGCGGTGCAACCCACAGTGCCATCTGGAAACTAGCTTTAGCCTTTGCTGTATCAGTCCAGGTTACCTAGAAAACCTACTGACTTGCTTTTCGTTCTCTGCTCCTCACAGTCCAGCTCTCAGAACCACGAGATGACGCTGTCTGACCTCTCACTCCAGGGGGACTATATTTGTTTTAACCTCTGTCGGGCTAGTTTTACAGGAAATGGACATTGTCCTCTGATCTAACTTTTAGTGTCCATTTGACTGTTCCACCCTTCTATTTAACTATATGTTAACAGCCTGGTCTTTTAAAGGAGTGTTGAATTGAGGGAGGAGACATAGGGAGTGAATTCTGTTTGATAAGTCTGTGATGTGGCGTTTCCTCTTTTCTCCGACATCAGTGCCTGCTTGCCCATGTTTGTAACCCTGGAAGTTGGCGTGAGGATATTTAGGCAATGTAATATGTTTCTTTTGAACCCCAGAAAGCGAGACCAGGTCATAAGTTAATTCCCTAACTTAAGCAGTCCAAACCCTAAGGAGAATGGGGCCTTGTGCCCAAAAGTCACAGGAGCCACAATGTTTCTCCCCTGAACGAAGTCTCCACAGGTAAGTTACAGTTCACTTGTGTTGGTGATAGTTCAAAACATTCGTCAACAATTTTACTAAAGGTAAGTAAATGTTTTCTTATATTTCAGGTTACTCTACCCAGGTTCGATGACCAAAAGGTGAGTGGAATGGAAAGCAGGAGACAAAGGGCTATTTTCCCAATGTTATCCTGTGTAGGACAGGGGGAGAGGGCAAATGCACTGCATATACTTCCCTCCTGACTCAAATTTTCGAGATGTCGTGTATTATCTGGGTGTCGCTGGGGGCTCTATCTTCCACCATTGGATCCGGTGAGTATGAGGCCCAGGTGTTGCGGGTGCGAGGATTCTTCTGGTTGGATCCAACTGCAAGATGTAACCTCTGGTGATAAAAAATGCAAGAAACACTGATTCAGACCTCCTCGGGGCTCTGCACGCGTTGGGGAAACGTGAGTCCCAGCAACGGTCTCAACATATAGGCGATGACTGGCGTCCTTCCAGTTGCGGTCGCGGAAGCTGCTCCAGGAAAGGATCCCTTGATTTAAGGACACTGAAATTTGGGGGGAAGGCAACTTGTGGCACAAGCTGATGACCACTGAAGTTCCGTGCTTGAATGTGGAACGGTGACACTTCTGGCAAGTTAGCCCACAAGAAAGTTGGTCAGTCCACCAAGCTGTCCAAGGACAAGGAGACTTCCAAAGACTCAGAAGGGCAGGAATCCTTGGGGATATTTAAGTCCATGCACTGTTCCCCTTCCTAGGATATACGCTGTATCACTGAGTATTGCTACTGTTTACCACTTTAAAATGTAAATATGTCCTCCTTTGCCTAGTGACTGTTTAATTGAAATATATCAGTGACTCTGGTAGCGCTCCTGGCTGTTTTGGACATTGTGTTTCCCTGTGTACTACGCCCAGGTTTTAGAACTGTATGGTTTGAATAGGTGTTGTTTATCCTACGTGTATTTACAGTATAGTAGGAAATCTCTCCTTACGTTCTGTGTGGTACCTTTGGATCATGAATTATGATGCTAATGACTGTGTTTTACTATCAAGGGGTCTGCTCTTAACTTGCCTCTGGAAGTCTATATGTATAGTGTCTGCCAACAGGTGTGGGCCTTGCATTTTAGTGTAAAGAGAAAGTTAATCCTTAACTGACGATTAACTGTTTTTGTATCTACATTATGCTCTGCTGTATGTACGTTTTACCTGAATACTTATTTTCCATAACACAGATATCATATCGTATGTGAGAACTTATAATAAAGGTGTATATATTTCAATATACCAGTGTGGTGCATTCTTTTGTGGTGGCTTCTTTGAAATAATTGTACCTCCCTGCTAGCCTTCCTCCCTCATTAGGTTAAGCCTGACTGCTTTGCTACAGCTACGAGTGGAGAGTTTTTTTTCTTTCCTTTTGAGAGCAAGACACTGCTCTACCATTCGGTAAGATGGTTACACAGCCCTCACCAGAAGGTTGTGCAAAAATGTTAAACATTCCTCAAATGTCAGTGGATATCTTTTAGATGTCTTGGTGATCACCAATACAGTATCATAGCACAGCCATTGGGGTTTTCAAGAGCATGTGGTAAAAAAGACCTCTTTGAACTGGGCCTCATCTTGGATAGTAGGCATTGAAACTCATATGGACAGATATCAAGCTGAGAATACTCATCCATTTGCTAGAGCTCCTATTTTATCAATTTAGCATTTCAAATCGTTCTGCTTCGGTAATGTAGCAGAGATATCGGGATTCAGAT
Source organism: Ambystoma mexicanum (assembly GCF_040938575.1). Classification (NCBI taxonomy): domain Eukaryota; kingdom Metazoa; phylum Chordata; class Amphibia; order Caudata; family Ambystomatidae; genus Ambystoma; species Ambystoma mexicanum. The sequence continues at coordinate 274,081,109 of NC_090939.1, read as the reverse complement.
GGCCAGTACCTTGGCAATGTAGTCTGTCAATAGGTTAAGGTGTTGTATCAAAAATGCAGAGAAGCTATTGTCGTTATGGGCTTGCCAAATATTCTTTTCTTGCAAGCACTTTACAAGCTTTCCACTGAACATGTAAGGAGAATATGAAAGCTGATGCCATGACCAGCACAGAGCCAGTGATGCTCAAATAGTCACTGCATCAGTCAGAGGTGCTTGACATTGGTGTGGGAATATCCTCAAGGGACCATGTTTGTTATTTATTGAAACTGCAGATGTCAGTAATTGTGCATGAGAGTTTTCCAGTGATGGTCGCAGGGAGGGCTTGGGAGGGGCCCCAGGGGGGCGAGAGGTCGGTTGCTTGAATGATCTGTGGCTGTTCAACCAAATGTATAACGTCCTTCCGTTGCTGCTGCTTTTTGTTTTACTGAGAAGATTCAGGATGTTTCAGAGAATACTTATCCTTGTGTGTAATAACTGGCAAATGAAAGCCTTGTTTTCAGATCAATAAGTAGGTGTTAAGCTGGGAGGATTTTAGGAGGCCACCTATTTAAGGTAAATAGGGAAGTCACTAGGAGGTTTGCCAAAACCCAATCAAGGTAGGTGACCAAGCATATATATATATAGTAGCGGCCGTGTAGTTATGGTTAAGTTGCTAAACTCATAGGAAGAGCACTTTTTCGTCGGCTTATAACTTCGCTCCCCCTGGACCAATCCTCACCAAACATTGCAAAAAAAAAGTATATGGTCGGCTCTGAATTTGTTCGCCAAGTTGGGGGTGGGGGACGGGGGGGTTTCGTGTGGGGGGGTCGACGTTGTAGCGGGGGTCCCAACCATTTTTTTTCCATTAACTGAATGGGTCACCAAATTTGCGGCAGGAGCGGGGGCTTGGGTCAGAAAGCGTGCTTTTTTATGTTTGGTGAAAATCTGACAAGTAGTTTTGTTGCAAAAAAACTGAAATGTACGTCCCAAAGAATTAGTGATATCTGGGTCCACTCCGCGGACCCATTTCCCTGTTTGCTCCGCGGACAGAAGTGTCATTGCCTCGCGGTACGGCGTGCTGTCGGAGAAGTTTTGACGCAGCCGGTGGTTGGCTGGAGGGAAGCGTGGTGTGCGTCAACATTTTTGGGGAAAGCCGCCATGGTGTATCGAGGAGAGTGTAGCGGCGGAAGGGTCAGGAAAATGTACTGTGCGGAATGTGTTGGCAGTAATAAGGGAGGGACCAGGTGGGGGAGTGAGAAGTGGTTCATGTGACATATGTAGGCGAGTACTTTGTGTGGTGATTGGAGGCAGCTGTCGTAACGGCCCCATAGCTTCTGGCGTGACCTGTTTGCAGCGACCTCTTTTTGTAGTGAGTGGTGGCAGGTTAATTGCAGAAGGGGAGTGAATTGCACATGACATAGGTTGGGTGGGAGCGCGGGTGGCAGTGCCTTGCGGATGGAATGCGGTAATTGGGCACATGGTGGCATGCATGGGTGAATGAAGGTGTGATCGGTCTGTGGAAGGATTACACTATTGGGTGCATTTGCGAAGGCCGTAGCCCATAGGGTTTAAGGCACGCACTCCAGAGCGTAGCGCTGCAACATACCCACGGCAGGAACGCATGTTTCACTCTGCATTCGGTACAGGGTGGTGCTTGCATCGTGTGGAGTGTGCAGATTGCTTACAGTAGGACCACTGTTGCAAACAGAATGTGGGTAGGTTGGCAGGGACACAGTAGTTTGTGAATGGAAGTGGTTACACCCATAGTAAGTGAAAGAAAATGCACAGGGGTGCAGGAGACAATGTTTTCTTTGTACATTATGTTAACTGTTGCAATTTGTTGCTGCTTAGCTACATGGCAGTGCGCAGGTTGGGTAGGAGTGCTGGTGGCAGTGGTATGTATGTGGATGGTGGTAGTTTGTGACATGCATGGTGGCATTACATTGCTGTGGGTGTGTTGAAGGCCTATGCTGTGTGCAGATTTGTTGAAGTAGGCCCAATGTTGTGAAAATGTTGTGTTTAGTGACACAATACTTTGTGAATGGCTGTGGGTAGGGGTGGTGGAGGCTGAGGTGTGTTTGTGGATTCTGGTAATTTCAATCTGTTTTTGTGAATGGGTGTTTTATGGTGTGGGGGAGTTGGGGTGAAGTACTGCTACCTACGTATGTTATGTTTGGGCATAATGGTAGCTGCCCACATGGGTGTTATGTAAACTGTTGCAATTTGTTGCTGCATAGCGCCATGGCAGTGTACAGGTTGGGTAGGAGTGCTGCTGGCAGTGGTGTGTATGTGGATTGTTGTAGTTGCTTGAAGGACCAAACAAGGGAAGGTGGTGACCCTGTCTCTTAATGCCACAATCAGGTGAACAATGTGCCTATCATCAGAAGAAGGAGCAACTAAAACACCAGGTTAAAACCTGTGTGTATAGGGGTGGCGAAAAGCCTGTAAGGGAATATAGCCACAATCAAAAAACAAAAAACAGCCACTATAAAGTCACGAAATCAATTTTATTATTAAATTTCACTAAAAACTATATAAAATGTCTTTGTTAAAAAGAGAAAAAAAGATCTTCACACAAATTGTAAGCAAACATCAGTAAATCAACAGAACCAGACAAGAAGTCTGGTATAACAAAATAAGAACTATGGTGGGGTTAGTACGTGAATGTTGTGTCTTGTGGACACTGAATGTACAAAATCAAGCACAAAAAAGAGTAGAGCACTTCTTGATCTAACAGGTTTGTATTGTGAAAGTCGACATATGTTTCAGCTAATGGCAACAAAAGAAATCCGGCAATACACAAAATTGTCTGTTGATGCAAGTATAGCCGTCATCAGGACAGGAAGAAGAAAGGATATGGAAATTGATGGTGCTGAGAACTTCTTGTTGACCGTACTGTTATGTAAAACCCACTGGAAGTGAACAAACAATAAACCATAAATGTACACAAAATCTAAATAGTGGTTGTGAAAATATACATGTTTGGATGATTGCAATGTTGAAAAGCAAGATCTTCTGTAATGGTGCACATCATTGGCCTGATTTTTACTGATTGTGGGCTCGAGACTAGCATGAAATACCTAATTTTTAATTTTAGTTTTATCATGCATTGTTTATACGGATACGTTGTTTTTAACCCATCAAAACAAGGAATGTAATATCACAGATGCATATAAAATAACATGCATGTTTTTCTTGATTGTTTCCAACTTATTGTAAACGGGGACAAAAAATATTAATATTTATTTGACTGTTTTCTCACCTAGGCTTTAAATGGTGAAAAGATCTTGTTGGATATCAGATATGCGCTGAGAGGAGTGTGACAAGACCCAGGGGTTCTTTCAATCCAATTGATCAGAAATCATCTGTAGACATAAAGGAGGGCAAAGTTTTCATCTGGTTGAGGACAAACTCACTAGTAGTCAATAAAAATATGATTGGCGTACGAACCTGTTGCAATTGTCTTGGAGAAATATAATGCTGAGCCCCAGCTATTGTCAAGGTGCATTACATGGACTTACACATACATAGCAATTCAATGTCTAACGTCACGGAATGAGCGTTCTGTTAAACAGAGAAGCAAGATCTAACAGAGTAAAATGCCCGCTCATCGGTTGCAGATAAGAAATAGCTGAGTGTTTCAAAATGATGTAAGTTGGAAAATAACATGGGGAAGGGGAAGTTATCCCTAGAAATACGAGAGAAAGAGGGAGAACATGGAAAGAACCAATCAGAAACCTGTGTCTTTTCTTTTGCCTGTGATGTACATGGAGAAACTATGTGAGCTGTTTACCTTAATTATATCTGCCAGGCTGGACAATGTAGCCGATCTCGTTGATGGGTCTCTTGCCGTGGTTGAATAGCAGAGAGCGAGACGATTTATATTGCAAAACCTCTGTATGTAGAACGACCGGAGTGACGTTTGACTACGGAAGAAACACTAGACCGCTCGTTGCCAGATGTGACTCGGTGCAATACGACGGTCTGTTGGACGATGAAAATGTTTTTGGAAACTCGATTACATACAGTAATCTAAATGTGCATATAAATAAATATGTGGACACGCCTTTTTAAGGGTTGTGGATAGTGTTTCAGACTGTATGAGAGTAACCTCATTTTCACTCCCCAGGGCAATGTGATGCGTGGTAAATGAATCTCCAGGAGCGAAATATTTGGGTGTTTATATGATATTAATATAAAGGCGTGTGTTGGTGAATACCGCAGGTAAATATAACGCACAGGGCATGACTAGGGAAAGGAATTTCACTACATCTTATGGTCGGGCTATATCTATAGCAGTAGGCCACCATTAGAGAAATAGGGACCACTCCACTGTGGTGTTGAGACCACAGTTTCACAGTTCCCAAATTGAAAATCTATTTTTGCTCTTGTTTGTTAAGGAGCAAATCTCTATTACCGCCTTGGGTGGGTGCTGGAATAGTTTGAATAATGAACCAAAATAGGTTGTTAGGGGAATGTTTAAGCCGAGTGAAATGGGCTACCATGGGTTTATTGTCTGTCTTATTCTTGATGCAAGAATGATGCTCGCATATTCTTTGCTTAACCGGACGTTTTGTCTTACCGATATAGAGTAAATTACAGGGGCATTTGATGCCATAAATGGCCCACGGAGTGTTACAGTTGGAAAAGCCTCAAAGAATCCATTTCATTTCGTATAATTCAAGCGTTTTTAGGTTTTTGGTTAAGGAGCAGACAGAGCACGAACCACACTTGTAATGGCCAACCACTGGTGGTGATTACCACAATGTTGTCTGTGGGTTGCATGGTTTATGTCTATCTGGGTACGTGTGTACCAATTTGTCTCGAAGATTGGATTGTCTCTTGAATGCAAACCGTGGCGTAGAGGGATCAAAATCAGCAGTTTTAATGATATGCCAATTTTGTAATATACTCTTCCTTAGATTGTGACTGATGGGTGAAAAGGTGGAGACACAAGTGATTTTGTCTAGTTTATTTCTCTTGGATGGAGCTAGGCAACTTTGCCTGTTAGTGTGCTTTGCTCTTCTGTATGCTCGTTGAATGGTTTTTGAGGGGTAGCCACGGTTTTGTAGGCGAGTTTTTAAAATCTTACTGTGGTGTTCGAAATCAGACATGTTGGTACAATTTTGTCAGTATCCTTTCGATATAGTGTTGTTTCCAGATGACCGCCACTAGATTTTGTGATTTTTAGATGTAGAAAAGGCACAGAGTTTTGGTTGTCTATCCCAGTAAATTGACTGTGTGGATTTTGTTGGTTTAACCATTGAATAAAAGAGCTGAGATCCACAGTTGAGCCTCTCCAGACCATAAAAACGTCATTGATATACCTGTACCAACAGATGATATGTTTATATGGATTATCTGGATGGTAAATTGATTTGTCTTCTAGGTTGGCCATAAACAGGTTAGCAAGGTCTGGGGCGAAAGTCGCCCCCATGCTTGTTCTATGTTTTTGATTATAAAACTGGTCATTGTAAAGGAAAACATTTTCCATTAGTGCAATTCTGGCACATTCTAGGAGAAAAGAAGTGGGTACAGAGTGTAAGGTGGAGGTTCTCTTATTCAGGTAAAGTTTGATGACTTGAATGCAGTCGAGTTGAGGAATACTCGTGTATAACAAGGTGGCGTTAAGTGTGACTAGAGTGTTGATTGTGAAGGTTTGTAGATTTTCTACTATTTGGATCATATTGGTGGTATCTTTAACAAATGATCTCATTTCTTTGATGAATGGACGGAGAAACCAATCAACATATATTGATAATGGCTTGAGAATGGAATTTAGAGCTGAAACTATTGGTCTGCCGGGTGAGCAGGTGGCATTTTTATGTACCTTGGGTAGAAGGTAAAAAGCCGGGATAATCAGATTTTTTGCAATCAGGAATTGTTGTTCATCAAGACTGATCCAAACTTCAAGGTGAGCATGGTACATGAGGCTTGTGATTTCCTCCGTTAGTCTCGGTGTTGGGTCAGTGTCAATTTGATGATAGAACATGTTGTTATCAAGTTGTTTTTTAACTTCCTTATCATTGGCTTCCTTGTCCCAAAGAACAATGCCTCCCCCTTATCAGCAGGTTTTATTACAAAAGTGTCATTGTTTTGAAGTTTCAATAAAGCAATGTGTTCTTTTTTTGAAAGATTGTCATGGTGTTGGTTTTTGCTCTTAAGCAAGCACTCGCTGTAGTGTATGATCTTATTCTCAAAAGCCAAGATGGCCGGACTAACCATACTGTTGATCGGAATGAAGGTAGAAGGAGGTTTTAAACCTGTGATGTTGTCTCGATCGTCTCTCGGTTGGGAGTCCCTAAAGAAATATTTAAGACGTATTAGCCTAAAGAACTTCTGCAGTTCTATAGCTGTCTGGAAAGGATCTGCTTTTTTCGTCGGGACAAAAATGAGGCCCTTACTAAGGATGTCAATTTCTTCTTGTGAAAGAATATAGCTGGTTAGATTGAAAATGGGGATGGCATTTACCAATTCTGTGGAGGGCCTCCGTTGGGGCCCCGGTGGTAGATTGCGGCCGCCTTTGCCCTACCCTTGAAAAAACAGTTGTTGGTTTTGGGCAGTGCCTCCTCGGTTGGCGCCATTGCTGTTTGTCAAATCCGAATCACTACTGAAGCTACTGTTGCTGGTGTTTGAAAAAGTGACAAACCGCTTCCTCGGGAAGCCGTTGTTTCTTGAGCGATTTTGGGCAAGCTTATTTTGATCTTCATAATAAGATTCAATGAGATATGGGTACGTTTTAGTCTCTTTGTATGTGTCTACATCTTTTTTGAGTTTCCATATTTTTTTGTCCAAAATAGTTTTTTTGTCGTAGTTGCTGACATGGTGACATGATGTTGCTGTGGGTGTGTTCAAGGCCTAGACTATTGGGTGCATGGCAATAGGCCGTAGGCCTTGCACTTGAAGAGCCTAGGCCTTGAGGACACCCACGGCAGGAATGCATTTTTGAATGTGCATCAGTTAGAGGGTTGTGACATGTAAGGAATGGTTGTGGAGCACATTTCAGCCGTTATAGGCCAGTGTTGCAAACAGAATGTGGGTAGGTTGGCAGTGGCACAATGTTCTGTGAATGGAAATGGGTACGCCCATAGTATGTGATTGAAAGTGCACAGGGATGCAGGATAGAGTGTTGTGTTGTTACATTATGGTAACTGTTGCAATTTGTTGCTGCATAGCGCCATGGCGGTGTACAGTTTGGGTAGGAGTGTGGGTGGCAGTGGTGTGTATGTGGATTGTTGTAGTTGCTGACATGGTGACATGCATGGTGGCGTTACGTTGCTATGGGTGTGTTCAAGGCCTAGACTGTTGGGTGCATGGCCAAAGGCCATAGGCTAGGGGCGTAGGAGACACATAAAACCTGGGTGGGGGACACCTTGGGACTTCTCTTTTTTTATTTATAACAACGAATAATCGCCAGCAACAATTAATACATTAACTGCTAAAATTAGTATTTTAGCGGCACCCACAGCCTTCAGCCAGAACTGCCCAACAGCACATCAGATCAGGGGTGGACTGGGAACCAAAAAAGGCCCTGGAAATAATTTTTATAGTGGCCCTATATTACATATTTTCTGCAGGCTGAACCCTTTTCCTATGAGAAAATTAGAAAATTCATTAAGTTCCCACATAAGAGGCCCAGGGTGCAGAAGCCTACCGGGAAATCTCTAGAGTTTCCTATAGGCCAGTCCACCCCTCCTGCATCAAATCCTGTGGCCAACAGTTCCCCTTTTTCCGTTATACTGATGATTTATTTTTAAAGTTATAGTCACCTCTTTCAGAAAACCTTTGCATACTAACAGCAACAGGCAGCTCCTGGGGGAAATATGCAGAGCGGACCGGCCAGGCTTCCACAGTTGCCCACAGTGCCTCCGACCGGGCAACCCCATGCCATTAAAGTCACATGTATCAGTCCTAGCCTTTTAACCCACAGCGCTTTGCATTCTGCTACACAACTGTTAGATTTACCGTTATACGTACAGAACTACACGTCCCAGCATGCAAAGTGATGTGGGCAAAAAAGCCAGGGCCCGGGTAAGGTGGCTGGCCGATGACAAAAGGTGCATATGTTGGGATAATATTGAAAATAGTCAGAGGCAGCTGAGCAGATATCAAACCTGACAATGTGGGAGCATTGCTGATCATATGATACATAGTTGTTTTGTTGTCAAATCTATATATGCTGTAAGGGCAACAGCCTCCGATTAATAAATAACATTTTTTTTTTAAAAAAGCTCTTGATGTTGAATGCTCGCAACTAGTCGATAGACACCGTTTCTATTTCAAGAGATTCATTCATTCTGGTACATGGGCCTCTTCGGATTCTTTATGGTTGAGACCTATAAACGGAAGACAATTTTTGCTCCCTACTGAACTAGTATCTTCTCTGAAAGAAATATTTACACTACTAGGACCGCCCCCAACAATCTAAGCTTCTTATGCCATCTTATATACAGAGTAATAGCCAGCTAAATATGTTCTGCGTCTGTATTTTTAGTAGCTTAAGTTCAGAAAATGTTTAAAGTTGCACTATGTTGCACTGCATGCTTTATATTCTGTAGGTTTACAAATCACATTCTCTTATGTAAGGAGATTATTGAAATGTTTTTTTAAAAATCATTTTGGCACCTTCTAATAACTTGATATGTTATAGGGTATCAACCACGTCTTAAGTATGATCTTTATGAATTATGAGTTGGCATTTTTAACATCGTACTAATGGATTTTATACATATGTTTGTGATGTATTAATTGATGTTGCTTTTAAATTATGTGAAAAGTTTAATTCTAAAAAAAAAACAAATCACATTAAATAAATAAAAAACAATGATTCCACTATTTACAGGTTTTGTCATTAAGTATCCACAAGCTCCCTAAAGCTCTGCATGACAGCACTTGGGCTTAGTCTTGGTTAATGGTTGAAGACAATTCCATTTGAGACTAACTGGTGCAATCTCAAGTTATTAACTATATGACCTAGATGGGTCAGTGAGTTAAAAGCACTGCCGTTTGTCCCAATATTTTCTAATGTTATTATAATAATCATTTGTAATTTATGTAGCACTTTCGCCAAAGTGCTGTACATGGAATATTGATATGCAGCTATCACCCAACCAAGGTTGGTACTCATTTGTTGACCTCGGAAGGACGAAATGCTGAGTTGGCCTTGCCGGATTTTGCACCTTCAACCTGCAGATCACGCACATCTGCAAAGAGTATAACCCACTGAGCTATCTTACCGGCTATGCTGTATGCATTTAATGACAAAGATTGTTTCAGAGTCCAACTTTTTTTTCATCAAGGGTGGCTATGGAATTATTATTTTTTTTTTTTTTATGAAAGATTTTATTGATTTTAAACATAAAACAACATTACACTTATCTCTCTGCAATACCGGGTAGGGACGTGGGAAAGGAGGGGAAAGTTTGGGGCAATAGCGGAAGGGAAAGAAAGGGGTGAACTGGAGGGGAGAGGAACATATGCAAAATCTACATTTCCAGGCACATGTGATAGGATGTGGAGAGAGAGAGACAATCAATCAAGAAACAAAAAACATTCAAAAACTCAACTTCCGGGACCATGGTCCGACAGACCGTCAACTTGACAACAGATGGCCTTGTGGCATAAGCTATTCTCGGCAGAGGCATCTCCCCCACTCTCCCGGGGCAACTCTCAGTCACAGAGGCTGTGGAGCCATTCTTGTCCTTTAGCTAGCCTCTTCCCATCTTCTCCATATTTGGTTTGCTTTCTGCGGGCAACCCCTCGCCGCGTACATTCTATGTTCCATTATAGCGCATATGTCCACCTCCGTGACCCACTGTTCAAAGCTTGGCGTACGTTCCGATCCCCACAGTTGCGCAACCTGAGAACTGCTACCGCAGTCGACCAGAACAATTTCTCATAACGGGAAAGGTCAGTGTCACTGGAGATCCCCAGGAGAAGGGGTTTTGGGCATCTCTGTATCTCTTTCCCTATAACGCTAGACAGTTTATCACAGCATCTCTGCCAGAGCCGCTGTATCCTACTACATTCCCACAAAATATGGAAAAAGGTACCTTCTTCACTTTTGCAGCGTAGGCATTGTGCGTCCGAGGATTTGCCCCAGCGGAAGAGAGCCACACTTGGGTAATAGGTGCGGTGCAGGATCTTCAGTTGGACCAGTCTAAGTCTTGAGGAAATGGTCATTTCTCGCGGGTACATCAGGGCCTCCACCCAGTCCTCCGGTTGAAGGGGACCCACATCCCATTCCCACTTTGCCTTCAAGCTGGTTAGTTCCGGTGTTGCACAGGATGTTATCACATTGTACATGGTAGAGGTGACTTTCCGGTCCACCCGGTCCAAAACTATGTTTCTCTGTAATGGGGAGCTTTCCGGCATGTCTCGTGTTATGTGTCTGTGGGTCGTCCAAGCGTGTTTCAGCTGCATATAGTGGTACATCTCTGTGTCTGGGAGGGAGAACTTTTCATGCAATGTCTCGAATGGTACCAGGTTGTCCTCGTGAACCACATCTCTTATACTGGCGATTCCTCGCTGGGCCCACTGAGGCCATCTGGGCAGCTTTCTTATTTCGGGAAGGTTGCAGTTGTTGCATAGGGGTTGTGCCAGCGTTAGCTTCCCGCCTCATCCTAGGTACTGATGTGTATCTTTCCATATTCTCACTATATGCGTTGCCATATCCGTATGTGATGTGCGGTGCAGGCCTCCATTCAGATGCTCTAGAAGCGTGGTTGTTGCATTACAGATAAGACCTTTGATATGTGGGAGGCTTCCGTCTCCGTGGAGCATATTATTTACTACCGCCATCTGGCTGGCCCAGTAATATGACTGTATCCTGGGCAGTCCAATGCCTCCTTCCCAGATAGACCTTTGGAGCGTGGCGAGAGCAATTCGTGGGTGTCCTCCCCCCCCATAGCAGCTTCCGAAGGGTGCACTCTATTTTGTGAAATTCTCGCTGGTGAATGTATAATGGCGCATTTTGCAGGATATATAAGAATTTAGGAAGGGCAATCATTTTGAACAGGGCCGCTCTGTCCATCAGCGTTAATGGCAAGGAGATCCAATGGCGAGTATCTTCTGCAAATCTTGTTATGAGGGGGGAGAGATTCAGGGTTGTGTATTCAGTCAACTGCTTTGTGATACGTATCCCCAGATACTTGAACTGTTCTCTTTCGATCTGGTAAGGGCCAGACGTCAAGTTTGCCAACGAGGTGTCCCCTAGCGGGAAGAGGATGGATTTGGACCAGTTCACTCGCAATCCGCTGAATGCCTCGTATTGCTCTAACAGGTGCATGACTCTGGGACAGGCATTGCTTGGGTCTTTCAGATATATGAGAAGGTCGTCTGCATATAGAGATATTCTGTCTTCCCAGGTCCCGGGGATTTGTACAACAGGCGCACCCACTTCATGAAGTTCTCACCGAAGCCCATGCGTTGCATTATGGTCCAGATGGCCTCCCATCTCACCGAGTCGAAGGCCTTCTCGAAGTCAATTGCTAGCAGGGCTAGTGGGCCCTGTATGCTGTTGGCCCTTTCCAGGGCCGAATATAGCCTGTGGAGGTTCATACGTGTTGATCTCTGGGGCATGAAGCCGCACTGGTCCAGATGTATCAGGGTGGGAATAACCTGTTGCAGGTGGTCAGCAAGTAAATTCGCCCGAATTTTAGTTTCGCTATTGATAAATGAGATGGGCCTATATGAGCTGCATCTTTCCTGGGGCTTGTCCGGCTTGGGTATCACTATTATTGTTGCTTCTCGCAGATCTGGTGGGAGAATGCCCTCTTCCAGCGCATGTTGGTACATTTGGAGTAGTTGGGGGGCCACCACATTGGTCCCCACCTTTCGCCATAGCTCAACCGGGAAGCCGTTAGGTCCTGGGGATTTACCGGATCGGAGGCTCGACATGGCACTTAGGATCTCCTCTTCTGTGATCTCCCTCTCCAGCAGTTGCAGTTGCGTTTCAGTTACGGTGGGGATGTTAATTTGTTCCATGATTGTGACGTCCATCTGTGTCGTGGGCTTTCTGTACAACTTGGTGTAATAATCTGCGAAGCCTTGACTTATTTCCTGATCAGTCACTCCTGGATTCGGTCCTCCTGTCTCGAGCCTTCGGACATGACTGCGTCCCTGTTCCATCCTTTACAGCCAAGCCAACATCTTGCCAGCCTTGTCACCTGTTTCATAAATTCTCGCCCGTATTGCAGTATGTGCTTGTTTCGCATTGTCCATCGCTGTGTTTTGCAGCTTTTTCTGTGCCAGTAGCAACGACCGATTCGAGGCCGGTGTTTCCTCAATTATGTGCCTCTCCTCTGCTTGCTCGACCTGTTGTTCGGCCTCAAGAGTCTTGCTTCAGTGCTGTCTTTTTTTCGCGGTCGTCCACGATATCAGTTCGCCTCTTAACACCGTCTTGTAGGCCTCCCACAGTGTTCCTGGGTTCATTGCCGTCTGTGAGTTGAGCTCGAAGTATGTATTGGTCGCCTCCTGTAGCTTGTCCACAAGCTCAGGGTCACCCAGGTAGTAGCTATTTAGGTGCCAGCTCTGCGGTGGAATCCGCCTGGATGTTATGAGTGTCAGTTCTAATGGGGAGTGGTCAGAGATGCCCCGGGGAAGAATGTCTATTTCTTGCACCCTATGTAAATCAGTTGCTGGGATGAAGAAATAATCTAGCCTGGAGAGCGAGGCATGTGCCCCTGAGTGGAAAGAGTATGCTCTCGTGTCCTGGTGGAGTTCTCTCCACACGTCACAGTTGGCAAACGTGGCAAGTCTGCTGGGAACATTGGGGTTTCTATTCCTCAAGTGTGATCTATCAAGGGTTACATTCATGACTTCATTAAAGTCACCTCCCAGGATCATGAGGTTGGATGTGTCGTTTGCGATTAACGGGGCAATGTCAGTAAGCAGCGGCTCAAGCAGGGTAGGGGGTGCGTAGGTGGCTATCAGAGCGATGGAGTGATCCCATAGCTTGCCTGTCGCGTACACATATCTGCCGCCTGTGTCATGGGTCACCGACGTGAGGTGGAAGAGGAGGTTTTTGTGTACCAGGATCATGACCCCTCTTGAGCCCATCGCGAAACCTGAGTGAAGTGCCAGCTTGTAGTTTGTGCGTCTGAATAGGGTACAGTCAGTGCCTGCAAGAAGGGTCTCAGACAGGAACACTATGTCAGGCCCCCGCCTGTTGAGGAATTGCCGCACCAGCCGACGCTTGACTGCACTGCCCAGTCCATTAACGTTCCAAGTCATGAGCCTCAGTGTTCTGAGAGCGTCGCTACTACCCCTATGTGATGCCATGGGTGCTCGTGATGGTCACTGCCTGTGTTGCCGCTGACGGTGTTATACGCCAGCTGCAGATACGCCCGTAGGCGAACTCTGTCTTATCTAGCCTTATCCTATGCGTTTGACGGGTCCTGTCTGTAACTAAACCTAACAAATCCCCAACCCCCCACCCCATACTCCTCCCAACCAGAAGCATCGGTCGCCCAAAGAAAAAAAACACTGGTGTCAACTGGACACCTTACATGCGTTTAACTTAACTTCAAGTACATGTGTCCTCCCCCGGCTTGGATCCCAGGGGGAGAGAGAGCCCTCTTTTGGGGGTGTGGCTTGGGGGGAACCGCTACGAATAATACCCGTGGAGGGGGCTCTCCTTGCGTCGCGGTCTTGGGGCATACCGCGACCGCATCAGGTAAGTGTGTGTAGCCTACTGTTGCGAAAGTGTGTGTAGATAGAGTAAAACAGTAGCTCAACCTGGGTGACCCCAACGGGACCTCGGGCATCTGGCAGGCCTCGGGGCAGTGGTCAGCCTCCCTGCTCTTCCGGTGGGACCTGCGCTGGTGGTTGGCGGACCTCCCGCTGTTGGTCTGGTGGAGGCCTTCGGTTCCTTCCCCTGTTGTCGCGGGGGGTCGACCAGTCTCTGTATATGGTTTGTTCAGCCCAAGGCCAAGCCTCCTTGGAATCATTGAAGTGGACTGTTGTCCCTTTATGGTAAATCTTGAGTGCGCAGGGAAGAGCAGGCCATACTTCACCCCCATTGTTTGCAGTTGTTTTTTGAGGTGGTCGAAGGAGTGTCTCGCCTTTTGCACTTCCCTGGTGTAGCCGGGAAAAAAGGCAATTTTGGAACCCTTGAATGTGACGGCGCCTTTTGCGCGCGCATGTTGCAGTAGGGCATTGCGATCCCTGTAATTTAAGAATTTTGCAATTATCGTGCGTGGAGGTGCACCAGGTGGAGGTCTGCCTGTGGGCACTCTGTGTGCCCTCTCAATGGAGAAGAACTTGGAGAAGGCGTCTGGCTCGTACAGATCAGTCAGCCATTGTTCCAGAAAAAGTTCCATGCAGGGGCCTTTGGCCTTCTCAGGTATACCGAGTATACGCACGTTGCTACGCCTTGATCTGCCCCCTCCATCTTCAATTCTGTCCTCCAGTACCTTCAGTTTGGATGTTACGTTTTGGAGCTGCTGTTGCATATTATGCATTCAATCCTCTGTGTTGGTTATACGAAGTTCCGCTTCCCCGGTGCGTGCTGTTAGCTTTTGAAGATTGTGTCGGAGGAGGGATACATCCATGCTTATCCCGTCCATTTTCTGCTCCATTGATGAGCGGGAATCGGCTATCGCGGCCATAATGTCCTTCAGTGAAATTCACTGGTCCGTTTCCATCTCATCCGCGGATTACGGATGGGGGACTGCCGCCAGGGGTGGTTGGATGGTATACTGATCCATCCTGCTTTGTGTGGGAAGTTTCCTTGCCTTGTCTTTCCCGATGGTGCCGATATCACTAGCTGGGGCTGCGTGCTTGGCCTGTCTTGCACGCCGTCGCATCCTGGAGCGGAGCTCGGGGGGGGGGGCACTAGCCTCCAGGAGCAGAACTTGGGGCAGGAGGGGGGGAACACTCGGCCACGCTGTCCAGCCGTTCCGGCACCTCTTCCCCGTCCGTGGCTCACAGGTTTGCCTCACACGCTGGATCGCACGGGAAGGGTGCCCCTCATTCTCGAGTAGCAGTGCTGTCGGCGGGGGTCGCGGCATCCCACGCAGGTGGATACGTGCTCCGCTCTCACCTCCGCACTGGTTCGCTATAGTCCGCCTATTGGAAGGGACACCGCCCCGCCGGGACCACTCTCTTCCTCCGATGTCGACTGCGGAACAGTAACAGGCTGGATTCCGGTGTCGCACTGACTCGCTTCAGGGCGTTCGTCTGTGCGCGCCGGCGGCCAGTTTGGAAGCTGGATGTCGATCGCCTCGAAACTTCTCGTGCTAGTATTTCTTGAAATCGGCTGCGGTTTCCTCTGCTCTACGCCTCGTTTGTGCCCAAGGGTATCCGACACCCTACGGGGTTGTTATCAGCTCTTATGTCGTCGAATTTCAGGATATTTTATCAGGATATTTGCTGCGGTCGCGGGAGCCGAGGAGACCTACGTCTTTCTCATCCCGCAGCTAGCCACGCCCCTCTCTATGGAATTTAATTGATTCCGCTACCCCCTTTTTTTATTCTTTTTTATTCCGTGCTACATCTTTTCAAGGCCGAAGTGAAACTGCAAAGATTCAATCCAAGAAGGCATTCAGCCATTACGTATCTAAATCATTTCAATACTCTATGCACCGACAAATATTTGTTGCATGTGGTGATGTGTCCAGGGCACAGTGGGATAGGCTGTTTCTAAACATTGGATAGGCTATTTCTGAATGGATAGTGTCTTGCAGCAGTAATTATCATGAAGCACCTAATAGTCCTACACCGGAGCGAATCGCAGGCACAGTCGACAACGGTAGTGAATGTACTGACAGTTCTTTTTTTTCTCAGAAGGGTTACTATTTTGGAAAGCAGATCAGGGACCTGGTTATTGCTTCTTATATTTGCCAGACAATATTATTTTTGGATTTCGAGAGCATAGTGCCTCTTTGAAAGATCATGGTTAACCATGTCTTTTGGTGAACAGATCAGCTGTTGTGTATATTTCTTCAGGACAGACATTGTAATTCATAGGGTAATGCTCAGGAAATCTTTCAGCAGATACAGATTCAGTATCTGCCCCCTCGTCGTGCCCGTTTCACTGCATTTGGTAAAACAGACGTTTTGCTATTGTTTTATGAAGTGACGAGTTGAAAAAACGCTGCAAAGAAATGTGACAAATTAGTCAGTCAGGAAGTTGGTCCAGATCCCAAAATTCTGCAAAGGAAAATGTAAGATTACTCAGGGGAGCAATGGTTTTGATAGATACCATGTGTCATCTGGAGATCCTTTGTCCTGCTCACTCCAATGCCATCATTACAAAGTGTTCATAATCCAGCTGTTGTGGCAGAAATCCACTGGCATTGGCAGTTGAGTTTGGCAAACCACAAAACTTGCATAAGGATAATTGAATACTTGAACCCAGGATCTCACATTCCTCATAGTGGCACAGGACAAACTGCACCATCAGAAAGACATGTATGTAAATCATGCAGTGTAATAATTTATAAATCACAGAAGTGGCATAATGCAACATGTTGAGGGGTATTATATATATATTGTAGCTGAACTACCCAGCTTTGCCCGGGATTTCAATTTTCCGATTTTTATATGATTGGTAAGTCTCACTTGAGTTTCTTCAGCAGTTTCATTTCTTCGTTGTTCTCTCAACAGCAAGCTGTGTTTCAGTTTCTTCAGCAGTTTTGTTGCTTTGTTTTTTAGCAGCACAAATTCTGTGATTAGTCAAACCCCTTTTCCTTTCATTGTTGTCAAATAAAAGTCTTTAGCCCAAACAAATATGCCACCTGTGTCTTGTCTTTCTCCTTCTGTACCCTTACATCAGATACTAAAGAGCTGTTTAGAATTCTCAGAGATCTAGAACACCCCTGTCCATCCGCTCCATCAGTCACTAAGGACAAAAGCTGGTGTACGTCCTTTCAAGAGTTAATGGTGACTGAAATCAAGAACATTCGAGATGGCATTGCTAGTTAACATACAGCACTTGAAAGGCTGCAGCTAAATACAGATGTATCTAGATCTGAGAATACCATTGCCTTTTTGTAATTTAGCATGGTTATAGAACCTGAAGTTTCTGTCATTTTACAACAACTTAAACCAATCCACTGCAAAGGAGATGTATGCCCTGCTACAGTTGTTAAGGCTTGTGCCCCACACCTTATCCCACTGATTCCTAAATGTATAAAAGCCTTGTTCCATCATGTGTCTAGCAGGCGTGGATTTCACCCTTACTTAAAAAACCTTTGTTTGATTCCAAATTGCCCTCAAATTATAGCCCTATCACCTATATTCAAATACAGGATTTCCTGTCCATGAATAACATCTTGGGCCAGCGCCAGTCAGGTTTTTGAGGTGCTCATAGCACAAAATCGGCATTGCTTGATTTGGAGGCGAACATTCTCCAGATTTTTGAAAAAGGTGGTACATCCCTTATGCTCGTTGATTTGTCTGCAGCCTATGACCTAGTTGACCATACGCTGCTGGTTACTAGGCTATTCCACTCTGCCTTTTTTTGGCAGCAGCAGCCAACTCTGTCAAATTGTTCTTTTCTGAATGCTCATCTAGGGTCTTCTCTGGTGAGTTCATGGCTGATGATTCTTTGGTGACTTGCGGGGTCCCTCAGTTATCCTACTTATGTCCCACATTACATAACATCTTCACCATGCCTTTATTTGAGTTGCTTGATGCTAATGAGTTATTATACTCCAATTACGCCGGTGATCAAACTAGAGTTATTATACTCCAATCTCTCAGGTGATCAAACTAGAGGCACGAATACCATCAACTCAGTTTATTCTCTCATCCAGAAATGGATTGCGGATAATGGCTTAGCCCTTAATGACACAAAAACCAAGCTCATGATTACAGGCATGGCAGCCCAGCTCAGAAAGCTGGGTCCTTAGTTTAAAGAATTTCTAATTGCTGGCTGTGCTATTGCCACACTTCCCAAGGTGAAGAACCTGGGCATAATCTTGGATCAGCAGCTCAGTATGAAGGCGCACATCAATAGCCTTGTTTCATCTTCCTTGTATTATCTGAAGCTGTTAGCTCAATTAAGACCTTTCCTGAGCCGCGATAATTGTGCTACTATTGCCAGAACTATAGTTGACACCAAATTGGACTATTGCTCCAGCCCACTGCAGGGCATAGGTAAAGGAAAGGTTGTCTGATTACAGACGGTGCAAAATAATGCCCACATGTCTAAGACCAGGAAAGCCTTGCATTGACTGTTGGTTGCCTCTAGAATCACCTTTCGTTTGCTTTCCATTACACACAAGTGTCTGTATGGCACAAGTCCAGTGTATTTGTCAAATAGATTATGCTGGTTACCCCTACAGAGGATGCTGAGATCCAATAATTCCTCTCTTCTGTCTGTTCCTAGAGCTAGGTTGGCTTTGGTTTCTTAGGGGTCTTTTCCCTATGTTGTACTGAAATATTGTAATGCCCTTGCACCCGATCTGAGAGCATGTCGCTCTTTTGACGTCTTTAAAGGGGGTTGGAGACATTTCTGTTTCACTGATTTGCTCTGCAGCCCGTTTCTTTTTGCTTGGTGGCTCAGCTAGTTTGTGTTCTGTCTATGTTCAGCGCCCCCATGCCTGCGGGCCAGTCCTTGGCGCTATATAGAGAAATAAAAAGAAATACTGGACTTGTGAGTGCAAGGTGGTCTAGCGGGGCCTTATTGATGTTGGAGCTTTCACTGAAAGGTGACTATGCTGCGATACATTTGTTGCTTTGTTTTATTTGGTCTGCCCTGGGGAATGGTCAAGGAAGGCTCCCATTTGGGAGTGGGGTTGGTGGGTACCAGGGTTGTGTTCTGCCATCTTGGGCACTGGAGGTATAAATTGTGTTATTTTGCTGGCCTCTTACATTTGGGAAGGGTGACTGTTCCATGTTTCGTCTGGAGTGCCATCAGACCTTGAAATGGCTGGTCGGGTACCAGGAATGTTTTCTATTTGAGTGATGTACAATGGTGGTATGTTCTTTGGTTGCAGTTACAGCTGTGCGCTGTATGGTTTTGTTCAGGATGAGTCTGTATACCCCATCGATCACCTGCTGTGGTTTTGTGGGAGGGATTTTGTCATGTTTGTGTTTGTAGTGATTTGGTGCCTTGTTTCTTGTGGATTTGGCTTACATGGCTCAGTAGTAGTTGATGTTGGTGGTTTTGTGGCAGTTGTGGTGTAGGTGTATCCTATGTTTATTTGCACCACACTTTGTAAAGTTACTTAGTTCAGTTTGTTTTATTCCATTTCAGTTGCAGTTGGGTTTGTTTATTATTTCGTTAGGGTTCTGACTGCGCATATTTTTGGCACTTTCATTGTGTTTATACATTGTAATTGTTTATTTATACAGCGCTAATACACAGGTGGAGTGCATCAAAGCGCTTCAAAGCGGGAAGGGAACAAGAGAATACAATAATCATTGCATGCACAAACAACATGGTACAAGCAAGCACACAACAAAGGGCCTCCAAGTGAGTACTGTTAAGGGTTTTTTGGCCGCCATTTCGGTCTTCATATGGACCTATGAGCCGGGCTCATTGTTTTATATTCCAACTATTATGCAGTTTTTAAGAGGCCTGTTAATTATGTTCCTTCCATGTCGGTTAATTGTTCCCACGTGGAATTTGAATCTGGTTCTGAGATTTCTGTAGAGCGAAAATGTTGCACCAAACTTATTAAATAAAACCTGAAATCTTGCCAAATGTGTTTTGTTTTCCTTTTCTCTGGCATGTTTATTAGAAGGGTGGCATTATGTTGTTCTTTAATCTTAAGTTATCTCAGAATTTTTAAAACCACAAAAACATTTGCAAACTATATTATGACATCATCTCTGTGTTTTGCTTCCACTTGTTTTATTTTGTGTAGTTTAAAATGTACTGACTGCAGGAAATTGTGGTTTATGTAGATTTACTGTCCACTATGAAAGACTTGTGTGTACATGAAGCAGGGTGATTAAACAAACCTTGCCTTTTCAGAAGGTTCTTAAATAGACTCTGATGACATCATAGATCAGTGAACTGTTTGTTGTGATGTCACCATAGCTAAAGTAAAGTTCTATCCCGGCAGGGCTTGTTAACTATGTTATCTTCCACATTTAATATGACAGGTGATGTTGACGACTACAGCACTGAAATAGAAGAAATTCTCCCTCAACATTTACAGCTGTCCTCATGTTCAGTTTATGGATCTTCCCCAAGCTCATCGCCTCGTTCTAGTCCCTGTCCATCGCCCACAATGCCTGATGTTCCTCCGCCTTCTCTCCCAGTAAGGCCAAGTAGAGCACCAGCAAGAACTCCAGGACCACCTTCTTCCCAAGGTATGTATTCCTCTATCATTTTAATATGTAGTTAAATGGAAATGTAGAATTTTGAATCAAAATAAGATAAAGGGCATATACGGACTCCACATTTGAAATGCTTTTGTAATATACCACTGAACAATTTCGTTTTTTAAAACTGCTGTTTGTTTAATCATTTACACACACTTGCAACATTTGCCAAGGAAAGGGCTGTCACATTTGAAAGATTATGCATGTTAGCATGATTTAAGCTACCTAGGACTATCCCAGCATATTTGGTTTGTATCCTTTTTAAAACAACATGCAGAAGGATAATAAACTTATTTTCAATGAAAAGGTGTATATGCATATACTGTACCTCACAATGTCTCTAGATAACTTTGAACAGGGACAATTAAAAAATCATGAATGACAAGCGTATGGATTAAAATGAAAAGCGGCAAACAAAACAAAGCAATTGCCAATGGTGGTTGTGTCTATAAGCAATGCAACCAATCATCACATAAATCCCAATACATGCACACATGTTTGTTGTACATTTTAAGGTCTCCTTTGAGGACCTTCTTTGAAGCTGTATGTCACTTTTACAAGAGTGTATCTAACGGAAGGGGAGCCCTTGTGTTATTGGGATTTGGGGCTAAAGTAATACTGTAACAAAAGTGTCCAAATATGCAGTTTCCAAAGGCATCCATTTCTGTGCCATTCATTCAAATATATATGGTAAAAAATAGACATTTCCTTCAAATAATCTTAAACAACATTCATAGTACTGTTGGTCAATTTCTTTGAGACTTTTTTTTACTCATTTCAGGCTTTCTTAATGCCCTATTTTGTATTTATTTTTTGACATTATTGTGTATGTGATAAAGCTGAATGTATCAAAAAGGAACACAAAGATTCATAAGAAAACATCAAAGTAAGTTTGTGACATCCAACAAACCGTGCTTTTACCATACAACCATTGGGTAAAATAACACATATTTAGAAATGTGGATACACCCTTAAATGCAACACATAAATATTTATATAAAAATTGATAGAACAAGAAAAAGAAGGGGTTTAGTCCTTTGAGCAGCTTCCTGCTATTTGCATTTATCAGGACGTTGCTACTCCCTTGAGCTGCCTAAAATGGCAATTATGTACGAACCCTTATAGTTTTTCATGTATGTGTCAGGATGAACTACTCATCCTAAGGGTTTTCTTTAAATTTTTAATAACGGAATGGCCCATTGTTGTTCATTATTTCCTCCACGTGTCAATAGGCCAGTCCTCGGTCGAGAGTGGCCTGAGTACTTAGACTGTTTACCAATCCTTCAATGTTTAGCGGGCGAAAATGTGTCCACTTTGTTACAATGATGCATTTCCTAATTATAATACTTTTTATGATCAATTCGAATAGGTGTTTGATCCTCTAAGAGCTGTTTGACAGGTTGCTGAGATTGTCAATCATATTTTATCAGTTCACTGTTTGTAGAGCAGTTTTTTGAAGATGCCAGTGTCTCTGCCCACTGATTCCTTTTGTGGACCGAGGAGTCCATCCTGTAAACTTTTGCAGCATGCCTTCGGACTCTATGACGAGATCAGTACTAGTACTTCACACTGAACTTTTGAGTCTGACGCAGAGTTTTTGCAACCTAAGCCGACAAAGTGGCCTGAGAGTTTATCTTCCATTTGATTTACCCATAGCACCACATTCAGCTATGTTGACACCAATACAAATGGAAGGTTTGGTTTGAAAGGTGTGAGGTTTCAGCCTCCTCATCTCCTGCCTGTACCTAAGCCATAGTCACCAACTAATATTTTGTCAGACCAGCGGGGTTTTCAAACCCCTACAGAATCACTCCTCATGGTGTGAGGCATGCCCTGTACCCCAGCTTTTACTGTTCACTGTGCAGAGATGCGGGGTGTGTGGGATAGTGTCACTTGCAGAGACTACTTTTCCCAGCAATTCGATGCTGTAACGTCGGATGATATCATCACACAGTTATGTTCACCATGTAAGGCGTAATCTAGTTGAAGACTAGTTGAAGACTCCACCATTTTGGTGTTTCTTTTTTTAGCCTCTCCCTAGTGTGAGATTTTCTTGCTTCTGGAACCTCTGTGAGCAAACCTACTAAATTCTCTGGGATTCCTGCATGCTTTGTTGAGATTGTGTTTCAAGGACTTTTGATGAACCTTTTATTTTTTCCTTCTCTTCTTTGGATGGATCTGGACTGTCTGTTCTGTAGTCTTCACCTCGACCCTCTAAGCCTCTAGTTCTTAGTCAAGTCTCCTGATATTGGGTATTGCGAACTCCTTGTGCATAATTGTGTAACGTGCCCTGGTCTATGTTCTAAACAAATATTGTTTGTCTGTTGCAGCTCTCTAGGGCATCAGTGCAGGGGCAAATGATCGTCCAAACATTTCAAAGCCATTTATAAATAAGGATCCTACAGGCTCTGTGACACTCTTGTGTTGTATATTTGAAGTAGCAGCACATCTAAACTTTGTAAGGAAACAGATGTGCTCAAATATGGTGTTTGATACCTTGAGAGCAGGGAGCCTGAGGCCAGGGGATGGAAGACTATATCTGCAGATTATTTATAAAAGATGTTTGGGATAAAAGGCTGCGTTTTCCGGGAGCAAGTGGGGAACATTTTCCTTGTGTTAACCCCCACTATCTTCGCAGCCACCACATGTTTGAATTGATAGAGCTTTGTGATTGGAAGATGTAGCATCCTGTCTTTTAACATCAGGCTCTACCTCCATCTTTAGATTGTAAAAGGGCTACAACCTTCAGATGCTATCACTATAGAACAGGAAAGGAAAATAGTATTCCTTAGGTTTCGTTTGGAGTCAGTTGCAGAGGCTTGCTGGAGGCTGTAACAGAGTTGTTTCATTAAATAGCGTCTTCGACTGTTTGTCTCCAGAGCTTTGACATCATTAAATTCTGTTATGAGTTGTGAGTGGTACATCTATGCAGTTGACCCTACAGTTGCTGCCGCCTGTATGAGCAGGCCGGCCGAAAAGGAGCATGTGGAAATCTGGTTTGTAGTGCTGTGATATCATGAGGAGAGTGAGGTCGGCAGTGGAATGGATGTGGAATGATGTGTGCTGATAGTTCCACCAGTGCCAATTGGAAGAAAACTGTGTTGTGAGCACTGGTTAGCTTTCCCCAATCTCTTATGTGTACCTATGAATGTACTAATAATAAAGAAGACTTACCTGAGCTCACTGTCTCTGCATCTCTTTCCTGAGGACTTGGCCTGATTGCTACAACACACCTCAATGTGTGGCCCAATAGAGGCTTATGCCGGGTATGCACTGTGTAACTGTAACATGTTGAGGAACTGCACAAATCTACAGCATTGTGGTGAAGGACCAAGCAGAGCACAATGCTTAGGCTTGCTGCTGCCGACGATGGCATTCTCCAGGCTCAAACAAAAACGTTCATGTTTGCCTATGGAGCGAGCCGGCACTAGTCTCTGACATGACTGAATAATGGCCTTTTCAGCCACAGAGCAAGCAGTGCCATTTGATTGACCTGCTTGACCTGCTGGAGGCTGATGTAGGCCCCACACTGATTATCAGCCAGTGATGGGTGCTCGGGCATGGAATGTAAGCAGTGCTAATATTGTTACTCTGGGGATTGGCTCAGTCTCTGCACTGTACTCAGCCAGTGCAAGGTATATCCAGTCTATTCTGGCAATGACTTGGGCTGCGAGAAGTATGGGTCAAATGGGCTCACACCCAAGTGCTCTGCTACAGCGCAAGCCTGATTCTCCCCTTGAGGGGCTTCAGTGTGAGCAGCGGCTCTCCTACCTGGATTAAAGCCCTACCATTCAGTGTGTGCTGGGCATGTTGGGCATGTGCACAATACATCAGTTGGGAATTACATTAACCTTCTCTTGATTGTGCCAGATGCCAGGTGGTAATTGAAGAAAGAGCACTCAACACAGGCATTGTTCAGTGTTCTATTGGACAGTGAAATCTTTCCTCAAATAATCCAAAAGATGAAACTTGGTAAACGTCTTCAATGGAAAACAGTAAAGCAGCAACATGAGCATTAAACAGGACAGCTCACCACGCATAAATCCCAAGCAGTTGTTATAGCTTTTACTAACGTTAGTTCCTATGAGAGGCTCATGCTTAAAGTGTTGATTAAGTCCATCTTAAGGCGTAACTCGCAGTTTCCTGCCTGTCTCAAAAACCTATAAGAAAAACTCATAAATCTGTCAATACTTCAACTCTTGGGCGAGGAGGGCTTTCCGTGATATACAGCTGCATGAAGTTTTAATTGGAGCATGACAGCCTTATCTAGTTTTGACTACAGCAAAGAATCCTGTTATGACCAGAGCATTATAATGATTTTCAAGAAATAAACTAACCATGCAGAGCATGAGTCGTATGATAAGAGAATACTCACATATGCATGCCAAATGGAAAAACTTGTGAGGCGAGCAAACATCTTGCAGATAACATGGAGTCGTCGCTCTAAATCAACCAGTACACAGTTAAATAGCCTGGCCTAACTAATCATAGCAGCAATACGTTGGTTTTCTACACACTGCATTAATGCATTTCTGAAGTTGTCATGCATTGCTTTACAACTTGGTCTACTTTTTATCATCGCCTTCCCACCTTTTGATACCATGTCATCAGTCTCATCCATCTAATATTTCTGGTTTAGCGACTCCTCTGAGGTCTTTGTGAGAAGCAGCATTTTAGGAACTGTGTGTTCAAGCTTTTTTCTGCAAGTAGGAGGACAAACATTTGACCAGAAGAACAGACTGTATTCCTAGCAAAATAATATAGATCAGTACACCTATTTGAATTTTTATTTTTGTATTTGTGTTTTTATTGTGCTTTATATAGCTGATTTGTCCAAAGCGCTTTACATAAGAAAAAATCAACGGTACATAAAATCATCAGTGCAAATCAACATTCAGCTGCTGCCGGTAACAATCAATCAGAAGACTGATTTTTTAGGGCGGAACGGAACGAAGAGTAAGAAGTGATGGAGCGGAGAGACAGAGGGAGCATGTTTCAGTGAAGAGGAGCAAGGAGCTGAAAAGAACGAAAGTGGGATTGGGCACAAGGGGGATGGGGAACATTTAGCCTGAAAAGACCAGAAGAACGGAGAGAGCGAGAAAGATTATACACCTCTGTGTAAAATGGATGCTCCCAAGGAGCTAAAAGAGCTAATCAACCAGGACCATAAAAAACATACAAAAGTGTTATCCTCATGGAGGGTGGCTACTTATGTGGGAGATGTCAGTGATAATACTGTCGTGGGGGGCTATGAATGTGCAGCAATATGACCCGACCAGAGCGCACACAGCCCCTTTGGACGCCAGATGGTGTCCAGCGCCTTTGAATTACCATGATGCGAATGACCACCTGTCCATGTATTATTTGAGAAAGAGACATGGTGTTACCATTGGCTACCTTTTCAAGCAACAGAAACAGTTTAGAAAGCCTATCTCGGGTCAGCTTCACACCCAGGCCAGGCATGATATACCCCATACCTTCAATTTAATGGTCCCAGCCCAAATTTCTCTCTGGGGAGCTGAGGGAAACTTGCAAGACTGGCTTGCGGCAGGTAGGATATAACCCATGTAGCAATTCCCACTCCAAACCTTGGGCAACCAAGAGGAAGCAGTGACCCCACAGATAAAGTAAGCTCCCTTGTATGTGGTGTACCTGGATTCCACAAAGGTGAATCCCTTGTCAGGATAAGGTGACATTGTTGATGATCACACTGGTGCTTGAAGAAAGGTAATAGCTATGTTGAATAATTCCCATGAATATAAAACCCCTGTTGTTGTATCCCAGGAGACGTGTAGCTGGAGTGGAAAGGTGAATCAAAGGAATTTCCGTTGAAGCTAATGAGGGGATGGAAAATTTGGGAGGCCAGTAATTACATCTGGGAATGACCACCAATACAGGGTTCAGGACCAGGAGACCAATCTAAGATCACTGCATACATCACCCTAGTTAAAAGGAACAGGTGCAACAGGAAATCCTCAAGCTAAATTCTCAGGCCTATAAACTCAGGTCCTGCAATCAGACACATTCTGAATGCAGGCGTACTGCCTGGTCGCCTGGAGGCTAGTGTTTTACTGTGAACCCAAGAGTGTGCATCAGAGCCTTCTGACTTGTGGCAGGTAGTGTTGAAAGTGACAATAGTAGTAGTGAAAGAGAAAATGAGCAGTGGCACACACATGGTGATAATGTAACAGTGACACAGAGAAAATCAAGTTCATTCCCCAACGCTAAATCAAAACTATGGGACCAGTTCCACAAGAATGTCTCGAACAGTTAGTCTAGCGAGGGTGAACAAGTGAATGTTCAAAGGCTCTTTTTCCTCCACCCGACACTTCAGTAAATAAAGTCAATATGAATCAATAAACGGCTGTTAGTTCAGGGAAGCAGTTGCAAATGTTATCTGGAAATCTGGTGGAGGGTATGATTAATGGTGCTCATACATCCACAGCAGGATAAGCAAACCTCTTAGGACAAGAAAGAGCCGCGCGGCTCCAATGTAGAAAGAAAGGCAGATAACTTCTGGGATGGGTATCACACTGCATCATTCCCGAAAACCTGCTCTGTAGTGAAGTGACTTCCAGGCTTACTTAAGTTACAACAAGGGTTTATTAACAAGCCCTTATGTTACAGTTACATAAGGTAAGGACATAAGTGGACAGGACATAACACCGGCTCCCATCACCCAGGCTGGGGAGATCTAACTGCCTTAGGGTGGAACCTTAGCATACACTTGCACACTAACATTCTAACAATCACAAGACAACACTCCACATGACATCACCAGTTCATCACATACACAGGAAGGCACCATATAACACATCACCTTCCCTTAATAATGCGCCACACACATACATATACACACATAACAGCACATCACAACACATCTAACTTTTATACATATACACAGCTCACATCCTCACGATAACAGTGCACCTTTTAAAGAGGGTGTGCAACTCTGTGAACCCAACGGGAAAGTACTATTCCCTTCACCAATGAAATGGTTACATAACAACCTCACCATCTTCCTCCTCATGTAAAGCAAGATCATGTAACCATAACTATCACACAAACACTCCCGTTTGTAAGCTGTCACAACTCGAGCATTCCTACATGCTATCACTGGAGGCACTACCTCTCAGAAACATTGTGGTACACACAGCTATGTTCACAACCCCAGCATGCAATATGCTCATAGTGGCGCTACCACTCTAAAACTTTGTGAACTACCCTACCACACTTACAGATCAGCACACACAATTCTGACACCGGGGGTGCTACCTCCCAGAGACATAGTGGCACACCTAGCCACTCACTAATTCTCTTACTCTAATATAACCACAGAGGCGCTACCTCCTACTCACACACACTAGCATTCACAATGCTGATACTGGTGGCGCTACCACCCTGAACACAACTTGATAAGCTTGTTCACACTCTTGCACTGTAGCATCCTCTATGCTCACATCAAGCTACAACATACTTCATGCTTAAATTGGAGGCGCTACTCCCATAAAACCTTTTGCGTGTACACGACTTTGCACTTTAGCTGACTATAATCACACTGATCTTTCACTCACTTGGGTACACTCTTCCATTCCTGTGTTTACATAGTGCACTACCAACATCGCAACCCAAGATAATATACATTTTGCAACTAATCATTTTGCATAGTGTAGTCATTAATGTCCGGTTACCTTTGCTTTTGCTAGGACCAACGTAACTTGCTAAAAGTCTTTGTTGTTACTACAACATAACCCTGAAAATCCTCAAAATCATCAGTTCTATCTCACTCTCTAGACATGTAAATTCCCTTACATAATCTATACTTTAATTTTCCATGGAAGTCCATATTTTTCCTGAAAATCCTCAAATATGGTTAAGTTCTACTCACTAACTTTGTAAAATGCACACGGCACAGATGCCATGCATGTTCACACTATTCCATACACATCTCATCTCTGTTACATTTTCTCATCTTTACGCTGAGCATTATACATATGTATTCATACTCTCCCACCAAGACACTTCTTACATCTTATTTACGCATAATGCTCATGGTCAATAATGGTTCCTCTCACAAATGATTAGGCATGCTATTCAAAGTATATAGTCTTCTTCCGCCTTCCTGGGCACGTACAATGCCACTTCTGTGCTGAGCGTACTTCGCTTCCTATTGCCGCATAAAAGTTCACTCACAATGACTGCTTCACTTCAATGACTAAGCTGTTTTACCGCTTCTCTTCGGCTTGTTTTTGCACTGCAAGATGATCTTGCTATTTCCACTGCGGTGTCCGACGTATCTAAACTCAAATCTTCAGAGCTTTCACTTCCACTTGGACGGTTCTGCTTGCTTCCGACGTTACGTGACTCATCTGAAGGTCCTTTCCTCAATTCTCACGTTGATCTTCAATGTTCACTGTACTGCGGTGCTTCGTTTCTTTTCCTACGCACAGCTCTGCTCAGCCACATTCTGAGGGCAACGGTCACTCGCTCTGGCCTTCACGATGGTGTTCGACCCTTTGCCATCACCAGCTGCACTGTGTGTGACGTCACCAATCACTGCTTAGCCTCAGAGCAGGACGGGTCTCCAGCTCCCAACAGTCACGCTGCTGCAACACCGTTTGCCACATCTACCTTACATAAAGGTACCATTCTACTTCAAGTGCCAACGTTAACGTTTTCATAACGGAACACATTTTCTTTTTTAGCCCCATTTACATGCTCAACATCTTCTCTCATCTAGATATGCCACGCTGGGCACTGCACATTAAGGCAGCTTATTTCTCCTTTATGGGCACTCTGGTTTTTACACCTGGGGCTCTCACATTTACTTTTCATCTGTCCCCACAACCCGTGACCTGGGTGATGCCTGGGTGATGCAGTTTTAACTTGTGATTATTGGCCACAACTCGCATTTCTCCTCTTGGCACTTCTCCCTTCTTCAACTTAAGGGGCACAGTTTACAGTTTTTCCATTATGGTGCAGTCCCCTTTACTTAAGCGCCCATGTTCTGCATTCATCATATGGGCGTAGGTCTTTTTCTCACACCTTTCTTCATAGCTTATCCAGTTTCTTTTATTTTTTTATTTTTTATTTGTTATAGCTGGTAAACCAACTTTTCAAATTTTTATACACATTATCATTTAGCATACTTAAACATCTTATACTTTACAACGAATATTTACATCCCATTATAGGCAAATATGAAAAAAGTAAACATAATAAAACCACATAAAACAAAATAAACAGAATGATACAAAGTGAAAGTGAGAGCCCTCCTTGAAATTACTTAGAACTGACAATCATCATTCACTTTGAATTAATTTATGCAGAATTGGAGCCGGGGAAAATTATATTAAGAAATTGCACAATTGCAAGTTGTATAGTCATTCTTGGATTAGAAAACAGACGATTCCATATTTGCACAGAACTGGTGCCACTCTGAACCGACAACTTTCCCCCGAAGCATTTCACTCTGATGTCATGTAATGTGGGGCATTCAATGATGAGATGTTGTAATGTTTCACATTGTCCATTAACTTTACAGTGACAACAGAGATTATGATCCTTCGATATTACCTTTCTTCTAGACAGGATCTCATTTGTCTCATATTGATTGAATCTGAATCTTAGATATTTCTGCCGGCATGCGTGTGACGGGAATTTCAGCAGATACTCTGCTATTACCCCATACCTTTTGATGCCAAAAGCTTCGAGGTTAAAGTCTTTAAGTTTTGTGCAAAGTTCGATGTTGAAAATCCAGTCTGCTTGATAAATTTTATTTTTGGCATGATCCGGATTAGTCAACAGAAGCTCAATCGATACTGAGGCATCAGCAGCCGCATTAAGCGTGTGACTTCTCCACATCCTTGACATACCAACTTTTGCAGTTAATAGATTTTGGGCTAGTACATTTAGAAAGGTAGGCCTCCCTAAACCATCCAGCATTTTCCGTAGAAGCGCACACTGCTTCCATAATACATGGGCATATAAGGAGACCAAACCCAGTTCATATCGCAGCATGGCCAGTGGTGTACCTGGGGAGAGTGATAGAACTTTTTTCCAAAATCTAGCTTCTAAGCTATCCCAGAATTTGCGGTTTTGTGGTACCAAAGCCTCGACACCATATAGCAGAATTGGAATTATTTTGGCCTTATAAAAGAGCACAATGTGTTTCACGGTGAACTTCCCATATCTTCTTAACATGATTTTAGATTGTGAGATCAAAGAACTAAGTTTACCCCTAATTTCAGCTGTCATGGTACTTAGGGTTTTCTTATGCTCAATATATACTCCGAGATACTTATATCTGGCAACTTTAGTTAGTACACAATTTTGAAGGGACCACTCCAGATGATATTTCTTTGTAAAATTATTATTACACACTAAAATTTGGGATTTGGCTGTGTTGATCACAAGGTTATTTGATGTTGCATATGAACCTAATTGGTTTAGCATGTTTTGTAGGCCTATGGGAGTGCGGGATAGTAATACCAAATCATCTGCGTATAGTAAGTAAGCAGCCTTTTGAGATCCTATACGAGGCGCATCAGCTACGCAGTTCATTAGTGCAGGGCCTAGATCAAAAATAAAGAAGTTAAATAAGAATGAGGCAAGAGCACAGCCCTGCTTCACTCCTCTATATGTTTGGATAGCTGGTGATAATCTTCCGCCCATGTTTAGTTTATCCAGTTTCTCATTTTCTCCATATGGGCGAGCTCCATTATTGAGCTTCCCTTCATTCCATGGCCATTCTCCTGTCTTCAGCCCCTGGACCCAGCTCTCCCTCCACCTTATGGACAGCTTATCCCTACTGTGGGCTAACTCTCTCCCCCTTTGGTGCCCTGGGTGATGGGCCTTACTTGCTCTGGGGGCAGTGGTGTCTTTCTTCTTCTTGTCCTTGCGTCTTCTGCACCCCCTGCAGCAGGTTTCCTCATCAATCTTCAGTTTCTTGCTCTTGGTTCTTCTTTAAGACAATCCTTGTCGCCATTGTAGTGAAGTGACTTCCAGGCTTACTTAAGTTACAACAAGGGTTTATTAACAAGCACTTAAGTTACAGTTACATAAGGTAAGGACATAAGTGGACAGGACTTAACATTGGCTCCCATCACCCAGGCTAGGGAGAGCGAACTGCCTCAGGGTGCAACCTTGGCTTACACTAGCACACTAACATTCTAACAATCACAAGGCAACACTAAACATGACATCACCAGTTCATCACATACACAGGAAGGCACCATATAACATTCTCCTTGCACCACGTCAACTGGAGAAGGCATTTAGACAAGGAATGCTCTGAAATTCAAAGCAGCACCCATGCTTTGTCTCCCTTCACTTTACTTACTTTTGGAGTATCCCTTGCATGGGTGAAGATTATATCCCCCCTGGGTGGAAGATTGACTTTGGCAGGGCAGTGGCAGTAAGCTGCAGTCCTTCTGCAAGGTAAGAATCTGCAGCTGCTCTGAGTGATCCTCCTCCTCCTGCTGCAGCTAGCTGCACAACAATTCCTAAATTATTCCCACAATGTCAAACAATTCCTTAAACAGAGGTTTCCTATTCAGGACATGGACATACAAATAGAGTAGAAGGGGCAGAGTCGCCAGTGGCCCCTGTTCCAGAATAGATTGATCAAGCATGGACGAAAGTGAGACAGCCCCTGTGATCTTTGTTCCAGATGCAGGGGTTCCAGGAGAATCTGCCCCCGGGAAGATGACTGGCTGTTGTACTCTCTGGCAGCGTGATGCATTTGTCCTGGACAGGATACTTTGGCACTTCACTGCAGCCTGTGTGGTGCGCAGGATCAGGTGAGGACCATTCCAGCGGGGCTGCCGTGCCAACTTTCATTGGTTTACCTTGATGTACATGTAATCTCTGGGTTGCAGTGGATGACCAGGGCCAGTTACCTGGTTCAGGTAGGGCAGCTCGAACCTGTGAATGGATGAATGCCGAAAAATAAACAGATTCTAAGAGGACCTGGCAATAATTTAAAACCATATCATCTTGGAAATGGAGATTTAGATGCTGCATGGAAAGTGGAAGAGGAGGGATTGTGAAAAGGTGGGGGAAATGCCTCTGTGTGTTGGACGTCTAATAAGGACCTCATGGGGAGACAGACCGGTGTGGATTATAGCGCATGTGCATCAAAACTGGGGGGCACATGTGCAGCAAAGCCATTTCTTGACACACCTTAGACAATCTGATCTTAAGATCTCAGTTGCATCATTTTACTGTGCCGCTATACTGGAGGTGATAAGCACAGTGAAATGGTTGGGAAATATTGAGGGCTTAACAGATCTCTTGGAAGACCTGACCAGTGAAATGGTTTCCTCAGTTACTCGCTATAATTAGTCGAAGCCCAAATTGGGGAATAAAATCCAGTAAGAAAATGTTTGCAACAGTGATGGCATCTGCCCTTTGGCAGGTGTAGGCTTCCACCTGTCCAGAGAAAATATTAACAGCAACCAGACAATACTCAAAATGTAAATACTTGGGGAGCTGTGTAAAATTAATCTACACATTCAGAAAAGGACCTCATAGAACCAAATTTGCAGATGGCTTTGTTTTCACTGCTCTTCCCATGTTATGAGTTAAATACGCAGAGCAATTGTTGCAATATGTCTGAGCTAAAGTAGAGAAATAAGGGACAAACCATTTTCGTTTACAATTTGAATCATAGCCCTTTTACTGGAGTACATGATTGAATGCGCCATTCTGGCCCAATAAGGTAAGATCACTTTACACTAGGCAGCCATCAGAAGAGTCCCAGAGCGAGTCAAGGTGTAGCTTGCAGGATTTTCTCGGGTGCTCGGTCTTGCAGAAGAGTCAGACTGGAAAGAGATGCAATCAGTAACTGTTGAAGTGAAATACAGGTATGGGCATCATTAGAAGCCAAGGACCCGTTTATGGCCGCATTTCAAGCTGCTTTTTCAGTTAGAGAGTTGTCCGCTGCATTAAAGGACAGTAACGGGTCGTGCCCTCGACATTTGACAACAGCCAGGGACAGAGGTGAACAATAAAGCTTGCAACAAAGCAGTCACATACTGACCATTTACCATGGGGGTGCCCACTGAAGTCCAAGAAATAAACTAACCATGTACAGTATTAGTCATATGATAAGAGTATCGCTGCTTTTGCATGCCAAATGGAAATACATGTATGGAGGGGAAGCATCTTGCAGACAACATGGAGTCGTCCCTCTCCATCGACCAGAACAAAGTTACAAAAGTCTAGCATAACTAAGCATTAAAGCAATATATTGGCTTGCTTCACACTGCATTAATACATTTCTACAGTTGTCATCTATCTATACTGTGGTTAAGCATTCAATGCTTTACATCTTATTCCACTTTTTATCACCACGTATTAAAAAAAACATTGGACTGCCAGTGGTATTGTTTTGTGGACAGTGGAGACTGTACTGAATCTAACACATGCAAATAATTTCTTACCAGTTATTCTTTATATTGATTTATTCTCTGGAGACACCAGAGGACAGAAGTGAGTCACACATGAACTATTCATATCTCCTCCACATGCACAATTGTGCCTCTGTAGACAGTCTGTCAGCTATATTAGCTATAGTACATCACTGCTCTCTTGCACTTTTCCAGCCTCCACCCACTAACTCACCCGCCCTCCCTCTTTCAGAGCCGCCAGAGCGCCAGGGGACCACTCCGGTGGTGATAGTGCGCGGTACAAATGTCCTTTAACATTAACATTAACATATTGTTGGCCCAACATCTGAACAGGGTTAGTACGTAGCAGAGCGACTTGGTAACTCATTATAAGCATGATCTTTGACTGTCACTAACCCTACCCACTTTAAATTAGTGGGATCCTGGCAATTCCCTGATCTATCCAGGCAACGAGGTTAGCACAAAAAACTGATGCAGGGGTTCCAGGAGAATCTGCCCCAGGCCTTCGGCGCCAAGGTCGTCGAGGGACTCTCTCGAGGCTCTGCCTCCGAGGAAGCCATCGACTCCATCGGCGCCCAGGCTGTCGAAGGACACGCTCGGGGCTCTGCCCTCGAGGACTGTGTTGAAGCTGTCGGCACCACGATCAACGTCGACGCCGATTCCATCGAGCCCTCAACGCCTTTCGAGGCTGCTTTTTTCGGAGGTACCCCGTGGCACACTGCAACCCCCTAGAGAAGGCTCTAGCCAAGGCTAAAAATGCCTTTGTCCCTTTTTCTGTGCCCCCATTCCAGCCTCTGGATTATATTTCTGAGGTGGATGAAGGGTCTGAGGAAGGTATGGTTCCTGATGAGGTACGAGACAAGATTTTGTCCGGTCATAGCCAGATTGAAGACCTGCATCAGTCGCTGCACGACACCAGTGGTCTGGACACCTCTCTGGAGGTGGAGTTCTGTAGGCCTGAGCCTGGCACCCATGCCGAGTCCTCGTATCGGCGCCTTATGTCGAGGGTAACGAAATACTTGGTGTGGTCTGCGCCACCAGTGGATTTTCTGCAGGATGACCTGACAGATATCCTCGACCAAGGTCCACCAACTGACCCGGTACTGCCATTCCATATGGCCTTGCAAAGAAGGTTGGCAGCGGCTTGGACTGCTCCGGAGAGTCTCCCGGCAGTGAGTAAGTCTTTGCCGCGAAAATACCGCCCAGCCAGTAGCGACCCGTGCTACTTGACCACCACCCCACTCCGGAGAGTTTGGTGGTGCAGGCGTCGTACCCTACCATCCCTCCTGATAGGGACGACAAGCGTTTTGATGGCTGGGCGAAGAAAGTGTTTTCTTCAGGGGGAATGGCTTTACAGGCATTCAACTCTGTGTGTGCCTTGTCACGTTTCACGCACACTCTGTGGAACTGTATTTTGTTAGCGGTTGAACATATTCCCAAAGGGGAGGAACAGGATGGTTTTCTCGCTATTGTGCAGGATGGCAAGGATGCCATGTGTGAGTCCGTTCAGTCGGGTCTGGACATGGCAGATTGTGTCAGCCAGTACATGGCGGCAAGCACCGTAATACGCAGGTTTGCGTGGTTGCGGAAGTCGGGGTTTGCTCCTGATGTGCAAGCCCGGCTCCTCAACATGCCCTTTGATGGTGAACATCTTTTTGGCAGCAAGGCTGACGAGAGCCTTGAGAAGTTGCACACCTACAAAGCTGCAGCGAAGTCGTTGAGCGCTGCAGTTCGCCAACCTCCGCCTTTTTGTCCTAGGGGACAGCAATGGAGGGGAGGTTCCTTTCGATATTACTCATCCTTTGGTAAATTGAGAGGAGCTGCAGGTCAAAGGGGCCACCGTAGGAGTACCAGAGGTGGAAAACGGGGTACTCGAGGTGCCAAAGCCGCTCGGGCAGTTGCCTCTTTTCCCTCAGGCACTGCTGCTTCAGCTCAGCCATGAGGCCATGTCCCATGGTTCGCCGGTTGGAGGAAGGCTGGCGCAGCATCTTGTAGAGTGGCGTGCCATTACTTCAGATGTGTGGGTTCTGGAGATCATAGCCCACGGCTACTGTCTACCTTTCTGGCAAAGGCCTCACGACAATCCACCAGGGAATCTCTCTTTGAAGAGTCCGGATCCGCTCCTTGCACAGGAAATACAATCCCTGCTGGAGAAAGGCGCCATAGAACTGGTGCCTGTAGCGGAGAGGAACAAGGGATGGTATTCCCCTTATTTTTTGATTTCGAAGAAGACTGGGGATTGAGACCCATCATGGACTTGCGCGGTTTGAACAAGCTCCTCAGGAAGGACAAGTTCAAGATGGTTACTCTTTCTCAAGTCCTCCAGGCCGTTCAACTTCAGGACTGGTTGGTGTCTCTCGACCTCAAGGACGCTTACTTTCATGTGCCGATCCATCCCAAACACAAGAAGTACCTGAGGTTCACGGTTGGCGACTCGCACTTTGTTTTGGGTCCTGCCGTTCGGATTGACCTCCGCCCGAGGGTCTTCACCAAGCTCATGTTGGTGGTGGCAGCGTATCTCAGTAAAGGGGGAATCACGTCTACCCCTACCTGGACGATTGGTTGATCAGGACGTGCTCTCCCGAGCAAGTCCTGGATCATCTGTCTGTCTCCTGCCACTCCCTTCATAAGCTGGGCTTCTCCTTCAACTTAAAGAAGTCCCACTTGACGCAAATCAGCGGCTCCAGTACATCGGAGCAGTGCTCGACACATCCCTGGGGCAGTGTTTCCCTCCCCAAGTGAGGGCTCATCACATTCAGCAGATGGTGCACAAGTTTCAACATGCCCAGAGTCTCCCGGCGTTAGAGTTCTTGAGGTTGCTCGGCCTCATGGCATCCTACATTCTTCTGGTGTCAGAGGCCAGGTTGCGGATGAGATCTCTGCAATGGGCTCTCAAGATGCAGTGGTCACAGTCCTCGGCAGGATGTCGGACCCCGTTCAGGTGCCGCCCTCGGTCGCCCAGGACCTTCTGTGGTGGGCCGTCGAAGGAAATCTGATGAGGGGGGCTCCATTTTGGCTGCCCTGGCCGGGGGTGACGATCGCGACGGACACATCCTCACGGGATGGGGAGCTCATGCCAACGAGTTGACAGTCAGCGGTCGTTGGTCTCCATCGGAGTCCAGACTCCATATCAATCTGTTGGAGCTGAGGGCCATCAGGCTTGTCCTGAAGGCTTTTCTGCCGACTGTGCGAGGGAAGAATGTCCTGATTTTGACGGACAACACAATGGCCATGCACTACCTCAACAAAAAGGGGGGGGCAGGGTCACTTCCTCTGTGCAGGGAGGCGATGCAGCTCTGGTTCTGGGCCATCCAGCAGGAAGTTTCGATCTCGGCAGTTCATCTGGCCGGAGACGAAAACGAGACGGCGGACGCTCTGAGCAGGCACAGCGCGATCTCTCACGAGTGGGAGCTGGCTCGGGAGATTCTCCTGGAGATCTTTGTCCTTTGGGGGACCCCTCAAGTGGATCTCTTCGCCTCCAGTGTCAACCGGAAGTGCGAAAGGTTCTGCTCGCGGGAATTTCCTCCAAGAGGAGCCTTAGGAGACGCGTTTGTGGTGGAGAGGTCCTTCCCACTGCTGTATGCGTTTCCTCCAGTCCCCATCATCCCGCAAGTGCTGCAGAGGTTACGGAGGTTCGGTTCCCGGATGATCCTCATTGCTCCGGCATGGGCCCGGAGAACGTGGTACCTGGACCTTCTCGACTTGTCCATCTGCCCTCCACGTCGTCTTCCCTACCAAGGCGATCTGCTCTCACGGGAGGGGGAGGGGGTCAGGTTCTCCATCCAGAGGTCAGATCCCTCAACCTTCACGCTTGGCTTCTGAAAGGTTGAGGTATAAGGATTGGGACCTCCCTGAAGACGTGATGGAGGTGTTGCTTTCGGCCAGACGGCCTGCAACCAAGTCCCTGTACCGTTGCCGTTGGAGAAAGTTCTGCGACTGGTGCAGGGTTAAGAATGTGGATCCTTTTTCATGTGACATTCCTGTGGTTCTGTCTTTTTTGCTTTCATTAGCCCACAAGGGCCTGCAAGTGGGTACCATTAAAGGTTACCTGGCGGCGCTATCCATATTTAAGCGCTCGTCTGAGGAATGTTCTTATTTCAAAATTCCTTTAATTTCTCAGTTTCTCAAAGGGCTCACTAATGTGTTTCCGCCGTCACCTTTCCAGGTGCATGGTTAGGATTTGAACCTTATTCTAAAATTCCTAATGCGTGCTCCATTTGAGCCTTTACATTCTTGTCCTTTGAGACTTTTAACCCTTAAAACTGTATTTTTAGTTTTGGTCACTTCCGCTTGCAGAGTGAGTGAGTTACAGGCACTTTCAGTTAAGCCACCCTTCACTGTGTTTCATAGGGACAGGGTTGTCCTTAGAGTTCGTCCTTCCTTTCTTCCAAAAGTGGTGTCGGAATTTCATTTAAGCCAGAAGGTCATTCTTCCAGCATTTTATCCTCCTCCACATCCTGGTAAGGAAGAGGAGAGGCTCCATAGGTTGGATCCTAGGAGAGCTTTAAGTTTCTACATTTCACGCATGTCCAGGGCCAGAGTGGACGATCAGCTCTTCATAGGTTACACTGGAAGGCGTTTGGGACAAGCTGCTACTAAGCAGACTTTTTCTAGATGGATTATCTTGGCAATTTCTGAATGTTACCGCTTGCCGGGTAAGGACCCTCTGGTTGGCTTACGGGCCCATTCTACTAGGGGTATGGCTGCCTCTACTGCCCTGCAGAGGGATGTTCCTATTCGCAACATCTGTGAAGCAGCCACTTGGGCTTAGGTCCATACTTTTGTACGACACTACTCCCTAGATTCTATCCATGGGCAGGATCTGGCCTTTGGCAAGGTGGTCCTTTACTCTGCAATTTGATTGGGCATTCTAAATTTCTATATTCTAAATTCTTTTTCCCTCCTCCATACGTTGGTACTGCTTTGGGAGTCTGTCATAGATATGGAATACGTCGGAGGACCCAATCCCCGCGAAGAACAAGTTACTCTCTTTCCTGGTAACGTTCTTTCGATGGAATGGTCCGACGACGTATTCCATATCGCTCTCTCCCTACCTGCCCCACTACAGAATTTCTTATGTGATTGCAGCTTATGTTTCCGCAAGGCTTTCTGTGGTCAGACTGGCAGTGGTTTGGTGCCACACGTTCTGGGGAAAAAACTACAACTGAGGCTACGGGTGTCATGCGTCCTACTTATAACATCCGGTGACGTCGGCTCGACGGAGGCCCTCGAGGACAGCGTACCGAAGTCATCGACGCAGGACGCAGACGCCGGAAATTTTCCGAAGCGGCACAGCTGTTGTGATTACTGTCATAGATATGGAATATGTCGTCGGACCATCCCATCGAAAGAACGTTACCAGGTAAGAGAGTAACTTGTTCATGGTACATACTGCTCATTAAGCAGATTTTTTCAACGAATAGGACCTGTGGTTCCCTCGAAATGTAAAGGGATCCTTCTGCATTTGTATACATTATCACCTGCAGCTCTTATTTCTTCAATTTTTACTCTCTATTGTTGCTATATATGGTCTTTCCTGTGATGCACTTTGTTCAACAATTATATGTGAATGTTCTACATCAGATTGATGAATGATATTGTCATGTTTAATTTAAGTTAAAATCCTGTTTTTGTGTCAAAATATATTCTGGCTCACCCTGATCATCCATTTTTTGTACTAACCCTACCCATACATACGGTGACTGTACTCCCTCCAGAAAGCTTTCTCCCAACTTTTGGAGATCTGTCAATTCTCTGGATCAGATAGAGGGAATATTGGAAGAACGACCTAAAAACTGAAGAGTTTAATACTAGAAAATAAAATGTCACTTCCATTACATCCGCTTGTTACTGAGATGTGTAGGTCATACCACAAGATCTGTCCTTTGAGTGAGGAAGAGATGGCAGGGTTTGGGTGGAGGGAGTTAATATGATTCTGTATTGAAACAAGTGTACAATAATTTTCCATAGACAAATGTGGCTATCAAAGGGCACAATCTTTATTCAAGAAAACAGGTTCAGCAGAACGCTTGGAAGATTGTTGCAGATTGTGGCTACAGAAGCTAGCTATCCCATGTTAGTTCAGAATGGGAATATGACCAGATGAACTGGTTGGTGAACGAATAGTCACACATACCAATAAATCACAGTGAAGGAACGGTTATAGATATGTTGCAATCCTACTCCGATAGAGAATATTGCTATTGCCAAAAGGGTACAACACACCCCAACTATGCGTCGAAGCAGCGATCGAAAAGAAGCATGTAGATAATGTATGTGCCCTTGTGAGTGTTAAGAAAAAAACCTTGAAGTGAAGTTGAAAGAAAATAATTGACCTGGAACCTGCCTAAGTGAAAAAGGTGTACTGCTTCAATGCAGAAGGATGGGGAATTTTGCAAATTCACAAACATGCCCTGCCCTTAACCACAATTGTTCAAGTTAAAGAATCAGGGGACACGTTTCTGCTGTGTGTAGGTGGTACAAGAAAGTGTGAGACTGTGACATGTCAGATCAAGAAGTAGCAATGTTTGTGGCAGAAAGAATTTAACTAAAGTCAATGGGCACCTTGATTAAATGTGTGCTTCCCAGGGAGTCGTAAGCATCGGTGTCCAAACAAAAGTTGGTAAACTAAGAATGAGGACTTTTGTACTGCCTGTTAGGTGCCTGTTATGAGCTGGGCAAGACCTTAATCAGAGTGACCATTGTATCAGCAACATATCAGCAACATATGTGATATTTGCTAGTTGTAGTTGTGTTATTTGTCTTTACCTGTTCGTATCACTACTCCTTTCTCTGTAAATTTTATGAAAGCTATTAGGCCATCTGTATATATTAATAATAGGCTATATCCTTTGATTAATTCTACAAATAACTCTCCAGTAGATTGTTTGAAGTTTATGTTGATTGTTAAAATGAATTTTCAAACTCAGCCCTGAGGACCGATTTTGAGAGACTACCCTATTCTGTTGAACTTTGACAAACACTAATGTTTAGCCAAACTCTGTGCCTTGAACAAACTCCTAGCAATGAAAAACCAAATCCACAGGTAACACTTTAAACATTCACTACTATTAAATACACATTCACCTTGATGTGCTCTGCCAAGAGCACTAATACTTCACTTTTAAAGTGCAGTAAGAATCCGTTTTCAGAATACTTTAGTTGTAATAAGGCAAGTGAATAAGTAGAGTAGAACCAGGCAAGTAGCCAACAGTTGGAAAACTAATAGGCTAAAAATAAAGGTGTTAGCAACACCATACAACACCTTTAAAAAGTCCTTGGGCCTCATTACTGTAAGCTTGCCGGTACTGTTGTTTCCGGACCGGCAAACTACGAGTTCTGCGAGCGGGTGCCGGTGCATCCATCCTCCCCATTCCCATCGAGTCCAAACGGACTCTATGGGAATGGGGATTTTCTTTTTTCCAGTGCCTGGCCGGAGGGAGCGCCGGGGCTGTAATGCCCTGGTAGCTCCCCATTCTCAGGCGCTGGAAAAAAAATTACTCTGGCGGCAGCCGTGCCGGTATTTACCGGCACGGCTGCTGCCAGAGTCATATTGAGGCCCCTTGTCTCACTTCAAATACAGGGGCCTGATGCCCTTAAAGTTACAATTTCCAATGTAAGTCTTTTCAAGAGGCTAGGGGTCTTATCACAGGAAGCTGAACAAGTGTTGTCATCCGCCAATAGGCAGTTTGTAAGGTTTCCAAAGTAAGCAGAGCAGACGCTCTCTGGATCCAACCACCTTAAAGGAGAGACAGGGGAGTATGCCTGACCAGAAAACCAAGATTCAGGATTACACAAGGGAGAGGTTGCTACTGCTATCCCCTTGTTAAAGAAACAGTCACTTGACCCTTGTCTCCTTTCCAATTTCCGCCCTATTTCCCTTCTCCCGTTTTCCATGAAACTGCTGGAATCCTTGGTCTCACCTCTTTTCTCTTCCTTTTTAGAGTCATCTTCACTGCTTGATCCTGCCCAATCTAGCTTTAGGCCTGGTCGGAGCACAGGAAGCATATTGGTGTCAGTTCTAGATGACATGGCCAGGCTGGCTGATGCTGGTGGTGTTGGGGCCCTGATTTTGTTAGATCTCTCAGCGGCCTTTGATACGGTCGATCATCCCATCGTGCTAACCCGCTTGTCCCAGATTGGGATTACAGGCCAGGTCCACTCGTGGTTCTCCTCTTTTCTGTCTGATCGCACCCAGGTGTTCTCCCTTCCTCCTTTTCTGTCCCGCTCTTTTAACCTCACTTGTGGAGTGCCACAGGGTTCGGCCTGGTCATCCATTCTCTTCAATATATACATCTGGCCTCTTATCTGTCTCATCCGGTCCCTCTGCGTCAGGTGCTATTCTTATGCCGACGACACCCAGTTTCTAATTCATCTGGATTTAGCTCCTACTGAGGTGGTGTTGTGCTTTCACCAGTGCCTGGCCGCTGTAGGTGAGTGGATGAGCCGGAACTGGTTCAAGCTGAATGGTGACAAGACAGAGGTGTTGGTGCCCCCCCGATCCTTCACTCTGAGTGTCCCCTTTCTGGCCCTCTTCCTTGGGCTCTCTGCCGGTCCCGGTGACAAAGGTTAGGAATTTGGGTGTTATTCTCTCTGCCTCTCTTTCAATACACCACCAGGTCTCTGCTGTGTGCAAGAAAGACCACTTCCATTTTAAGATCCTGAAAAAGGTTCTACCGCTTCTTCCTGCCACTCTTCACTCTCCGGTTGTTGCAGCCATGGTGCTTAGCCGTCTGGATTCCTGCAACTCGCTGTATCTCGCACAACCTAAGGGCTTAATCCAGCGACTGTTGCGCCTCCAAAATCTGGCTGCTCGTGTCGCTACAGGATCTCCATATGGAGCTCATATTTCCCCAGTGATGCGTGCTTTGCACTGGCTCCCGGTCAGTCATAGAATTGAGTTGTCACTGTGCATTGTTCATCGAGCACTACACGGACTGGGAGAAGAATATCTTCAGTCTAGGTTTGTTCGCTATCTTCCTGCTCGTACGCTGCGTTCCTCCTCAGCGGAACTGCTGGTAGTCCGTTCATACCGCCGCAAACGCATTGGAGGCCGGGCTTTCTCAGTTGCGGGGGCTCAAATGTGGAACAACCTTCCTCCCACGATCAAGGCTATATCCACCCATCCAGCCTTTAGAAAGTCTCTGAAGACCCTGCAATTTTAATTCTATGTGGTTTCCTCCGGCTATTCTTCTCACTTCGCCCTTGGCGCCAAGATACCTTCGGTGACCGCGCGCTTTAAAAGTTCAATTAACATAACATAACAGAGGTAAGGCCAGGAATGTATGTCCATAAAATACTATGGAGATGGGTTGGGGGTGTAAAGCAGGTATGTTTACTCGTTTCTACATTCTCATTTTCTCAAGTGACCATCGTGGAGTTCCTTAATTTGCCGAACAAAGGTCACTTCATGCATTGGGTTTTTGGATCTGGCTAGTTCACTGATCCGTGCTCAGATGGATCGGATCTGGACCCCAGAGGCACACTGGCTGCTGGGCCACTACTCTGGTGACTGCCTCAGAAGACTCTCAGGACACAATGCAGGCAATGAACAGTGATGTCCACTTGGAGAAAATGGCAGACAGCGATCCTTATGGCGCAAACAGAGAAATTCAAAGTGGGGAGTTTGAAATTCAAGGAAATGCTGCTTTTTCCATAAGCTGAGGATCTGCGAAGGTCCATGGCTCATCTCGAGATTTGTGACCAACGAAGGGAAGCAGCCTAGGATGACGTATGGCTAGCCCACAGGAGGACTTCAGAACTCTTCTGAGTGCTTGCAACTAATGGACCTTTGACCAGGGGTCGGACTGGTTTTTCCCACTGGTCATGGGGTCAAACAACCTATGAGGGTCTTCAGGAGATCTGCACAGAGTCAGGGCTTTGCCAGGTAAGTGAAGAACATCCCACTGGCTATTTTCCAACATCGAATTCTTGGTTTTCAGCATGCTGCTCTCCTTCATAGTGTTCTTGGCTCCAATGATGATCTGAAGACTGGCTGCAGGAGTCCTCCCTTAATCCAAAATCTGGGCTGTAGTTGCCTCCAGCCAACCAATGTCATGGATCTGCACCATTCATACTGGCAGTCTTGGACAGCCTCTGCACTCTGCACACTGCATGTGCCCAGCAACAGGCACACCCTGGCAGAGATGTGGTCTGCGTCCATACAAAACCATCTCTCACACCCGGCAAAACACACAGACCACCGCTTTGCCTGCAAAAGCTGGAGCTTTTTCAGAGAAAGGGTTTATCATATATGGAAAATCAAGCTTCCCAGGG
Organism: Ambystoma mexicanum; assembly: GCF_040938575.1. Classification (NCBI taxonomy): domain Eukaryota; kingdom Metazoa; phylum Chordata; class Amphibia; order Caudata; family Ambystomatidae; genus Ambystoma; species Ambystoma mexicanum. The sequence continues at coordinate 274,037,163 of NC_090939.1, read as the reverse complement.
CAGGAAGAAGGTCAAACTACAAGATGGCCTAGGGACAGGTGACATTCTTGTGGTATGGCCATGTTAGAGTATATTGCACTCTAAATGGCATTAATTCTAAAAATGCAAAAGTGCACAAGACTAGAAACAAAAACTGTAAAAAATCCTCTTCCACCAGCCCGTCGAGGAAACATTCAAGTTAACCTCATAGTTCCCAAAAACTAGTTTATAGTGGCACAAACTATCTCTACTGCACTTCACAAAAGGTGGTGTGTGCAGGTAAAAGCAGAGTTCTCCTACACTAATAACTACAGGGACTTATCAGGGCCTCCAAAACAAACAAACAAGCTTAGCAAGGTATAGCAAAATGGCTTCGCTTAACTACAAAAGTCAGCAAGGTTTCAACACAATAGCAAAACGTCAGTGTCCCAATGATGTTTGTGGAGGGAAAGCAGAAAAAGGTAAAAATATTTCCTAACATTGATGAATTCCCACTGTGTGGTAGCTAATACTGGTACACGTCATGGTTTAATTTCTGAATTGAATTCTGATATTTTGTGTATCACTACTGACCTGGTTGTAGATTTACTGGCACTCCCAAAACGTTTCTTCTTCGTGCCGACCACTTTTCACGCCCATGGGTGGCTTAGCCAACTTTTTAAAGAACTCTTAAATATCAGGTGTTAATGCAGTTTTCTTTCAACCCTCTGTTGAGGGATCTGCAACCACTGACCTTAATGGGGGCGAGAAAGGAAAACCAAACCTCTCTTAAATGTAATGAACCAGGACAGAGCGATAAGGCTTATCTCTAACGTTGGGGTAGAAGGCTGACACAAAGGTACAATTAATCTTTACACTTCCTCTCTAGAAAATACATAACACCAATAAACTCAAAAAATATATGCATCGATTTTGTTACACAGATCGATCGCGCTCAGGTCAGATATGTACTTTGATAGTATACTATGAAAACAGTAAATGCCTTAAAGGATCTTCCTTTCCCCACTGCTTAAATGCGGGTCCAATGTCTCAGATAGGCATCCAACATAACACAAAATAAAATGGGTGTGAGAACAAGGGACCACCTCAACCTAGCAAGCAGGTAAAAATTCCAATGGGCTTGCACAATTAATTACAGTGTCCTACAGACCCGCATTACTTATGGTAGGCCTTAGACCAGGTTTCAAGATTGACTTAACACTCCTAAGTAGGGGATGGGAGGAAAAGGGAACCCAACAAGTTAACCCACAGATAAAATAGCCTAAAAGAAACCTACACCTAGACTGATACGCTATAATAATTGTGACCCTCTAGAGCATTGTACTAAAATACTACAAGTGTACACATGATAATTGAACATATAATGGGAAGTAGGAAACATTTCAAAAACTTAGCTAGAGGCCTTCAAGAATGAAGGATTCATTTGGGGGAAAATATTTACAGTCATCAACTGTCATTAGCTAATGTGTAATAACTCTGTGCCAATGAGAGAAGTGCAGAGCATGGGCCTCATTACGATTCCAGCGCTTGCCGCCGGACTCGTAACATGTTACTGGCGCCGGACTTCCCGGTACCACTGGGACATTACAAGTCTGGCGGCCCGGGAAGTCAGGCGCTGGTTAAATGTTAGTCCCCATTCCCATAGATTCCCATAGGACTCTATGGGAGTGCGGACTCAGAACCGCTAACGGTGCTAACGGTGCTGGTGCTTCCGTCAAGAATCTGCCTAACATGCCCGCTTTGCCCGGCAGTGTCAGGCCAGTCGGGTGCAGCACTACCGGCAGGCAAACTCGTAGTGTGCCAGTCGGGAAACAAGGGTCGGGTGAGCTTACCGGCACCCTTGTTGTCGGACTGGCAAAATTGTAATGAGGCACCATGACTTTAAAAAAACATTCATAATCGGTGGTAAATCCTACAATTCTAATTCTTGGTCCAGAGTGCACTGAACTCTATGTCGGTACATGACCAATGTCCAGGGGCAGGTAAGTAGCACCAGAGTTACTTTAGGCAAATTTCAGTACAAGTAGAACGTTCCACTGGACTCATTGGGATAAAGTCAATGAGGCCATCTGCTTCAAAGGAAGTATGCATGTTCTATGCCACAGGTGCTGATACTGTGGTAAACAATCGCAGGGAGGACCAGAGGAGACACAAATGAAGAGATTCAGAGGTCAGAGGACGAACCCGAAGCCTGAGAGGGAGATGCAGCTGAGCAGGAAGACAAATGTAAATCTGTCGGATATACATTTGGAAATCACTAACAGAGAATCTCAACCCCTGACCAGAGGGACCCCTGAGGGTAAGTATCTTTGATAATTGCTTAACCCAGAACCCAGAGGTAAGTACTTGCATAAAAACTGTTCCAGCACAGCAAACCAACACAGATAAGTACAGGCTTCTTTCCTAGGTGCGGTTACACGTTCCAAGCCCATGGGTTTGCACCCTGAGCCAGCGATGACCCAGAAAAGGAGCAAGCAGCCATCCCATGACCTCAAGTTCATGCCTGGAGTGAAGAATTCAGTGAGGAAGACTCATGGAATATGTGGGATCCTGCAGAGTTGGGTTCCAGTGTCTCAGTGCACAAAGAACAGTGGCAGCTCAGCAGAACATTATTCCACGATGAGTATAATGGCTGGAGGTACCGTCAGACGTCCCAAGCAGCAGATCAGGTGGACTGTTGATGTCCCAGCACACATGTAGATGACGGCAGTGACCCACAACCACATGCAAGGGCAGGCTGCAGCATTAAACAGCACAGAAAACAGTTCCAGCTGGGAAGGCTTGACCCAGTACATAAGGTGAAAATTGGCTACCAAAAAGGTAAGTTGGGCTACCTATGCTGTAAAATGTCTTGCGCCTCTGATGAAGTCACAACTAAAGTACAGCTACCACCAACCTACTTCCTCAAACCAATATAGAGTGATAAAATCACCCTGGGGTATATATGGAAGAGAGGCACCCCAGGACTGGGCGCCTTAGGGGCAACCCAAAACCATAAACCTTAAGTATGGTAAAATGTCTTACAATGGCAGGAGGACTTCAGGAGAAGTCCCCCTGGCCACTAAAAAGAAGCCAGTCAGACAAATAAACAAAGGGGCCAAAAATTTAAAGTTGGCCCAAAGTTAAACGTTGAGGGGTCCTAAAACGTGGTTCTCGAATCCGCAAAAATAGGAATTCTGTCTTAACACCAGGTATGACAATTCTTCCTCTTGCCCCTTACCTTTCATTAGTCTTCTACATCTTCCTTCGGCTGACTCCCACCCTGACACTGCCCTCTCCATGCTCCACTCTGCTATATCTGATACTCTTGATATCCTTGCTCCTGTCATGAGAATCTGCTTGAAGCCCAAAGCCAAATGTAACTCCAGGTATGACTCGGAGCTCGTCACCCTTAAACGCAAGTGCAGGGTGGCAGAGAGGAAATGGCGTGCTTCATGTTCATCCTCTGACAAACTGGCCTGCTGCCTGCTCCAAAGGCAATACCGTCTCTCCGTTCTCTCCAAGAAGAGAGCCCTTATCCAAGCCCGCATCTCTGTGGCATCTAACAACTCGGCCGAGCTCTTTAAAATCTGCAAGGAGCTTGCCAACCCTGCTGCAGTCTCTACCTCTCCTGTCCCCTCCCAGGCCCTCTGCACTGCACTTGACACTCACTTCATCTCTAAAAGTCAGGACATCCTGTCCTCACTCTCCTCCTATCACCTCCCTCCCTCTCTTCCTGGCTCTTCCTCTGGCCCTTCTACAGCCACCCCTCCTCCCTCCTTCTCTGCCTTTCCCCTTTTTTCTGCTGATGAGGTTTCCAGACAAGTCCGATCTATGAAAGTCTCGTCTAAACCGGTTCACCCCTGTTCCTCCAAAACTATCAAGGACCACATCGACGCCCTGGCTCCTGCCCTGGCTGACTTTTGCAACCACTCCTTCGCCTCTGGAGTCTTCCCATCCCCCCTTAAGCACGCCCTTGTGCACCCTCTTCTTAAGAAACCCTCTTCTGACCCCTCCTGCCCGGCTAACTATCGCCCAATCTCCATCACTCCCTTCCTGGGCAAGCTCCTGGAGAAACTGGCCATCTCCCAGCTTAACCTCCATGCTGAATCTGTTGCAGTCTTCATGACCATCAATCTGGCTTCAGAGCTGCCAGAAGCACGGAAACTGCTCTCCTGAACATCCGTGAGGACCTACTCTTGAACCTTGACTCCAACACTCCGTGTGTTCTCATTCTGCTCGATCTCTCTTCTGCCTTTGACACTGTCAACCATACCATCCTGCTCAACCGTCTCCGTGATAACCTGGGTATCACTGGTCAGGCTCTGGCGTGGCTGACCTCTTTCCTCTCCAATCGACCCTCCCAGGTCCAACTGGGGTTCTTCCTCTCTGACATCTTTTTCTCCACCTGTGGTGTCCCCCAGGGATCAAATCTCTCCCCCTGGCTGTTCAACCAGTACCTGGCACTCCTTGCCCACTGCATCGCCGCTCTCTGCCCCAACTTTCAGTGCTATGCGGACGATACCCAGCTCATTTTCAGGCTACCCTCGGCCTCCTCCTCTCCTTCCCTCATCTCTGACTGTCTGTCTGCTATCCAGGAATGGTGTGCCGCCAATGACCTCTGCCTTAATGCCAGTAAGACTGAGATTCTACTCATCGGCACACCCACTCCCTCCTTCCCTGCAGCTCTCTGGCCGGCCTCTCTTGGCCCTCTTCCTGCTCCTACCTGCACGGCAAAAAACCTCGGGGTTATCTTCCACTCCACACTCTCCTTCTCTCCTCATATATCTGACGTCTCTAAGAAGTCACACTACCAGCTGCACCTCCTCAGAGGCATTCTTCCCTTCCTCTCCTTCCCCCAGAAGCTCACTGTCTCACGAGCCCTGGTTCTCTCAAAGCTGGACTACTGTAACAGCCTCTATCTTAATCTGCCTGCCTCCACTCTCCGCCCTCTGCAACTCATCCAGAACAGAACTGCGAGACTTGTCCTTGGCCTCAAGCCCAGGGATAGTATCTCTCCAGGACTGAAGTCTCTACACTGGCTCCCAGTGGCTGCGAGGATAAAGTTCAAAACCCTTTGCATTGTCCACAAGGCCTTCTGGGGCCTGGGGCCTAAATACCTTCAACTCTCTCTTCCTAAATATCTTCCTTCTCGAGCCCTTCGCTCATCCGTCTCCAACTCCCTCAGGGTCAGCCGCTTCTCAAAGCAACGAGCTGGGGTAGATCTCTCTCCGCGGCAGGGGCCTCCCTCTGGAACAGCCTTCCTGCCTCCCTGAAACTTGAGGAGAACCATCTACGGTTCCGGAAGCACCTCAAAACCTTCCTCTTTGCTTCTGCTTTCTCTCTCCCTCTCCCCTGCTAATTCTTCGCTGAATCTGCACCGAATCTGCAACTGGGCCACTCTCGCCGACCTCGGTCCTGGGCCCAGCCACTCTCCACTTGCACTGCCTCCCTGGTAACCCCTGCGCTGCGGGACTGTCTCTGTATCCCTACAGCCCCGGTTCCCAGCACTTGTCTGCACTTACCTTGCACTTGTCAACAGCTGGCCCTATTTATTTTATTCTACTTACCTTGTACTGCACTTCCCCCCTCCCCTCCCTTTGCACTTTCTCCCTTCCCCCTACCCCTGCACTTGTGCGATCTGAATGACACCTGGCCTAGTAGGATCGTTGTCTGTCTTCCCCTGTTCCCCCCTCCCTGCCTCGTCGCGCCTTGAAACACTTGAAACCCTTGTGTATAGGCACGTTACAAATGCCATATCATATCATATACATTTATTGTATGTCCCTCCATGGTGCTGAATTCTACATACCTCTGTGATTTCCTCGCAGCAATTTGGTCGAAGCCCATTTGCTCTAATGTTTTGTTACCAAAGCATGAAGGGGGGAGCCCACCCCCATACCACCTCCCTAAATACCTAATCCAAACCCATATTTTGCAGTAAAAGGTAGGAAAATACTTAAGAGTAAATGGGCTGCATGCAAACTGGCCTGCGAGAAAATTGGGTATTCCGAATTCTATAGTTAGGAAGATCTGTGGACTTTCTGCTGCAAAGTCAGTTGCCCCAACCCAGAATAATTTCTTGGTTGATTTTAATGTACCTTGGAGCTAACTTGATGATTGTCATCAAGTTTCATTACATCAAATACCCTACTTAGATTTAATTTTCACTGATCTGGTAATAGTACTACACATAGCTTTAGCAGTACTAATGGTTACCTCTAGTACTTACTTGTGATTTGCTTCTGATGCCCGATTGGACTGGCCATTCTGCTATTCCTTTTTTTCTTTCCATCTTCCTCTGCCTTCTGTACTCTTTCCCAGCTCTGCTCCTTCCTGTCTATTGATAGCATGGTCTGACGCTGAAGCGCAGCAAATACCATCTGTCTACCAATGAACCTGATTGTAGTACACCTCGTCTGTTAAAGGGGTCAGCCTCAAACTCTATCTTCTAGTCCATGATGTCCCTTCAGTCAGCACCAAAAAATATTTAATCTCATTTTTGGGGCAATGTGAATATTATGCAAAGTGTACAAGACATTTTGCTGTGGTCGTTAAACTACTAGGCAGACTCAGAGAAAAGGGTACCTTTTGCATATGGGGGAAGATCAACAACGAGCCTTTGAGCAGGTAAAACTACTACTAACGCATGCACCTATTCTACACAGAAGGTAGCACCACTCTCACGATTATTGGCAGTGACAAATTATTAAGGATGGGCTCCAACCCACAGTTGCTTTTGCCTCCTGCTTACTCCAAGGCCCAGAAGTGAACTATTTGGTAATAGAAAGAGAGGCTTGGCTAGTGTTTGGGCTTTGTAGCACTTCAGCCAGTACCAACTCCTTCTCCTGGTTGACTTCAACATCCACCTTGACTCCTCAATCATGGCATCCACTCTCTTCCGGGACCTCCCCTCCTCGTTCTCCCTCTGCATTCTCCCTTCTGGTTGTACCCACTCGGCTGGACACACTCTTGATGCCTTCATCCACACTGATCGTTTGCGCTTCCCCGCACTCATCACCCCACTCTCCTGGTCAGACCATTCTCTTCTCACCTGGGTCCTCTCAGCCGTCTGACCACACCTCCCCCAGCCCTGCCAACCTCGTTCACGAACATCTGTCCGATTAAACGAGTGTCAGCTGCTGCCTTTGCATCTACCTTCATCCCCCCTCTCTCCCCACCACAGACTCGCTCTCAGCAACCTCCCTCTTGCCGTCACTAATACTCTTGACATTCTTGCCCCAGTCATGAGGATCCGCCTGAAACATGCCTCCAAGCGTAACACCTGGTACGACTCTGTACTTGCAGACCTGAAACGCAAGAGCAGAGCTGCTGAACAGAAGTGGCAGACCTCTGGCTCACCCTCTGACAAACTGGCCTGTGGCCAGCTCCAAAGGCAATAGAGAGACTCCATTCGCTCCAAGAAAAGGGCCCACATCCAGGCTCGTCTCTCTGGTGCATCCAACAACACGCTGAACTCTTTAAAATCTGCAGGGAACTAGCCAACCCTTCCGCAGTCTCCTCCTCACCTCTTCTCTCCCAGGTCCTCTGCAACCCATTGGCCACACACTTCACTTCAAAAACTCAGAACATCCTGAGCACTCTTGCTTCCCTCTCCCCCTCCGCTTCCTCAACCCCATGCCTTATCTCCTCTTTCTCTCCTATCACACCTGATGAGCTCACCAGAGTTGTCCGCTCCATTAAGGTCTCCCTCGTTCCTCCAGAACCATTAAGGACAATATTGGCTCACTTGTCCCTTCACTTGCTGATTGCTGCAACCACTCTTTTACTACTGGATCTTTCCCCTCTTCCCTCAAGCACTCCCTTGTGTGCCCGCTCCTGGAAAAACATTCTACAGACCCGTCTTGTCCAGCCAACTACCACCCCATCTCTATTATCCCCTTCCTTGGGAAACTTTTGGAGAAGCTGGCCTTCCACCAACTGACCCAGCACGGAAACTGCTCTCCTGAACACGTGTGAGGAACTGCTCACATCTCTTGACTCCAACTCTCCAGCTGTTCTCATTCTCCTTGAACTCTCCTCTGCATTTGACACGGTCAACCACTCCATCCTCATAAAACGGCTCTACGATACCCTAGGTGTCTCAGAGTGGGCACTGGACTGGTTGACCATCCTCAATGACCGTCCATCCCAGGTTATTCTGGGCTCTTTCTCCTCCCCCACCCCTATCTCCACCTGCGGCGTCCCCCAAGTCACCAACCTAATTTTCAGTGTTCTGCAGATGACACACAACTCTTCTTCAAACTTCACTCTGATCCGCTCCTTACTTCCTGCCTCATTCCTGGCTGGCTATCTGCCATACAGTCCTGGTGTAACTCAAATGATCTCTGCCTCAATGCTAGCAAGACTGAGATCCTTCCCATTGAGACTCATGCTCCCTCTTTTTTCCCCGCACTGTGGCCACCTTTGATGGGCTCGCCCCCTTCTCTTTCATTTGAAGCCAGAAACCTTGAAGTCATCTTTGACTCCTCTTTCCTTCCTCCCTCACATTCAGGACCTTGCCAAAAAGGCACACTTTCAACCCTACCTCCTCAAAGGAATCCTTCCTTTTCTTATTTTCCACAGAAGCTCATTGTCTCTAGAGCTCTGGTTCTCTCTAGGCCAGACTACTTCCTTAATCTACCCTCTTCTTCACTACAACCCCGAGAGCTAATCCAGAATAGAGCTGCAAGACTTATCCTTGGCCTCAAGCACAGGGACTGCATCTCTCCAGCCCTAAAATCTATTCCACTGGCTCCCGGTTGCTGCAAAGATCAAATTCAAATCCCTCTGCATCATCCATAGGGCTGTCTGGGGCTTGGGACCATGCTACCTACAACTAGGTCTCACTAAATACTCTCCCTCCAGATCTTTACGTTCCTCTGGCACCAACTCTGTTTGTCAAGCGGTTCGCTAAGCAGCAATCTGGTGGCCAATCTCTTTCCTCTACAGGCTCCCTCCTATGGAACAGCCTTCCACTTCCTCTTTTTCTTGAGCTGGATCGCCTCAAATTCCAGAAGCTCCTCGAGACCTTCCTTTTCACCTCCTCCTTCGCTCCCTCCCTCCTCTGCTAAACCCCACATTTGCTGAGATCGCTGACCAGGGCCTCTGTGTCCACCTCTGTCCTGGCCTCCCACACCCAATCGCCTTCAGCCACCGGCCGCTCCCAGCACTTGCCTTGGCACCCACTGGCCTGTGCCATCACAGACCTGCACTTATTTATTGGCAGTTGACCACTGTGAGAAACCTGAAGGTGTCTCACCCGCCAGTCCCCGGGGATCTGTCATCCAGGTGGCCAGGACACGGCCATTGCTTTTGGATCCAGTTCACGGGGGTGGACAAGTAGGGGAGGAACACCTGGATGAGGGGTGCTCGGGGGGGGTGGAAGTGGGACACCGGAGAGTGAGACATGGTTTCCCCTTCCCAATAACACCTTTTCCCCTAGGATACCTAGGAATTCAAACCCCCCATTTTTTCTGAGACGAACACTTTCTCACAGACATTACACGTGTGCAACAACGGACAACAATCGAGCCGTATACCTGACATGTCCCAAGACAAGGGTCAGGCATAGTCAGGCAATTAATGATAATTACACACACCTGACTCCCATCACACTTCCCCGCACAGATAAAAGGTGGAGCACAAAAGCACACTCTGAGCAAGGCAAAACGCACAAGGAAGCAGCAATTCCGAGATGGCAGTTTAAACTGAGGAGAAAGGCGGCAAGACCAGAGAGGGTTGCAAGGAAGGAACTGCCCTTGAACATTTCGGAGTAGATCCGTGACTTTTACAAGACCTCAAGGAAAAGAAACATAATGCCCGGAATAACAGCTGAACAACGGAGTAGTGTTTGTCAAAAGTGCACTGGGACCTCGGAGAGTTGCGTGGCTTGCAGCCATGGTGTCGCACTCTGCCTCTTGTCTCACCTGTTTGTCCTTTGAAGTCTTCTTTCTCTGAGGTCTTTCTTTGTTTCTGCACGTTCGGGACTTGTACAGGTACGGACGGGTATCCTCTGCCTCCAGTGTGTAGACCGGACACCAGCCTCGAAGAGATAGTAAGCGTTCAATATTCCAGGAAGATGGCGTAAATGGCGAATCATGACAGCATGCCCCCTTCTTAAACCTCGATCCACCGGGTTTACCTGGATGAGTTAGATGGAATCTCCGTACCAAACGGGGGGCATTCATGTTGGAGACTGGTTCCCATGTTTGTTCGCTGGGGGGATAACCTTTCTATTCCACCAAGTATTGTAGTCAACCTCTCCTATATCTGGAATCACATATCCTAGAGACCTCAAATTCGATCTGATCATTGACGAGCACAGGGGTAGGTCGATGAGCTGTCCTGCTGGTGGATTGAGAATAGGGTTTGAGCAAGGAAGTGTGAAAAACGGGATGGATCTTCTTCCATGATTCTGGTAATTGAAGTCGATATGGCACTGGGTTAATGATTGCCTTGATAGAAAAAGGCCCGTAAAATCGAGGGGCTAATTTATTGGGTCGCAGGTGTCGAGGCAAGAGTCTAGAGGAAAGCCAGACCTTGTTGCCAATGGCATACATGGGACCGGGTCTCCTCCTGGTATCAGTGTGTCTTTTAACATCCATCCTGGCTTTTTCCAAATGGCTCTTAACGTCCTTATGTACAGTGACTAGATGTTCAATCCAGGAATCAACCAAAGGAACCAGGGTGGAATTAGGTAGGAGAGGTGGCAGGACAGATGGATGGAACCCTTGACTGCAAAAGAAAGAGCTTGTCTTGATAGCAGAGTGGTCAGAATTGTTGTATGCAAACTCATCAACTGGGATTAGAACTGACCAATCATCCTGGACCTTGGCAGCAAAGCATCGTAAATATTGTTCTAGGGTCTGATTTACTCTTTCGGTTATCCTGTTGGTCTGAGGATGATATCCTGAAGATAAGGCACGTTGAATACCTAACATTTGGCACAGGTACTTACAGAATCAGGAAATGTATTGAGGCCCATGGTCTGAAATGATCTTGGAAGGGAGATCATGCAGCCTAAAGATGTGGTTCAAAAATATCCCTGCCATTTCTTGTGCTGAAGGTAGCTTGTACAAGGGAGTGAAGTGGGCCATATGGGAGAATAGATCGATGGTAACCATAATGGTAGTGAAAATCTTGGAAGGAGGTAAATCTACAATATAATCGGTGGCAATTATTTCCCAAGGACGGTCTGGCAACGTGGGCTGATGGAGAAGACCTGCAGGTTTTCTATTGTCGCTCTTGTTCTGACTGCAGACAGCACAGGCTTGTATGTATGCTTTTACCCCATCAATCATTCTAGGCCACCAAGAATGTCTCTCGATGAGATGGAGAGTAGCTGTGATGCCCCGATGCCCGGAATGGAAGGTATCATGACAGAGGTTTATTATATTGGTTCTCAGGGCCTGAGTAGGTATCACCAATCTCTTGTCCTTAAAAAGGTAACCATCTTTAGCAACCAGGGACCATGGGCTGGTCTTGGTGTAATCCTTCCAGAGATCAGAAAGTGGTGTCTCAGTACGGACATTGTCCAATAAGGAACTGGCCTGGGCCACACATACAGTGTTGGGGAAACATCTTGGGAAAAGCATGTGCCTCAACCGGTTCGTAATCAGGACGTCTGGATAAGGCATCAGCGATTATGTTGGTTGTTCCGGGTACGTGATGGATGTGAAACTGATATTGGCCAAAGAAAAAGGCCCAACAAGCCTGACAACTGTTTCTGCACTCCAGGGATTGCAGGACCTGTAAGTTCCTATGATCAGTTCGTACTTGTACCGGGAATTTGGCACCGAGGAGCAGATGACGCCACTCAGTAAAGGCCTGCCGGATGGCGAGCAATTCCTTCTCCAGGACAGAGTAATGGGTCTCACTGGGATTCAGAGTTTGAGATAGGTAAGCAATGGGATGTTCTTCTTTGTCCTCGGACTCTTGTTTTAACGCTGCCCCAATAGCGTAATCTGAGGCATCAGTTTCCACCAGGAAGGGTTTATTGATGTCAGGTTGAGCCAGGACGGGACCTTGAGTAAACCTTTGTTTTAGTTCTCGGAACGCAGTCTCTTGATCAACAGACCAGTTGAAAGGAATGTCTTTCTTTAACAATGCAACTATAGGTTGTACTATGGCAGAGAATGTAGGAATGAATTTCCTATAAAAGTTTGCAAGTCCCAGGAAGGATTGAATCTGTTTTACTGTTGTAGGAGCAGGCCACGAAAGGATAGAGTCAACCTTGGCGGGATCCATTTCTATTCCTTTGGAACTCAAAACAAATCCCATGTATTGGACTGTACGGACATGAAAGATAAATTTGTCTGGTTTAGCCAGCAGCTTGTTCTCTCATAGGCGTTGTAAAACCAAGGTCACTTGTTCTTGATGTAATATGGGATCGTTGGAATATATCAATATGTCATCCAGGTAAACAATGACAAAAAGGAATAGCATATCTGAAAATAATCTATCCATGAAGCGCTGGAAAACCATGGGAGCGTTGGCAAGACCAAATGGCATAACCAAATATTCAAAGTGACCGAAGGACGTCCTGAAGGCACTCTTCGACTCATCTCCCTTTATGCGGATCAGATGGTAAGCGCCCGGTAAGTCGAGTTTGGTAAAGATTACAGCTCCACGTACTGCTTCCAATATGTCTGAAATGAGTGGTAAAGGATAGCGGTCCTTGAGGGTGCATTGCAAAGAACAAAGAGGCCCCAGCAGGAGACTTAGAAGGACAAATGGTTCCATTGGCGAGATTGGTATCCAGGTATTCACATAGTGCTCTTTTCTCAGGCTCTGAAAGTATAAACATCCTCCCAAATAGTAGAACTGCAGAGATTTCAGTATCAATAGCACAGTCTCCTGGTCGGTGGGGAGGTAGTGACTGAACAATGGCTGTCGAGAATACATCTGAAAACTGTTGATATATCTCAGGTACTTGGGTAACGTTGGAAACACAAATAGGGGTTTGTTCTGGTATCCGGGATTCCATGGATATAGTTTGCATCAATTTCCGGGATAGACAATGAGACAGACAAAATTCGGAACCTAGAAACAAGGATCAGGCCGTCCAGTTGATATATGTGTTGTGTTCCTGAAGCCAGGGCATGCCCAGAACCATTGGGTAATGAGCTTCCTTTATTATATCAAAACATAGCATCTCCTGGTGGTTGTTTATTGAGAGCAATAGTTCCATGATTTGCTGGGTTATGGGTCCAGAAGACAGTGGTTTCCCATCTATCCCTTCGACTGCCTGGATTCTCGAGTAATATTGTGCTTTAAGGCCCATTCGTGGTCCAAGAATATTCCCATAGCACCACAATCCAATAGGGCCAGGATGGAATTAGTCTCCTTATTGGCGGAAGACCAGGATGCCTGTAGTACCACCAAGGTGTTTTGATGAAGACAGTTCAAGGAAGGAGAAGAAGCGGAGCAAGTACCTTTCTCCCGAAGCTGGGCTCCGTTCAAGATCGGGAGCTAGCGTTTCCCGAACGCCGAGTCAGGGCTATTGGACAGTTTCTTACGAGATGTTTATCAGAAGCGCAATACATAGAATCCAGTGTTGATCCTGCAAATCCTTTCTTGTGGAGAGATTGGACCCTGCAAGGAGCCAAGTTGCATAGGTTCAGGGTCAGGGGAATGAGGAGTGGTTGTTTCTCTAGGGCTAGGATAATCCACGGCAACCTTTGGTGGGACTGTTTGTGTCCTTCTTTTCTCTGCCTTTCTCTCTTGAATATGGAAGTCGATTTGTAGAGACAAATCTATCAAAGCCTGGAAGGAACCTGAACGGGCCACTCTAGCCAATTCATCCTTGATTTCTTCATTCAATCCTCGACGAAACAAGGTAACGCATGCCTCCTGGGTCCAATCTGCTTCCTTAGCCAGTTGCTTAAAGCAGGTTACATAAGACAACATGTTTTGGTTTCCTTGTTGGAACTCCAACAGCTTCTCCTGAGCACTGTACACTTGTTCAGGGTGGTCAAACATGGTTTTGAAGGCATCCACAAATCTGTCATAGTTGTCCAGGAGCGGGGTAACCCGCATTCACCAAGGGAGTTGCACAGGATAAAGCATTTCCAGAAAGGTGTGAGTTTATAAATCCCACTTTGGCCCTGGGTGTGGAAAAATAGTAGGGTTTAAATGTAAAATGCACCAGACAAGAATCGAGGAAGGAACGCAGTGCCTTAGAGGAACTGTCATATTTGTCCACTATGCCCCCTACCAAGGCACTTTCCTGGAATGCCGAGTCTCTGGATAGCACAAGTTGCTTTAGTGCTGCATTTTCGGCTTTGAGGTTCTGAACTTCTGTTGTTATTTCTTGCATTCCTCTCATGAGGTCCTGGACAGCAGCCTCCATATTGAATTCTATATCAAGTCTTTAGCTTCTCAAACTGTCACACTCTGCCTCTTGTCTCACCTGTTTGCCCTTTGAAGTCTTCTTTTTCGGAGGTCTTTCTTTGTTTCTGGGCGTTCGGGACTTGTACAGGTATGGACCAGTATCCTCTGCCTCCAGTGTGTAGACCGGACACTAGCCTCGAAGAGATGGTAAGCGTTCAATATTCCAGGAAGATCAGGTGAGTAATGTTCTAAAGTCCGGGATGTGTCTAGGAACCAGGGAGGAGTCGAGGTACTCTCACAGTGCAGAAGGCAGAATGCGGGCACGGAATAAACAGGACCGAAGGCCCGGGAAGGAAGAGGAACGAGCAGACCCTCAGGCGGGAGCACGAGGAGCAGCACAATTAGAAACCAGGAAGGATATTTGGAAACCGCTAACTAAAAGGGGAGTAGTACAAGAGTAGAGGAGTTAGGTACGCACTTGCCGGATACTCGGAAAGGTAGCATTGAGACATGCAGAGCCGTGGGGGCGTGCCTGTTTTCTAGGAAGTGGCAGGTGTTGCGGAAACACTAGACAGCGGCTTCTCAATGGTGTCGGCCATGTTGGTAGAGTAGCGGGTATGACGTTGCAGTGCTTGATGTGCCAGGAAGTCCAGAAAGGGCGAAAACAGCGAATCATGACACATGGTGTGAGCTGACTCCTTGGCTAAACTACCGGCAGATGCAACAAATATCCGAACAATTAGACTGATTTGCCGCACTCATTCTCCTCGGAATTGCAGTGACACGGTTATGAGTGTAGTTTGTGCGCACCAGTGAGTTTTCAAATCTGCGGTTAAGTCATACTGCCCAGACAAAGCTTCAAACTCTTACGAGCCGCCAACAGAAGTGGACCCAAGATGGCGCCTGGGATTACGATGCAAGGACAGTGAAGCCGGAGCTTTGCGGAATAAGACGGTTCACCAAGACTTGTGTCGGTGCACGTGCGCCAGGAGGTAAATGTGAGCTGATCGGAAGACTGCCTCCACCCACCATGAGCAGGTAAGGGCGCCCTGCCTGCACCCCTGCACTGTGAAGGCGAACCCTGCAGTGCGAACAAGCGCGCCGACACCCAAAGGGACCCGAGAGACCAAGCATTGGCTCTGCGTGCATGTTGCGTGGTGGAATGGGGAGAGGGAATCGACGACTGGCGACTTGCTCTCCATTCGCTAGTACAGTGAATGCTCGGACACACCGAGCGGAGGATGGCCCCCTGCGGTGTGTGTGGTACGGAGCAACAGACTTCCACAGCATACTGGGGTGGCTGGGGGCGGCAACCTGAGATTCCCCCGGACAACGCTCCTGATTTGTTACTTGACTGTTGCTGGTCACTGCTTAACATGTATTCACTAGTTGTGCTTACTAAGTGCAGCGCTTTTGGACTCAGCGAGGGGCCTAGATAGTACTTCACCACCTCAGCGCTAGAAAGTCGCTTCTGCGGGGTACTCTTGAGACGTGCTGTCCCATCCTAACGGGACACACTGACACAGGGAATCATTGTGCAGTGTGCAGCGCAACAAGTATCACCAACTACTGGATGCATTCCCACAGCAGCACAACACGGATGTGCGTGCCCCTTGTGTATCGTAGCTAGCGCCTACAGCAGACTGGATGCCTCCTAAGGCCAGCAAATCGAAGAGCAGCCAACCGACTTTAGACAGCTACACCAAGGGCAAACAGCAGACATCCGCGGAGACCATGGCGTTGGGCCAAGATAAAGGGGAAGCATTTTGGAAATGCACAATCAGGTTTTGCAGGCCATTGCCGATCTGGAAGCCTCCCTGGGCACACAGATCAAAGAAGTCAAGGTGGATGTCGGCCTATTACACCAAGATGTGAGAAAACTTGCCAAACGGACAAAGAGTTTAACGCAACAAACTAAGGAAAACACAACACTGCTCCAGGAAACGCACATAGACGTCCACATCTTGCAACAGAAAGTTAAACTGCTCGAAAACAGAGCTGAAGACGCGGAATGCAGGGCCTGCAGTAATAACATCCGTGTTCTCCAGCATGGGGTCTGGCATGGATTCACATGCTCATGAATATTCACCGTCGTCAGGCTGGGAATCCTCGGTAAAGAAAAAATCAGTTTGTTTTCTTTCTGAACTGAACTAGTCACCAATCACTGATCTCTGGGTCATGCTGCCCCCAGCCAATGACTGCCCTCTACCTAAGCCCCTCCTCTGGCAGCCATCTTCAGATTTTTACCGCACGTTCAAGTGTTTGGAGTCCTCGTGCTATAGCTCTCGAGCTTTTACTGCGTTTTGCGAAGAGTTTACTCTTATTTTTTCGGTCAATCGAGCCTCAAGCTCCACCGATTCTATTTCCGATCAACAATTTTCCTCGAGTTTTCGCTTCTTGGAGGATTCCGGAAGATCTTTGAGGCCTACCCCACGTGGACATGGCCCAGGACAAAGAAAACATGACACCTCGATCCAAGCTGTTCAGGAGCTGCCCTGGATGTGGATTACAGAATGTCTTCAAGGAAGATGAGCACTCTCTGTGCCTCTACTGCCTTCATGATGACAAATCGCATGTGGAGAAGGACTGTGCGTTTTGTAACAATATATCTGAACAGACAATGAAGGATCGTCACGTTCGACTCACCAACTGGCTGGAGGGGAAAAGCCCAGCAGCAGGTGAGAAGAAGAAGTCAGAGCGGTCTTCTAAGACCTTTAAGGGCTCCCCAGCGACTGGGGCCCAAAAAAAGGCAAAGCACCGCAAGTCCATGGGCACCGGGAGCGCCGATGGTTCGTGCTCCTTGGCTGCCAGGCAGGGCGCAATGTCACCAACGCCATCAACCACGAGCCAACACTCTGGCTCGGTGAAGAGAAAGTCAGAGAACCCGTGTAAGCTTCGCGAGAAGCCCCGGTCGATCCCGACAGCAACAGCCGAGGGGGAGCGCGGCAGCGACGCTCCCCCCAAGGTGGAGGCCTCAAGCGCGCCCAATGTCGTGAAGGCCCTGATTCACCCGGCTATGGCCTCGATCGAAGGAGTCGTGGCGGCCTGTGGAGGCTACCCCAGTGGAGACGACTTCCGGGCCTAGAGTTTCCCTGCCACCCCGGAGGGAATCCTCTTTTCAGCCGGGAAGACCCCTGTGAAACCCCTGGAGAAAGGGGAGGGGGCACGGTAGCCATAACTGACACAGATACCACCTCTGAAGATGAGCTGGCTGGCGTCGCAAAGATCCTGGACAAGAGGTTCAAGGAAGTCCGGTCCTGTGGGAGAGATCCCGACGAGGCGGACGTAGAAATTGACGGTGGAGCAGACGAGGAGCCGCGGAGGAGACGGAGGACCCCGCTCCCCAGCCGTCGCTCCCGTTGCAACTGACGCCCATGCCACAGGACAACTCAGGAGCAATCTTGATGACTATCCAGACCCTGTGTACGGAGATAAGGACAAGGTTGCCCTTACCCCCAGCGGACGATCCAGCGGCACCTGGACCATCAGGAAACCTACCGAATAAGCGGAGGCGAATCCATCCTCCCCCTCCTTTCCAGCCTTCACCTCCTTCCCCTCCACCGAGGGATGAGACGGGAAAGGAGACGGCAACAACGGTGGTGACGACTGGATGGATCTCCCATCACCCCCTGCCCAGGCCTCCCCTCCCGACGAAATTGGCTCCTTTCATGTCATGATCGCCAGGGCTTCGGAGCTCTTCCAACTTTGTCCCGAAGAACAGAAGAAGCAGGGTTTCCTCTACCAACGACGGGAGGCCAAGAGGAAGACCGTCCTCTCAGTACCGTTACTAGACGACATCTGGGACGAAGGACTGTCGCTACTCAAGAACCCGTCCACGGCTCCTGTAAAGAGGGACCAGTATGAGAAGTAGTACCGGGTCCCAGATTCCGCCCCGATGTGCCTTAGAGCCCAGCCGTCCCCGCATTCGGTGGTCTCCGCAGCGACCAAGAAGAAATCGGCAGGGGCGACAGGATCAACTTCCACTTCCCCACCGGACGGCGAGGGGAAGAATGTGGACGCCATGCGGCGACGAGTCATCTCGTCGGCGGCGACGACCATCAATGCGGCCAATGCCCTGGCGATCGTGTCGCGCTACGACAGGGAGCTGTGGTTCAAGATCGCTCCCCTCCTGGACTTCCTCCCAGACACCAAAAGGGCGGAAGCCCTTGAAATCCTACAGGAAGGCGAGGTGGCTTCGGACCATGCCATCACGGTGGCCACGGACATCGCCGACGCCGGCTTTCGCCAGATGGGCAACAGCATTTGCGTTTGCCGGCGCGGTTGGCTCAAGGCCATAGATTTCCGTCAGGACGTACAGACCAGGGTACTGGACATGCCCTTTGACGGGAACAACCTGTTCGGCAAGGCAGTGGACGAGTCACTGCAGGCCATCAAGGCGGACACCGAGACGGCCCGGCCTTGGGTTCTCTCCATCAACGATGGCCTCCCTTTCGGACCCCCGGAGGCAAGTCTCAAGGTGCCTCCAAAGGATTTGGTGGCGGTTCCTCGTTGTACCGCCAAGCGGCCCGTTCGTCGCAGGAGGCCTACAGAGGCCGCAGCAAGGCCGGAGGACGTCTTCGGCGGCAAGGCCTCGCGAAGCAAGATTGAACGGGCCGCGGCGTCGGACCCCCACCCAAGCACCCCGGTGGAAGGCCGGCTGGCGAAATTAGTCAGCGTGTGGGAGTCCATCTCCACCGACCATTGGGTGCTGGACGCGCTGGCCCACAGGCACACTCTGGAATTCCAAAGAAAGTGTCCCCGTCTACCACCTGTGGCCAGGAAGGAATACCACGTGCCACAGCTACTTCTGGAGGTACGAGCAATGCTGAAAAAGGGCGTGATAGAACTTGTCCCGAAGAGGCTCCTGGGCTCTGGAGTGCACTTGCGGTACTTCCTCGTCCGAAAGAAGACCGGCGGTTGGCGACCCATCCTTGACCTTTGTCATCTAAACAAATACATCAAGTTCCAGAAATTCCGGATGGTCACCCTTCAGCATGTGCTGGGACAGTTAGAGGAAGGCGACTTCCTATCGTTGCTAGACTTGGAGGATGCCTACTTCCACCTCCCCATCCTCAAAGGACATTGAAAGTTCCTATGATTCGTGGTCCAAGGGCGACACTATCAGTTCAAGGCCCTTCCCTTCGGATTGAAGTCGGCACCCAGGGTCTTCACCAAGTGCATGGCACCGGTGGTGGCGCGGCTGCGCCTGCAAGGGATCCACGTTCACACCTACCTGGATGATTAGCTCATCGAGCAAAGTCAAGGGAACTCACTGTCAATCACACAGCGAAGACCGTCCAACTACTCACGGATCTGGGATTGTCGATCAACTTGGTACCGTCGCAAGACCCATTGTTCCTGGGAGCCAGACTCGACACAGTGGCACAATTGGCTCCGCCGTCTGAGGAAAGGACAAAGGCCATCCTGGGCAAGGTATTACGGCTGTTGATCATGGACGTGGCCAGGGTGAGGTCCATCAAGTCCCTACTCGGCATGATGTCATCGTGCATCTACCTCGTGCGCCTATGCAGGTTGCGAATGCGACCACTGCAGGAGTTCCTCGACACCCGTTGGATGCAAGCGGCGGGCAGCTTTGAAGACAGGATCTCACTCAACGAGACTTTCCGCCAAGCAATCCGATGGTGGGGCACCCGCGTG
This sequence comes from Ambystoma mexicanum, assembly GCF_040938575.1. Classification (NCBI taxonomy): domain Eukaryota; kingdom Metazoa; phylum Chordata; class Amphibia; order Caudata; family Ambystomatidae; genus Ambystoma; species Ambystoma mexicanum. The sequence continues at coordinate 274,017,213 of NC_090939.1, read as the reverse complement.
CTTCTAGCGGCGGGCATGGACTTCCAGACCCCGGCACATCAGGAAATAGTGACGACGGACGCCTCCCTGGAAGGATGGGGAGCGCCCACTGGAGATCTCCATGCAAGAGGCCTTTGGCTCCCGGAGGAGAGGTCACTCCACATCAACGTCCTGGAGCTCCGATCCGTGTTCTAGGCCCTCAGGTCATTCCTTCCGTCCCTCCAGGGCAAGGTGGTAAGGGTCTTCACCGAAAACACCACCACAATGTTCTACATCAGGAAGCAAGGGGGCACCAGATCCCCAGCCCTATCCAAGGATGCGCAGGATCTGTGACACTGGGCCGTTGCCCAGAGGATGTTCCTGGTACCCTTCCATCTGGCAGGAATAAAGAACACCATCGCCGAATCACTCAGCAGGGAACTGCGCTCGTGCCACGAGTGGGAGCTTCGGGCAGGAACAAGTGGATCTCCTTTTCTGACGATTGGGCAATCCCCAGAATCCCCTGACGTCTATGGAAACAAGGCGGGTCACCACACACGATAGAGACGCCAGACACGAGGTTGTATTCCCAAAGCTAGGGTTTTATTGCAAAGCAAAAGTCTCAGTTGGCCAACTCTGTCTCACGCCCCGCGACGTGCATCTCTAGACCCCAAGGGACGCAAAAGAGTGAATTACGTACATCAGTTACATATATACAAAATGCATATCAACCAATCAGCTATGACATGTTTAACACCCCTCTTTATTGGGTTTCTTTGAACTTGGTGTGATGATGGACATCTCCGACCACTATGACACCTTCAAACATCTATTCTAGTAACAATTTGCAATTTGTGAGTGCGTGGGCATCTCTCGGTTATTGAATAGAACACGTCGCTTCTGTTCTTGGAAGCGAACTACATACGGGGGGGGGGGGAGTTGCATTCCGGACCTTGCTATCTATCAGGTGCTATTCGCGTCCTGGGAGCCGACATGCTCTTAGCGGGCTCAGCAAAGGGGGGGCATTAGAAAAGCATAATTCAAGCCGTTAGCGGTATTATTCTAACATATTCTACCATATAACGAGACTGGCTGGCAGCTGTGAAATGATTAAATGCCGTGCAGCTCTGCTTCAAGGCTACCTTAAGGAGGGAGCCGGGCATTCTTCCTGGTGCTGCCTGCGTTTGTGTTTCAGTGAAATCTTGTTATCCTCTCGGCCCTGCGGCCTTGTCCTTTTCACATACAGACAACAATGTTCCACAGTCGAGCAGTGTAAGCGGAAAATATACTGCGAAGCAATAGGAACAGAAAGCAATGAGGAATGGTTAGAAAACAAAATGGAGATTCTTGTTACATCAAAATGGCCGTTCATTGGCAAATTCGAAAACCTATATTCTGTCGTATCGTGCATGAGACGGTAGGTCCACGGGCACCAAAATGCGTTTGCGGTCTCAAATTAGAGGTATCCGTATTTCTAGACTGACAAACCCTCCTTTGGCCGTATGCCAAACGTCATCTATTTATTGAAACCTCCTCTAGTGATGATGAATCTGAAGTACTTATGTCTGAGTCTCGCATGCTATCGTGGACATCATTGTCTTCATCAATATCTATTGCCATCAACTCTTTCACTACTCATCTCATTTGGGTCTGGGCTAGTTCGATCATGAGGTTGTTTTTTCTTTGTTATCATATGCATGCATCCTTCCGTACATCCCTCAGTTACCTCTGCACAAACTATGGGTAAACAATGTATACAACAACAGAACGTTAGGAATATTCCGAACACCACTACTAATATTGAGATCAACTTCCATCCCCAAGATCGTAGTATTCCCCAAAACCAAGATCCTATTCCCAGCTCCCTTCTCCCGTGGGGAGTTCAGAGCTTAGAACGTGCATTTTCTTTATTGCTTCAAAGATCGTGGGGGAATAATCATCGACATAAACGCAACATGCTGATCCCACTATTTTGCAAATTCCCCCCCTATTACTTGTGCTTTATGGAAAATGGAACAACCCACATGCTTCATTATTATCTCCTCAAACTCATTCATGTTGGTTCTGTCTAATTGACCCGTATTACTCTTATTCCACTTCCCATAGAACATTGCACCTAAAGATGCACTTCATGCAGAACTTAATGGTAATGGCTGCACATACCACCATATTCCGTTCCCAGCATGCTGTGGTAAATGGGCACCTACCCAGCAGTTTGTTTGCTTTAGGATTGCATGTGTCATGTTCATTATCAGAAGTAAGGTGTTATTTCTAAAACCTTCCCTGTGTTTTTCTTCCATTGGGGATAGGGTATAAGTGATCACCTGAACCGGGCTTTCAGTAGTGGATATATTAATTATTGGTAAAAACATTTCTAATGGGTGTATTGTTTCTACCCACCATAATATTAGGGCTGTCTATTGGTGCTACCATGCTCATAAAGCACATTATTATCGTTAGTGTCAGCATACAATTTGTTTTACCATGCGTTTTTCTTAAACTTATAGTCTTTATAACTGACTCATTCTCAGCGGTTGTAGTGCAGGAGGAGGCTGGAACCGGTCCCGGCATGTTTCTAGTCATCCTTCTTCTTCCTTATCACAGTTCGTTGTGGATATCTCTCTTCGTCGTGCTTGCTCTGATGTCTATAAATTCAATGAAATTCTCACAATTCAGTTTTGCCTGTCCTTTTTAGCCTGGATTTGATTATTTGTTTTTTTAGGCGCGATCACTTGTCCCTTCTTATACTGCTCAGAGGACCTTTGATCAGTTATCGCCTCAGTATCATGTGCGCCCAGCTTGTCCGCTCTGGTTCAGGACACATGTACTTCGCACCGAGGAGCCGCGAGTCTTGAATTGTCCGACTTGCACAATTCTCACGCTTCTCTCCTCTACACCCCTGGTTCCTTCTCCGTCCATGAGCTGAACCAGAGGTTGACCTAAACACCAAACAAAAAAAAAAAGAATGCGGATCACTTTGCCTTCCGAGGCCGCAGGTTGTATCGCCTTGCTCCTGGTATCGTATGATCCGTGAACAGTGCCGGTGCACTTTCAGATTCAGGCTTGAAGTCAGCCTGTGGCGCTACTGCAGGTGCTGGTGTGCGCCGTGCCATTGATGCAAATCCTTTTTTTGGCGTGCTGGTGGGCGCCAAAGGGGTACGTGATTTGGTTTTGCTGGTATCTGCAAGGCAGATTTCACGTTGGTCAGCAGTGATGTCGATTCTGCTGGGCAACGTTGGGGCACTTTTCGCCCTTCCCCCTTTTTGGCAATCGTCTCAGGCTTTGTTTCGAGTTTCACTTCACATTTTGGCAGATCAAGTGGCTGCTCACTGGCAACCGTTTCTTTCGTTTCTCGGACCGCTGTCTCTTTCTGGTCAGCAGTGTCAGGCAAGACTTTCAGTGCAGTTGGAATCTTTTTGCCATGGGTGGCATGGATCCACAACTTCCTTCCATCCACCCGTATTGCCGTCTGCGTCGCCAAAAGTACTTGATGGGGCCCGCGCCACCTGGGTGCTAATGATGACTTTCTTTCAAAGTTTTTTAGCAGCACCCAGTCTCCTGGCTCCAGCGCGTGCCCCGGACCGGTATACCGTACGGGTAAGGCCTCCTGCACCTGCTGATGAATCAAACGCAATTTCTGCATTAAAAGGCCACAATAAGTACTAAGCACAGGATGTTCTATCTCACTAAGTCGTTTTGGCTGAGGTGCGCACCAAACATTTGCCGGCCTCCCCATCACGATCTTGTACGGGGAGAGCCCAGTTTTAGCCTGTACAGACGTACGCAGGCATAATAGTGCTATTGGTAATGCATCCACCCAACTCAACTTGCTTCCCGCACAAATCTTGATAATCTTTGATTTAAGAATCCTGTTGTGCCTCTCCACAAGACCGGCAGAACTCGGATGCCTTGAACTATGGAATCTCTTATCAATCTGGAGACCTGTACATATCTGTAACACCACTGCACCCACAAAATGTGGTCCATTATCAGACCATAGGACACGGGGCAAGCCAAATCTGGAAAAATACTCCTTCAACATGACTTTTGCCGTAGTCATTGCTGTGCAATCTTTTAAAGGATATGCCTCCACCCACTTACTGAATGCACAGATTACCACCAAGACGTATTTTAAGTTTTGGCACCTCTCCATCTCTATGAAACCAAAATGAACTACCTCAAACGGCATGGAGGGCGGGCCAAAACTGCCTGTTGGTGTCACTGTTCCCTTTCCTACATTGTGTTGTAAACACGTGATACAGTTCTGCACCAACCTCTCTGCATTCTTTTTTATGTTTACATTCTGCCATACTGTAGAAAGGTGCTGTATCATTTTCTTGGCACAGATGTGCGTAGGGCTGTGGGCCATTGTGACCATTGCAGTCACATATGAATTTGGCAACATCCAGTTTCTAGTTCCCTTGTCCACCCAACAACCCTCCAAATCCAACTCAGCAGATCCCTCTGCCCATCCCTGTATTTCATCGGCCGTAGCCTCGGCCTGCATTTCTTTGACAGTCGCAGCTCCATCTTCTATCATACAGGGTACTTCCTCTGTCTGAATCGTCTTCAGCTTGGTATTCAAATCAGTGGCAGTTTGTTTCGCAATCCTGTCTGCAAACGCGTTTCCCTCTCCTATTTTGCATGTCACACTATTGCTAGGCGCTTTGAAAACGTGAGTGCAGACAGCAATCGTATAATCAAAGGGCCATGTTGAATTCTGGCACCATGTGATGTCAGAAACCCTCTCTCAGCCCAGAGTCGACCAAAGTTATGAACCACTCCAAACGCGTATTGACTATCAGTATATATATTCACATTCAAATTTTCAGAAATCTCGCAGGCTCTGGTTACTGCTATTATTTCCGCTGCTTGTGCTGAATTATAGGGGATTCTTTTACTTTCTACAACACTCTCTAGGGTAGTGATAGCGTATGCAGCAGTTGTCGTGCCATCTGGTAATTTAAAACATGAGCCGTCACAAAATAACTCTCCATCCGGCTCTTTCTGTGGAATATCACTTAAATCAACTCTCCCCTTGGTTTCTTCCTCAGTGACCATTAAGCAATCGTGGGGGGTGATTCATTCTTCCCAATTTCTTTTATGGTTAGTGGCATTAATTCTGCAGGATTCAAAGCGCTACACCTCATAATTTGGATATGGGGCGCGAACAAGATAATCTCATATCTTGTCAATCTAGCAGAGGTGAGGTGTTGCGCCTGTGTCCTATTTAATAGAACGTCTATGGCATGTGGCACCATCAAAATTAAAGTGTGCCCCAATACCATCCCTTCCGTTTGTTTCACTGACGCAGCAGCCGCCGTGACAGATCGCAAACATCGTGGTAGTGCGCGCTACAGGGTCCAGCGCAGAAGAAAAATAGCCGCACGGCCTATTTCTTCCACCTTGTTCCTGTGTCAAAACCGCCAATGCACATCCTTCACTTTCACACACAAATAGTCTAAAAATGTTCTTAAAGTTCGGCGTACCCAAAACTGGAGCCGAGCATAATGCAGTTTTCAATCCATCAAATGCTCTCTGACATTCCTCATCCCACTGCAAAGGCATAACCGCATCTTTTCTAGTCAAATTCACTAATGGTTTCACAATTAACGCAAAATTACCAATCCATTGTCGGCAATATGAAGCCATGCCTATTATGGCTCTGACTCCTTTTTGTGTCTTTGGAATAGGCATACAAGAAATACTTTCTAAGCGTTCTGGCGTTAGTCTTCTCCCTCCTTTCGAAAGTAGGTAGCCCAAATAAGCTACCTCTTTCGAAGGGATTGTGTCCTCCGACGTATTCCTCATCTTAGATATATCCTTCCAGCTCTGCTGGCCTCGGAAATTTTTTTCTCTAGAGGGCGCTGCGCGTCGACGTCCCTCGAGTCGATGACCCTCGACAGCCGCCGTATCGACGCTCGACGTCATCCTGCCTATAAAGGCCGCGCGCAGCGTCCGTTGCTCAGTTCCGTTTTTCCGCGATACTCGGTGCCTCGGAATACCGTTGCTCAGTTCTTAGTACTATTTACCTCAAATTATTCGATACCGTACTCGATGGCTTCCTCGTCGGAACCGACAACTCCTCGATCCGGCTTCAAAAAATGTCGAGATTGTGGGAAAAAGATGTCGTTGACCGATCCTCACAGAAATTGTCTGTGGTGCTTGGGAGCCGAACACCATTGTTCGGAGTGCGAGGACTGTATGTCCATGACAGCTAAGGCCCTGAAGGAGCGTAGGGGGAAGCTGGAGAAAGGTAAGACTTTTAAAGCTTCTTCTTCTTCGACGAAGTCGAGACATTCGTCTCCTCGTCACCATTCACGCTCCAGGTCTCGCAGTGGATCTCATCACTCCTCGAGATCGAAACACTCGAAGAGGAGACGTCGAAGATTCCCTTCTCCGTCTTCCTCTTCCTCTGTTTCGCCAAAAAGAATCCCTTGCCCCACGAAACATAGTTCCCGGGCTGAATGGGAGGAATTCAGAAAAAATATGATGAGCGTCTTCGAGAAAGCGGCCTCGACCCCCTCGAAGACTGCCGAGAGCGATGCTCTGGTCGAAAGACCCGAAGGTCAAAAACGCCGCGAGTCGCAGTACCCGGCGAAAGAAACCTCTCGAGTGCGTCTCGAACCCTCGAGTAGGACTATGACCTCCAAACCTTCCTCGAAGGTTCCGTCGACGTCGAGGTTCTCGACGCCGTCGTCGAAGGGACCTTCGACACACAGGTCTGTCGACTCGACGCCGGCCTCGACACCGGCGTCGACGCCGAGAAAAGTCACGGTGACCACACATCCAGTGACGATTCCCAGGCCCTCGACGTCGATGGCGTCGATATTGTCGAGTAAAATTCCAATTCTGTCGAGGTCCTCGAGGCCTCCACCTCTGTTTTCGACGCCACGCTCGAAGCCTTCGACGACGACATCGACGTTTTCGAGGCCAATAATGACAAGTTCAGCACCCTCTGCCTTGGAAATGGGATTTACTCCCTTTATTAGTTCAGAACAATTGAGAACTATTTCCTCAATTTTAGAAGAGGGTGATTTGTCCGAACAAGACACATTTGAGTTACAGGGACCTGTAACCCCAGTTAGAGAGGAATTTTCCTCTGAAGAGCGCAGATTAAAGGATCTTCATGATTCTTTACATGAAGCAAGTGGGCTAGACACTTCTCCTGAGGTGGATTTTGCTAAGCCAGATCCAGGGGAGCATGCTGAAACCCCCTACAGAGCCTTAATGGCCAGGATTACAGAGTTCATGGGGTGGTCTACACCTTCACAATCTTTTCAGCAAGATGACCTCACGGATATTCTTGACAAAGGCCCACAAGAGGATCCAGTGGTGCCCTTTCATAAAGCTCTTCAGAGAAAGATCATGACAAACTGGGAAACCCCAGATGTAATACCAGCAGTTAATAAAAAACTGTCTGCAAAGTACAGGGTATCTTCCACAGACCCAGAGTTCTTGTCTAAACATCCATCCCCAGAAAGTCTGGTGGTACAAGCAGCATCCTCTACCGACGTCAAGACAGCTTATCCTACTGTCCCACAGGACAGGGACGATAAAAAATATGATGCTATGGCAAAGAAAGTGTTTTCAGCATGTAGCATGGCGTTAAAGTCTGTTAATGCTACTTGCACCCTTGCTAGGTTCAGCCATACACTTTGGGAGTGTGCTTCTACAGCGGCTGACTGCATCCCGGAGGGAGAAGAAAGGGATGCGTTCCTGAACATTATACAGGACGGTAAAGACGCTATGTGCGAATCCCTCCAGACGGGCATTGATTCGGCTGACAGTATCAGCAGAGCAATGGCGGCAAGTACATCAACCAGGCGGTTCGCTTGGTTGAGAAAGTCGGGTTTTGCCCCAGATGTGCAAGCCAGGCTCTTGAACATGCCATTTGATGGCTCTTCTTTGTTCGGGAAAAAGGCGGATGACAGTTTAGAGAAACTGCAAACTTCAAAAGCAGCAGCAAAATCCCTAGGAGCTGCAATCCGTCAGACTCCTTTTCGTCCCACAGGAACCTCTGCGAGGGGCAAGTCCTTTCGCTTCTACTCCTCATTCGGAAGAGGTAGAGGACGACCGGCTCAAAGGGGTCAAAGAAGAACTACCCGAGGTGGACGGGGTAGATATTCTAAAGCCGCAGCAACAGCAGGTGCCTCTTTACCATCGGCATCTGCATCAGCCGCCCCAAAACCACTCTGAGGACTTCCCTCACAGGACACCTGTAGGAGGCAGGTTGACTCAACATCTGGCGGAATGGCAGGCTATCACGTCAGATGCTTGGGCATTGGAAACAGTTGCCCAAGGTTACTGCCTACCTTTCCTACGTATACCTCAGAGTCATCCATCGGGGATCAGCTCTCAGCTCCAGATCCGCTCCTCTTGCAGGAAATTATAGACCTGCTAGAGAAAGGTGCCATAGAACAAGTACCTGTAGCGGAGAGGAACAAGGGCTGGTACTCCCCTTACTTTCTCATTCCAAAGAAAGACAGAGGACTGAGACCCATCTTGGACGTGCGAGGATTGAACAAATTCCTCAGGAAAGACAAATTCAAGATGGTCACTCTTTCTCAGATCCTCCAGGCCCTTCAGTTTCAGGACTGGTTGGTATCTCTGGACCTTCAGGACGCTTATTTCCATGTGCCTATCCATCTCAAACACAGGAAATACCTGAGGTTCGCAATTGGCAACTCTCACTATCAATTTCGAGTACTGCCTTTTGGGCTGACCTCCGCCCCGAGGGTCTTCACCAAGTTAATGTCGGTAGTAGCTGCAAGTCTAAGGAGGGAAGGGATTCACGTCTACCCCTACCTGGACGATTGGCTGATCAGGGCTGTTTCTCCGGAGCAAGCTCAGATCCAGCTAAATCACGTGTGCTACTCCCTTCACAAGCTGGGCTTCTCCCTCAATTTAAAGAAGTCTCAAATGATACCATCGCAGAGACTCCAGTTCATAGGAGCGATCCTGGATACTTCCCTGGGAAAAGCCTCGCCACCAGAGGTGAGGGCTCAAGATATTCTACAGATGGTTACCAAGTTCCAACATGCCCAACGTCTCCCAGCTTTCGACTTTTTGAGGTTGCTAGGCCTCATGGCATCCTGCATTTTCCTTGTGCCAGAGGCTCGCCTGAGAATGAGATCCCTCCAGTGGGCACTGAGGACTCAGTGGTCACAATTCTCAGGGAGAATGACAGATCTTCTCCAGGTTCCCGGCAGGGTGGCTCGAGACCTTCAGTGGTGGGCCTGTCAGGAGAACATTCTGAAAGGAGAACAGTTTTGGCAACCCTGGCCGGAGATAACAGTAGTCACGGATGCCTCACTCACGGGGTGGGGAGCCCACGCCAACGACTTGACCATCAGCGGTCGTTGGTCTCCATCGGAGTCCAGACTACACATCAACCTGTTAGAGCTGAGAGCCATCAAACTTGCGTTGAAGGCTTTCCTGCCAGTTGTACAAGGGAAGAACGTCCTGATAATGACGGACAACACGGTGGCCATGCATTACCTCAACAAAAGAGGAGGCGTAGGATCACTACCCCTGTGCAGAGAGGCGATGCAGCTCTGGTTTTGGGCAATCCAAGAAGGAATCTCTCTATCGGCAGTTCACCTAGCCGGAGAGAAGAACTTGACAGCGGACGCTTTGAGCAGACAGAGCACAGTCTCCCACGAGTGGGAGCTAGCTCAGGAAGTCCTTCAAGAGATCTTCGCCCTTTGGGGAACCCCTCAGGTAGATCTGTTCGCCACCAGCCTAAACAGGAAATGCGACCTGTTCTGCTCAAGGGAATTTCCTCCGAGAGGAGCTCTGGGAGACGCGTTCATAGTGGACTGGGAGTTTCCGCTTCTGTACGCGTTCCCACCGGTCCCTGTCATTCCTCAAATGATCAGGAGGTTGAGAAGATTCCGGCGAACCATGATCCTAATTGCCCCGGATTGGGCCAGGAGAACGTGGTACCCGGACCTTCTAGACTTGTCCATCTGCCCTCCAATTCGACTTCCTCTCAGAGAGAACCTACTCTCACAGAAGGGAGGTCAGGTTCTCCATCCAGACATCAAAACCCTCAACCTTCACGCTTGGCTTCTGAACGGCTGAGGTACAAGGATTGGGACCTCCCTGATGATGTTATGGAGGTGTTGCTTTCGGCAAGGAGGCCAGCAACAAAGTCTTTATACCGCTGCCGTTGGAACAGATTTTGCAGCTGGTGTAGAGAACAGAATATCGACCCATTTTCATGTGGTACACCAATGGTTTTGTCCTTCCTACTATATTTGGCAAATTCAGGCCTTCAAGTTGGCACCATTAAGGGCTATCTCGCAGCGCTATCTATCTTTAAGCGTACTGCGGAGGAACCATCCTATTTCAAATTACCCTTGGTAATACAGTTTCTAAAGGGGTTAACCAATGTTTATCCCCCAAGACCATTCCAAGTTCCCATTTGAGATTTAAACTTAGTATTAACTTTCCTGATGGGTACACCTTTCGAACCTCTCCATTCTTGTTCGTTAAGATTCCTTACCCTTAAGACTGTCTTATTAATAGCACTTACATCTGCTAGAAGGGTGAGCGAATTACAAGCTCTTTCTTGTAAACCCCCTCATACAATCTTTCACAAAGACAAAGTTGTCCTGCAAGTGAAGCCTAATTTCCTCCCAAAGGTAGTCTCTGAATTCCATATCTCTCAGAAGATTACCCTACCATCTTTCTATCCTCCTCCTCACCCGGGGAAAGAGGAAGAGAGATTACACAGACTAGACCCTAGGAGGGCTTTAAGCTTTTACATTAGTAGACTAGCCAGGATAAGACAGGCAGACCAGCTGTTTGTAGGCTACGCAGGTCACAAACTGGGGTTACCAATAACTAAGCAGACCATTTCCAGATGGATCATTCTAGCCATTCTGGAATGTTATAAACTGGCAGGGAAAGAGCCCCCTCAAAACCTTAGGGCTCATTCGACCAGAGGTATTGCAGCTTCATCGGCCCTCAAAAGAGGCGTGCCGATTAAAGACATATGTGCGGCCGCTACATGGTCGTCTATCCATACCTTTACACGTTTTTACAATCTGGATTCCTTCTCTAGTCAAGAGACTAGGTTTGGAAGGGCTGTACTGCATTCTATTCACCAATAGAAGACAGCGTGAAGTCAGTACTCCCTCCTCCGAATATAGAATACTGCTATGGGAGCCTATTTAAGATGAGGAATACGTCGGAGGACACAATCCCTTCGAAGAACAAGTTACTTCTTACCTTGTAACGTTCTTTCGACGGGATGTTCCTCCGACGTATTCCTCATCGACCCTCCCATCCATCCCCGCAGTTTTACTTCCCTTGTTGTTGCAGCTTACGCTCCTTCAGGGTGATTAGTCTAGTCCAGACAGTAATACTGTGGGCTACAAAACGGAACTGAGCAACGGACGCTGTGCGCGGCCTTTATAGGCAGGATGACGTCGAGCGTCGATACGGCGGCTGTCGAGGGTCATCGACTCGAGGGACGTCGACGCGCAGCGCCCTCTAGAGAAAAATTTTTCCGAGGCCAGCAGAGCTGGAAGGATATATCTAAGATGAGGAATACGTCGGAGGAACATCCCGTCGAAAGAACGTTACAAGGTAAGAAGTAACTTGTTCTTTCGATTATACTGAAATTTCTTCAAACTAGCTTTATGGCCATGTGCAGCTAAGTGTGACAGTAGTAATACAGTGCTTTCTTTACAAATCTCCTCTGTGTCTGCAGCTAGCAATAAATCGTCTATGTATTGCAAAAGTACACAACCCACGGGTAATTCCAGTATGTCTAGCTGTTCTTTTAATGCTCTACTGTAAATACTTGGACTTTCCGTATAACCTTGCGGAATCCGCGTAAATGTAAATGATCGTCCTCCTAATGTGAACGCAAACAAATATCTACTGTCCTTGTCCACTGGAATACTAAAGAATGCGTTTTTCAAATCTATTACACTAAAATATTCTGCTGAAACAGGTATCATTGTCAATATTGTAGTGACGTCTGGCACTAGAGGAAATTGCGGATCTACTACCTTATTCAATGCACGTAGATTAATTATGAAACGGTATGGTACCTCATTACCTCCTTTTTTATAAACCGGAAGAATCGGGCTGTTACATGTACTACCTGTGATTTCCTCTATTACCCCTAATTTCACCAAATCGGTAACAATACTCTTCAATCCTTTCTCACCTTCAACCGAAATTTTATATTGGGGTATTCGCGGTAGAGTAACACCTTCTTTTAAAATAATCTTTACTGGCTCTATCTTTAAACATCCCACATCGTTGTTATGCATTGCCCATATACAGGTTGGTACTTTACTTAGTTCCCCTGGTAACGCTTCGGACATGAATTCTGACACAGGGGCATCGTGTGGCCATATCGTTAGAAACACTCCGTCTGCCGTGCAATGTATAACAGAACCTAGTTGTTTCAACAAATTTAATCCCAACAACTTTTCTCCACAATTTTCTGTTAGAAGGAAAGGACAATGTTCGGTAAATGGTCCTATGGTAACTGGGACTGGTTTGGACACTGGGTTTATGACTGGTGTACCTGCGAACCCTACGGAAATATTCTTTTGCCCTGACAGTGGTATATTCGGAACCAAGTGATGGTCTATTGAACACTTCTGTGCTCCTGTATCTACAAGAAAGCGGTAATACGTGTTTGGCTGTGTATCGAAAACATTTCCACTCTTCCCTCTATTTCCCCCACTCTGATTTCCATATTGTTGATTTTGCTGTCCCTGACTCTGGTTTGGGGCATTTTGGTTTTGGCCTTGGTTTTGATTACCTCCGTTATTATGATGCTGCTGCATACTATTCCTTTCTGGTCCGTTCGCTCCTGGGTGTCCTCTATGCTGTCTCCTCTGACCAGACCCATTTCTATTCTGTAGATGCGGGCATTGCGCTCGCCAATGTCCTTACTCTTTACAATATGCACACTGATTCGGCCCCACTGTTACCCTATGCATATTCGAACTACTTCTTCCTTGTGCGTTCCCTCGCCCTCTATTATGTCCTACTACTTGCTACATTAATACCTGTGTTCTAATTAGACATTCCTTCAAGTCTGCCCCCACCTGTTTTAGCAACGATAATTCGTTCACCATCTCCTTCTGCCCCGGCGATGGTAACTGCTGCCGTTTATTATGCGACCCCTTTTTCCCCTTCCCAGGTCTCCCGACTTCCCTACTCCTGTACCCAGGTGTAGTAAACATTTCGGCATAGTTATTATCTAATTCATCTTTAAGCTCAAAAAGTCTATACACATGTTCTCTCACTTCTTCATCCCTCTCCCATACAGCGTGCTAATGCATTCAAATCTAACAATCGCTGCGGTGGTAATTTCCCAATTAGCTGTTTCCATCTCTCCACCAAATATTCACCCATGCATTCCAACAATACCTGTCTTTCGTTGCTTCTACGAAAGTAATATATCGAAGCCAATGTTGCCGTCCCATCATTCCCGTCTATATACATCTCTGCCTGTTGCTGCAATTCCACCTTCCTTTCCTTGCTGATTGCGCTGCGGGTTACTCTCGGTCAGTCCCGCCTCTTGCCCCCGTGGTTTCAACTTCAACCCCGGGAGGAATGGATGGTACAGAGTCTGTGTCTATGGCGGGAGGTGCGGATGGGACAATGGGAACAGCGAGTGTCTGTTGTGGGCCTGGTTGGCTAGTAGGAAGTGTTACGTGCGCGGTCTGTGGCTGTGGGAGGGCTTGAGCTACCGGAGGGGGAGCTTGGGCTACGGACGGGGTCTGGGCAATAGCTACTGACGTATCTGGTCTTACTTCTGATATTGGGCCTTGTTTCGTATGGGTCAATATATTTTCTATCAATTCATCTGTCATGTGTAATTCTCGTTGTAATTCTCGTTGTGGGTATATCTTTTCTATATTCAACTGGTCACGCCTGCCTGCCCTTCTTAGACTCAGTCCACTCCCCCTCTTCTTTTTCTTCCGCTACCTCAACTTTTGATTTATGCCTGCGCGCATGCTTTGCTCTGCTTTTAAATCGGAGCATTGCTTCCTTTCTCCAGTCTTTAATAGTTTCAAATGCTGCAGAACGCGCTTTCTTTCTTATCAACACCCTTTCCAAGTTATCTATCCTCGCCATCTCAAAACTACCATTAATCGGCCACTGATGGTCTTGTTGCTTTCTGGTTTGCCTATGCCAAGTCTCACAGAATATTATCGCACCCACTCCATACTTCACATACATCTCATACGCCGGCGTTCCCCCAGGTGGTACAATTTGGCCATTTTCCAAAGATTGTCTACCACAGCGGAAAAACCCCGCTAAGGTGGACAATACCCCAGGCATGTTTCAACCTTCCCCCTGGTTAATCAACCTTACCTAGGGCATTTGATTTTGCAAAGTTAACTCTCAACCAATATCAGCATACTTTGCATCGGGGAATGACTCACCTGATAAATCAAGTCGTCTGTATACTGACGCACCAAAGGACATCGTGTCTGCGTTTCTTAGCTTCCGCCTCGTTTCAGGACCCTCGCCTCCTTGTTCTCTAGCCAGGCACGTCGATCAGGGATCAGATGTGTGCAGATCTGCAAAGGAGTCTCATCACTTTTACAGGGTGCCCCGAACACCTCTTGATCCCGGGTCAATCGTCCCTTCCTCGCCGTTCTCTGCCTTTCTCAATTACAACGTTACGCGAAGGAACAAGTGGGGGAGGGTCCCTATTCGGGCGCCATATTGAAATGGGCCCCTAGGGTACCCTGACGTCTATGGAAACAAGGCGGGCCACCACACACGATAGAGACGCCAGACACGAGGTTGTATTCCCAAAGCTAGGGTTTTATTGCAAAGCAAAAATCTCAGTTGGCCAACTCAGTCTCACGCCCTGACGTGTATCTCTAGACCTCGAGGGACGCAAAAGAGTGAATTACGTACATCAGTTACATATATACAAAATGCATATCAAACAATCAGCTATGACATGTTTAACACCCCTCTTTATTGAGTTTCTTTGAACTTGGTGTGATGATGGACATCTCCGACCACTATGACACCTTCAACCATCTATTCTAGTAACAATTTGCAATTTGTGAGTGCGTAGGCATCTTTCGGTTATTGAATAGAACACAACGCTTCTGTTCTTGGAAGCGAACTACATACGGGTGGGGGGAGTTGCATTCCGGACCTTGCTATCTATCAGGTGCTATTCGCGTCCTGGGAGCCGACATGCTCTTAGCGGGCTCAGCAAAGGGGGGCCGTTAGAAAAGCATAATTCAAGCCTTTAGCGGTATTATTCTAACATATTCTACCATATAACGAGACTGGCTGGCAGCTGTGAAATTATTAAATGCCCTGCAGCTCTGCTTCAAGGCTACATTGAGGAAGGAGCCGGGCATTCTTCCTGGCGCTGCCTACGTTTGTGTTTCAGCGAACTCTTGTTATCCTCTCGGCCCTGCGGCCTTGTCCTTTTCACATACAGACAACAATGTGCCACAGTCGAGCAGTGTAAGCGGAAAATATACTGCGAAGCAATAGGAACAGAAAGCAATGAGCAATGGTTAGAAAACAAAATGGCGATTCTTGTTACATCAAAATGGCCGTTCATTGGCAAACTCGAAAACCTATATTCTGTTGTATCGTGCATGAGACGGTTGGTCCACGGCCACCAAAATGCGTTTGCGGTCTCAAATTAGAGGTATCCGTATTTCTAGACTGACATCCCCAGCCGGGGAGCATGGGCGATGCCTTCTCATTCCCCAGGGACGGACTGTTCCTGTATGCGTTCCCTCCGTTGCCGTTGCTGCTGCGTCTCATCAGTCAACTCAGATGGTACCGGTGCAGGATGATCCTCATTGCACCGCCGTGGCCGAGGCAAATCTGGTTCCCAGACCTTATGGACATGTCAGCGTAAAACCCACCTACCCCCCTGGTCAAACTACCGACGGACGCAGATCTTCTCGCCAGGGAAGGAGGCGCCATCCTCCATCACGCCCCAGGATCGCTGAGCAGCACTAGAGTTCGTAAGGTATGATATCCCGGCGGACTCCAAGGAGGGGCTTGCAAAGGCCAGGGTGTCCTCGACTCAAGTGCTGTGGACACAAATGGAAGAGGTTCTCTGTCTGGTGCCGTGCACAGAAGATTAACCCTCTGCGGATTACGGCCCCTCAAGTGCTGCTGTACTTGCAATCGCTGGCCAAGGCGGGGCTGGCACATGCCTCCATCAAGATCCATCTGGCGGCTATCTTCGGCTACACCGGAACTCCGGGGCGGTCATCTCTGTGGTCTCATCGCCTGGTGAAGGAGTTCATGAAAGGACTGTTCCGATCGTTCCCACCGGTGAAGGCTCCGGCCCCGGCGTGGGAGCACAACGTGGTGCTGACCAGGCTGATGGGGCCGCCATTCGAGCCTCTGCATTCGGCACAGTTGAAGTTCCTGTCGTGGAAGACGGCGTTTCTTGTGGCCATCACCTCCGCACGATGAGTGGGAGAGATCCAGGCCCTCTCCCGTAAACCTCCATATCTGACATTCAACGAGACGAGGGTAGTGCTGAGGACGCACCCCTCCTTCATGCCCAAGGTGCCGTCGGACTTCCATCTCAACGAGCCCTTGGTGTTACCTGTTTTCTTCCCTTCGTCGCCGGCTGAGAGGACTTTGCACTCGCTGGATGTGGCTAGAGCGCTGAAGTTCTACGTGGACCACACGAAGAGTCTTCGGAAGACATCACAGCTGTTTGTGAACTTTGGACTTGTGAACCAAGGGAAGACCCTCTCGACGGCTTCCATTTCCAGATGGCTCTCCGGCTGGATCATGCACGGTCACCGGTTGGCAAACTGACTGTTGCCTGGCCGTCCGATAGCCCATTCAACCAGAGCAATCGCTGCTACCACAGCATTCCTGTCTGATGTGCCCCTGCTGGACATCTGCAGGGCTGCTATGTGGAGGTCGACGCACACCTTCACGGATCCCAGCTTGTCATAAAATAATTAGTCTTTTCTCCTAATTAAAACAGACCATTATTTTAAGATCCCCCCCAATCTAGAGAGATTCCAGCAGTCTGTTTCTCAAACTGGTAAATCCATTTCCCAGCCCCTTTCGGACATGGGTGGTAAGGATTTCCTCACATATTCTCTATCCATGTGTCGGCACGGGACATGTTTGCTCTGATTCCCTGCTACTTGTGCATTAGAGGCATTTGAAACATGTGTGCCTCCTTTTTTCAAATGTTTCCCAGACTACTAAGCATTGTTTCATGTACTCATAATCCCAATCCTGTTCTCCTGTCACTTCCCTAATGCACAGCCTACCTGTATCCATATGCCTTTCCTCAAAGGAGCCCCCCATGGCCATGCACTCATTTGAGGGTCCAGTTCCTCGGGCAACCCTGCCAACATCCCACAAAAGTGTTCTGTATAATTTCCTGGATGTTTCTGCTTTATTTGATCCTTGGGAGTTTATTCATTATTTCCTGTGACATCCAGCTTTTGGGGCTGAGTCCCATCTTTTTCTCCATCATAGCAACCTTTAAGAACATGCTGTGTTTCGTGTTCTATAACTGTCATCGGCTTCTCTTTTATAGCTTTCTTTGACTATATTTATAAACATAAAGGATGTTGCAAGTTTCCCCTTTTGCCTATTCTCCTTCCTTTTCTTCCTTGTATTTTGGGTGGGAGTGATGTGTCCTACCGTATTGATTTCTGACTCATTTTGCTTCTCCATTTTCCCTTCATCCTTGCTGTCTTCTTCCTCTTCTTCACCCTTCACCACCATCCCCTCGCTTTGCGCTATTTTCTTCCAAACATTTACCAAATCTCCCCATGTTTTCCCTCTGCTTCCCTATTGATATAAGGATGGATACATGTTCCTTTGTAGGGTCCTCTGGTTTGCTAGGGCCTGCTAAAGGCCTACCACAATCTCCCTCCCTTTCATATTCCATCCTGCAACTCTGTCTGTTGTTCATATCAAATTGTATGGGCCAACCCTGGTCCATTAAACCCTTTCCTTATATGAAGTGGTGCACAGAGTAGTGGATTCTGTCACATCTTTTTCCTTGTGCTCCTCGCTGTCTTTCCGACTCCATTTCCATCATTTTAATACACCTCTTCTGCTTCTTCCCAGACCTAGTAGCCTGAATTGTTGTATGCATGTGATTTTGATATACTTTAGAGAACGAACCTTCTTTTGGCCATGCAGTAGTGTAATTCTTAGCACTTTCTGGACATTTGCTGCAATATTTCATACATTTTCTTTACACAAAGGATGTGTATTACACCTTACTTTAAGTAGTGTTTCCATGATCAAAATGTGAATATTTAATCGTGCTTAAAGGGTGATTATCACCAACCCTTATAGGTGTCTTCTTACCAAAATACTGAACTTGCTCTTACAAATAAAGCCTCATGTCAGAACCCAGTGCCATATTTATTTAAAACCTATTGATTTACCACTGTGACGAATCCTAAGGTATCATCACTGCCTTAGATGAGGTGCCCCTTCCCGTGAGGCTAGGGAGGTGAGGTAGCTACCCGGTGGTCCCCCTGTGGCTGGTGATCAGTAGGAGAGTTTCATGGGGAGGGAGGACCCCATTGAGGGTAGTGACGATTCTGGGAAAATGCAATACCCCTTACCCTCCCACTTTCCCTCATAAACCCTTCAATTCCACACTATCTAATGCCCCTATGTATTTCTTCTGTATATTCCAAGCAAGATCTACTGGCACGATAAAGAGGACAAGAGCAATGAAGATCAATGCTGAGAACCAAGACACGCGGTCTAGTCATTCGAATCTACCGATTGGCCCGCTGTCATTCAAAATAGGTGAGGGAACAAAACAAATGCATCTTCTACCTCGGCAGGTCGGACCAGACAAGCAGACTAAGTAGGGGTAAGTAGCATGTCCACAAAGCTTCCCGCAGAGGAGAAAGTACACTCGCCGGGAGCAGGGACTGAAGGAGCACATAAAACCCACCGTCGGCCTGCTGGAGAGACTTGCGGGACACCAGAGAAAGCTCCAGGTAGCTAGAGAAGCCACAGAAGACCATTTGAGACACAAACACAACCTGATAGCGTCCCCCAGCACACTGCATGTACAAGAATAGCTGAGCGCGGTGATGGGGAGACCCAGAGAACACAAAAAACACAGAGTGAAATAAGGACTAATGTATGTAAACATTTGCTGACAGACCTTGGCAGGGGAGTAAACCAAGGCTGTGGCATCAAGAAATATCAGACAAAGACAACAGTGAGTTTGACCAAGCAAAGGGGGCGTGGGACCTGCGCAGGAGAGGCATACCCTGACCAGTGACCAAGAGAAATACAAAGCTAACATACACAAGTAACACTCCGAGACCTTGGCAGGAGAGTAAACCAAGGCTTTGGGTGGAAGTGACACCAGAGAGAAGGACAGTAAGAACAAGTTAATTGAATACCCCACTTGGCAGGAGAGTGGACCAAGAAAGGCGGTATTAAGAAAACAGGGTCAGGGACCCTCTGCACCGCCTGGGAAAGAAAGCCAGGCTATTCTTCCTTGTCACAGTACCCTGGGCGCCTGGTCTGCTCTGAGTGTCTGGGACCCTCAGGACGTCATGGAAAGTAGTTCAGGCCATTCTTCCTTGAGGCAGGTCTACCAAACATAGCTAAGGACATATCGTGAGCATTGAAGAGACAGAAAACGCTTTGGATAAAGGTGGAAAGACTCTGGGGAAGGGGAAACAACCCCTTGAGTCTTGTGGAATTTTTGTTTGCTTTTTAACACCTTTTGGGAGCTTTTGTTTTGAACTGCAAAGCTGGGCTACAGATCTGCAGCCAAAAGACATTTCCCTTGTCCCATTATGCTAAATTTGCGATGGATAGGTTAGGATTTGGGCACAGGACGGAAAACTTTACTTTGGACGTTCTGATATGGACATTTTCATTAGCTAGTTGTGTTGAGGCAGGGAAAACCCCTCTTAGAAGTAGGGCTATTTAGGTTTTCCTCCAACTTCCCCGCATTTTGGTTGTTAATAAAAGTATTTTCCAATCAACATTCCACCATTGTGTCCACCTCGTACTCCTAGACCTTCACACCACACCAATACTATGTTTTCATCATTGGTTTTGAAACACAATGGGTCCCTTTCCTCCTCATCATCATTGGTTCGAACAATCCAATGAATCCCTTTTCAGTTGCACTCCCTGCACACTTTAGGGTTTTTATGATTTCAATGGCAAGATGGTTAGGAAATTCCTTCACCAGTGAATCATCACAATATATATGTTATAGGAAATACGTTGTGTGGACCTTTCCTTTTATAATGTTAAACACATATTCAGTGGATCCAAGATGGCTGCCAGGAGGAGAGCAACGTACATGAAATGCTCTCACCCCCCCCCTCCCCGGCCTAAGAAAAATGGCAAATAAGGCATTAAAGCCCTCCCCATGTGAAGAAATCATCCCTATAGCAGAGGGTATGCAGCGGCAGTGCTTACCTTAATTGAGACCCGGGTAACAGCAACGTGGCATGAGGTCCGTAGCACAGAGGTGTCCGGATTAGCAGGGAGTCGGATCGGGGCCCGGGAAGGTGTCGGAGTGGAACTGGGTCCTGGGTGACATCCAGGGGACCAGGCAAGAGCGAGCTGCGGAAAGCAAGGGGGCGGCTACTGTCCCTCCCCACCCCCTACTGTCCCCGCCCAGTGAAGGTACGCACTACGGCACAGGAGGACATCAGGGAAGCCCAGGAGCAGGCGGGTTACAAGACACAGACCACCAGAAGCGCAAGACTTCCCTGGCACCAAAACATAAAGTGGCAGTAAAAATGAAGGCCCCGGGCCGCGGGAGAATTGGAGCGGGCTAACAAGTTCCATACAGAACACAAGGTGAGGAGCAGGAGAGTGCGGCAAAGGGGACCTGCTAGTGTGCCTAGCTCAGGGGAGGTGGAGGCTCGCGAGAGGGAGCTCCTACCGGGGGTTTAGAGAAGAACCCCAAAGGCTATTCCGGGGGAAGCACTCCACATTCCTGGGAGGTCAGACCGCAGAAGTCGACATTGCAGCAGGGACGTCGAAAATACCCGCCCCTCACCTGTGCCTGAGTAGAGTGGAGGGGACCTGGCGAGCAGGGTGCCCACTCCGAATTGGAAGGCCCACGGAAGTGGCATGGGGAGGGCCCCACGCAGAAACTTGGAGACAGGCCCACGGCTGCAGGGTCACTTAAGGAGTTGGATCTCAGGGTACCCAAAATAAGTACACCCGGACAGGCCCTGCACAGTTGGGGCAAGTAGAAGCACTGAGGCCTAAAAGATCCACAAGGGGAAAAAGTGAGAGGTGGAGGGGCCTCAATGTCCTGCAGAGGTCAGCAGCGACTAATTTGTGTGAAAGTACATTCTGAAGGGGTAAAGAAACTGGGTACCCCTCTCCGCCGGAACCCAGGATTCAGACCGTCTCAGGCCAAATACGATCATAGACTCTAGACCATAATTTGTACACGCAGAGGCAAAAGGAGGGCAAAATGTCCAAAAATAGAGGGAAAGACCTTCAAAGCGTGCCAAAAGGAATGAAGAAGCTCCAAGAGTTCAACATAGAGAAAATGTAGAGGAGAGACACTGAAACCCCACTGGCGGGTGGTCAAGGGGCCCCAAATGACATCAGGTCTAAACCAGGCAGTGACTCAAGACATCCTCAAGCAATACTTCCAAGACATTGGGGACAAGATTGCAGTGGCAATACAAAGACAAATGTACAAAATGCGTGAAGACCTGGCTTCAGCATTACACTAAATAAAAGGGGACATAAGATTGAGGAGCGAGAGGATACAAATGAGAATGCACTCCAGGAGTTAGCAGAGGACGCCCAAAAAATTGAGGACCTGGTGTAACAACTGGCATACGCAACTCATAACCGGTTACGCTCACCTGGTCTCTGCGGGTATGTTGGGGCACGGTTGCAGCCCTCCCTGGAAGTGGATTCCCCTTGTCAGGCTTCTTCCCATGCTCATATGCTGTGGGCTGCACTGAACGTTGACACTGCTCCTGCATGGATATGAGAGATCGTGAGAATGCTGCTATATGACTGCTGTCTCTCTCGAACCCTTATAGTCTCACCTGTTGATTGATGATGACGAGCTCTCTGTCCTGCTTCTCAATGCAGGGGTGCTTTTGATGGACCGAGTTCCTTCACTGGCCCATGTGCGTGGCAGCCCAGACCAGCTGTGGCTGAACCACTCCTGAAGGTAAGTTTTTTATGGCTTTTAATATATTGTGATGTTGATTCTTGATTATAGTCCGTATCTTTTAATAATGTCTTTCCTCCACTTTCTCCCAACAGATGAAATGCGGCCGAGCAGTATTTGTGGTGCATGAAGCAAGGCCAAATGGGAAGAGAACGGAGTCCACGACGCTCCAACAGAAGGTGAGTGTTGGTTTAAGGTTAAGTGCGAGGATTTGTCAAAGCGCGACCTTAAACGTAATGTCTTTGCGAATTCTAACCTTGCCTTTATCTTTTTCTCTTGCAGGCACCATCTTCAGATGGATTGCTCTTAGTGTCACGACGTCGGGCTGGAGCGCTGCTTCCCGGAGGTCTGGTGATGGATGATGAATGTCAGTCAACGATGATGCATGCCGAAGAAAGCAGATTCCAAGGTAAGTGCTGCGGCTGGTAGCTGGAAACAAGGTAAGATGCACTCAGGCTGGTAGCTGGAAACAAGGTAAAATGCGCTCAGGCTATAGCTGGAAACAAGGTAAGATGCGCTTAAGCAGCGGTGAGCATTACGCTGCCAAAGCAAAATAACATGAAGCGCGTGCATGAGGGCTGAGGGGCTTATATAGCCTAGCTCTGGCCACGCACATTAGCATTGACTCATCGGCCCCACTAAGGGATGCTTACACGTGCAGTCTGACTCTCCCCAGCAGCCACGTCCGACCAAATGCAAGTGGAGGCCCCTGCAGGGAAAATAAAGTACTTGCACCAAATAAAAATGTACTAGTGCACATTTCTTCATGAGCCTGGCACCAAAGGCGCCAGGACTGAGTCCAGCTGGGCCCTCAATGCTGTATTGTCCCCAAAGGACAATAAAAGGTTGTGTTACCCCGTGCTTTCGTTCCCTGATGGTCCGGGACCTGGGGTTCCGGGCCAATGGCCTTGACATGACTGGAGATACAAGCAGAGGACCTTGAAAATAGGACCAGAAGGTCAAGCTTTCGGATAAAGGGCCTATCGGAGAGGGTCAATGGCAAGGATCTCAAGACAACGACTCTACTAATATTTGCAGACCTGGCGGAAATGGACAGTATCCCAGACCTCAAAATTGGTAGAGTGCACAGGGTGGGTTCCTCGAGGGAGCCAGGGGCACAGCTGAGAGATGTTCTGGCTGCCCTTCATGACTGCACTCAGAAGGAAGCAATCTTGGCAGCAGCAAGGAGAACAAAACAGATTACACACAATGGCGCAGAGGTGCAACTTTTTGAAGACCTATCCCAGAGAACCCTACTTAAAAGAAGAAAAATGGGACCGATAGTGAATGCTCTCCGGGGAAAAAGACATTCGATACCGCTGGACATTTCCCTTTGGTATGGTGTTCGAATGGCACGGTCATGCAACACTGTATCTCATCCTGTGATGAGAGAGAAAGAATCCTGGGGATTGAAGTGGCCGACCAGGGTCTAAGCGAACTACCAGGGAAAGCCCTGCAAAAAAGGAAGGTTTGGCAATGGTCCACGGCAAGAACGAAAACATCAAGGAAGAAATGCACCCCAGCGGAGGGGCGTGGGCCCAGTGAGCGAAAGCCGGATGAACAAGGGGGCCTATCAAATGACTCCATAGCCGACTGAGAGGCTAAATACAGGGATTCTTAGAGCACAAGACTGGACTAACCTGGGGAGGGAGACCAGTTAATTGATAAAAGATCAGGGGTGGAGTTTGGATCTCGAAATGGGTTTGGGAGAACCCACACTTGACAACACTGGGAGGCAGAGTGGGCTCAATCCCTGCGAGGGCAATGTGGTGGGGGGGGGTTAGAGGCTGGTTGGGCCCACTCAGAAGGTGGTGGGGG
Source organism: Ambystoma mexicanum (assembly GCF_040938575.1). Lineage (NCBI taxonomy): Eukaryota > Metazoa > Chordata > Amphibia > Caudata > Ambystomatidae > Ambystoma > Ambystoma mexicanum. Next base: position 273,993,260 of record NC_090939.1, on the reverse strand, counting down.
GAAAGGGGTTTGAGGGGGGATGGAGAGAAGTGGGGAGAGGGGAAGGGGGGAGGGTTCCCATCCATGTGTCCTGCCTGGAAATAGACTCCACAGTGAACTTGAAGTGCTTTGACAATGTCTAGGGCTAACATTCTGACCATTACATCACTAAACATCAATGGTCTAAACTCTCCTGTGAAACAGTGAAAACTTGAGCGATATCTAAAAAGGGAGAGCCCGGATCTGCTGACCCAACAGGAGACTCACGTACAACTCGGAGATAAACATAAACCTAGGCTTCTGGGGTACCGCCAAATTTTTCAGTGTTCCCAGCCGAGAAAGAAGGGAGGGTTGTTGATAGCCATCTGTAACAGCCTTGGGCTTACGGTGACGGCATCAGAGAAAGACTCACAGGGAGATACCTCGCCTTAGTCCTGCAGGGAAAAGTTGAACTCTATACAATAGCTACCTTTTATGCTCCCAATAACAGACAAGACCGGTTTATCCGGGCTATGCTGTTCCAACTGGAGGGGTTTGCCAAGGGTCAAATAATACCATCAGGGACTTCAACATGGCCTGGGACCTGGGGATGGACAGAAGTGTGGGTATGCTAGGCTCTCAGGGCAAGCCCTGCGAAGAATTGACATTGAAGATCACTAGGATTTCCCTGGTGGATGTATGGAGGGAAAAGAGGGAATCTACGAAAGGTTACACCTACTACTCACATGTTCACAGGACCTCCTCCAGGATCGATTACACATGGGTGTCAAGTTCATTGTTGGGTTTAGTCCTGGAGGTAGAGGTGGGAGCAATGGCACTATCCGACCACGCTCCCATATCCCTTAGACTAAAGAGGAGAATAGGCTCTCCAGGGATTTGGAAGTGGAGATACCACACACATATATTTAAAGATGAGAGCAGGTATAGAGGAGTTCTTTGTAACAAAAAGGCTGACTTGAGCCAACATACGCTCTGGGATGCGTTTAAAGCTTCGATTAGAGGACAGAGTATAGCAGTAAAGGCCCAACGGGCTAGAGAAAGTAGAGTCCTGGAAAGGGACCTGGAAGAGAAATTAACACAAGTGACTGCTTGCATGGGTGTAAGGGCGAGTGAGGGAAGTGAGAAGGGAGTATAGGGCGATTATGGGCTAACTGGAAATTCTGCAAACCAAGGCAGCAGAGCACTCATTGTTACACCTCAAACCGAAATATTACATAAAAGCGAATTAAGCCGACTATCTCTTAGCAAGGTTACTAAGAAAGGAGGAAGCATCTAGAACCATTCTGAAGATTAAAATGGAAGGAGGGGTGGGGGGGGAAGCATGGACATAAATTACATAAACCGGGAATTCTCCAACTATTACAAAGAGCTCTATAAATTGGAAAATCCACCTGAGCAGTCCCAAATAGAATGTTTGGCCAAGTGCGACCTGCCCATAATAACCGAACAGGAGAGAGACGAGCTAGAGCAAGACATTTCGACAGAGGGGGTTCGTAAAGCTACAAGGTCACTGCCAATAAATAAATCGCTGCGTCCTGATGTTTTCACGACAACATTTTATAAATCTTTTAGTGAAAGTTTAATCCCACATCTAGCGTAACATTTTAATGAATTCTGGGGCAGGGGGAAGCTCGTGCCAACCATGGAGGAAGCAAAGGTAATATTACTACCAAAACCCAGTAAGAACCCGACCATTTGCGGCTCATTCAGGCCGATAGCACTAATCAACATAGATGCAAAATTATACTAAAAAATCCTGGCCTCCTGTCTGGACCAGCTTCTTCCACGTCTCATCAATACAGACCAAGCAGGCTTTATTCGAGGCAGGCAAATGGGGGATAACACAAGAAGGATTGCACCCTTGGTGGAAAAAGTCAACAAAAAAAATATCCCGGCCCTGTAACCCGAAGCTTCCGACTGGGTAGAGTGGCAGTTCCCATTCCATACTATGGAAAAAAATGGGGTCTGGAGGTAATTTTATGTCCATGATAAAGGTGAACTACGCCAAACCATCCTTGCGCCTGACAATAAATGGTAACTTGTCAGGGCCAATCCAGGACTCAAGAGGGACTAAACATGGATGTCCACTATCCCCTTTAATATACGCTATCCACCTGTAACCATTGTTAGCCACACTGAGAGCAAAGAAGGAGATAACACAAATACGCTTCGGGGGCAGGAACATAAAGTGGCTGCATGATTAATAACACTTGCAGATCCAGGTAGCTCCCTTAGAACAATGACCATGGCGCTAGGTCAATTTGGGAATTGGAGCTCAACAAATCCAGTTGGGCGCATAACTTTATAAACTACTTAGGGGTGAGGATCACAAAAAATATGAACATTGCACGCCAACCAACCTGAGTTTGGCCCTGCCGGGATTCGAAACTGCGTTAGCAAGCTCTGCACAGATGTCAAAGCGAGCGCGCTACTCGCTGTGCCACTTTACCGGCGGTGTTGTGCCCAAATCCTTTTTTAGAGAGATTCAAAGACACACCTCAACTTGTATATGGAATCAAAAAGCGGAAGCTTTCTCATAGCAGGCGACTGACTGGGAAGGTGTGGCTTAGGTGAAGCAGGATTCACCACTGGCAGCTTCATGAACTAATAACATTGTTGCCCGTATAGCCATTCAGCAAGGATGGTTGTTATGCACCCTCTGCTCTGGCTAGTGTTAGGAAAGATTTCATAATTGTAGATAATTTTCCTTCCATGTGGCAACCCCCAAACTTTTTGCTGTTGTTTTACACCCTGATCTAGACTTTGCCAGAGAAGCGCAGCATTCCGACGCACTCCTCTGGGCTTTCGCTCCATTCTTATGGGGAAACTGACATGCCCTTAAGACAGTCAGTACCGGGAGACTTCGTTTCCCTTAGTCCTTTCCTCATGTTGTAACTTTTGAGCAACATGAAACAAGAGTGCACGGTAACTTACATTACCGCGCTCTTGGGTCTCCATTCATTCCAAAGGCCCTAGAAACTCTCGCTGGATTTATCGTGAAATGTGCAAGTGTGTCACGGACGGGACTGGTGGCAGCTATCGTTTCTTTGTGTTTTGAACCCCTTTTTGCCATGTTAACCGCGCTTCCCGCGTTTGGCTCAAATGAGTGGCCTGGTCTCCAAAATGGCCATGCCACAAGGTTCTTTGTCCTGTCCGCTGACCGTCTTGCCCCTTCACCTTCCCCCGGGTCGAGCCGACCCGGGGCAGTCCTTATTTGGTCATGCACTTTCCCGCGAAACACACCGCTTTCCCAGGCTTCTGCATGCCATGTGTGTGCCTCCAGGATGTGGGCTGGGATGTCTGTTCCCAATACACATCCTGGGTGCCAGAGAGTCTAGAATGCCCTGAATGCCTGGGACCACTGTGGTCCTTGATAGGTCCACGTATGGTGTGAGTGTTTGTGAGCGGATCTCCCATTGGGCCCTCTCCGTTTTGGCGCAAAGGGAACTCTGGATAAGAGGAGGCTGAAAATCCCACTACCAGGTCGATCTCCTGAGTTCTCACGAACAAAGGATAAGGAGCCAAGTAATCCTGCAACTAAGAAGCTGAGTCAAGGAATCGCTGGTGACCCGCTGAAGGTTTGGCACCCTGCACTGCTGTCGTCCTGCGTGACCACTCGGCCTCTGATCGAACGAGAAGGTCTGCAAAGGCGCTTCAACCCTTTAGAATAGTGGGAACAACTATTCTCGGCATCTTCAAGTCCTGTACGTAAGCCTTTGGAAGCGTCCCTGGACCATCCAGTGGACTGACCAGCCTACACAGGAACCTTGCTCTGTCAACGCCGTCTGGCTTACTGCTAATCCCGTGTCCTCGGCACTCTCACACGATTCGTACACTTGGCGTTCCCAGGTCTGAAGTGAGACGTGTGCTTTGGGACCGGAATACACACGGTTGCCAAGTTGCCCTGCTGTGGTAACAATCTGTGCGTGTTCGCTGCATTTGGGACACCCTCGACCCTGACTCCTGTTATCGCGGAATCTACACAGCGTCGAGACATCCTGCTGATCGCATCTGAACCTGCCAGTACCGAAACGGAACCGGAGAAGCCTGGGTCTGCCTGCCCTGGGGACCGGTGAGTAGTCGATACCCTAACCGGTCGCGGCTTCCATCGCGGTCATAAACAGCAACCCTTTTCCGCACTCGCACCCTGCTTCTGCCCACAAGTGGAGGCCGCGCTTGAGTAGCGGGGAACTGTTCATCATCGTTTTGTTCACCTCTCTGAACTGCCTGATTTCCTTCAAGAGACTCCCCTTTGCCTGTTGGCACCCGCGTGTGCAGGTACTTTTGAGCACAAGGCTCCACTCTTCATAGGGCTCGGACTTCCTTCTAGTTAGGTGGCCTCTGATGTCGAACTGGGTCTAACGATTACTTGCATTGCCTGTTTTCCTCCCCATCTAGGTGGTCTGCATATTTCGTGCTTCTAATTCCTTAGACCCCTTGGTCTTGTGTATATATATTGTATTGCTTGTGATGTGTTGGTTTATTGGAGTTTTACCGTGATTCTTTACTATGGTCGATGTTACAAAGGCCTTGTTATAAATGTGTCTATATTTTTAATATAACACCTGTCTGGAGTAATTTGTAAGCGTCCTTGCTTTGTGTGCTCATTGCGGGCTTTCAGTCACTCTCACCCCTCTTGAGACCTAGTCTTGACCGCCGCCATCGCTACCCTGATTGGTCTGGCTTGTCCAGAGGTTACCCTGTTCCAAGAAACTAGGCTGGCCTTCTGAACCTCTGCCCCTCCAGGACAGAGTTCAGAAATCCATCTTAACAAATTGGTGTACAGCGGTTGGATACGACTGAAGGTATCCAGTGTTGCGCACGAGCGAAGGCATTTCAAGTTATTCCTAACAGGACACATAGTGAATTGTCGTAGTATAACTTTTTAAAGGCCATAGTCCTATCAAAAAGTATGGAAACAAGTACCTTGTTAACTTTAAATGCTTCTAAATCCAAAACATTGAAAAAGATATGTGCTGAAAGAGGTGTCTCCTCTCAAGGCACCAAAATGGAAATGATCCAAAGAATCATGGTGTGGCAAGAAGCTCATCTTAGCGCTATAGCTTCAGAGGACAGTGCAGAAGGAGGTGGGGCTGCTCTCACTGGTAGAACTGACAGTTCTGCCGCTGCACTGGTCCACCGCGACCATGAGGACAGGGAGGATGAAATGTCCAATGTTTCCTCTGCCAGTGCCAATGGGGAGGCCATACTTGAATTCAAGAAGCAAGAACTGCTGTTTAGGCAGAAGAAGCTTGATTTCAATATGGCCAAACTAAAAATCGAACAGGCAGAAAAACAGAAAGACAGGGATCACCAGTTGGAACTGGCCAAGCTTCGAGTTTCCAATGGATCCAAGGGTCCTGGACATGGGTGTGGGGCCTCCTCTCATCCAAGGTTTCCAAAAGATCTGCTCAGTGGTGTGTATGAGGAAAAGAATGACATTATGGACTGGCTGAATACATTTGAGTATGCATGTGAAGTTCAACAAGTTGACAATGCTGATAAAATTGCCTGGTTACTCAGCAGACTGCCCCATTCTGGCTGCAGTGCCATTATGGAAATGTCAAAGGCTGAGCGAGTAGATTTTGCAATGTTGAAGCAAACTCTCATTTTAAAGTTTGGAAAGACTCCTGCCCAATATTTAAAACGATTCCGAGAGTATAAGAAAAAAGAAGGTGGTACTTGGGTATCTTATGTAACCGAATCCTTTGAAGGTATGATAAGTCTTGTCATGCTGGAACATATTTTTGCATCTTCTTCCCCTGAGCTTAAGCAGCATTTGGCAGATTCTAAGGAGATAGATCCAAAGAAGCTTGCATTTGCAGCAGATTTATGGGTGTCACATTGAGTGTCCCATAAGGACAAAACTCGTCCTGGTAAGCAGGAGGAAGGGAAAAAGTCCAAAGATAAGGAGGGTGGAGAAAATGATAAATCTTCTTCTCAAAAGGGCCACAAAAAGAAAAATAAGGGTAAGACACAAGAGAACTCACAGGGTAGTGGAGGTCAGCCTCCGAAACAGAACTCTGGTTATAGTAAGCCTCCCTATGTAAACCGACCCAATGGATCGTGTGTTGCTTGCGGAGCAACTGACCATGTGAAGGGGGATCCCAGATGTAAGGGGGTCCACTCTGCTAATCTGGCCTTCTCCTCCTACAAGGAAGAAGAGATTACCGGAGCATCCTTCTCCTCAGACTCCTTCCCCAGTCGGTTAGAAGCTGAGGTAGTTTTAGTTTCCCTGGGTTCCTGGGAGCCTAAAGTCGCAGAGGCTTATGCTAGGATTCCAGATAACACCAAGCACTACTTTAAAGACAGTGTGCTGATCAATGGAGTAGATACTCCAGCTCTTAGGGATAGCGGGTGCAGTCGAACTGTAGTGGATTCTACCTTGGTAGACTCAGAGGAAGTTGCCAGAGCTACTCTGATGCCCACTAAGTTGGCTGACGGCCCGCCTCGCATGTTTCCAGTAGTACCTGTAAATCTTACTATCAATGGTACAGCAGTCAGGATTCCAGTGAGCATTCAGAGGAACGTCCCAGGAAAGGTCTTGTTGGGCAACGATCTCAGAGCTTTAGGGCGCGTGGGAGACACTGCTGACAGACCCTGCAGAAGGTCTCAAACACGGGCAGCATTGGTCAAGACCAATGCGCTGCCCCAGCCAAAGGGGAAACCCAAGGCTAAAGGAGTCAGAAAACCAAAACGAGGGAAAGAAAATATTCCCCAGAACTCAACTACCACTGCGGTGGAGGAAGTTGGTCAATCGCCCGGACCTGACAAGGAGGCGGCGATACCTGAAGTATTTGACCCGATTGACCATCCTGAACTAAACGACTTGTTAGTAGAAGGTGGTCCTGACAGGGATGAATTCAGTAAAGGCCAACGTGAGTGCCCATCTCTGGAAGGCCTAAGGAGACAGGCCTGCTCCCAGCTTGAGGGTGAACCTCCTGGGAAGCACCAGATTTATTGGGAAGGTGGACTCCTGTATAGTGAGCCCACAGAGTCTACAGAAGGAGACCATAGGAGGTTGGTGGTTCCCCTTGCTGTAAGACCCTTCCTCCTGCAGCTGGCGCATGAAGTGCCCCTTGCTGGTCACCTTGGTATTAAGAGGACCAAGCAAAGGTTATCCATGCACTTCTACTGGCCCAAGATGGGGGTGCAAGTAGAAAGTCACTGCAGGAGTTGTGCCTCCTGCCAGTTATCTGGTAAGAGTGGCTCAACAATCCACGCTCCATTGGTACCACTCCCAGTTGTGTGAATACCATTCGAAAGGGTAGGGATCGACATTGTTGGTCCTCTTGACCCGCAAACGTCCTCAGGCAATAGGTTTATCTTAGTGCTGGTCGACCATGCTACCAGATATCCTGAGGCCATCCCATTAAAAACTGTAACTGCCAAGTCAGTTGCAAAAGCGTTACTTAGCATCTTTACTAGGGTTGGCTTCCCTAAAGAAGTTGTGTCTGACAGAGGCAGCAACTTTATGTCGAAGTATATGCAGGCTATGTGGAAAGAATTTGGGGTCACCTACAAGTTCTCTTCCGCATACCACCCCCAGACCAATGGTCTGGTGGAACGGTTCAACAGAACGTTAAAGAGTATGATTGGGGCTCTGGAAGAACCCCAAAGAAGAAAATGGGATGATCTTTTACCATGCTTACTGTTTGCCTACCAAGAGGTACCACAGGAGGGTGTTGGCTTCAGCCCCTTCGAACTTCTGTTTGGTCACCCTGTGCGGGGACCCTTAGCCATAGTCAAGGAGGGATGGGAGATGCCCACTCCCCCTATTACTACCAACGTAGTAGACTATGTGTTAGGGCTCAGAAAACAGATGGTACTCCTGATGGGTCTGGCTAGTGACAAGTTGAAGGCAGGACAAGCCCTGGTGAAACATTGGTATGACCAGAAAGCTTCCCTCATCAACTTCACACCTGGTCAGCAAGTCCTGATCATGAATACCATAAGGCCTAGAGCTTTACAGGATAAATGGTCAGGCCCTTACACAGTGGTGGAGCCCCTGGGTGAGGTCAACTATTCAGTGGACCTTGGAAGGCCTGGACAGGCTCTAAAAGTGTTCCATGTAAATAGGCTGAAGGCTTTCGTCCCAAGAGTCGAAATCTCAGCACTGCTACTGGCTTCAGATGTTGAGGAAGAGGAATCTGAACCTCTCCCCGACCTGTTCCAAAGCGGTCCTTCAGATAGCTCCTTTGAGGGTGTCCGAGTGGCCCCTCACCTGTCTTCTGATCAGCAGGCTGAGGTGAAAAGTTTGCTTAGGCAATTTTCCCCCCTGTTTTCGCAGTCCCCTGCACCTTGATGCAAACATAACATAGACACAGGAGACAGCGTACCTACCAAAAGTAGAGGATACAGAATGTCAGACAAAGTACGGTCTTACATTAAGACAGAGGTCGACAAAATGTTAGATCTTGGGGTGATTGAACCCTCTAGTAGTCCTTGGTCCAGCCCTGTGGTTTTGGTTCCAAAGGCAGGTACTTCTGAATTGAGGTTCTGCGTGGATTACAGGGCTCTGAATGCTGTCACCAAGACAGATGCACACCCCTTGCCTCGAACAGATGAGCTGGTGGATACCTTGGGTGCCTCCAAGTATCTCAGCACATTTGACCTCACTGCAGGCTATTGGCAAATAGCCCTAGCAGAACTGCCAAGGAGAAGACCGCGTTCTCAACTCCAGACGGTCTTTACCAATTCAGGGTAATGTCGTTTGGGTTGAAGAATGCACCTGCCACTTTCCAGAGGCTTGTGAATCATGTTTTAAATGGGTTGGATGAATTCTGTCTTGCATATCTGGATTATATAGCAGTTTTCAGTGCCACCTGGGAAGACCATGTGAAACACCTCGGGATTGTGCTACAGGCTCATCAGAAAGCACACTTGACCATAAAGGCTAGTGAATGCCAGATTGGACAACGCTCTGTGGTTTACCTTGGACATGAAATAGGTGGAGGGAGGATACAGCCTCTACCCAGTAAAGTACAAGCAGTACAAGACTGGCCTTCCCCCACTACACAGATCCAAGTGAGAGCCTTCTTAGGTATTACCGCAACTTCATGGCAGACTATAGTACCATAGCTGCCCCTCTGACTGCTCTCACCACTCCGAAGAAACACAAGAAGGTAACTTGGACCGACGAGTGTGAGAAGGCCTTCAATGGCTTAAAAGACTCCTTGTCCCAGGCCCCTGTTCTCAGGGCCCCTGATTACCAAAGACCTTTTATTGTGCAGACAGATGCCTCTGACACTGGAATAGGAGCTATACTATCGTAAGTAGATGAGAAGGGTAAGGAACACCCTATTGGTTTCATTAGTCGCCAGCTTAAGGACAGAGAGCTCAGATGGTCCACAGTAGAGAAAGAATGTTTCTCTGTTGTGTGGGCCCTACGGAAGCTGAGGCCCTACCTCTATGGGACCCACTTCACTGTCCAAACTGACCATAAGCCCTTAAAGTGGCTAATGAACAGGAAGGGAGAGAATCCAAAGTTGCTTAGGTGGTCCATAAGTCTGCAAGGCTTTGACTTCACAATTGAGCATAGGCCAGGTGTCCAACATAGCAATGCTGATGGGTTGTCCAGAATGTTTAACCGACCTGAACAAGAAACTCATCCAGGGGTGGATTAGTTCCCCCTGTCCTTAGTCTGGGAGGGGCGAGTGTTAGGAAAGATTTCATAATTGTAGGTAATTTTCCTTCCAGGTGGCAACCCCCAAACTTTTTGCTGTTGTTTTACACCCTGATCTAGACTTTGCCAGAGAAGCACAGCCTTCTGCCGCACTCCTCTGGGCTTTCGCTCCATTCTTACGGGGAAACTGACATGCCCTTAAGACAGTCAGTATCGGTAAACTTCGTTTCCCTTGGTCCTTTCCTCATGTTGCAGCTTTTGAGCAACATCAAACAAGAGTGCACCGTAACTTACATTACCGCGCTCTTGGGTCTCTAGTCATTCCAAAGGCCCTACAAACTCTCGCTGGACTTATCTTGAAATGTGCAAGTGTGTCACGGACGGGACTGGTGGCAGCTATCGTTTCTTTGTGTTTTGAACCCCTTTTTGCCATGTTAACTGCGCTTCCCGCGTTTGGCCCAAATGAGTGGCCTGGCCTCCAAAATGGCCATGCCACGAGGTTCTTTGTCCTGTCCGCTGACCGTCTTGCCCCTTCACCTTCCCCCAGGTCGAGCCGACCCGGGGCAGTCCTTATTTGGTCATGCACTTTCCCGCGAAACACAACGCTTTCACGGGCTTCTACATGCCTTGTGTGTGCCTCCAGGATATGGGTTGGGATGTCTGTTCTCAATACACATCCTGGGTGCCAGAGAGTCTAGAGTGCCCTGAATGGCTGGGACCACTGTGGTCCGTGATAGGTCCACGTATGGTGTAAGTGTTTGTGAGTGGATCTCCCATTGGGCCTTCTCCGTTTTGGCGCGAAGGGAACTCTGGATAAGAGGAGACTGAAAACCCCACTACCAGGTCGATCTCCTGAGTTCTCACGAACAAAGGATAATGAGCCAAGTATCCTGCAACTAAGAAGCTGAGTCGAGGAATCGCTGGTGACCCGCTGAAGGTTTGGCACCCTGCACTGCTGTCGTCCTGCGAGACCACTCGGCCTCTGATCGAACGAGAAGGTCTGCAAAGGCGCTCCGACCCTTTAGAATAGTGGGAACAACTATTCTCGGCATTTTCACCAAGTCCTGTACGTAAGCCTTCGGAAGCGTCCCTGGACCATCCAGTGGACTGACCAGCCTACACAGGAACCTTGCTCTGTCACCGCCGTCTGGCTTACTGCTAATCCTGTGTCCTCGGCACTCTCACACGATTCGTACACTTGGCGTTCCCAGGTCTGAAGTGAGACTTGTGCTTTGGGATCGGAATACACGCGTTTGCCGAGTTGCCCTGCTGTGGTAACAATCTGTGCGTGTTCGCTGCATTTGGGACACCCTCGACCCTGACTCCTGCTGTCGTGGAATCTACACGGCGTCGAGACATCCTGCTGATCGCATCTGAACCTGCCAGTACCAAAACGGAACCGGAGAAGCCTGGGTCTGCCTGCATCGGGGACCGGTGAGTAGTCAATACCCTAACCGGTCGCCCTCCCGCAGGAGCCTATGGCTTTCCATCGCTGTCGTAAACATCAACCCTTTTCCGCACTCGCGTCCTGCTTCTGCCCACAAGTGGAGGCCGCGCTTGAGTAGCGGGGAACTGTTCATCATCGGTTTGTTCACCTCTCTGAACTGCCTGATTTCCCTCAAGAGACTCCCCTTTGCCCGTTGGCACCCGCGTGTGCAGGTACCTTTGAGCACAAGGCTCCACTCTTCGTAGGGCTCGGACTTCTTTCTAGTTAGGTCGCCTCTGATGTCGAACTGGGTCTAACGATTACTTGCACTGCCTGTTTTCCTGCCCATCTAGGTGGTCTGCATATTTCGTGCTTCTAATTCCTTAGACCCCTTGGTCTTGTATATATATTGTATTGCTTGTGATGTGTTGGTTTATTGGAGTTTTACCGTGATTCTTTACTATGGTCGATGTTACAAAGGCCTTTTAATATAACACCTGTCTGGAGTAATTTGTAAGCGTCTTTTCTTTGTGTGCTCATTGCGGGCTTTCATTCACCCTCACCCCTCTTGAGACTTAGTCTTGACCGCCGCCATCGCTACCCTGATTGGTCTGGCTTGTCCAGAGGTTACCCTGTTCCAAGAAACTAGGCTGGCCTTCTGAACCTCTGCCCCTCCAGGACAGAGTTCAGAAATCCATCTTAATAGCTAGGCTCCCATAATTCAGGTGAACTGAAATCTAATGGTATTGACTTGTGCCACTGTCACTATTGTTGAATTATTGCTCTTTTCCTTTGGTTGTTAGCAAGAATTTTTTATTTTTAAGTCAGTGCTTGTGAATTCTTTTAAAAGGTTCTCCAGTTGACTTCCAACCGATATCACAACAGAAAGAGTCTCTTCAGCTTGCCTTGGAGCCTAAGCGCCCCCCTCCTCCACGTCCAGGAGCGCCACCGGCTCGACCAGCCCCACCACAGAGACCACCACCTCCATCAGGTACTGTATGCACAGGAAGGCGTTTGTATATATTGTTGTTTTATTCTTTGAATATCGATGTAGACTATGTTGAATGTTGTCATTACGTGTTCCAAATTCAGTAACTTAATATGCAGAAACTCCAGGAGAAACAATACCGGTGTTGCTCATGAAAAGTAATTCTGTGCATGTGTCGAGGACTCTCCACCATGCGATAGTGTTCTTTGGGTGCAATAGTACAATGGAGTACATTAACCATTATAGGCACTTTCTTATGCAGCATCTCAAGTCTTTACAGTGCTACTAGAATAGCACAAGAAGATCATGGCTGGATTGTTTTTTCTCAACTGGGTGATGATATGTCGGATGACCAAGGAACTGCCTGTAAGAAATTATGGTTTATGTATGACAGGAATTTGCCTTATGCCATAACCTCACTTTAAATGTTCTCTAAATCCATATGCAGGGGCATCAAAATATTTTCCACATCAATGACAAGTATAACGCCTAGTTTCTTTTTTCTGAGTGCTTTCAAAATGTTTTCTTTAAACCTCTAATTTGTAAAGGTGCCATACATGCATGTGGTGCATTCCTGCTGCATGCAGTGTATGGAGTAGCTTCATGATAGTTTCAAACATAGATGGTGAGTTTTTTTTCCAGTCTTAGTTTCCTCTTGCAATTCTTGTGCACTTTATTTTGCAAAAGAACCAGCATCAAGCAATTAGGTTTGTGTGCTGATGTCTGTGCTGTATACCCCACAGTCGCTCCCCTGCGTCTGTGAATCCTTTTACCTTTCGCTGCTCTTCCTTCCAGTCAGGATTCCTTCACCAAGACTGTGGCCACAATTTAGCATTGGGCGCTGTGGCGGGTCAGAAGAAGGACTTTCCATCTCACTGATGATTTTTATTAACTGAAAGGAATAAATGTCTATCTCTAACTACACTAAGGGTTTTCCCTATCTAACAGCACTAACTAAGGTGCTTGTCAGTCGTCAGTTAGAGTCCAAATGAGGATCAGTCCACTGGCCAAACTAACCTATTCTAAGCCTACCACTATTATAACAACAACAATCAGGAGAAGGTCTCCCTTCTCCTGTAAGCTGGTGCTTCACCAAGTTCAGTTCAGTAACGTATTCTCAAGTAGTTCTTGGTAACTACTTATATTAAGTCACACACAGAGATCGAAATTTGGATTTGTTGACCAGGAGCAAAAAGCAGCTCATGGGTACTGGGCATAACCAGTTCGGCAGGCGCTACCTCTAGAGAACCAGTAACTAGCACATAGTGCGCAGCAAATATAACTTTGCGCCAGATGCACACTTAACTTTTTGTCCATTTTATACTATCCAATATTCTCGAACTGTCCCTTAAGTGTGTTCTTTATTCTCCTTTGTATACATTCCCAAACATACAGAGTTAATATTGCATAGCTAGGTTTGTATGGCGCAACTTGTCACAGGAGTAAAACATACCTCCTGGTAGCTGTTGGTTTCAAGCTAACCATGCTCCCCTGGGCTATAACCAGGCGCTAAATAGCTCCAAGCTCCTGGCAATATCGAAGCCTCCACACAGTTTAAATAGTGTTCTTCAGGTTTTCAAACTTCTTCTTCACTTGATTACTCTTGCGTTCCTTTTTCTCTTCTTGCCATATTTCATTTGTATTCTTTTCCTTTCATAGGGTAACTTTATCCAACACTTAGAACGTTTCCCTTGGTTACGTGGGCTTTAATCTTCATTTAAGTGTCTTTGGTTTCACTTTGGGCATGGCCCTTAGTCTCTGTTTCAATCTGCTCCTCAGTCTTTCCCCATTCACAGTATTTACTACTCATTCAATGCCAATAACTAATCTCCACTGCTTAGCTCTCGCTTGGGATGAGTACACCTCTGCTTCTCTCCTCTCTTTCCGACACTGCAAGTCTACAGTTGCACTCAGATTTCTCTTTAACATAGGACACCGCAAGTACAGCTTTTCTCCAGTATACGTCTGCAAGCAAGTTAATTACTCGCAGATTCTCTCTTTTTCTTTCTACCTTCTCAATGCCACGCACCTGAAGTTTCAGTCTGTCTCCTCTTTGGTATGGGATGCCGTGCGTCTACCTCTTCTCCAGCATATGCCTGCGGGCAAGTTCATAACTCACGGGCTCTATCTCTTTCCTCCGAGTCTCTGCCTGTTTTATTACGTTTCCCTGGGACTTCCCTGTGGCAGTGTCACAGTCCTTTCTCTCTGTTTGTTTTATGCTCTGTATTCCTCCAGAGACCTTTTTCCTCATCTCAGTTCAATGTAGTTTTTTCCTTCAAAGGAATAATCTGACTTTCTTGATGACAGTGACATATTTTGGCATGTTCTTTACACCTTTGTTCATCAGATGGTTTTGGAGGTATATTATTGATATGTTTCTTAGGGAGTTCCTCGTAAGAACGGGAGTCCATCCTGGTGAGGTCCTGCTTGCCTCTACCCCTAGGGAGGGTGTTGCGAAGTAGACTCACCTCTGTAGCCCCACAGGGAAAGGCTCTCTCTTGACAGAATCCTGTTATTCGTCACAGGACCCAATACAGCTGCCCATCTCAGTGGCATCAAACGAGTGCCATATCATTTCCTTGGTCCACTTTTCCTGACAGTTTAGCCTTTTGTATTATGTGGGAGAATATGAGTGGTCTGGATACTGCATCTGAAAGTAGTTCTGTATCTTTAAAAGAGCCTTATTCAGACAATATTATCTGAAGCTTTAACTGTCGGGTAAGAAACTCCTCGATCACCTAACACTTTTAGTAGCTGGACTTTTGCTTTCTTTTGCTACGCTTCTTCAGTAATTTTAACAGGCGTTCAGCAATCAGTAATCTGATAACATATCACCTTCCCACACACACTTCTGCGCTGTCCACTTCACCTCTGTAACAGACTCTGTACCAGATGTCGGAAGGTTTGAGAACTCCGTCCCCTTTAAAAGTACTGGGACAAGGAAGAGTTCAATTGACTCTCTAGGAGTCCCCAGGATCAGTACTGAGACGGTGAAGAGCACCTACAACTTAGTGAGTAATGAAAACCTCACTACTGTGACATGGTGGAAGCGCTGAAGCATGAGGATCACCTTTGAGCGCCACAATGAACAGTCTAGTGGTTACGGGCTTCCAATTGGTCCAACTATAGTTAAAATAGAAGAGGGAAACCAGTAGGTGTTGTCAAGCCCTACCTGGAGGAGCAAGGAGCATGGATATTGTGTTCTGATGAGAAGGGGCTGTGGTCCAGTTTGCCTACCAGAGAGAGGGGGAACTTTGGTGATCCGGCGAAGTACAGAGTGCTGAAAGAAGCTGGAGAGTTCCTTACTGGTGGAACCAAGGTTTTACCCTCACCCAAGGAACACGAAAGCTGTGCAGTACGAGAAGGGGTTGCAGAACAGTTCGCCTAACAGAGACACAGAACCGCTGCAGAGCAGCCGCAGACCCTGTAACCTGCGAGAGACACCGAGAACTGGAGAAGAGCCTCCAAGGAAAGCTGTGAGAGACCAGTGAGCGCCCAGAGGAGGGTTGGAGGGCTGGAAAGGCTGTTGGGACTGTGAGACAGGCATGGCATCAAGAGAGACTCAGAATCAAGGATACTTTTTCAAAACCTTTCTTTCTAAAGGTTCCTGGTTTGGTGTAATGCCTAACTGGCCCCAACACTAAAGGAATTGTTTCCTTAATTGATGTTACTGCCTTCAACCTAAAACAAGCGTTCAACAGCATCGACATTATTATGGCAAAAGCTAATTGACTGAAAGTGCCCATGAATCTAGTAAATCCAGAAAGGAACACTAACGAAAAGCATAAAAACGTTCTGTGGGCTAAAACTGGGATGTCCTATGTCTCTGGCTCTGTATAACCTATTTACATCAGACATAAACAAGAATCAAAGAGATGTTAATGCCTTCCACCCCCCGAGGATCTTGGACCATCAGATACTGTGGGTTATTTACGCAGATGACCTAGTTAGACTAGACCGCACACCCATCGGCCTGCAAAGGAGACTAACTGCATTGGAAGCTTACATGAAAGACAACGGGATCCAAATAAATGCAGAAAAGACCAAACTTGTGAGCTTTGGCTGATCGGTGAGGAATACGAGGAAAAAGAACAGATTTAAATGGCACGTGGCCCACAGCAGTCTGGCACAAATACCATCAATAAGATACTTGGGGACCCTGGTAAATGGTAGAATCAGGGAGTATGAATGGCAGAGGGACCTGAGATGAAGCAATAAGCTTAGCAATACAAGTGAGCTGTCTTCACAGGAAATATGGAAAGTTTACCACGATACCTCTTATCTATTTCTACAAACATAAAGTGTCCCCTATTTTAACATATGGAGCAGAAGGCATCCTATCGTTGACATGGTAGAACTGGAACATAATAGAGACCTTATATTGGTGAAAAGTATTATGCCTATCACCAACTTTTCCAATCTATCTCATTAGATATAAGTTAGCGCGCCAATCATTGAAATCGCAGGTACTATGGAAAACCCTGAGCCTCTTCCGCAAATGTACCCTAAAGAAAACAGCCTTACCATTTAAACTGCTGGAGAAGACAAAAGAAAGATCAAACTGTGAAAAGGGAGTCTTGGGAGAATGGTTTGCAAAATGCACAGCATGGTTGAAAGAGCTGAACATAAATGAAGAAATGCTAATAAACAACCCAGATGAAGCAAAAAGGAAAATTTGCCAGCAAGATTGGATAGATACGCAAGAGAAAAGAGCAAACTACAAAATGGCCCTGGATCTTTGGCATGAAAGTCGGGCGATTGACCAGCTACCAGCCTACCTGAGAAAATTCCCATGTGGGAAAGCAAGAGATATATTTATGAGACTCTGATTAAATACACTACCAATGAGAGAAATCTTGGCAATAAGAAGACAAATCAATCAGGAGGAAGCATACTGCAGGTTCTGCGAAAATAAAAATCAAGCAGACAATTGATAGTTGTATTTTGGTGTCTCTAACACAGCAAGAATGGTGGCACGTGTTCCTGATAAGAGAACAGAACTCCCTGATATTTACAATGGCTAGGTTCCTTAAGGACATTTTAAACCTAGATTGACGAAAGGAAAGCCGAGAAGAAGACCCAGAAAGAGATTCTTTGCAAACTAGAGAAGGAGACATTCTAGAGAGCCTCAGAAATGGCAAGAGTGGTCCACACAAGGCTAACAATTACCAAAGCAACCTGAAATTGCCTAGAATTCTCTTCCAATTGCCTGAGGTGAAGAAAATGGGAATCTCCCCACCAATAACTGGATGAATAGAATAAGGGCTTTTTCTGGACTAAATTATGTTTTAGATTTAATGATTTTAAAGATGTTTTGGATGAATTAAGGAAAAGATTGGAAATAATGAATTTATGAAAAGTTTGTAATAAACTGTAACATCATTTTAAAAAAATGTAAAATGTTTTTAAAATTAACTGATGTTTCTAAGGGCAGTCGAAGTCTAGAAGTCCAAAATAAAAATCTGTCTGAGTCTAAACCTATGCTTGCCCTCACAGTTAGACAAAAATGTGTAAGGAAGTATTTCAAAGGCAAAAGGTGGTGGTTCAACAAAAAATAGGAAACCAGGATTAGTTTCAGGTGATCTTCTCACTAGAGGTAGGTTGGACAGTTTCAAAAGGGGACTGTTCATAGGACCTTCTCCATAGTCCAGACAATGTCAATGTAGTTAATGCCTCAGGGATCCCTTCCCCAAGCTCCAGTTCCTTCAGTAACACAAAATAGTCAAGATTCCACTTTGATAGGCCTCTTCGGGTTCCCTTCCCCAATCTTAGGTCCCTCTTAAGCTTAAAAGAAAACACGAGTTCAGGATGTTCCTTGTTTTTCATATACAGTTCTCTCAAAGGGTTAGCATCAGAGACTTTCGAAAACAACAGGTTATTTTCTCCTCCTAAGCGCAACCACTCCGAGCCTTAACCCCTCTCTTTGATTTTCCTTTCCTTTTTCCTTCAGAGGCTTTCTGCGCCCCTTCTTGTTCCCTTCTGTTTTCTTGACTTTCCTTTTCATGCCGACTGGCACCTTTTTCCACTCTGAGGGGTCGCTTGCACCCTTCTCTCTCTTTTCAGGTCGCTCATGCCCTCTTTAATATAATCATTTTCCTTTTGTGTCCCTTGCATGCTCTGCTTTCTGACTTTCTCTCGATCACGTTACTCTTCTCTCAATCTGCTTTCTTTACTTGTTTCTTTTTCTTTCCTCTTTTCCGCTCTGTGCCGCTTCATGCATTTTCTTCTGCCCGCTTTGCTTCAGTCAGTCGCATGCTCCTGAGTCTCTCTTCTCTTCCCCCCACACACGCACACACAAGACTCACCAGGGTAGCAACGCAACATGCGGTCTCTTATGGTTGTGCGGGCCTGAGGTCAGAGTCTGATCAGCTGCCCCTCAGTCACCCTTGGGCCGGCACAGGTCCTGAGGCAACAAGCAATGTTTTACTCGCCAACAGCAGTGTGCAAGATGCTTTGCTCCGGCTCTCTTGAGACACGGCTCCCTAACAACGCTGCAGCCCCCAAACACCGGGCCAGTGTCTCGGCACGTCGATCCTGCTGCTCTCTGCTCTGTGGCTTCTGTGGTCCAAACAACATCCCCAGCTCGCTCATTCAGCTGTGCAGAACCACACCTTTTATGGTTGGAAAGGCAGTCAAGTGGAATCGGGTGTGAGGGATAATTAGTGAATGCCTGACTCTATCAATTGGACAATTTAAGTACTTTCTACAGCCAGTTTCCCTTACACTCCCATGTTGTTTCTATGGGAAATCTTCACTACTCCCTACTGCCTCTTCCTCGTCACAGTATTGGTTGGAAATGGGGAGGGGGTGATGGTATTGGTGTGAAAATAACCAATGAAAGCTGAGGGAAGGGGTTTTGAGGTGAAAAGGGAAAGGGGTATACCATGTCTCGCCCTTGGACGTTCTCCTCCCAATCCCCCGTGACCCTCCACTCAGGTGATCCTCCCTCACTTGTCCACCCCCAGGGTCGGTATCCAGAAACAATGGCCCTTCCCTGGCCACCTGACTAGAGGATCCCGCAGGAGTAGGTGGGAGAACACTGTCAGGTTTCTCACATGACCCTTTGAGGCAGGGACATAAAAAAGTAAGGGTCTTGGACCCATTTGTGAAACTGAGTGTAAGTACCTGGGAGGTTAGTGCACCAGGTCTGCCCCATTCCCAAAGAATGGAAATAAGGGTCTGGGACTCACCTGTGAAACCAAGGTGCATCCAGAACGATCCTCCTCGTGGCAGTACCTGGAAGGTTAGTACACCAGGTCTGCTAGTGAAGGGAAATAAGGGCCTGGGACCCACATGAGAAATCGTGTTGTACCAAGAGGCATCTACCTCATGGCGGTACCTGGGAGATTGGTGCACCATGGCTGCCAGATTCTCAGAGAGGGGGAATAAGGGACTGGGACCCATACCGGTTTACATGAAGTTGTGTTATGAAGAGCGAGACCTGGCAGGAGAGTGAACCAGGGTTTTGCCAGAACATTTTGAGAAAAGCCAAGAGTGGGGAAGTGCTCTTGGCATTGTGAGGCCTAAGAAAGAGCAAGACCTGGCAGGACAGTGCACCTGGGGTTTTGCCAAAACACTGGGAGAGAAGCCAAGAGAGGAGAGTCCCTCTGAATATTGTGAAGATTGAGAAGGCCAGGGAAGAGAAGCATACACCTTGGTATTACATTGGAAACCTTGTGAAAGACCAAGAGAGGAGGATCATCCTCTTAACTTTGTGGAACACTTAAGAAGCCAGAGGACGGGAGTCATTCCTGCTGGTGCTTGCGAGTCCTGTCTAACATCAAGAGAAGTGTGATGAATCTGATGATGTCATCACTCCTTTCCCAGCAGTGACCTCTCCCCTTGTGGCCAGGGGACAGCAGCCGCTACCTGATCCTGACGCTGGGGGCGGCTAAATAAGGATTACATGGGTGGGGGTACCTCCTACCTCTGCAGGAGTAGCAGGGAACCATTGGACAAGGCATGGCATTCCACTTCCTCTCTTGAGGATACTCCATCCATACCCAATGCCTTATTTGCATATTGTTACACCTCCCCTCATCCAGCTAGGAAGAATATGGAAGACCTTTTCTCAAGATCTGTATTGAAGTCTCATGAAAACACCTTTTCAGACTCTGCCTGCAAGTCATTCACAGCTCACTTGCTGTCATGATCTCTGCTTCCAAAAGATCAGGACTTGCCCGACTCCCTTGGAAGCAGACCCATAACCCCGGTTCCGAGTGCCAGCCAGTCCCAATTGGGACCTTTTGGACCCTGTCCTGGCGCCAGTGGCACCAGGCTCATAAAGATGCCCAGTCCCAGCGCTGGAAGCGCCGGGCTCATAATGCTTGGGTGGACTTACCTGCAGCAGACCATGCTGCTTACTTACCTGCCAGTTGAACCCCGGATCCTCTTCTGTTTGGGACTACTTTTCCTGTTGGGTGGGGCAGGAGCCACTCCCTAGGTTCAGAACACTGGAACTCTTCTGGAAAGCAGGAACTCTTTTCTTACCTAGGCGTGGCTGTGGAAGGAGACACCTAAGCACTACAGGAGGCTATTTAAACCACACCCGATGGATGAATCTTGCTTTGTGTTATTCTGCATTCTCTGCAGCAGAACGCTCATCATGTCTTCTGCTTCTGATCCTGGCCCTAAGGAAACAAAGGCTTACCATCCTGGAATCCAGTCTTCAGCAGCACCTGTAAAGACAAAGAAAGAACAGGTTAGCACTACGGTCTTCAGTGGCAGCGCATCTCTTACCTGGTCCATCGGCTGTCACCAACGCCTCGCGCTGCATTCCGGCATCTGAAAGACAAAGGCTTACCTACTCTTCGCATGTTCCGGAGGTCTTCGCACTGCATTCCGGCATCTGAAAGACAAAAGCTTACCAGCTCTTCGCATGCTCCTGAGGCCTTCGGCGCTGCATCCCGCATCTGAAAGACAAAAGAAGGTGCGTTTAAAGACATTGGGCAACTTTATTACTCACGTGCCATTACTCCTTCCCACGCCGAATCCAGTGGGTATTCCAGCACCCTTCGGCTTCTTTAAAGCTCCGAGCTTGTACCTGCAAGATAAAAGGGACAGTTAGTGCGCATCGTGAAGCAGGCTACAAGCGCTTACCTACGTGCTTCCAGGCGCTTCTATTCCTCACGCGGGTTCGATCCTCAACTCTCATCAGCCCGCCATCGCCGGAACTCTGCAAAACAAGAGATATCATTACAAAAGACTTTTAAGACATTTGAAGCGCCCAGAACTTACCGTTCGTGCAGTTAACGACGGACAGCAGTCCTCTGAGGTCAAGAGGCCTGCACCCTTATCCAGTGAAGGAACTGGTTACGGCACCCTGCCCCGAGGCAGATGGAGAGCTCGGCGTTCACTTACCTAAGGTGAGGGCGTTAACCTTTGGGGTTCTACAGGAGAAGAGAAAGGGAAGAGGAGAGAGGCACCCAATAACCCCAGTTCATTAATCCCATATTTTCTATCTGCAGACATCTTACTCATCGAGTCAGACATACAGTGCACAGAGGTCCAGCCCAAAGAGCCAACCGTGTGTTACACATCACCTTTGAAGATACGGCATTCACCCAGTCAAGACCGGCACCTCTGCGGGAATCAGGTGAGCGTTACAGAACACAAAGCCTACCGCAAAACTCCCACCCAGGCGCTATGGAAACCTCAGATACCGACCAACTAGCCCAGTTACTTGGGGAACTAAGAGCAGAAGTGCATGCAGCCCGTCAGGAAACGAATGCTCTAAGAAGGGAACTGATTATTTCCAAGGAGCGAACAGACGATCTCGCTAGACAATTGCTACAGTCACAAGACGGACAAACTCCGTTACCCGCATCAGGGGCAAATCTTCCTTCAACATCCTCTACGAACCCAGTGCAGATCAACCTACCTGGGAATGTACCTCTGGCTCCGCCCGAACGATTTTCTGGTGACCCAAAGAGGTTTGCAGTATTCATTAATCAGTGCCGGTTGCACTTCTTATGCCGGCCAGCAGCCTTTCCAACTGATCGTGCTTTCGTACCTTAGTGGCAATGCGGCAGACTGGTCGATCCCTCTAGTTAATCAAGATGATCCGGTTCTCCATGATTTTCAAGCTTTTCAGCTCAGTATGGAAAAACTGTTTGCAAGACATTCACAGGGGCAGGCCTTGGACAATGAGCTCCTTTCATTGCGACAGGGTAATCAAGACCTTTTGGCTTATATTGCGTCTTTCAACAGACTGATAGTGGAAACTCGATGGCCTGAGGACAAAAGGATTACGCTGTTTTATAGAGGTCTACGTGGAGAGTTCAAAGATGTGTTAGCCCAAGTAGTGAATCCCCCGCAAGACTGTTCGGACTATATTGACTTAGTCGTTCAAATTGACCACAGACTGCAGAACAGGAAGGCCGATCGTTCCAAGTTTGATGCTCGAGTATTTTCCAAACCACCAACTCCTACCAAAGGAGTAGACTCCGGGGAACCCATGCAAATAGGGGGCCTGAAAGGACCACTAACACAAAAGGAGCGGGAAAGGAGAAAACAGCTGCAATTATGCCTCTATTGCGGAAACTCGGGGCACTTTCTTCGAGACTGTCCGGTGAAACCAGCCAAGAAGGCAGTAGGAGCTGCAGTTACCAGGGTCACAAACTCTGAGCAGGGAAACGACCTCGCCCGACAAGAATAGAGGTCCTCTTGCCGAGCGTTAAAACCAGTTCCGTGACCTCGCATTTCGTGATACCTATGGTCCTCATTAGCCCTGAACATCCGGATCGATTACATGCGATTGAAGCTTACGCCGACAGCGGTGCCATTGGCAATTATGTGGATCATGAAATGGTTTTGAGGATGAATCTGACTCTTTGTCCAAAGGCTGTAAAGGACGTCATTACTACGGTGGATGGTACGGAGATAGCCTCCGGACCAGTAATGCATACCACCCAAGAAGTGACGCTAGTAAGTCAAGATGGACACCATGAGAAGATCGTGTTCGATGTGATCAAGGCCCCTCAGTTCCAGATTATTCTAGGAATTCCTTGGTTAGAGAAGCACAATCCTCAGATCGATTGGCGAGCAAGAACGGTTCAGTTTCCAGAATGTGTCTCTACTTGTCACCCTCGACCTGGTGTTGCACTGGCAGCAATTTCCTCGGAGGCTCCCCAGTTACCTCCTGAATACCTAGAATTCCAAGATGTTTTCTGGAAGGATCAGGCTAACTCTCTACCGCCTCATAGGTCTTATGACTGCCAGATAGACCTGATACCTGGATCTACTCCTCCTTGTAGTAGAATTTATGCCCTCACCGAGCCTGAGAATCTTCACCTCCGACAATACCTGGATCAATACCTAGCGAATGGGTTTATTCGTCCTTCCAAGTCCCCTGCTTCCTCAGCTTTGTTCTTCGTTCCAAAAAAAGAAGGGGACCTTAGAACTTGTATAGATTATCGCGCCCTGAACCAGATCACCATTAAGAATAGATATCCGTTACCTTTGATCCCTGAACTCCTGGACCAAGTCAGAAAAGCATGCATATATACAAAGCTGGATCTTAGAGGAGCCTACCACTTGGTACGAGTAAAAGAGGGCGATGAATGGAAGACGGCCTTCTGCACCAAGTATGGGCTATTTGAATATCAGGTCATGCCCTTCGGACTTTGCAATGCCCCGGCCGCCTTTCAATATTTTATAAACGATGTCCTCAGAGAGCTCATAGATGTGTGTGTTGTAGTTTACATTGACGACATCCTCGTTTATTCTTCATCGGAAACTGAACATCGGAAACACATGAAAATGGTCCTCGAGAGATTGCGTCAACACAAACTTTTCGCTAAGTTGGAAAAATGTGTTTTCAACGTGACTGAAGTTGAATTCTTGGGATTCATATTATCACCTAGCGGAGTGCGTATGGATTCAAAGAAGGTCGATGCAATTCTCAAATGGCCATCGCCATCCTCCGTAAAAGGTGTTCAAAGCATGTTAGGCTTCGCTAACTTTTACCGCAGGTTTATCCCCGAATTCTCTCGAATAGTCCAGCCCATCACCGCCTTGTTAAAGAAAAACAAACGTTTTGAATGGTCTACTGAGGCGGAACAAGCTTTCCAGAATTTGAAGACTAGATTTATCTCTGCACCGATCTTAAAACATCCTCGCCCAGAACTCCCCTACATCGTTGAAACTGATGCTTCGAGCCTTGCCATGGGGGCAGTTCTATCACAAAAGGACCCAGTAACCAATCAGTTGCATCCCGTGGCATTTTGGTCCCGCAAATTCTCGCCTCCTGAAATCAATTACACTATTACTGATAAGGAACTTCTAGCTATCAAGTCTGCCTTTAAGGCTTGGCGGCATTATCTTCTGGGGGCCCGACACACCGTTACTGTGATTACAGATCACCGAAACCTGCAATATTTGAAAACCGCAAAAGCTCAATCCTCTAGGCAACTCCGTTGGGCACTATTCTTTGCCGAGTTTGACTTCATAATTACCTATCGACCTGGTACAAAAAACGGTAAAGCTGATGCCCTTTCTCGGATGGGAGTGGAAGAACATTTGATCAATCCTAAACCTCTACCTATCATTCCCGAACAAAGAATTCTAGGTGTAATCGCCACACAATCCATAGAGGAAGTTAAGGATAAAGCCAGGCTACTGGTAACTCCAGCAGACATACAGAATTGGCATCTGCAGGGAAAGGACTTTACGGTGAAGGACAACCTATTATATTTCCAAGAACGGTTATACCTGCCCAGCACAGATTTACAGAAAAAGGTAATCTCTTGTTATCACGATTCTTTAATGGAAGGACATTCCGGTATGACCAAGACCTCGGAAAAGATCAAGCGCTACTTCTGGTGGCCGTCTTGGAAAAAAGATATCGGAGACTTTATAATGTCCTGTGGAGTATGCGCCCAAAACAAGAGTCAAAAGGAAAAACCAGCCGGCCTCTTACGCCCTATTGACATCCCGCCTCGCCCTTGGCATACGCTTTCTATGGACTTCATCACCGATCTACCTCCATGCTCCGGATACAATACGATCCTAGTAATCGTGGACCTATTCTCCAAGATGGCGCATTTCATTCCACTCAAAGGCTTACCAACAGCAGCAACTCTGGCCCGAGAATTTCTCGAAAACATCGTCCGACTGCACGGTTTTCCTTCAGTTCTAATTTCGGATCGAGGTAGTCAATTTATTTCTCATTTTTGGCGAAGTTGCTGTCGGTCGGCTCAAATTGATGTGAGACTTTCGACCAGCCACCACCCTCAAACCGACAGACAAACCGAGAGGACCAATCAAACTCTGGAACAGTATTTGCGCTGCATGCTACAACAAACTGAAAAAACTTGGAAAGATATCCTTTGGATAGCCGAATATGCCTACAATAACTCTGTCCACTCGGGAACTGGGAAGACCCCGTTTTTTCTTTTATACGGTAGTCACCCTCGAACCTCGGAGTTGGATCCACTCCAAGATCTTGGAACACCAGCAGTAGACCACCTGCATTCTACAATCACCCAAGCCTTTAAGGAAGCCGTTTCTCACCTTCAAAGGGCTAAAGAACAATACAAGAAAGGAGCAGACCAACATTGGAAGGAAGCCCCCCAATATCAAGTAGGAGATCAAGTCTGGTTATCCACCAAATATCTACCTCTAAAAGGACCACGCACATTCAACCCAAGATACCTTGGTCCCTATTCCATCACTACCATAGTAAATCCAGTAGCGGTCAAGTTGGACTTGCCCCCTCACATGAAGATACATCCGGTCTTCCACGTCTCTCTATTAAAACCCGTGCAACCTCAAACCCGACTAACTACATCTCCAAAACCTATTCTAGTTGATGGAGAACTCGAGTTTGAAGTCAAAAGCATCCTGGATTCCAAGATCTCCAAATCTAAACTATTTTACCTGATTGACTGGAAAGGCTACGGTCCCCAAGAAAGATCCTGGGAACCTGCAGAATATGTCCACGCGCCTCGTCTAATCAAAAGATTTCATCGAACATTTCCTAACAAGCCCAAACCCCCGGAGAAGCCCGGTTTGGGAGGGGCCTTGAGGGGGGGTGCTGTCATGATCTCTGCTTCCAAAAGATCAGGACTTGCCCGACTCCCTTGGAAGCAGACCCATAACCCCGGTTCCGCGTGCCAGCCAGTCCCAATTGGGACCTTTTGGACCCTGTCCTGGCGCCAGTGGCACCAGGCTCATAAAGATGCCCAGTCCCAGAGCTGGAAGCGCCGGGCTCATAATGCTTGGGTGGACTTACCTGCAGCAGACCATGCTGCTTACTTACCTGCCAGTTGAACCCCGGATCCTCTTCTGTTTGGGACTACTTTTCCTGTTGGGTGGGGCAGGAGCCACTCCCTAGGTTCAGAACACTGGAACTCTTCTGGAAAGCAGGAACTCTTTTCTTACCTAGGCGTGGCTGTGGAAGGAGACACCTAAGCACTACAGGAGGCTATTTAAACCACACCCGATGGATGAATCTTGCTTTGTGTTATTCTGCATTCTCTGCAGCAGAACGCTCATCGTGTCTTCTGCTTCTGATCCTGGGCCTAAGGAAACAAAGGCTTACCATCCTGGAATCCAGTCTTCAGCAGCACCTGTAAAGATAAAGAAAGAACAGGTTAGCACTACGGTCTTCAGTGGCAGCGCATCTCTTACCTGGTCCATCGGCTGTCACCAACGCCTTGCGCTGCATTCCGGCATCTGAAAGACAAAGGCTTACCTACTCTTCGCATGTTCCGGAGGTCTTCGCACTGCATTCCGGCATCTGAAAGACAAAAGCTTACCAGCTCTACGCACGCTCCGGAGGCCTTCGGCGCTGCATCCCGCATCTGAAAGACAAAAGAAGGTGCGTTTAAAGACATTGGGCAACTTTATTACTCACGTGCCATTACTCCTTCCCACGCCGAATCCAGTGGGTATTCCAGCACCCTTCAGCTTCTTTAAAGCTCTGAACTTGTACCTGCAAGATAAAAGGGACAGTTAGTGCGCATCGTGAAGCAGGCTACAAGCGCTTACCTACGTGCTTCCAGGCGCTTCTATTCCTCACGCGGGTTCGATCCTCAACTCTCATCAGCCCGCCATCCGCCATCGCCGGAACTCTGCAAAACAAGAGATATCATTACAAAAGACTTTTAAGACATTTGAAGCGCCCAGAACTTACCGTTCGTGCAGTTAACGACGGACAGCAGTCCTCTGAGGTCAAGAGGCCTGCACCCTTATCCAGTGAAGGAACTGGTTACGGCACCCTGCCCCGAGGCAGATGGAGAGCTCGGCGTTCACTTACCTAAGGTGAGGGCGTTAACCTTTGGGGTTCTACAGGAGAAGAGAAAGGGAAGAGGAGAGAGGCACCCAATAACCCCAGTTCATTAATCCCATATTTTCTATCTGCAGACATCTTACTCATCGAGTCAGACATACAGTGCACAGAGGTCCAGCCCAAAGAGCCAACCATGTGTTACACATCACCTTTGAAGATACGGCATTCACCCAGTCAAGACCGGCGCCTCTGCGGGAATCAGGTGAGCATTACACTTGCACGTAAAGAACACTTACCCACACTTTTTGAATAAAACACAAGAATACTGGGATGAGGAAGATGATCCCAGTAATGCAAAGCTGAAAAGACCAAGACTACAGGCTGCGCTCTAGTTTATTTATATTTTTTATTTATTTTATTTCTTATAAGGCGCTACATGCCCATAGGCCTCAAAGCGCTCCGAGAGAAGATGCATGAAAGGAGGGAGAAGGAGCAGAAAGGGAAAATAGGAACAGATTTCTATTCTGTCAGGTTGAATAGAAATGTCTTTTTACATTTTTCTTAAACATTGTCACCGATTGAGATGTTTTAATATTCTCCAGTGTGGGGTCTGGCATGGATTCACATGCTCATGAATATTCCCCGTCAGGCCGGGAATCCTCGGTATAGAAAAAAAATCAGTATCAGTTTTGTTTCTGATCTGTCTTTCTTAGTAACCAATCACTGGTCCCCGGGTCATACTGCCCCCAGCCAATGACTGCCCTCCACCTAAGCCCCGCCTCTGGCCGCCATCTTCAGATTTTTACCGCATGTTCAAGTGTTGGGAGTCCTCGTGCTGTAGATCTCGAGCTTTTGCTGCGTTTTTGCACTTTTTCAGGAGATTTTTTCTCATTTTTCGGTTAAATAGAGCCTCAAGCTCCACCATTTCTACATCCGATCAACGGGGATCTGTTTCGGAATTTTCTACGCCCCTCTAAGGTGAAGATTTCGTCGAGTTATGCTTTTGGAGGATTCCAGAAGTTCCGAGGCCTACCCGGACATGGCCCAGGAGAAAGGAAGCTCGACGCCCGGGAAGCTGTTCAGGACCTGCCCTGGATGCCAGCTTCAGAATGTTTTCAAGGAGGACGAGCATTCGTTATGCCTCTACTGTCTCCATGAGGACAAGACGCACACAGAGAAGGACTGTGCATTTTGTGGGAACATGTCGGAGCGGACCATGAAGGATCGCCACCTCCGTCTCGCCAACTGGCTGGAAGGGAAGAGCCCGTCAGGCGAGAAGAAGAAAAAGAAGTCAGAGCGGTCTTCTAAGTCCTGTGAGGGCGCCCCAGCGACGGGGGCCCAACAAAAGGCCAAGCACCGCGAGTCCGCGGGCACCAGGAGCGCTGAACGGTCGGGCTCTTTGGCTGCCAGGTAGGGCGCATCCAGTGCTTTAAGTGGGGTAAGAAATTGAGGGGGGGCCCTTGTTTGGGGGCGTGGCTTTCATTGTGGGCGTGGCCTAAAAGTGCACAAATCATAGTAAGTTGCGCAAACAAATATATAAATGTATGTGAGCATTTATATGTTTGTATGCGTACTACTATGGTGTGTGTACTTTTCAAGCCATATTTTATAAACATAGCAATGTTACATATTTCTATGTTTATAAAAGGTGGCTTGAAAAGTGCACAAACCATAGTAAGTTACGCACACTTGTGTGCTTACCTTACTATGGTTTGTGTACTTTTCAAGCCACCTTTCATAAACATAGATATTTGTAACATGTTTCTATGTTTCTAAAAGATGGCTTGACACGTAAACAAGTCAAGGCATCTTTTATAAAGCGTTGATGACGGACAAAACAAAGCGCAAGGTGGCTTTGTCCGTCGACAAAGCTTTATAAAAGATGCCTTGAATTGTGCACGTTTCAAGCCGTCTTTTATAAACATAGAAATATTTCTACCTTTATAAAAGATGGCTTGAAACGTACACAGTTCAAGGCATCTTTTATAAAGCTTTGCCAACGGAGAAAGGCACCTCGGGCTCTGTGATTTATCTGCTCAGAGCACATAGATCACTGAGCCCGAGGTGTCTTTCACCCTCTGCGAACCCGCGGGCTCTGTGATTTAATCTGCATATTAGATCACGGAGCCCGCGGGGGTCAGTGACCTGGGGAGGGAAAACAAAGGGACAGTAACTTCCTCTGATGACCCTGATGAGGGGTCATCAGAGGGAGTTACACTAACTGACAGAAGTGCCACCAGCCTCAGCGTCGCTGTGGCTGGCTGGCACTTCTGTCAGCTTGGCCGACATACTGACGGGCGCATCTCCCGTCGCGGCTGCGGCCACGGCGGGATAATGCATCCCGCCAATGTTGTGTGGGACGGGGGGCCCCGGCTGGGCCCCGGCTCAGCCCCACTTTATGGAGACTGCCGGGGCCTGGCCCCGGCAGGCCCCGGCCCACTTAAAGCACTGGGCGCATCCTCCCCGGCGCCATCAACCACAAGCCCAACGCTCTGGCTCGGGTTAGAGGAAGTCCGAGAACCCGGCGAAGCTTCTGGAGAGGCCCCGGTCGATCTCGAAGATTCCGGCAAGGGGGAGCGAGGCTCGGACCCTCTCCCCAAGGTGAAGGCCCCAGGCGTACAGAAGGTGACGATGGCCTTAATTCACCCTGCTAAGACCTTGATTGAGGATGTCGCAGAGGCCCTGGCTCAGCCTGTGGAGGCTACGCCAGTGGAGGCGACCCCAGGACCCAGAGTCTCCCTGCCACCGCGGAGGGGGGAGTCTCTCAGGCCCATTGGGAAGACCCCCACGAAGTCCTCGTTGGAAAAGGTGGGGGAGGGGCAGGTGGCCATCGTGGATACGGACACGACCTCCGAAGAAGAGCTCATCGAAGTCGTGGAAGAGGCCCAGCCCATCGGGAGGGATCCCAACGAGGGCGACGACGAGAGCGGCGGTGTCGCCGACGAGGTTCCTCAAGGGCCCTCGCGCCCGTCGTGTCCGGTGCCGCAGGACACTTCGGCGGCCATTTTGTCAGCGATTCAGTCCTTATGCTCGGAGATAAGGACAAGGTTGCCCCTCCCCCCGATGGAGGTACCTGAGCCAGACCCAACGGGGGAACCGGAGCCGGGACCTTCGGAAAGTCCACCGCATAAGAAGAGGACGACGCATCCTATGCCACCTCTCCAACCTCTGCGGCATGCTCTGCCTTCCCCCCGGTCTACTACCCACAGGGATGATACAGGCACGGACGCGGCTACGACAGGTACAGATGACGACGGAGGCGACGACGGGAGGTGTCCCCCGTCGCCCCCTGCTCAGGGGCCCGACGAGATTGGATCCTTTCATGCCATGATTTCCAGGGCATCCGAGCTCTTCCAGCTCTGCCCAGAATAGAAGAAGGAAGGGTTCCTTTACCAACGGCGCGAGGCTAAAAGGAAGACGGTCCTCGCCGTACCACTTCTTGATGACATCTGGGATGAGGGGCTCGCCCTCCTCAAGAACCCTGCCACGGCGCCGGCAAAAAGGGTCCAGTACGAGAAGAAGTACCGGGTCCCCGACACTGCCCCCTTGTGCCTTCGGGCGCAACCTACCCCGGATTCGGTCGTCTCGGCGGCGGCAAAGAAGAAAGCTGGGGGGGCGGGCATAGGCCTCGACATCAACTTCCCCACCGGACGGCGAGGGCAGGAAGCTGGACACGATGGGACGACTGGTCATCTCATCCGCAGCGGACTATCAAGGCGGCCAACGCCCTGGATATTGTAGCCCGCTTCGACAGGGAGTTGTGGTTCAAAATCGCCCCTCTGTTGGACTTCCTTCCGGACGCAAAAAGGGTGGAGGCCCTTGAAATCCTACAGGAAGGTGAGATTGCTTCAGACTACGCCATCACGGTGGCAACGGACATCG
This sequence comes from Ambystoma mexicanum, assembly GCF_040938575.1. NCBI lineage: Eukaryota > Metazoa > Chordata > Amphibia > Caudata > Ambystomatidae > Ambystoma > Ambystoma mexicanum. The sequence goes on along the minus strand of NC_090939.1, from coordinate 273,962,128 downwards.
CCGACACTGGTTTCTGTCAGCTGGGCAACTGGGCAACAAGGTTTTAGACATGCGCTGGCGGCCCTGGAAGAAAATGGGATGGGGCCGAGTTATGTTAGGTGGGCGAAATTGTTGTACAGTGAACCATTGGCCAGAGTACGCACAGGATCGGTGATATCTGAGAGGTGGCAACTCAGTAGAGGCACCAGACAAGGGTGCCCCTGGTCCCCGATGTTATACATTCTGGCCCTAGAGCCCCTGGCAGTGTACCTCAGACAACAATATGACATGGTCGGTATTGAAGCAGGGGGAGAGAAACACCTAATATCCTTATATGCTGACGATTTGCTACTGTATTTGAAATACCCGGAGGAAAATCTTCAGTATATTCTAGAGGTCATGGAAAAGTATGCAGAACTGTCCGGCATAGCGGTGAACCCCCAAAAATCGAGCATGTTCCCACTGGGGAGCTATATAGGAGCCCCTCTGGAACGGTTGCCAGTGTTGTCCGTACCTTGGGCGGCTGATTCCTTCCTCTACCTCGGAATAGATGTGTACCATACGGTGGAGGAGGAACACTTGCATAACACCGAGGTGGCTGTGAAAAAAATCTGCACAAATATGAAGTTTTGGGAGAAGCTGCCACTGGCGATGATGGGACGGGGGGCGATGCTCAAAATGGTGGTCCTGCCTAGGCTGTTACATTTCTTCAGTAATATACCATACTTGATACCCAAAAAGTTTTTTGTCAAACTGAACAGCATGTGTAGGGACTTCCTATGGCACGGCACTCGCAATAGAGTGGTGCTATGGAAGCTACAGAACTTCCATGGTAAAGGGGGCATTAAGCTGCCGAATTTTGAGGCCTATTATGTAGCTAGTCAGTTGCAATATGTGACCAAATGGTTATCTGATGAAGAAACTCCTGAATCTAGGCTGTTTGGGCAGGACTGCACCCCGTTTTACCTAAAAGAGATTATCTGGGTTCCTAGTCTTGAAATGAACGAACGCCCGGGTATGCTGTTGCTTAGATGGAAGATGTGGCACAGAGTATGCCAACTGATGGAGAGCCCGTGCCCGTGTTCCCCACAGGTGCCGCTGGTTGCCCTGGCTAGGGGAGACAACCTGCTCAGGATGATAATCAGGACCTATTGGGAGTCGGTTGGGCTGGCCACATTGGGAGACATATGGCAAGAAGGGGCTATTAAAGATTTCGAAGACCTGGGAGAAGAGACAGGCTTGCATGGAGGCCAATATGTCACGTATCTTAGGCTAGTGCAGACTATTCGCAAAACCTGGCCAGAGACTATACTGGCGGAAGAGCTAGACGTTCTAATGGGAACAATATATGACATATCGGAGGGAGGGCACGAGATCTCTAGACTATATGAGATGGTGATGACCCGGGTGGGGAAGGATTTGACTCATCTGAGGCTGGACTGGGAAGCGGAGGTGGGGCACAGATGACCGATGGAATGTGGGAACGTGCTATAGGATACCACAAGAAAGTGTCCAGAAATGCTAGATTGCAGCAGATACAGTTATACATAACGCATAGAGCCTATATGACCCCGAAGAGAATATCTAAGTTTGCAAACGCAGGAAGACAAGCATGCCTAAAATGCGATGAGGAAGACGCTGATATGACGCACACATTCTGGTCTTGCCCAGTGATTGAAGCTTTTTGGAGGGAAGTGGCACGGAAACTAGCGGATAAAGGGGTCCCGCTCAACATAGATACGGCCTGGGCCTGCCTGTTGGGAGGGTTTCCCAGACCACGGAACACTAAACACCTTGGGAAACTGAGGGACCTGGCATATGTGCTTGCTAAAAGAAGGATAGCTATGGGCTGGAAGCAATGCCACAAGCCACGGGTAGAGGTATGGTGGCGGGACTTGCAAAAATGGGCGGAGGCTGAAACGGTGGTGTGGCAGGAGGCATGTAGCAATTGCGGGGAAGAAGATGTATGTAACCTGATGGCTTGGAGAATGTTAATAACAGGACTGTTTGTCACAGTAGTGGATCCTGCAGCTTTGGAAGGAAGCGATACCCAGCCACACGAAGTGGATACAGAACTAGAAATGCAAATAAGCTCTTGAGGGGGGGGGGGGATTTGGGGAGCAGTAAAGAGCGTTAATTGATATTCACGAGTTTATTGTAAATAATGCTGCAAGTTTGGTTTGTATTGTTTATTTTTCAAAATAAAATTAAAAAAAAAAAAAAAGGTTTTAGACATGCCCTTCGACGAGAACAACCTGTTTGGGAAGGCGGTTGATGAGTCCCTTCGGGCCATCAAGACAGACACGGAGACTGCCCGGGCACTGGGAGTGCTCCAACAACGACGGCCGTCCTTTCGGAGCTCCGGAGGCAGAGAAGGTGCCTCCAAGGGATCCGGAAGTGGATCCTCCACGTACTGCCAAGCGGCAAGATCTTCATCCCAGGAAGCCTACAGGGGACCCGGCAAGTCAGGTGGTGCCCGTCGTCGTCGACAGGGAAGTCAAGGAGGCAAGGCGGCCTCCAAACAAGATTGAACCGACCGTGGGGTCGTGCCCCCGCCGAAGCACCCCGGTGGGAGGCCGGCTGGCGATGTTCGTCAGCGTGTGGGAGTCCATCTCTAATGACCGTTGGGTGCTGGACGCCCTGGCCCAAGGGCACGCCCTCAAGTTTCAGAAGAAGTGCCCTCGCGTTCCACCCGTGGCCAGGAAGGAAAATCGCGTCCCTCAACTACTGTTGGAAGTAAGGGCGATGCTCAAGAAAGGTGCCATCGAGCTTGTCCCAAAGAGGCTTCGGGGCTCCGGAGTTTAATCAAGGTACTTCCTCATAAAAAAGAAGACCGGAGGAAGGCGCCCCATCCTGGACCTGCGACGACTGAACAAGTACATCAAGGCACAGAAGTTCCGAATGGTCACCCTCCAGCACGTGCTGGGACAGCTGGAGGAGGGCGATTTCCTGTTGTCGTTGGACTTGGAGGATACGTACTTCCACATCCCCATTCTAAAAAGACACCGAAAGTTCCTCAGGTTCGTGGTCCAAGGGCGGCACTACCAGTTCAAGTCCCTCTCGTTCGGAATGAAGTCTGCACCCAGGGTGTTCACCAAGTACCTCGCACTGGTGGTGGTGCGGCTGCGCCTACAGGGGATCCACGTCTACCCCTACCTGGACGACTGGCTCATCCGGGGAAGGACAAGGGAGCTCGCCGTGGAGCACACTGCGAAGACCGTCCAGCTGCTCACGGACCTGGGATTCTCCAACTTTTCAAAATCCCACCTGGTTCCGTCGCAAGTCGCCCTGTTTCTGGGAGCCAAGCTCGACACAGTGGCGCAGCTGTCCTCACCGTCGGAGGAAAGGACCAGGACCATTCTGGGCAAGGTGCTGCGTCTGCTGGCCACGGACATGGCCAGGGTAAGATCTATCAAGTCCCTCCTCGGGATGATGTCATCCTGCATTTATCTGGTGCGCCTTTGCAGGCTTCGGATGCGCCCCTTACAAGAGTTCCTCGACGCCCGCTGGGTTCAGTTGACGGGCAGCTTCGAGGACAGGATCCCTCTCAACAAGACGTTCCGTCAGGCGATCCGGTGGTGGGGTACCTGCTCTCATCTGTCGGCGGGCACGGACTTTCAGACCCCAGCTCACCAGGTGACGGTGACGACGGATGCCTCCCTGGAAGGTTGGGGAGCGCACTCCGGAGATCTTCACGCGAGAGGCCTTTGGCTCCCGTAGGAGAAGTCACTCCACATCAACATCTTGGAGCTCCGCGCAGTGTTCTGGGCCCTCAGGTCTTTTCTTCCGTCCCTCAAGGGCAAGGTGGTGAGGATCTTCACTGACAACACCACCACAATGTTCTACATCCGGAAGCAGGGCGGAACCAGATCCCCTCCCCTATCCAAGGAAGCCCAGGATCTGTGGCATTGGGCCGGGATCAAGTGGATCGACTCTTCCGTCGATGGGGCGAACCCCAGATCGATCTCTTCGCGACGGTGACGAATTCCAAGTGGCGGAGGTTCACCAGCAGGTTCCCCCAGCCGAGGAGCATGGGCGATGCTTTCTCATTCCCCTGGGACGGCCTATTTCTTTATGCGTTCCCTCCGCTGCCGTTGCTGCTCCGACTCATCAACCAGCTCAAGAGGTCCCGGTGCAAGATGATCCTCGTCGCACCGGCGTGGCCGAGACAGATCTGGTTCTCGGACCTTCTGGACTTGTCAACATCCACACCAGTTAAGCTGCCGACGGACGCAGATCTTCTCTCCAGAGAAGGAGGCGCCATTCTTCACCACAACCCGGAGTCGCTGAACTTGCAGGCCTGGCTCCTGCAGCACTGGAGTTTGGAGGGTATGACATCCCGGCCAACTGCAGAGAGGTTCTTGCAAAGGCCAGGGCGTCCTCAACTCTCAAGTGCTACGGACATAAATGGAAGAGGTTCTCTGTCTGGTGCCGCGCACAGAAGATTAACCCTCTGCGGATTACGGCCCCTCAAGTATTGTCGTACCTACTGTCATTGGCCAAGGCTGGACTAGCTCACGCTTCCATCAAGATACATCTGGCCGCCATCTCACAATACACCAGAACTACGGGACGGGCGTCCTTGTGGTCTCATCGACTGGTGAAGGAATTTATGAAAGGATTGTTCTGATCTTTCCCGCCGGTGAAGGCCCCTGCCCTGGCGTGGGAGCTCAACGTGGTGCTGAACAGGCTCATGGGGGCCCCATTTGAGCCTATGCATTCGGCACAGTTGAAGTTCCTGTCGTGGAATACAGCGTTTCTCGTGGCCATCACCTCCACACGACGAGTGGGAGAGATCCAGGCCCTATCTTGCAAGCCGCCATACTTGACGTTTCACGACACGAGGGTGGTGCTGAGGATGCACCCCTCCTTCATGCCCAAGGTGCCGTCGGACTTCCACCTCAACGAACCTTTGGTGTTGCCAGTTTTCTTCCCGTCTCCTTTGTCGCTGGCTGAAAGGACTCTGCACTCGCTGGACGTAGCTAGAGCGCTGAAGTTCTACGTGGACCGCACGAAGAGTTTTCGGAAGACATCACAGCTGTTTGTGAACTTTGGGACTGTGAATCAAGGGAAGGCTCTCTCAAAGACTTCCATTTCCAGATGGCTCTCCGGCTGCATCATGCACTGTCACCGGTTGGCAAACCGACCGCTGCCCGGCCGTCCGAGAGCCCATTCGACCAGAGCGTTCGCTGCTACCACGGCGTTCCCGTCTGGTGTGCCCCTGCTGGACATCTGCAGGGCTGTGACGTGGAGGTCGACGTACACCTTCACAAGCTTCTACTGCGTCGATCGGGAGTCCAGGGTCGGCCAAGCAGTGCTGCGCAATCTGTTCGCTTGAGGTGAGCCTGGTGAGGAGGTAAGAGATGCTTAATGTTGAGTTGTTGTATTGCTTAATGTTGAACCTGTTGCCACCTCCCGTGGTTGTGCATGTGTGTACTGCTATGTATTCTCTTATTCATGAGCATGTGAATCCATGCCAGACCCCCCATGCTGGAGAAGGAACAAGTTACTTACCTGTAACTGTTGTTCTCCAGCATGGGTCTGGCATGGATTCACATGCGAACCCTCCCGCCTACCCCTCTGCGGCTCTTCACTTGGTCATACTGCCACTTTACGTGCTACCAAATCTGAGGATGGCTGCCAGAGGTGGGGTTTAGGGAGAGGGCAGTCATTGGCTGGGGGCAGTATGACCCAGAGACCAGTGATTGGTTACTACTAAGAAAGATAGATCAGAAACAAAACTGATACTGATTTTATTTCTATATCGAGGATTCCCGGCCTGACGACGGGGAATATTCATGGGCATGTGAATCCATGCCAGACTCATGCTGGAGAACAACAGTTACAGGTAATTAACTTGTTCCTTCAGGAGCAAGGCATTCCATTCACGTGGAGCACTGAATTTGAAGCTGCAATCACCAAAGTTTTTTAGATGAGATCAGCTGGTTTAGCCGAAGAGTGTCAGAGGAGCTGGATGATTTTCTTACTAATCTTTTAGTGGGATGCATTTGAATTCTGCCATTTGTAGGCGAGAGAGAGAATTCTATGTCTAATTCTCTGCTTCATCGGAAGCCAGTGTAATTTCCTTCTGAAGGCAGTGACATGGTCCGTCTGGCTAAAACAAATACAGCCCTAACAACTCTATTCTGAGTAGTTTGAAGCCGATGTAAGTTGCCTTGAGATGTGCCGATTAATTGACTATTAAACGTGGGTTTATTAATGAGGATGCCAAAAGAGATCTGTGTTTTATTGAGAGGTATGGCTTAATCTGGTGGAGCAGTTTAGTTACATGTCCACATGATGAGCGAATCTGAGATACCGTTTTTTTTATTGAGAGATTGGCATCAAACATGACTCCCAACGTTTTCACTGATTTGCTTACAGTGATTATGTTACCAGCCACCTCAAAAGAGTCATATTGAGAATTGAGTTTCTTTAATCGAGGACCGTAGGCCACGATAAGCAACTCCATTTTTGAGTCATTGAGCGCTAATGAGTTGTGTGCCATCCAGGCTTGGATTTCAAGATAAACATGATTCACAGTTGCACCATCCTGCTGATAGTTGCCAGACAGCTCGAATAGGATCTGGGTGTCATCTGTATAATTTGCAAATTGGACACCCAGATCATCGAGGAGATCGAGAAATGGTTTGATGTAAATATTAAAAAGCAAGGGAGACAGGCAGGAGCCCTGCAGAACACTGCATGTGATAGACATGGGTTTGGCTTGAGCCCTCTCAACTGCCACTTTGAAGGTTCTAGGACCAAGAAAGGACGCACTCCATTTAGCTGCACTTTCTGAGCAGTTGGCGACAGTTAACAGTTGTAGTGAGCGCATACCTGTAGCTGTGAAATTTTAACAGCAGCCACAGCTGATTGGGGCGTGTTGCTGGAGGGAAAAAGCTGCTTCTCTCACTTCTGCAAAGTGCTGTGAAGCCATCCAGCTCAAGGAGGCTGAAGAGAAAGGCTGTCCGCGTTTTCAGGTTTTGAGTGGCAGCGTTTAACTGATCAAAGAGCAGAAGAGCCCAGCAGGAACCCCGAGAGGCAGAGAAGCCAAGGACCGAAGGCAGTGAGACAGGAAGAGACGCTGAACGACCACCACCACCAGCTTGCTGCAGGAAGAAGTACGTACGCCAGTAAGAGCCAGTGAGTCCCCAAAAGGTAAGCAGTGACAATAAATGTTAAGGTAGCAAATCAAGTGCCAGAATGAGAAGAAGCCAGTGAGCTTTTTGTTAAATGGGAAAAGAGAATAAAAGTAAGAGACTTTCAAGTCTGCGAGTGTATGGAATACACATTTAAGAAAAGCCCTTGCAGGATAGTGTACCACACAGAGATAGTATTAGATAAAGCAAACACAGGAGGATATTGTGGTTGGAAGGTTGCAAGTGTGTGCAGAGCCCACACGAGAAAAGCCTTGGAAGGAGAGTACACCAGGCAAAGTAAAGCTGTAAGTGTGTTCATTTAAGAAAGTCCTGGCAGGAGAGTATACCAGGCAAGTGCAAGAGTGTACATGTGAGAAAGCCTGGTGCAGAAGCACAAACTGAACCGTTTATAAGAAATACTAGCAAAAGGCTGTGTGACTACCTGGCAGGAATACACCAGGTATCATAATAAGACAAAGAGCCAAGTTGTTTTGTGTACCAGTGGTGTTGTGTTGTGAATCAAGAAAAACTCAAGGAACTGATATCTTTGAATATACAACAGATGGAAAATAAATTGAGGGGAAGGGAACCACCCTCTTTAATAAGGAACTCTATGCTTCTGGAACTTTTGTGGAGTTATACATTTTTCCTTTTTGAACATTCGTAAACCAATCGACGCCAAAGACATTACCTTTTTCACCTTAGAGTTTATTTCGTTAGAATGTGAGGGCCAGAATGGTACTTTGGACACAGGACAGTTTTGCTTTGGACATTCTGACATTGACAGACCCTTTGTTTTGCTTTTAGGTAGGGAAACAGCTCTAGTGCAGGGATAGAGAGGCATTTCCCCACCCCCTTTTGTTTTAATAAATGCCTTTGACCAAAACCATGAATCCCTTTTGTCCGAGTCTCATTGTTGGCTCCTCACAGAAGCGAGACATTCTCTGTAACGGTGGTGAACCAAAACCTCAGGAAAGAATTCCTCAAACCTCAGGACCTGTGAGTCGTCAAGAAGAGGGAGCCATTCTCCTGGACCAAGAACATTGGCATACTAGTTAGTTTAGTTATAAGAGTAAGGTTGGAAATTGTCTTTCAATGAAGGTTTATGCCAACAAAAAATACCACTCCTCTATCAGTCTCCTACCTCCACTCACTTACACTAGTTCCTGCACTGAGTTTAGTCAATAGAAATTTACCTCTGTCTTGGAAGGGTGAGGCAGAGGAAAAAAGACAGGAATATTTATCTTTTGAGAGAGATGGAAATCAGAGACCTCTTTCATAAGAAAAGATGCCCTTACTCTCAACATCACCTTCTCCTTTGAAATAAAACAAGTAGGGAGGCTCACCTGACAATGCCTGGAGCTCACTCATCCATATATTGGAAGTGATGGCCACCAGGAAAATCACCTTGGGGGTCAGCAATCTGAATGAGCAAAAATGAAGCAGCGCGCCAATTAGAAATGTTAAAACTTAGTTCAAATCCCACGCCGGAGGTGGTCAGAGGGTAAGTCTGATACTCTTGTTTTAATTCTGCCCCTGGATTGTATATGAGTTATATATGGGTTCCTCAACAGACGTTAACGATGTTGCTAAAGAGTTATGGGGGCTGGGACTTTCCCTGGTAGGTATCACAACTAGGGTTTGGAGAGTGGGCTGGGCATTCTCCTTTGGTTGTTTGGACGTTTTAAACTTCTCATCCCAAAGACCCTGGCCTGGAACCTTTCTCATGTGGCCAGGGAAAGGCAGATGCTTCCTGATCCTGACTTTGGGGGTGGTGTTCTGCAGGATGATCACATGGGAGGGTCTTCAGGTCAGGAGGAATGAGAACCCTCAAATTAACATCCCTAGTGATCCCTCGGTCTTAATGTACCTGCTGTAAAATTGAAGCTTTTGATGTACAAAAGCAACAAGAACATTAGGGACTTCAACTCCCATAATGTTCCAAGTACTGGGACGAAGAAGAAGGGCTCAGAGGTGTAGAACTATGGTGTGAATTCTAGTGGTTCTGATGACCCACACCTGAGCAAGACTTTTAAATATGTAAAGCCCCTTCAGGTGCTGGCCATTAGAAGTAGACAGTAGAAGCACAAAGCAGAAGACGCTGGAACCGCCGCTGTGTTTGCAGTCGGTGCCGAGAGAGTTGTAGAAGTTGGGACCCTGAAGTACAGAAGACGTACAGCGCGAAGTGGTGCTGTTACTGTCCTACGCTGGTGGCTGCCGTTCACCGGAGTGTGCGAGGAGCAAGACAGGCTCCCTTTTTGCATTGCGCGGGTTGAGCGAGTGTGACTGGAGCTGTCAAACGCGCAGGACCTGACATGAGAAGTAGTATTAAGGCGGACACGCAGGGAAAGACCGGTGAGCTGGCCTTCATTAGGTGACCTCCAATCACTCTTGTGAATACCGAACTAATGAATTGAACCATTTTGGCGTGACACTCTTATTGAGAAAAACAAAAGGAGAACGTTTGTAACCATCATTGCCAAAGTAAAGTAGTGGCAATATTTGAACAAGATTATAATAATTATTGCCAAAGTAAAGAGTTGGCAATATTTGAACAAGGTGATAACCAGCATTGCCTAAGCCAAAGAAGGGCAATTATAAACAGAAGGGGAAACCGCTTTCCTAAAGAGAGAAACTTGAACAGGGGACATTACCAGCAGTTAGTTTGTGTATTAGTAGGAACCCAAAAGTGGCAGGAGAGAAAACATCAAGGGAGAGAGGAACATAACCTGCATTTCATGTGGCAAACAAATCAGTGGAACAAACAGCAACAATGGGTATTTTACCCTTATGGAAGAAGTTGTGAATCTCAGTATTGTTGAAAGTCAGTCGCTGAGGGAGTCGCAGTCCTTGCAGTCATCCCTCTCTCCTGGTCCTGATCCTACCTGCAGTCTGTCTACAGTCTCTACTGAAAGGGAGTCTCTACATAAAGTCCTCCCTGCCGCGGAGCGGCCGCGGAGCCAGTCGCTGAGGGAGTCGCAGTCCTTGCAGTCCCTGCAAGTCCCAGCGAGCAGGGAGGTAGGATGGAATCCTCCCCATTGCTCAATCTGAGGAATCTCCGGTCGGGGGAGGGAGATGGGGGGAAAAGACTTCTAAGAAGCTCCAAACCCAGCAACATCTTGAAAAAGGCGCCTAAACCCCCTTCACACTCGCCAAGTTTCCACTCATCCCAATCCTCGCCTGAGCACTGGGCGGCTAACCTCACAAACCCGAGTCCAACCTCGGATCAGAGACATGAACGGGAGATTTCCTTTCTTCTCCCCGAGCCGCCCCTGATTGAGCTTCCCCCACCGCCGAGCTGCCAAAGACTTCAAACCACTTTCGATCCCCTGGGGCCGGATCGCAGCAAAATGCCAGCAACCACAACACCGAAATGCAGCACTCACCTCTCAGAGCCGGTGATAAACCCGACAGCTCTAACCGTCCAGCTGCACCCCTTGGGGATGCCGGCATGCCCGGAGACGCGGCCTCCCAACTTCGGCTCGAGCCAGCACTTATAGGCGTGAGCGGCTCCTTTCGCTCGCTGCCGGCGCAGGGCCGGGGGGGGGTCGCAGAGAGCGGACGACCTCGAGCGTGGTCTTCCGAGCACGGGGCTGAGTGTCCCCCGCGTTGGATGCGCCCTGGGGGCTCCGTGCGCGGCCCCCCCGGGGGCGTCTGTAAGGAGTCCCATCTGCACCTCGAGTGCCTCGGGGCCGCCGCCTCTGCTTGCGGAGCCGATGGAGTTCGGGTCGTCGGCGGTGGAGGGGGCAGAGGGCCCAGCTCAGGGATTGACAGAAGCAAGAGCAGAAGCAGCTCTCGTAACCACGGCGCTGATCCACACCTCTCCAGAAAGAGCTCCCCCCACGTCCAGTCCAGGTACTGCGGCTTCAACCATCCACTCAACTGGCCCACTGGGCTCTAACGGCGAGAGAATTTCGACAACAGAAGGGGAATGGGCAGAGATTGAGGAGGTGAACAGCATTCCCTCCCCTACCCCACCCCATATGCGAGGTCACCCGACATTCAAGCAGAGAGCAAAGCTCACCCGACCTTCAACAAAAAAAAAATCCAAGCAAAAAAACACGACATCAAAAAACAATGAATCCACCACAAGCCCATCAACGCACAAGTCCACATTGAACTCCTCGCAACAACAACTACACCAAAAAAAAAAAAAACCAAACATCAAAGCCAGGCCGAATGGCCCCGTGAAGACAGCACACGGCAAAAATCAGCTGGGTATGACGGTGGTAGACTTCTTTAACCGCTTGGGTAAAAGAAAACTTGCCATTGATGCAGAAATCTCGGACGCGGACATTCTTGAAGCAATCACTGATCCAGCGCCTTCCTCCAAACTGAGGAAAACAGAAGGAAGTATGGGCCTCAGGCAGCCCCCACGGACAGAAACCCAGCCGCTTGGCCGAAACAGCGAGAACCAGCCAATCCCGGGTTCACCTCCACTTAGCGCACCAGAGGACGCATCAACAGGCGGCAACGAACGGGGAGGCCCAGCCCCCCAGCTTTTCAGTGAAACTACCGCAATACCCGCGATTGAGAACCCTGGCGATGCAACCCCGAGCACCCTAAGGAACTCCCCGCCCTCCAGTACTCATCCCGAGAAAACAGACCCGTCAGTGCTCCTCCCTAACTCTAGCATCCAGGGCGCTAAGAACGATCGACCCCCCCCCTCCAGCACCAAACACCACAGTCCCCGGGCATCCGGGAAAGGCTGGCCCCCGGATCTACACTGCCCATCTCCGGACTTACAAAGATGCCAACCCAGCCAGAACCAAGGCAACGTCGAAAGTCCGCAGCTGGGTTACCGAGGGTAGCATCATGCCAAACCTCAGTGGAACCTCTATCTCAGTCAGAGGGGATAAGTCCAAATCCTCGGGCCCCCCTTGATAAAAAAACTCCAGGAGGCAGCAAACCAGAAACCGAACAAACATTGCGCCCTCACTCCTCACAAAGTGGCACAACAACTATCGCTGGATGAGATCTTTGCGACACCAATTAAAGCAAGAAGAACCAGCGAGGTGGCTCCACAAAGCAAACTGGAAACTCCTGGCAGGAAACATGATTCCTTAGCTCTCATGTCAGCAATAACAATAGCTTTCGCCCCCTTCTGCGAGCTCTACGAGGCATTGAGCGACTCACTGAAAGATCAGACCACCCTACTCGCAATGACCCGCACCAAATTGCTTTTCCTTGAAGGGTATATAACAGCCCTGGAGGTCCGCACAAACGAAAAGACCACACCTGTCTCAGAGTGCTCTTCAGTGCTCACTGGACAGGACAGGCAGGTACCAAAGACCCACTTAAGGACAAACACCGCCTCTCAAACAGATCCCCGTTGCCCACCGAGGGACTCGGCAGAAAACCTGTCCACAACTTTAAAACAAAAGCGGGAAGGGAACTATGCACTCTTCAGCGCGCCTACAATCAACCCTAAGCCTACTTCGACGTCAACAAAAGCACTGGCACCAACATCGGATAGCTCAATCCCCATAATGGAAGCCGGCAAGGTCCCGGCGGCAAAGGCAACTCGCTCCCAGGGTATCAAGAACAGTACCACAACCCCTGGGTCCAACCCTGCACAAATTGTATTAACTCTCGGAGCCCCGCCAAGCTCAATCTTGGCAATTGACCGGCCCCCCCAAGAGATGACGGCTAAGAACAAAACACCACCGGACACAGCACCTGCTTCAAGCAATAAACCGCCTGATAACCAGCCCCCCTCAACATCTCCCAAATCGGTCGAAGACTTTTTGAGGGACAAGGTCGCGATGAACATCTCCCAGCACTTGAACTCAACGGTCGACTCAGACCTTATAGACCTGACATCTGATGAAGTCTTTTCTCCCATCCAGCCTCAGACGGGGAGAAACGGGAGCCCGGGACCTCCACACCCCAGGTCGAACCCCCGGGCAAGACCAAACAAAGAGACCCACCCGAAACAGCCCTCCAAACAAAAAACAGTCGCTCCCCGGGCGGAATCATCAAGAACCCGAGCGAAGAGAACCCGGTCGAGGTCCTGGGAAATTCAAAGAGCCCATAGAAGACCGAAAACAACTCACCCCCTAAACAAACAGTCAGCACAAAGACCAGAACCGCAAACAACGACGTACAAGCTTGAACAGAAAGCCTGGAATAAAGATTTTCAAACTCTGAACAGAAACACCATACTTAGAATCTCCAGTAAAACAAACTCGCTAAAAAACCTGAGGTCAGAAGATCTGGCACTGGTAGAACCGTACCACAAAAAGGCAATAGCTAAAGCATACATACACTTAAAATCGTCCTTCCAGATAAAAGATTTTGAGGAGGTCCAAAGAGAGCTACACAAGCAAGGAATCAGGATACTGGACTTGGTGGAGAACAGAGGTGATGTATCACGGAGGAGAGAAAAGTCCAGAACTCCGCAAACGAGACGCCAACTAACTCCAAATCGGAGGAGACCTCATTCAGACTCCTACTCACGCACCCCCAGATGGAGAGCAAAGAAAACAGTTTCTCTGGCAAGTCAACATCACATAACTAACCAAGAGAATACTAACTCAGGACCTTTTCGGAGAAACCCACCCCAAAACGCCCTTGAGAACAATGATTCGAGAGAACGAGTTTCAGATCACAACTCCCACATGGAAGCCAGGGCCAAAGAAGTAAGGGTGGTAACAGCAAAGGCGACAGAGCAAAAGCGGCAGCACTACACCCAAGTCAGAGCTCAAGACTTCAAATCCCAGGACGTGCAACCGTCCTCAAAACAAATCAACGACAGAATCAGAGAACACCCACTGTTACAGGAGGATCAAAACACAAGGACTTCGTTCTGGTCCAGGCTGCCGAACGTTTTTTCACTATCCTCGAAAAAAAAATAGCAACCCGAGGCCCCCGCAGCATGGCCGGACCGGGCGAACGGAGAAGAATCCCCCGGGGTTGCAGCTAACATCCTCAAACTAGGATCTTGGAACACGTGTGGGTTCAAACATCTGACGCAAAGAGGAGGAATCAACCTAGGGCAGTTTGACATCTTGGCCCTACAAGAAACCTGGCTTACGGAGGTTCCAGCTCTTGATGGCTTTGAAATTGTGCTTGCGCCGGCTGCGAAAAGCCGCCTTGGCAGACCATCATCAGGAATTCTCCTGGCGGCCCGAGCGGGCAGCGGAATCAGCATATCAAAAGTTCTAGTAACCTCGAAACATCACCTGGTCGCCACATTGTCATGGGACAATAAACCAGCACGAGATAAACCAAACAAAGACGCGGGTCTGATGGTTATCCTTGGAATCATCGTGGTGTACTGGAACCCTCAAGTAATTTCGGACGGAAAGTTCCTCAAACTGATCGAAACAGCAATCGACTCCCTCCGTGTGGATGAAAATACAGCCCACATAATAATATGCGGAGACTTAAACGCAACCTGCCAGCCAAGAACGGCATGGCCAAGAGCAGCGAACCGAAAGAGCAAATCTGAAGACAGAGGAACCCAATGGAACGACTTGATGGCGTCAAGAGGGCTTCTCAATTTGGCCCAGCTATTTCCCAACCCAAACAGACTCCCGACATGGGAAAGAATGAATAAGTCTGCTACAATAGACTACATCTTCATATCCCCAGAAACTCAGATGGTGATGTCCTCTTTCGACGTGATCGAAACCGAAGCGAGTGACCACAACTTACCTCAAGCCTCCTGGTACTCATTCAGAGGAAAAAACACCTCGACGGGCTACTCAGTCGAAAGCAACAACCAAGGGACCCGCCTCAGACTAACGGAAGAACGCATCGCCCATTTAACATCAAAATATAGAGCAGGCGGTCCATCACCAGACTACCAACCACTCTTAAGTCCCTTCAAAGTCACCTCGAAAGGGACAAAATCCATGGTCGTGACCAAATCCCATAACTTCGACAAACAGGTGGTGGAAAGAAGGGCAGTATTGAGAAGACTAAGAAGGCGGATCAAAACTAACTACTCGGAAGCCATGCAAGAAGAACTGACAGTGGAAACGAAAAAATACAAAGCCTGGATAAAAAACTACCGCATAACCTTATATCAAAACGACTCAGAAGCCATGTTGAAAAAGGGGGCCGGAAAAGACGCCAGAGAATTCTGGAAACTGTTAAACCAAGCGGGCCCTGCATACCAAACAAGCCCCTGCAACGCAGTAAGTGAAGAAAACTGGAAAACTTACTTCACCGATCTGTTTCAGGAACCACCATCAGCATCGTCCTCAATTCAAGCTGAGGCTGAATCAGAGTGGGTCAACGTTTCTGAAAAAGAAGACATCCAAGACACACTCACAAAACTCAAAGCCTCGCGAGCACCCGGCCCAGACAGGATCACAAACACTGACTTGAAATCCCACGCTGAAAACTGGGTCCCCTTCATTAGCCCTGTGTTCAGCAACTGCTCAACCACTAGAACCATCCCGAGGTCCTGGACTTCTGCCACAGTGGTCCCTATCTACAAAAAGGGAGCGAAGTCAAACCCACAGAACTACCGACCAATCGCACTCCTGGACACAATCGGGAAGATATACGGGTCACTGCTGCTAAAACGATTCCAAAAATGGGCGAGGGCAGCTCCGTGTGCAGACCCATTTCAAGCAGGCTTTAAGAAAAACTCATCCGCCACGGTAAACATTATGCTACTGAGCATTATCAAAAGCAAGACCATTCAATCCACATCGAGAGTCTTTCTCTCGTTTATAGACCTATCACAAGCATTTGACCTGGTGGATCGAACAAAGCTATGGGAGAAGTTAACAGCATGGGATTGCCCCCCAGGCATCCTCGCCCCAATAAAAGCCCTCCACAAGGCCACCACCATGAGGGTCAAGCTAAACCAGCAGGGCCTACTCTCCGGAGAGATTCCGACCAATCGAGGTGTGAAACAGGGGTGCCCGTTGGCACCAGAACTCTTCGTAGCCTTCATTGGTGACCTGAAAGAAATAAACAAGAGTTCCAGATCATTCCCCCCCAAAATAGGCAACGTACCAACAGCACGTTTGCTATATGCCGATGACATCACCTTACTGGACAGAACAGAAATCGGTCTCCAGAGACAAATGACGGACCTGGCTGACTACATGAAGCAGGCAAACCTTCTTATAAACAAAGCAAAAACAAAAGTCCTCATACTGGAAAAAAAAACCAGAAGACTGAAGCGCTTCAACTGGAGCCTGGAAAAAGTCAATGTCGAAACAGTGCAAAACTTCAGATACCTGGGAATAATAATAGACAGCACTCCTACAGACTCAGCCATGCAAAAAGACCCTTGGAGGAAAGCCAGACTACTGACCTCCCAAGCCCGTCTTCTGGATAAAAAGTTCGGTCGCTTCTCACTGATACCTATGATAAGGTTCTACAAAGCCAAGGTGATACCTGCCTTGACATATGGAGCGGAGGCGATGCCAGCCATACCAATGACAATATGGAAAAAACTGGAAGGCTTCTTTTGGAAAGCAGTCCTGAATCTCCCGAAATCCACCCAGATCGAAGCAATCAGGCGTGAACTGGGCCTCTCTTCACTGAGTGCCAAAGTGAACCTAGCGAGCATATTCCTATATAGGAAAACAATCCTTCCTGACGCGCCCCGCCTCTACAACCTAATAGATCTGGAGATCAAAGCAGGCACCTGTAGGCTGATTGTCAAATGGGCCGAGCAGATACAATCGCAGTTGACCGAAATTGGCTGCTCCAACGAAGACCTTATCAAGAACCCCAATAAAATTTAAAAAAAATTGGAAGAAGCAGACTGGATTGACACCCAAGAGTGTGCCAAAGGAAACGAAACACTGGCTCTTTTTCCTCATTCCCCAAAGAAGCTAAATCAAACAACAAAACTACTCAGAAGATTCCCAAGCAAACCATTACGGCAATTCCTCTTAAGAGCCCGCTTAAACTTGCTACACACCAACGAAATCCTGTTCTTGAGAGGTCAGTCTCCCTCCAAAACCTGCCGCCTATGCAAAGCTGACACAGAAACAATTAGACATCTGCTACTCCAATGCCCTGGGACTGAACACTCTCGTCAAGCCTATCTACTCCCTCTCCTGGAAACCCACGTTGTGAGTGAAGAGGAAATATGGTGGGCTCGTCTAATCAGCGGCCAGAAGACAAACTGGTCTATTGCAGCGGAAAAAATCTTACAAGTCGCCTTAGCGCAGTGCTTACAAGGGGCGTCTGCCAAAGTCACCGTCTAATCAAAGCAAAATCAAGCATTTGTTAAAATCCAGAAAGATGGATAAACACAATAATAAAAAAAAAAAAGTCAAAGACTTTTCTAAAGTTTGAAGATAGCCTCATTACAGAGTACTTGTGGTAGTGGTTGGAGTTCATTTGGCAGGTGAGTATGCCAGGAAAGGGACTATTAGTGGTTACTCCTGGCAGGTTAGTGGACCAGGAAGAAGACATTGAAGTACTGCATTGTTGTGGAAGGTTGTGGTGGAAAGAAAGTGGCAAGCCCACTAATGTGTTATGATGAACTGTGGGAAAACCATCCTGACAAAACATTGTTTATGAAGATGAAATGTGAAAGTGGTTGTTCCTCAAAGACGGTGGGTTATATTGAATACTGATTAGAATTGTGAAGCCAAAGTATTTTTGGTTTATTAAGCATGAGCGTGTGGAAACTTTGGACAATCAATTTTGAAGAGTGATGAATCCGGTTTAGCGACAAGACAATCCATATGCCAAGTGAAAGACTTATAGAGTGAAAGAAACTTTGTTACATTTGGAGCAGAACTTGGCTATTGAAAAGCTTTCTTAATTGGAACTTTGTTTTGGAAAATCTTACATGAATCTTGGGGAAGGGGATCCGACCCGGATTACAAGGATGCAACGTTTGTTTGAATATAACTGTTATTTTGTTGAGTTTGAATGGCAATATGATATCTGTATGATTTTGTTGCATGCATGAGTGTGAGGGACAGATACCTTTTGATATTAGAATGTTTTCCTTTACTCTTAGTTTGACAGGAAGGGACATCCTCGTTGGGCTAGGGAAAGCGACGCGTTAGCCACACCCTTATTATTTTATAAAATGACTACTTGTGAAAAAACCTTATCTACTTGTCTGCCTCGCATTTCTGACCCCTCACATACCCCGTGGGGAAAGGGAGATCTCAAAGGAGATTCGTCCTCTGTCTGGTCGCAACCAAAGTTAGAGTCCAGCTCAGAGACTAGCTAGAGTCCCTGTCGATCCTACTCTCCCCAGGTTGATTCTCAGAGTGACCTCCTTCTTTCTCTCCATGACTCGGATTGGACAAAAGCTCCCTTAGGTTTTCATATATCAGGTTCGCAATCAATTCACCTCTTTCAAATTGAACTGGGCTTCATGAGAAGTTCAAGAGGTCAACTTTATTTCCTTGCTGCAAGACAGGAGGGGTAAAGGTTTTCACTCTCTTTTGGCCCCTTGCCCCAAGAGGCATAATATAAGTGACTTAAACATTGGAGAAACAAGCAGAAGGGACAGTAAAAGTCATAAAAGGGGGCAGATGTGAGTCCAGAAGGAGGGAAGTAACCAACAGTTCAGGAGGAGACGGTGTCAAGGCAGTCCGGATTTCATAATAGAGTGAGGTGGCAGCAACATTTAAGTTAAGGCGTTTGGGAACAGAGAGGACCCCAAGCAGCATTCTGGAAGCGGACAGGGAGCCGACAGGGGTCTTCGATGTGCACCTAGTTGCTGGTGCTGGCTCCCGCCTCCCAGAGTCCCAGATTGGGTAAAATGAAACTCACTGCCCAATGGGAATGGGCCAGTCTGCAGGCCCAGGGAAGAGCCAGCAGATAGAATGGAGCAGCCATCTTTGAGCAATTAACAATGCAGGGCTTAAAAGCCACGAAAGCATTGTGCCACACACTGAGCCACAAAGGCAAGGCTGTATTAATCACGACGACACAGCCACGTGTTGAAAAGGCACCACAAATGTTCTGGATAGAAAACAGGCTGTTTCGCACTCTCCCGCAATAAATTTCAAAATGAATCAAAGAAGCTCCAGCATTTAATGAAAATGCAGGCAGGGTGGCAGAAATAAAACAGAGTGACCCATGAGGGCCCTACCTTAGGTGGAGTTGGTAGGAGGCCACACACCTCTGCAGCTTCGTTGAGTGGAAAATCTTCTTGGAGCCGAAGTACCACCACGGGGAAGATGACCCACTTTACTCTCACCTAGTGGTGGGTCCCAGAAGCCTCTTCTTTGCGTTCAGGGACTTGCGGCCCTCTCTTTCCAAGTACCGCCACAAGGAAGATATCTTGTGCTACTTTAGTTTGGTGGGGCACAGACCCCTACGTTTCTCTTGTTGTGGGACAGACCTGGTTCACTACCCTGCCCGATACTGTGACTATGAAGATGCTGACTGCACCTTCTTAGTTTCCCACTAGCCAGCCGAATGCTCCCCCTACCTCTAGTGGGCGTTCCTGTGGGCTCTGGTCCATCTGGGAACTCTGCAGTCTCAATCTTCCTCTGGGCAGCGCTGCCTTTCCTTCAAGTGCTTCCCAGGCTTCAGGAACGCTGGGAGTTTCTCTCTGCCTGCTCGGCTACTGGTCTTTACAGTCTGGACTGGCCCTGGTCTGCTTCCTTTTACCTTCCTGCACTGTGCTGGCTCCTGCAGCTCCTCCAGGGAGGATTAGAAAACTGCTTCCTGAGTCTCTCTTCCTTTTCTACTCAAAATTGACCAGTGAGCAGCCGGCAACAACTAGACTGGTTCTTAGGAGTACTCTTCGTGGTTCTTCACCTCCTCCTCGTCCCAGTACATTTAAAGTGCATGTTCTCTTGAGAGTCAAAGGAGTTCTTCATCTCAGTACTTGGTAATGAGGCACTGTCTAGGTAGTTATTTTTCTTCCTCGTTCCAGTACTTTTAAAGGGGACTGAGATTTTAACCCTACAAACATACATAGGAGATTCTGGTATCGAGGTGAAGTGGATAGAGTAGGATTGTGTGTGGGGTGGTGGGGTATTGGTAGAACACTGCATTCTCCCGAGATAGTCGTTAGTCCCATGAGAAGGGGTTGCCCCTAGGGAAAAAGGGACAACATCCAAGGGTTCCTCACAGATAACAACCAAGTGAATATAGCGATAAAACCCTCAATGGTCTTTGTCCGCTTTTGTACTATTTATTATTTTATTCATTCAAAACTTTATGTAAGATTTTTTTACTTTTGCACAGTTACTTCCTGTGATGTCCCCAGGGCAAAAGGTCATTTGGCATCAGTTCATTTGATGTTCTCTGGGTCATAGGTTATGTTATATCAAAGGAAGTGAGGTCATCAGGTATGTGATGTCACTTCCACTACCCCTGTCAGTTTGGTGAATGGACTTCCCTGCTGGCAACATGCAGTTTGCAGCATATAGTTCTCTTTGTTATGTTCACTATTCGGAATCATGCCAATGTTCACCTGCCCCAGATGCATACGGTGTATATCTAGACTTGATATGTTTTTCAAGTCGCAACATAATTAAGTGTCCTTGTTTATTACTGTATAGAGGGAACCTGAGTTGCCCATAATTTTTAGATTGTTTCCATCTACGTATACATCGCAGTAGGGGGCGGATATGCCCTCCTCGTCCACTTTATCTATGAGAAGGTCACTCAACTCATCTCTCATTAGTTATACTTTTTTTTTATCAAAGTATCTAACGAATCAAGAGCTGTTGGGACACACACTTGTTATGTAAACCCTCTTTCCATGTTTGTGACATGTGACTCCTCTGGCGGGGCATCGAGGAGACTCTCTTCTAACACATCCAAAATATACTAAGATTGCCTGCGTTCACCACCGATGCAGTGTTCATTCATTCTAGAGCCTAGGGGTTTGTGTTTTGCAGAGTTCCTCTGAGCTATTTGTCCCACAACACTGTGCTTCTCCCTGATCTGAAACAAAGCTTGACGTTAACTGTCATCTTGCTACTATTTTGTGATTGCCTTTAGTAGCCAGCTTATGGAAAAAGTAATGTGAGCATGGGGTGGTAATTTCCTAGAATTATGGTGTTGTAACTTAGCTTTTTGAGGAGAGGGGTAATCATTGCTTACTCCTACATCCCAACCCTTTTCCTCCATAGTTAATGGATAACCCCGGCAGGGGATAGGACATAGCCTTTTGCACTGTAAAAATTGCACCTCCTCTTTAAATGTCTGGCATTCATAGGCACTGTAGGGAACCTGACAGCGCACTACTAGCCCCACCTGCGGCCACCACACCTCAGTCTTCTTTCACACTTCTTCGGCATAGTTTTTTTTTCGTCTCTTAATTATCCTGGTCCACGGTGGCCCGGTCTTCCCATCGCATGTCAGTTGTATATCCTGCAAGAGGTCCATCCCGAGATTAAATCCCCAAGCTCACTGTTTGGAGTGTCTGTGGCCAATCACCAGTGGGACTTATGTGTAGCATGTGACGTGCTAATATCTAGGTCCCTAAAAAAACAGGCATGCCTGTTGGCATGACATTTTATCTAGGCCGCCTCAGGATTACCTGCTGTCATTTGCCCATATTGAAACAAGGACAGAGAAAATAAGTAGACCCCACTTCTCCAGAGAACCCAGACAGTAACTCATCGACCCTTGCCCATCACCTACCGATGGGTGTGCCGAGGTTTCATCAGACTCTACCCGGGGCTGCTGTGAGTGGCTTTCTGGCTCTTGCACCAGTCAACTGTTCAAGGGGTTTGGGGGCCTGGTCCATGTATGCAGTTGGACTACCGGGCTCTAGGCCTGAGTGCCTAAAGTCTCCTGGAGCATGCGCCAAGGTCCCTAAGTGAACCAAGCAGCATTTCCAGACTCCCAGCACACCTCCTCCCAAAAGCTCTGCGCCACACCAAGATTTCTTGTGCAGTCCTTTGTCCTATCACAGTTCTGCTCCTGACAATATGATGGTCAGGTGGGAAGGTTTCACGCCACACGTGAGCAATATGGAGACTCCATCTAAAGCGGAATCTTCTCCATGGGAGAGGGCCATGGAATTGAGTAGCCAGGCAGCCTCCACAGCTTTCCTTGGGCAGGCCAGCAGCTACCATTCAACCGGAGTGTTTGCCCCTAGTGGATTGGTCCCTCTTGGATGTTCCATGATGCACATCATTCCCTTCAACCTTAAAGTCACTTCTGTACTCAGGGGCATGGATTTATCAGATTAGGCAAGTTCCGAGGATACTGGCTACGATGACCTGAATACCAGCATCAGCAGCACCATGCCCTTTTTTACGCAGACTTCAGTGTCATGCTAGAAAAGCTTATTTGAGAGGTTCATGAGTCACGTGAAGTCACCTCAGATAGCCAGCATTCTGAAAGGCTTAATTAAAGAAGTACTTGCACTGGCACCGCCAACTCAAGATCTGGCACCAGTACTGGTTCCACCTCACGTCCTGGTGTCTCTGATACTGGCACAGCTCCACGCTCCCCTACCACAGGTGCCCCCACCTCCTCTGAAAGCACCTGCAACCCCAGCCCCACAGGACCCTGCATCTGCCAGATAATCAGCTAGTGGTGGACCCAGTGCAAATGCTCAGACAGGTGGCATTTCGCTACCACACACTAGCGCAGTGTAACCAAGCAATACACCGGAGGCAGAGACGCCCTCTGTCATCTCCCTGACACGTTGGGCGTACAACCCTGCGGTTAGCCCTCTGGATGCTTTCTCTGATTGCCTGCAGATGTGCAGTGTGGGTGCAGCCAATATCCTCCATCTCCCGCTGTCAGCGCTCCATGTCCTCAGGCCGCAGCATCAAGTAGAAGTATGTCGTGAGGTTGAGGGGCTCTGCACTGGCTCAAGACTGTAAGCAGGGTAGCCATATGGGGGGAGTATTCAGATCCGGCTCGGGTGTACGTGCACGTTGAAGACAATTAGCAACATGAAACGAAGTGTGCAAAGGCACTTCACTCCCTGACACTGTGCGTTTGGCTGAATACAGTCTTGGGGTAGAGGCCTGAGAGCTTTATTTTATTTTTTATAACCGGGTTGAACTGTGGACATCAAGACCTGCTTTATCAATTGGTTTTAACTTGGACTAGGGATTAACTTTGGATCTGCAGTCATTTAAACTAGATACCTCATCAAGACTTTGTGTTTCTACTCATACCTTGTACTGTTTTGTTAAGAAATCTATCTTCATAAATTGCAACTTACACTATTTGGTCCTCCTCCAATGTATTATTTGTAAGTACATATAAAGAGTTGTGACAAAGCATTAGATGTTGTCACTTCTCCCTAAGGGGGGAGCCGCTATCCCATGAAACCAGGGAGGTGAGGCCGCTATCCGTAATATGGGAGGATCTCCTAGGGAGGGACTCCCCCCTCATGGGATGAGTACGAACTCTAGGGTGCAACCCTTGTAACATCAGCACAATCCCACAAACTCTAACCTCTCTTTCCTCGAAAAACCTCTTTGTAGAGACTAAATGTAATGTACTGTTATCAGGTGGAGAAATATAGGGAACCTGAAAGTACTATGACGAAGAGTGTAGGAAACATGAATATCACTTGCCACACAAGTTCTGTTATGAGGTGGCCCAGCGCCAGTATCGATAACAGAACAACAAAAGGGATAAAGGACTTATACAATGAGCCGATTGGGAACCAGAAACATTGCATAAAAACCAAAGAGGGACAAACAGCCCTACAGATAAGGGGTTTATCGGCCACTTTATTTCCCTAAAAATAGGCAAATACTCAAAAGAATAAAATGGGGAGTAAAAATACTCTCAGTAAAAAATTGGAAATAGACACCTGTGCCCCTGCTTTCACATAAACAGATCGATGGGTGTGTTTGTACCAGTAGTTCATGTAGTACCACAGGAAGAAACGACTATAATTATGGAAGAGGGCAAATGTATCTTTTAATGTGCATGAATAACTTGGTGCAAAGAAGTATTTCTCACAAAAATATTTTTTTCACACTTGAACATATATGTACTTGTTTACCAAATACTCCTATTGGGGACTGGACTCATGTTTTTACTCCATAAAAAATCATTTTACTCCCAACTTTCAAAAATAGGGAGTAAAATACTGCTACTTCAAAACCTTATTCGGAGCACTGGGGACAAAGATACCTGTCTATTCCAGCTGAGACAGGCAGCAGCTGTAGAAACTGTCGGGCGTGCCAGTTTTGAAGCCGCTTGGGGGACCGGAGAAGGGGGAGCACGGAGGACGCTGCAGAGCCCGTGCCACCTTTCTTCTCAGTAACCGCAGGAGCAGTCCCAAAGGAATGAAGGAAGCTGAGCTGCACAGAGGGAAGTTGCACTGTCGTCGAAGACGCAAAGAGAAACCCAATGATGCTGAGCTGCTGAGGGAGACTGTGCCATCGTAGACAGAGGAAGAACTGCTGAGAAGCCGAGCCATGCAGAGGGAAGCAGCACTGTCGTTGCAGATGTGGAGAGAAGCCTGAAGCAGCAGAGAGGTAAAGCCTTGTCCTTGGAAGCCCCAGTGACGTACCGACATCCCTATGAAGGTAAAAAGAGGTATGGGAGATCTGGAGGGGACTTGACTTTAGAAGCGAGGACCCAAGTCCACAGAGCGATATGAATCCTCTTCCTCATGCCAGTACTGGGCAGGTTAGTGTACCAGGTCTGCCGAGCCAAAGATGAAGAACCTGGGTCTGGGACCCAACCACAGTTGGAACTTTACATGTTATTGAACAGAGGAGACACTAGGGTATCCAATGGAAGGGAGTTGTTCCCCCTCGGTCTAGTGTGATTGGCACGTTGTAATGAGAAGCATCAAGAGGAGGGAGCCATCCTCCTGATATCAAGTGGCGGAAGTAAGAAAAAGCTTCTAGCCAGGCGAGGGAGTCATTCTCCTGGGCCACAAACAGTTTAGCCTTATCTACTTCAGTTATAAGCGTGATGGTCAGAACTAGGGATTTTGACACAGGACGGTGGACATTTAAGTTAAACAGACATTCTGACAGATCCTTTTTGGTCTTTGGTTGAGGCAGGGAAACCACTCGTTGAAATAGTGATAGATTGGTATTTCTCTTTTTCAAGAAGAATAAAAGTCCTTGCCAACCATTATGCCACCTTTGTGTCAGTTTCCTTCTGCACCCTTACAGAGTAGAAAACAACTCTAGTGTTGTGTGATTCTGTAGGGGCTACCTGTGGCTGTAGTCTAATTTCACTTCATCCCATGGATTATTGCTCCCACCATTCCGAAATGAGTTTCACTTCATTGGGCAGCACATGGCTAAAACTAAGACCAAGTTACACAAGTCTGACTTGCCTTTTGTGGACATGCATTGCACAGCTATTTTAAAGCTCTTTAATAAGTTGCTAAATGGAAAGATGATCTGATGAATGGTCTAAGAGAATCCATAGTAGAACTGTTTACCTCAGCTGCTGATGTCTCATTCAATGAAAAAGCCAGACATTCATGAAGTAGTGCATAAAATAAAGTGCAAATTGTGTGACTTTCATTCCAGAGCATGTGCCGTATTTTTTCCTTTGTTCCTTTGTAAACTGCTACATTAGTTACAGTGAAACATCCTCCAGAATATAAATGTATATTATAAAATGCTTTGTCTCAGACAGAGTTGTTAATTAACACATTTTCTGCACTTTTTATGCCTGCCAACACATTTGTAAATTTGAAACTCTTCAAAAATGAAAAAAGGTGTGCATTGGTTTCTTTTAAAAACAAAAATGCTTTTGTTTGAGTCACGGATTGAAAATATGATTAAATGTAAAGCGTCTTAAAATATTTCTTTTAAAAAAACATATATTCTTCAATATGTTGAAGTTTGAATTAGTACATTTTTCTGTGGTGTATGTAAATGATGGGTACTGTATGTTAAAATTTGAAAAATGATACATTTGGAGTCAGATTCGTATAGCATAATGTAGGAGAAAGGGCACCAAAATGAAAGAAAAACACTTCATCCCTCAGCTTACACCATCCATAGGATCAGTATTTTAGGATGCTTTTATGTCCCTGAAGCAGATAACTTAAATATTCCCAGTGCGCCAGGGCTACATTGTGCCGTATTGTGCCTCTCTTGCCCTCAAGAGGACTCCTGTCCGCATGCTTCAAGGTTCCTTAAACTTCCCTAATCCATGTTTCCATGCGAGATAGGCAGGCAAATGGTTAAACCTATGGCACTAGATAGTCAATAAGCTGTAGCAAGTTGCTAAAGTATGTATTCCCTCTCTGGGAAATTGAAAACGTGAAGAATGTACCCAAGGAGTGATAACCATTAGGGTTTTGATCTGGCTGGGTGTTACCATTTCATCAACTTGGAGTATGAATTTGATGTATGGAATAAATTACCACTTCATTTATTTTGTGTTGGTTGGAATGCACATACTGTTCTTCGTGTATGCCATGTCTGCTTTACTTTTATTCTGTTTGTTGACTGTCCTATTATGCTTTAATTTCTCATTTCTGCTGCC
Source organism: Ambystoma mexicanum (assembly GCF_040938575.1). NCBI lineage: Eukaryota > Metazoa > Chordata > Amphibia > Caudata > Ambystomatidae > Ambystoma > Ambystoma mexicanum. The sequence goes on along the minus strand of NC_090939.1, from coordinate 273,935,654 downwards.
TCCTTTATCTGTAAACTGAAAGGGGCTAGAAGTCCAGCACCTGCTAGGAAAGAAACTGAAGGTAACATTTTACCTTTTCACAACTGTGCATGAGTATTGCATGATCTAGTTACGACATTGTTTGTGTCATTATAGTTTGTCTCCATCTATGTCATAAGATTTGGTCTCCATGAGGGAAGTAATTTTATTATTTTTCTTCATCAGTGGTGAACTGGGGTTAAAACGTTTGTGATGTCCTTTCAGCCTGAGATTCCATGTGTGTTGCTTTTTCCATCTATCTTGACTTTCTCTCTACTTGGCAAAAGCTGGTGTTGCAAATTACGTTTTGTTTCCATAAGAAAAATGAAATCTACAGCAAATGAGAAGTAACCGCTGTCGTTGCAAGCATTCTGAAAATACAAATACAATAACACAAACCCGAACCATGCTTTAACTTGAATGAGTGGAAATCCGAAGTCTTTTTTTCTTCTTCAAGCAAATATGAAGTCATTCACATGAATAGCTTCAAGGCACTTCAGAAACAGAAGCAAAATATAAACAATTAATATGTTTGAAAAGGACACACACAACACAAATGTACACAAAATTAATATAGTTCGACACCACCCATAAAGAATGTTGATCTGTCCAATAAAGAATGCCATGCCAGTACCAGTAAAAGAGGGATAAACTAAGCAATTAGTTTTAACTATGCTTACCTTCCATATCTGATAGGTAAACTTTAAATCTGTACTTAAATTTACCAGGCAACGTCAACTCACAAACTTATTTCAGGGATTGGTTCCATAACTTCAATACCTCATTTATATCTTCAAACCTATCTTAGCCAGCTATCTAAGACTTCTCAAGTTAGCATCCAATTTAGAGCTTCATTCTTTTGCAGGGTTTTACATTAAAACCAGGTCACACAAACCAATTCATGAACCTAAGATTTTGAAAAAGCTACTTCAGATTTGTCCTTGCAGCAGAGAAGTGTTGAAATGTATTCAATTCTAACAGTAATGCAAATTGCTGTATTTTGAGCAGCTTGTATTATGAAAAGACGTGTCTGAGTCAAACCCAATAAACAAACAGGAATATTACAGACCAGATAGTGCCATTGTGTGAATTAGCATCACTGTTTGGCTTTTCTGGAAGAGTTGAGGGACATTTGATGAACTTCTAAGATTAAGATGCCTTGTTCTGATGGACTCCTTCGTACCACAGATTCCTCATCTATGATATCTATCACCCAGTGCCAGCTGCTCATAGGAAGCTTTTCTGCGGCAAGGGGGGCACATCCCAGTTCTGAGTCAGTTCAGCCCAACGCCTCTACATTACCCGTTCCGGACGTGACGTTGGGGTCAGTATGTATAGAGGCACAGCACCCTGTGAACTCAGTTTCATTTTTCCACACAATTTGCTTGCTAGTATGAACACTCCTCTTAGCTAATTATTGATTTTTCTGAAAGTTTTGCTTCGTCTCTTGAGTTTATTGTGATGCTGAATCTGACGATGTCTTCGGGGCTCAAACCCTGCATGGATTACGGGCGCCAAATGTCTGTATGGGACCCCCAGCGCATATCCCTTTACTGCTTTGGTGAAGGTCACGATGTGCAGAACTGCGCATCGTGCCAGTCTATGCACCTGAAGGTGCTCCAAGAACGCGAAGCAAAGCTTCACCTTTCTCCTGCTCAAGGTCACCGGGCACAGAACGTGGCACTGTAGAGCGGTTTGCGTCCGAAAGAACAAAAAGAAAAAAGTAATGCAAGAGGTTGAGGTCACCCGGTTTTTCTTCTCAGCATCATACGTCTTCGTCCACGAAGAAGAGGAGCCACCACTACAAGGAAACTCAGGAGAAATAGGCCCTGCAGGTATCTTTTCTGACCAAATCCTCTTCACCAGATGAATGGGGCGCTTTCCGTTTGAAGATGCTTGAAATCTTTGCCAAGGCCCCAGCAGCTCTGGTCTGCAACCGCAGCGCCTTCAGCTTCGGTCTCGGCACAGAGGGCTCTGGCTTCAGCCGAGCCGACACCTCCCACCACGCTTGGAGGAGCTGGCAGGGAGTCCACAGTACAACGTGACAAGATCGTGAAAAAGGGGCGCATTGTTCTGTCTTTGGACATTGGTCCACCCACATATGGTCCCTGCCCAATTGCACCAGAGTCGCTAAAGAGGTCCTTCCGCTCAAAGAAAGGTCATACATGTAATATTTGGAGGACATTTATGTCGAAGAGGGTGATGATGTCCCTTTTGGTCTGGAGTCCTTCCACACCAGGCAGGTGAGAGACTTCCCAAATGAATTTTATGGGGATATGGGTGACTTGGTGGACCTGGCGGCTGACTTGCAAGAGGCAAGTGGCCTGGGTACCTCTCTGGAAGTCGACATTGTGTCTACTGCCATCCCTGGCAAACCACAGGCAGCCTGTCAGAGCTTGATGGTGAAGATAGTTCTTACGCTCACCTGGACCCCACAGGGGTGTCGATGGGACCCAGACAGCTGCAGTCTCCTTCAACGTGATGCGTAGTGCAGAGATGACTGTCTGGACTGGCCCGCCTAGTCTTGTTTGCTGGACCCGAAGAAGTATTTTCCTGCAAGTGGAGACAGGGATTAACCACCTGTGGGTTTTAGTGATGGCCTCCCAACTGTTCTCGCTCTCCCCCACTAATCACCTCCGATATCCCCTTAGTAACCTCACCTTATGTTCGTAAAAGATGAGCTCTCCATCCTGCGTGTCTTGCAGGGGCGCGTAGATACCAGTTACTTCACTGGTTTGAAGGCAAGTTCCAGTAAGTATTAACTCTGAAGTCCCTGGCGGGATTGGTAAGTATCAAGTTCAAAGAGTTCAATGTGCCCGATGTTCACTCTTGTCCCCTTCCTTCCTTAAATTGCAACTGAGTTCGTGAGAAGAAGGTCTCGTAGCTGCTGCTGGCGTTCAGGTAAGAGTCTGTGTTACCCAACGCTGTCCGGTAACTATTGCATGCGTTAAAGTGTTGTTTTTCTCCCTCTTTACAAATGCGGCATATGAAAATGTGGAGAGTTATGGAATAATACCGCCGGTGGTAAATCAGGTAAGTCTATGGTGGTAAGAGGTTGTATTTGTTTATTCCCTTGGCTCACCTTGTTTTTTCTTGTGTCCCCTAGGTGCCGGATTACGGTGAAGAAATGATGGAGACAGTGCCGGATGAAAAGATGCTGTGAGAACTGGTGAGTATGGCGCCGTGCTGGAGCTGGCGAAGTGACGCGTGCAGGACTGATGTACTTTCCAGGTCCGGAGATGAAATAGTTCCGGAATTTGGTGAGGAATTTGAAATAAGTTCGTTTTCTAACCTTGTCCTTTTCTTCTTCTTTATTCTAGGAGCTCCGGATTTGAGGCGGGCGTGGCAGAAGACTGGATGCTGGCTGCAGGCACGGTGAGCGTCACGCTGCTGGATGCAGAATAACACGAAGCATGTGCTGCTGTTCGGGTGTGGTTTAAATAGCCTCCAAAGTAGTTCCAGGTAAGAAGTTCCCTAGAGCCACGCCAGAGTAAAAAATAGTCCCTGTAACAAAATAGTCCCATCCAGGCCTCATGTAGGCTTGGACTCTTTTGCAGCATGGTCTGCATCAGGTAAGTAAAGTCTAGTCATATTTCACTGATTTCTATGATGCTTCTGGCACCTAGGGCGCCAGGACTGAACCCAGACAGCCCCTAACCGGGGCTGCTGAGGTTTAAACACATTTCTGGATGCCTGCTCCCGGAGCTGAGGGCCTTGGTCCTGATGCCCGGGGGTAGGCATCATGACAATAGTAGACACTCCTGAACTGTTGGGCCCCCGCAATACCCAAGTTGCAGTATGACCTGTGCTACATTCTGGATGAGGGTCATAAGAAGTCAGGCAGTGGAGGAGCCTGTGGTAGACCTGTGAGCCAAACCAGCATCAGTCCTCACAGTGGACCATGACCTAGTCAAGAAGCACAGTCCGTTCCCTTCGGACCCCTTATTCCTCTCTGCCCACGCTTCTCCAGAGAATTTGGTGGTGCAGACCTTAAGTTCACGACTTTTCTGTCTTTGCCCCGGATAGTGAGAGAAAACTGTTGGATGCGTGGGGCAGGGTGATTTTCGGCTCCTCCAGCCTAGGTCTCCGAAGCCTCAACGCCTCTTGTACATTGGCCAAATTCAATTTTGGTATCTGGCCATTGTTAACAGAGGTGACAGAGCACATCCAAGAAGGTAAATGCGGGGCAGTTTCTGGCCATTGTTACAGACGGCAGTGAGGCTTGCCATCCGATATTGCAGTCTGGTCTGGACACCACAGACTGCATCATTAGGACAATTGCCACCAGCACTGTCTTGAGATGCTTTTCTTGGCTGAGGATGTCTGGGTTCGCCACTGATGTCCAGGAGAAGCTCCTGGACATGCCCTTTGATGGCATGAACTTGTTCGGCACCAGTTGCTCCAAACTTTCCAGGCCCTAATGCGACAGTCAAGTTGTTGGGGCTGGCTGTGCAGCAACAGCATCTGGCAAGTCTAGTGGTCATTGCCTCTTATGCTCAAAGGGGTAGAGCCCAGTCTTCCTTGGGCAGTCAAGGACAATGCCGTCCCTACAGGGGTTAGGGGATGCAGTACACCTAGAGGAGGTGCTTTCTCCTTCTTTGTGACCTCCGCAACCCCCAGTACGAAGCCACTGTGAACAGGACTTCGCCACTCAAGATATCCCAGTTTGGCGAAAACATTGAGAAATACCACCTCGGACACCTGGGCTTTGCCAGTCGTCCAGCAGGAATACTAACTCTCATTTGGCTTTAGCCCTCCAACCCCGCCACCCCCACCATGCCATCAACTCTTACCTCTGCATCCTCTCCTGCTGAAGGAGATCTGTCCGCTCCTGGGAAAAGAGACCACAGAGATGGTACCCTGCTCAGAATGAGCAAGGGGTTGGTACTGAACTTACTTTGTGGTGCCGAAGGAGGACAGGAATCTGAAACCCATCATGGATCTGTGGCTTCTGAACTTGTACTTGCGCAAGGACAAGTCCAATATGGTTACTCTAGCCCACATCCTCCAGGTCCTGGAGATGAATGGCTGGCTAGTTTCCCTAGATCTCCAGGATGCTTACTTTCATGTGGCTTTCCACAAGAAGCACAGGAAGTATCTGAGATTCAAAATGGGTAACTGCCATTACCAGCTCAAAGTCCTTCCTTTCGGTTTTTCTCCGCCACATGGTTTTCAGCAAGAACTCAGCTCTTCTAGGCTACTGTACAGCTCCCGCTGGCTGTGTTCCTTCTCACGCCATGATGCCCCTGGGGGGCCGTGCGTGGTATAAATGTCGGTAAAAATAAAAGCTGGTAGTGGCTGCTTGCCTCAGCAGGGGAGGGCATTCATGTCTTTCCCTACCTGGACAACTAGCTCGTACAAGCCCATTCACCAGTTCTAGTGTCTGCACATCTGTACCGGGCATGCAGCCTGTTGCACAGCTTAGGCTTCCCCCTGGACTTAAAGAAGTCAAAGATTTCGCCATCCCAGTCTCTCCGATTCATCGGGCAGTCTTGGTCACCCACTTGGGTTGGGATTTCCCACCCATGGACAGAGTGGCGAACATCTTCAAGATGTTTCAGGTTTTCCAACCTCAGACAACAGTTCCAGCCTCAGCTTTTCTGCGCTTGCTGGGTCTCATGGCATCATGAAACTTGGTGGTACCGGAGGCCCATCTGCGCATGAGGTCACTGCAATGGCTCCTGAGCTCTTAATGGTCTTGGTTTCAGGGACGAACTTCAGACCTTCTTCTGGTCTCAGAGAGTGTGTCTGGAGACCTGCAATGGTGGTCCATGAAAGACAACCTCCTGAGGGGGTCTATTTTCCATCAACCATGGCCACAAGTGACCCACTTCTGCATGCCTGAAGGGCTAGGGCGCTCACCTACAAAATCTGACAGGCTGTGGTCTCCATCGGAGTGCCTAGAACGCATCAGTGTGCTGGGGCTAAGGGCGATCAGGTTGGCCCTGGTCGCTTTCCTCCCCCCTGTGAAGGGCAAAACGGTACTGGTCCTGACAGACCATACTGTAGCCATGCATTGCCTCAACAAGAGGGGTGGCGTGGGCTCCTAGCCGCTGTCCAGAGAAGTAATGCGATTGTGATTCTGGGCTCTGGAGAACAGCATGCCTCTGACTGCAGCTCACCTGCCCGGTAAACACTCTAGCAGACACACTGATCAGGCAGTCCTTAACCTCCCATAAGTGGGAGCTCTTCCAGGAAGTTCTGGAGGAAATTGATCCCTCTGGGGTACTCCCCAGATGCACCTCTTTGCTTCCAGTGTAAGCAGGAAATGCTGGTGGTACTGCTCCTAGGAATTTCCTCGACAAGGTGCTCTGGGGACGCCCTGATGGTCGAATGGTACCTCGACCTGCTCTATGCGATCCCGCTGATCCCTGTTATTCTGATGGTTCTCAGCAGACTGTGTCTGTTCGAGATCGCTCCGGAATGGGACCAGAGAACATGGCACAAAGAGTTGCTAGACTTGGCAACCTGCCCAACCTGGTGTCATCTGCAGAGGACAGCTCTCTTATCCCACTCAGAGGGGAAGGTCCTGCACCAAACCTACACAGCCTGAATCTTCATGCCTGGCTGCTGAAAGGTTGAGGTATCGGGAGTGGGATTTGTCGAGGATGTTCTGTACGTACTCCTAACTGCTAGAAGACACGCCACCAGGTCCATTTTACCTGCAGGTGGTAGATGTTTTCGTATTGGTGCCGGGAAGGGGATCTGGACCCTTTTACTTGCTCCACCGACTCTGTGGTGGAATTTCTTCGGTTTTGGGCCCGTACGAGTCTACAAGTTGGTATAGTGAATGGGCCATTTCAATGTTTAACAGGACCCCGGAGCAGGGCTTCTTTTTCACGATCCCCAGTTCTCCAGCATGGGGTCTGGCATGGATTCACATGCTCATGAATATTCCCCGTCGTCAGGCTGGGAATCCTCGGTAAAGAAAAAATCAGTATCAGTTTCGTTTCTGATCTGTCTTTCCTAGTAGTAACCAATCACTGATCTCTGCGTCATACTAACCACAGCCAATGACTGCCCTCTACCTAAGCCCCGCCTCTGGCAGCCATCTTCAGATTTTTACCGCACGTTCAAGTGTTGGGAGTCCTCGTGCTTAGCTCTCGAGCTTTTACTGCGTGTTTCGCGCTTTTTCAGGTGAATTTTCACATTTTTTTCGGTTAATCGAGCCCCAAGCTCCACCATTTCTACTCCCGTTAACGGCTACCCGTGGCGGGATTTTCCTACACCCCTCAAGGGTGAAGATTTCGTCAATTAACTTCTTGGAGGATTCCAGAAGATTTGCGGCCTACTTCGAGATGGCCCAGGATGCAAGTTTGTCGCCCGGACCCAAGCTGTTTCGCAGCTGCCCTGGATGCGGGCTGCAGAATGTGTTTAAGGAAGACGAACATTGGCGATGCCTCTACTGTCTTCATGGGGACAAGACTCATGTAGAGAAGGACTGCCAGTTCTGCAAGAACTTGTTGGAGCGGACCATGAGGGACCGTCGATCCCGTCTCGCAAGCTGGTTGGAGAAGGGCTCGACGGGTGAGAAGAAGAAAGGGTCCGAGCGGGCTTCTAAGTCCTGTGCGGGCGTCCCGGCGACGGGGGCCCAACACCAGGCCAAGCGCCGCGGGTCCGCTGGCTCCGGGAGCGCCGAAAGGTCGGGCTCTTCGGTCGCCAGGCTGGGCGCACCTTCCCCGGCACCGTCAACCACGAGCCAACGCTCCGGTTCGGGGAAGAGAAAGTCCGAGACCCCAGGTAAGCTTCGGGAGAAGCCCCGTCTGATCTCGGAAGAGGGGGAGCGAGGCGTCGCCCCTCCCCCGAAGGAGAAGGTCCGGGACGCACCTAAGGTGGTGAAGGCCCCTACCCAGCAGGCGAAGGCCTCTATCGAGGCTATCGCGGCGACTCTTGCCAAGCCGGCAGAGGCACCGCCAGCGGAGACTGCCTCCGGGACTAGAGTTTCCCTGCCGCCAAGGAGGGAATCCTCTTTTCAGCCCATCGTCGTGGCCGCCATGATGGAAGAAGCGAGGGGGGGCACGGTGCCCTCCTCAAGCTCAGAGTCCGCCTCGGAGGAGGAACTGACCGAGGCCGTGAGGAACCTCAAAGTCCAATTCGAGAAGGTTCGATCCCGTCAGGAAGATCCTCGGGAGATAACCGAGGAAGACGACGATGGTGAGGAAGAGGTGCCTTCCCTTCCGGCGCAGCCGGATCCTAGGCCTCAGGATGGCTCGGCGGCCATCTTGTCTGCCATCCAGTCCTTATGCTCTGAGATAAGGACGAGATTCCCACGGCCCAGGCCGGAGGACCCGCAACCTGGCCCGTCGGGAAGTCCTCAGAACAAACGACGGAGGACCCAACCCTTTCCTCCGCTCGCCCCCGTAAGGCCTACAGTTCCCTCCTCATCCTCCCACGAGTCGGGAGATGACGGTGCGTTGGGCTCTACGACGGGTTCTGAGGGCGACGACGACGGAACGGGTCTCCCGTCGCACGGGCCTCGCCGCCCGACGTGATTGGCTCATTCCACTCCATGATCGCCAGGGCGTCCGAATTGTTCCAGCTCTGCCCGGAGGAGCAGAAAAAGGAAGGTTTCCTCTATCAGCGCGGGGAGGCCAAGAGGAAGACGGTCATCGCGGTGCCCCTAATCGATGACATCTGGGAGGAGGGCCTGTCGGTTCTCAAAAACCCCTCCACGGCACCAGCCAAACGGGACCGGTACGGGGTCCCCGAAACCGCTCCCCTGTGCCTCAGGGCCCAGACAACGCCAGACTCGGTCGTCTCGGCGGCGGCGAAGAAGAAAGCGGCGGGGTCAGGAGCCTCGACGTCGACTTCCCCGCCGGACGGCGAGGGAAAGAAGTTGGACGCCATGGGGCGGCGGGCCATTTCGTCGGCGGCGATGACGATCAAAGCGGCCAATGCCCTGGCGATCGTGGCCCGTTACGACAGGGAGCTCTGGTTTAAGCTGGCCCCCATATTGGACTTCCTGCCGGACGAAAGAGGTCCGAGGCCCTGGAAATACTGCAAGAGGGCGAGGTGGCGTCGGACCACGCCATAACGGTGGCAACCGATATTGCCGATACTGGGTTCCGCCAGCTGGGCAACAGTGTTTGCCTACGACGTGGGTGTTGGCTCCGGGCGACCGACTTCCGTCAGGACGTCCAGACCAGGGTGTTGGACATGCCGTTCGGCAGCAAATTGTTCGGGAAGGCGGTGGACAAGTCCCTCCAAGCCATAAAAATGGACACGGAGACGGCCTGCGCCCTAGGAGCCCTTCAGCAACGACGGCCCTTTCGGAGCTCCGGAGGCAGACAGGGTGCCTCCAAGGGATCCAGCGGTGGCTCGTCGTCCTACCGCCAGGCGGCACGCTCCTCGTCTCAGGAGGCCTATAGGGGTCGCGGCAAGCAGGGAGCGCCTCGCTGCCGTCGGCAAAGTTGCCAGGGCGGCAAGGCCTCCACCTCCAAGCAGGACTGAACCGGCCGTGGTCTCGGGCCCCCACCGAAGCACCCCGGTGGGAGGCCGGCTGACGAATTTCGTCGGCGTGTGGAAGTCCATCTCCACCGACCGTTGGGTGCTGGATACCCTGGCAAGAGGACACTTTATCGAATTCCTGAGGAAGTGCCCTCACGTTCCACCTGTAGCCAGGAAGGAAAATCACGTCCCGCAACTGCTGTTGGAAGTACGGGCGATGCTCAGGAAAGGCGCCATCGAGCTTGTCCCGAAGAGGCTCCGGGGTGTACTCAAGGTACTTCCTCGTCAGGAAGAAGACGGGCGGCTGGCGCCCCATCCTGGACCTTCGTCGTTTCAACAAATACATCAGATCACAAAAGTTCAGGATGGTCGCCCTCCAGCACGTACTGGGACAGCTGGAGGAAGGCGACTTTCTATCGTCTTTGGACCTGGAGGATGCATACTTCCACGTTCCCATCCTCAAAAGTCACCGAAAGTTCCTCAGGTTCGTCGTCCAGGGACGCCACTACCAATTCAGAGCACTGCCGTTCGGATTGAAGTCGGCCCCCAGGGTCTTTACCAAGTGCCTAGCACCAGTGGCGGTGCGGCTGCGCCTACAGGGGATTCACGTCTACCCCTACCTGGACGACTGGCTCATCCGCACAAGGACGAGGGAACTCGCCGTCGAACACACTGCAAGGACCGTCCAGCTACTCACAAACCTGGGATTCGCCATAAACTACCCGAAGTCCCACCTGGTGCCGTCGCAGGTGGCCCTGTTTCTGGGAGCGAAGCTCGATACAGTGAGGCGCCCGTCGGCCCCGTCAGAAGAACAGACGAAGACCATTCTAGGCAAAGTGCAGCGCCTGCTAGCCACGGACGTGGCCAGGGTGAGGTCCATCAAGTCCATCCTGGGGATGATGTCCTCTTGCATCTACCTGGTGCGCCTCTGCAGACTACGGATGCGCCCTCTTCAAGAATTTCTCGACGCCTGTTGGATACAGACGACGGGCACCTTCGAAGACAGGGTCCCCCTCAACGAGGTGTTCCGGCGGGCGATTCAGTGGTGGGGCGTTTGAGCGCACCTCACGGCGGGCAAGGACTTTCAGACGCCGGCGTACCAGGAGACGGTGTCGACGGACGCCTCCCTGGAAGGTTGGGGCGCCCACACCGGAGATCTCCACGCAAGAGGCCTCTGGCTCCCGGAGGAGAGGCTCCTGCACATCAACGTCCTGGAACTCCGAGCTGTGTTCTGGGCTCTCAAATCGTTCCTCCCGTCGCTCAAGGGCAAGGTGGTGCGGATCTTCATGGACAACACCACGACAATGTTTTACATACGGAAGCAGGGAGGCACCAGATCCCCAGCCCTATCCAAGGAGGCACAGGATCTGTGGCACTGGGCGGTCGCCCAGGGGATGTTCCTGGTTCCCTTCCACCTGGCAGGAGAAAGCAACACCATTGCCGACTCGCTCAGCAGGGAGCTGCGCGCGTGTCACGAGTGGGAACTGCGCCAGGATCAGGTGGATCAACTCTTCCGACGATGGGGCAAACCCCAAATCGACCTGTTCGCAACAGCGACGAACTCGAAATGCAAGAGGTTCGCCAGCAGGTTTCCCCAGCCGAGAAGCATGGGCGATGCGTTCTCGTTCCCCTGGGACGGCCTATACCTGTATGCGTTCCCTCCGTTGCCGTTGCTGCTTCGACTTATCAATCAGCTCAAGAGGTCCCGGTGCAGGATGATCCTCGTCGCACCGGCGTGGCCAAGGCAGATCTGGTTCCCGGACCTTCTGGACTTGTCAACGTCCCCTCCCATCAAGCTGTCGGCGGACGCGGACCTTCTCTCCAGAAAAGGAGGCGCCATCTTCCACCACGACCCGGCGTCGCTGAACCTGCAGGCTTGGCTCCTGCAGTGCTAGAGTTTGGAGGCTACGATATACCGGCCGATTGCAGAGAGGTTCTTGCAAAGGCCAGGGCGTCCTCGACTCTCAAATGCTACGGTCATAAGTGGAAGAGGTTCTCTATCTGGTGCCGTGCACAGAAGATCAACCCCCTACGGATTACGGCCCCTCAAGTGCTGCCGTACCTGCTATCGCTGGCAAAGGCTGGGCTAGCCCATGCCTCCATTAAGATTCATCTGGCGGCGATCTCCAGATATACCAGAACCACAGGACGGACGTCCCTGTGGTCCCATCGACTGGTAAAAGAGTTTATGAAAGGACTGTTCCGGTCGTTCCTGCCGGTGAAGGCCCCAGCCCCGGCGTGGGAACTTAACGTGGGGCTGACCAGGCTCATGGGGCCCCCATTCGAGCCGATGCACTCCGCACCTATGAAGTTTGTGTCGTGGAAGACTGCGTTCCTGGTGGCCATTACCTCCGCACGACGAGTGGGAGAGATCCAGGCCCTATCCTGCAAAGCACCGTACTTGACTTTCCATGCCTCGAGGGTGGTGCTTAGGACGCACCCCTCCTTTATGCCCAAGGTGCCGTCGGACTTCCATCTTAACGAGCCCTTGGTGTTACCTGTTTTCTTCCCGTCTCCTTCGTCGCCGGCCGAGAGGACTTTGCACTCGCTGGATGTGGCTAGAGCGCTGAAGTTCTACGTGGACCGCACGAAGAGTTTCCGGAGGACATCACAGCTGTTCGTGAACTTTGGACCTGTGAATCAAGGGAAGGCTCTCTCGAAGTCTTCTATTTCCAGATGGCTCTCCGGCTGCATCATGCACTGTCACCGGTTGGCTAACCGACCGCTGCCAGGCCGTCTGAGAGCCCATTCGACCAGAGCGATCGCTGCTACTACAGCGTTCTTATCTGGTGTGCCCCTGCTGGACTTCTGCAGGGCTGCTACGTGGAGGTCGACGCACACCTTCACGAGATTCTACTGCGTCGATCGGGATTCCAGGGAGGAGTCCAGGGTCGGCCAAGCAGTGCTGCGCAACCTGTTCGCTTAAGGTGAGCCTGGTGAGGAGGTAAGAGATGCTTAATGTTGAGTTTTTGTATTGCTTAATGTTGAGCCTTTTACAACCCCCCGTGGTTGTGCATGTGTGTACTGCTATTTAATCTTATATTCATGAGCATGTGAATCCATGCCAGACCCCATGCTGGAGAAGGAACAAGTTACTTACCTGTAACTGTTGTTCTCCAGCATGGGTCTGGCATGGATTCACATGCGAACCCTCCCGCCTACCCCTCTGCGGCTCTTCACTTGGTCATACTGCCACTTCACGTGCTACCAAATCTGAAAATGGCTGCCAGAGGCGGGGCTTAGGTAGAGGGCAGTCATTGGCTGTGGTCAGTATGACGCAGAGATCAGTGATTGGTTACTACTAGGAAAGACATATCAGAAACGAAACTGATACTGATTTTTTCTTTACCGAGGATTCCCAGCCTGACGACGGGGAATATTCATGAGCATGTGAATCCATGCCAGACCCATGCTGGAGAACAGTTACCGGTAAGTAACTTGTTCCTTATTCAATTCTTATGGGGTCTTTCCAATATGTTTCCCCCACGCCAGTTTGTTGCTCCTGCATGGGATTTAAATTTAGTGTTGTCGTTTTTATGTGGGCTCTCGGTTTGAGCCCCTTCATTCTTGTTCTTTAAGACTGCTTACCTTGAAGGTGATTTTCGTGGTTGCATCACTTCTGCAAGACAGTTGAGTGAGCTCTATGCTCTGTCTTTGAATCCTCCCTACATGGTTTTATCCAAGGAAAAGGCAATGTTGAGAGTTAGACCCTCCTTCTTTCCGAAGGTGGTCTCTGATTTCCATCTCTCTCAAAAGATCCATCTACCCATCTTCTGTCCTCAGCCTCAACCTTCCAAGGCAGAGGAATAGTTTCATCGGTTAGATCAGGTGCGGGCCTTCAAGTTCTATGTCTCTCGGACTCGAGAGAACAGGACTTATGACCATCTTTTTGTTTGCTATGCAATTGCACGAGCAGGAAGGGCTGTTAAGAAACAGACCCTGTCTTGTTGGCTCATTTTCTACATCTCAGAATGCTACGATCTGGCTGGCAAGGAGGTCCCTGATGGTCTTGGGGCTCACTCAACCAGAGGTTTGGCCACCACATCGGCTTTGCAATGCGGAGTGTCTGTTCTGGATATTTGCCAAGCAGCCACGTGGGCTTCCTTGCACACATTTGCTAATCAATACTGCTTGGATTCTATGTCTGGTCAGGATGCGTGTTTCGGCAGGGCTGTCATTCAGAGGTTTCAGGTTTAGGTGGTGTCCTTGCTACCCTCCCACCTCCAGGTTATTGTACTGCTTTAGGAGTCTATCATAGATGAGAAATCTGTGGGCGTAAGGAATCCTTGAGAACGAATTGCTTACCTCTCAGTAATGTTTTTTCTGATGGACGTTCCTCCAATGGTCTCCTCATTGCCCTCCCTAGCTGCCCCTTTTGGGTTAGCTGTTACAACTTAGTTCTGCTGTCCCTCAGCGTCGGAGTGCTACGGAAAAAGGGTGAAACTGAGGGTATGGGATGCAGCGCCTCTATGTATAGATATATGCTGGCCCCAACCTCATGTCTGGCACGAGCGCATAGAGGCGTTGGGTGTAATGGACGTGGAGCCGCCCTACACCCCCCTGGTGGCGGAAATGTTTCTGAGGAGCAGCTGCCGGTGGGCGATAGATATCATGGATGAGGAATCCATGGGAGGAACGTCCATCAGAAAGAACTTTGCCGAAAGTTAAGTAATTTGTCCTTTTCCTGACAGCAATTATTGGTCAAGAGGCAATTGTCAAAGATCACTAACCAATTCCATAGGATTTGGCCAATTTCTTATGAACCCCATACAGAGGCCATGATCAAGACCGCAGCCTTATCTCCATTAATGTCCTGCCAGTTGTCTGGCCTCAAGTTCTGACGATCGCCAGAATCCCCATGGAGGTTGTGCAGGACCAGGAGAGATTTATAAACATTGACCAGCACATTCTATGAAAGTACTCCATATAGAGGTTGGTTTGTGATGACTTCAAATTACTCTCACAGATGGTACAATATTTAACCCAAGCCTCAGATACTTTTCAAGTCTTTCTATTATATTCAGAATAGGTCCTAAGACTGCTCTTCTCTCTCTCTTGTCTTAAAGCCCCTCCTCCTTAAACCAAGTTAGTAGATACCAATTGGTTCACCCTCAGTATACTAACAGGCTAAAGTAAACTGTGAGGTCATCCTAAAGGCCTTTGGCCTTATATGACTAAACACCATCATAGGCTTCTGAACTTTCTCTACTCTACCAAGTTTTAATATTCCAAAGGGTTTTTTGGATTGTGCCTTGCAGACTCCCTGCTTGATTCATTTTCACTCACTTTTTCATCTCCCTTTCCTTACCTCTCTTTCTCTATACTCTCTCCAAGTCTACCCGTCTCTAAACTCTCCACTTTCTTCCTCTGTCCCTCCAATGTCTCTCACTCCTTGTAGGCCCTCCATCCGTTTCTCCTCCCTCCTCGTCACTAGTACTCCCTCCTCCTCTTCACTAGTACTCCATCTGTGCTAGCACTCCCTCTTCCACACTTTCGCTCCCTCCCCCACACTACTATAACTTTCTCCACACCACTACACCATGTTCCTACTAGCACTTTGCCCTCTCACTACCACTCCCTCCAACACTCTACTTCTACACCTCCACCCACTTCTATTCAAACATGCTCCTTTCACTCAGTCACAAAAACTTCACAAGCTCTCATTACTCTGTCACCTAACCACACTTGCCACACTGTCCCGCACACTCACACCATAGTACCTTTTACACTCACTGAAAAGTACCTCACCTTCTCCATAAATACCCTCCAATCTCTGCCGCTCCTTCCTTCCTCCTACTCTAATCTCACACGATCAACCCGCATCTCCCTGCTTCCTATGCTTTTTATGCTCCCCCTCCTCCTGCCATTGGTTTAGTTCCCCTATCCAATCTACCCGTCTTACTCACTCAGGGCATGACACAATTAGCAAAACTATAAAATAGCATGCTAACCCCCTTGCCCGAACTCCCACACTTATCTCCGGCGGGCTCGTTGTGGAATTCTGGCGGCAACCCGATGTGTTCAATTTCATGTTTGTGTAAGAGGACTTGGTCCTGGGCTCTCCTCTGGGATGCACAGTTGTTTCGGGCCACAGCACTGTTGTTAAGTCCCTGGTGTTTAAGGAAATGAAGAGCCAGTGCGGGGCATTGTTGCCAGCGTGGAGACGGTTTTGCGGCTTTGCTAGCCGCCAGGTAGTTGCTTGTCTGCTACCGCTCCCTCTCTGGTGCTGGTGATCCTTGCTGGATCTTTCCTTTCAGTAGCAGAACCCTGGCAGCGCTGGATGCTGGCGCATTGTTTTGACTACTTTGGGTCCAGAGCTTTGATTTCAGATTATAGACTATGTGAGGTGCTGTAGAGCTTCTCTCTCTTTGGTGCTGCATGTTTTGGCTTATCTCAAGTTTGTTGACTCTACAAGAAATGGAAAGGGTTTGGCAAGCCTTTTGTGCCTTAGGTATGGAGTGAGACAAATGGGTACTGCATAACAAGGTGCTATCACAGGAGTAAGTTACTGAGACCCTCTGAAATACATCTGTCCTCCTCGGGTTAAGGACAGACTCAGGATTTCTCCCTGGTAGGTCTCCCACCCCCTGCTTGAGTGTTCCCATCTTCTCTTGACTAGGCCAGGGTACTGGCCTGATCACATTACCCCATTAGACCCAGTGGCATCTGCTCATAAGAAATAAGCAGATCCAAGCCCAGTACCTATTATGGTATCCACTTCCAAAGGGTTTCACATACTGTACCTACCCTGTATTTGCCTCTGTGACGAAGCTGGAGGCTTTGTCCCTTTTTCCATGGGGAGAGCCACCCCTTTTGAGGTTAGGTAGGTGAGCCCTCTAAGCAAAACCCTCCCTAGGGGTTTGGGAAAGTGAGACCTCGTTGAGAGTAGCTCCCCACTAGGGGACAGGGACTCCCATTCCGGTAAGGAACTCCCTACAACTGAGACATTGTCTGTGTGTATGGGAACACCAGAAGTGAAACTGTCAGCTGTGGAACTCCAAACCATGTAGAAAACGCATTGAAACATTTGGCTCAAGGCAATGCTGGCCTCTCAATGGACTTGACAGCACACCCCTTTGGTATCTGGTAGTAAGAATAAAAGGACATTTCCCCCTTGAATGACGGAGTAGAAGCGATACATAGATGCGAGACTCTCATGTCCCGTGGTCATTGGGAGGTGGAGCCACACTGGCGAGCGGAGCCACCTGTGGTGCAGAGAAGGACCCGTAAGGAGATCCAGACAGAGACCTGAAGATAAATCGGGCGAGAAGCCAGAGAGAATGAGAAACTTGGTTGATGATGCACAGGACAGTGCTGAGTCAGTGAGTCCGAGCAGAGCCGGCCTCAAGGGAAGGCGTGACCACAGGGAGGACATGGTGGGCCCCGAACTGAGGAAGCAACCAAACCCAGGGAGAGAGAGAGGAACGAGTCCCCCACTCGCACTATGTGAAACCGATTCGCAGTACGCGAAACCAGATAGAGAGCAGCATAGCGGCGAGTGAAGAAACATTCCCGCTTGCATTCAGGAGTGGATGCCCAGGAGCTGGGGAGAACGCCAGCTTCACTGGTTCGAAGCAACCGTGCTGGAGCAGGAACTGCCATGGAAAAGGTACGCAGTTTGCTCATAGTGGAGGTGGGCACAGACACCAGATTGGGAGAATGAACAAAGAGAATAGATCCCTATGAGGGACAACCAGGTCCAGAGCAAGAGACAGACATAAAATAAGCGTGGTTACGGGAGCTCTATAAACCCGCGCCATGAAGTCAGCCAAATGGGTCAAAGCTGCATACAAAAACAAAGGGAAAGATAAATTAAGAGGGCAGAGGCATAACCCTACGAATCGAGTGAGAAAGTAGGAACAAGAGAACCAACGGAGCCAGGAGAGCACTATAAAGCAAGTAAGGAATCATCCCAAGGGGAACCCAGAATCCGACAAGACTGGAATCTTGTGGGAAAAGATGCATGTAGTTGGGGGGTGGCTAACTAGCCATGGAATAGGACGTGCCTTTGTGTGCAGCTCCTGTTGATCCAACACTGATCCTGGAAATTATGCTGGAAAAATGACACACGCGCTCTATAACTGAAGATACGGATGTCTGAATGTATGCCCTGCAGCTATCCTGAAAAGCAAGTGCATCGCGCCTGGGATTCGAGAGAAAAAAGAACTTCGAGGATGCAGCCGCGCGGATACATTGTCGCCAAGATGGCGGACAACAAAGGGAGTGTACCCGCAGCCTCGAGAAGGATCGAATGCAGCTGCACGGCGTGGACAACGAAGGAAGCTAGCTGCTGCAAGACACGCTACGCTCTGCTTCCAGGTCTTGCTTTTACACAAAGCAACATTGTAGTAGCGCTTCGGGGCTTGAGTGGGCGGAACGATTGATATAAATGGTAACAATTGCTGTGTCACGGAGGACAGGCACCTGATGTTCGCGCGGCTCCCTGCCGCTCACAAAGCGGGTGGTGGTGAGATCTGCGGGAAGGACATCGACCGCGAGCGGTCTATAAATAACGGCAGCGTGGCCCCGGACCCCTGTGACAGTGGACGTTATCATAAGCACAGAGCGAACAGAAACAGAGTGCTGGTGGCGAGTTGCACAGGGCGAGGATGATGCTTGAACCGACAGTAAATATCCTCTCAGTACCGTAATGCACAGCAAACACGGATTGGTATGCTGTTCTGTTAGGGCGCTGCTGGGGAGAGGTGCCACATGAAACGCAATGATAAATAAGCGCATGAGGTGCACCGAAAGCCTGCCCTTTCATAATAAGGGCCCAGGAACTGATGCAACGTTGTGTGCCTTAAAAGTGGCCGGGACCTGCAAAAAGGATACATAACCCATACTGAAGCACTGCCAGGCAACACAGACACCTGAGCAAACCGGCATTTTACCATCAGGAGCAAAGGCAGTGTGGTAGGAGTGAGTAGGGTGTATTCACTGGCCTCTAAAAACATGCTTTTGGGACACTGACTACAGTAGCCAGAGTAGAGACGTGGGAGGACACAGCCCACTCGAAATGCAACTTTATGTGCCACCACGCAGCACAGTCCACTGAGGAGGACGCTCCAGCACCAAACTGAACTGGTGAAGACACAATAACATTGAAAAGCTGGTACCAGACGCAAAGTAAGGATTGCATGATGTCGGTGAAAGGGGCAAAGGCCAAGAGCAAACAACCTACAATGGAGACCTTTGCAAAGGCACAGCAGACCCCCTCGACCACGGCACAAAGTGCGGTGGCGGCTTCCGGGCAAGGCACCCCAGAGGGAGAAAACCATCAGGTCCTAGAGTCCATAACAGATCTGAGCGCTAAGTGGGGTACAGCAATGGCGGATCTACGGATGGCCCTGGAGAACAAAATAGATGCTTTAGGAATCAAAGTCACCCTGCTGCGACAAGACGTCAGAGCGCTGGCAGAAAGGACTAGTGGCCTGGAGAGCGCTGTGAAGACCAACATAGATGTAAGCACAAATAATGCGAAAGAGGTCCATGTACTAAAACAACAGGTTGCTAACCTTGAAAATCGAGTGGAGGAAGCAGAAGGAAGGGCGAGATGGAACAACATCCGGGTGGTCGGCCTGCCGGAAGGAGAAGAGGGCCAAGACCCCACGGACTATGTGGAGAACATGATCCTGCAAGAAATAGGAGCAGACAAGCTCTCACAAGGGTTCACGGTTGAGCGGGCACATCGGGCCCTAATGAGGAAACCACTGCCTGGGGTTCCACCGCGGCCGATAATTGCAAAGATTCTGAACTATAAAGACAGAGAGAAGATCCTGGAGTATTTTCGTAAGGGTGGAACGATAGAAAGAGCTTCCTCTAAGATCACGGCATATTCTGACTATACTATGCTGGTGCAAAGGCAGCGGTATAGCTATGTGTCGGTCAAGAGAAGACTGCGTACAGCTAGTATCAAGTACTTGCTTTTGTACCCTGCAAAGCTAATTGTTTTGCACAAAGGCAGAGCGCTGTTTTTTGATACCCCAAAAAGGCGGCCATTAGGGCGACTTTACGCTGCTGAGCCGCGAGTACAGGCTTTTGCCAGAAAGGGCTAGATGCGGGAGTGCCTGAGATCCAGGGATGGAGCTGGGCAACAGTTGGGGAGGGTGTTATTGGGGAAAAGCAGGGAGGTGGGAGGGGAGTAGGTGGGGGGGTTGTTGTGTTGATAGTTAGAGGGTGTTTGAGTTGGGGTACGAGCATACATAGAAGAGTTAAGCAACTGGAGTTGGACTGCATGTGTGGGGGGGAGGAAAACAGATGTACCATGGGGGACCTTAAAATAGTCACCTGGAATGTCAGGGGGCTCAATAGTTACCTGAAGAGGAATAAGGTTCTGCTATACCTACGGAGACAGAAGATAGATATTGCCCTGTTGCAGGAGACGCACCTGACGCGAGACAAGATGGAGATGGTCAGGAGGAAAAGGAAGCGACCGGTGTTTGGCTCGCCATATTCGGCTTATGCCAGGGGAGTGATCATTTGGGTGGCGACACACATCCTGTTTCAGCTGTTACAGACGCTGGTAGAGACGGACGGGAGGATGGCCATGGTGAGGGGATTGGTGGAAAATAGGGAAATAAGTATTATAAACACGTATGCCCCGAACCAAAATACTGCAACATATTTTATAACGCTGTGTAACAATCTTAGCATGTGTGTGGGGAGTGCAGTGATTTGGGGGGGGGGGCTTTAATTGCGTTCTAAACCCTAGAGTGGATAGGTCAGATGGGAAATTGGATAGGCCTGCCCCATCGGCCAAGGCGTTACAGACGCTGCTGAATGATTTTGGGTTAGAAGATGCATGGAGGACGCGTCATCCTCACGAAAGGCAACACTCGCATTATTCTGCCCCGCAGCAACTACATACAAGGCTGGACTATGTTTTCGTCACTCCAGAGATATTGACAGAAATCACGCAAGTTGAATATAAAGCGAGGGTCCTCTCGGACAACTCGCCTCTGATCCTTAGATGGCAATATTGTCCCCCGAGAGCAAGAATCCCGACGTGGCGCCTCAGGGCAGAGGCGCTCAGAGACCCCCTTTTTAGGGAAGACATGAGAGATGAGATAGTTAGCTACTTTGAGACGAACACGGGCAGCGTAGATTCAGTGGGCACATTGTGGGAGGCCTTTAAAGTTGTGATAAGAGGAGTGGCCATAGCAAAATCCATAGGATTGCAGGGAGGGATATTGCCGGATTTACAGGAAGCCGAGGGAGAACTGGAAAGGGCTCTTAGAGGAGAAAACGGTACCAACCCAGACAGTGACCTGATACTAAGACTGCAGCAAAAGTGCGCAGGGCGCTGGGAAAGATTGTGTAACCTCAACTATAAAAAGTATATAGATAGGCAGCATGCTGGAGGAGATAAACCGGGAAGGATTTTGGCATGGGTGTATAAAAGCGAGAGCCCTAGATCCCCGATTAGATCGATAACGAGGGAAGACGGAAAGGTGGTGGATACCCAGGAGGGAATTAATCAGGAGTTTGCAAATTATTATGGGCTGCTATATGGGGATGAAGGGGAGGATAATCGCACAATGATAGTGGAAACGCTGGAAGACATAGGATTGCCACAGATCAGTGCAGAGGACAGAGTGGAGATGGACGCACCAATTACTTTTTACTTTGGAGGAGCTAGAGGAGGTGGTGAGACAGTTGCCAACTAGTAAGACCCCGGGGGCTGACGGACTCCCAAGTGAGTTTTATAAAATATTTAAAGATGAGGTGCTCCCCCCTTTGTTAGACATGTTGAATGAGGCGTCTGAGGTAGGCAGACTGCCGGAGTCACTCAGAGAAGCGATTATAATACCGCTTCCCAAACTGAATAAGCCAGGACATAGCTGCAGTTCTTATAGACCCCTGTCGATGTTGAATCAAGACAGTAAAATTTTGACCGCCGTTTTAGCAATCAGATTAAGGAGAGTCATAAGCAAATTGATACACCCGGACCAGACAGGCTATGTACCTAATAGGAACATATACAATAATCTTAGAAGGCTCCACAGAGTTATTTAATACAGAAACGAAAGTGAGGACGAATTGGCAATTGTGTCGCTGGACGCAATAAAGGCCTTCGACTCGGTCAAATGGCCATGGTTGTTGGCGTCCCTGGCTGGCTATGTGATGGGTCCTGGGTATCTACAGTGGGCTAAAATGCTGAACAGTGAGCCACTGGCCAGGGTTAAAATAGGGTCAGTGATATCGGAAAGGTGGAAGCTGCGTAGGGGAACCAGACAAGGCTGTCCATGGTCCCCTATACTCTACATATTGGCTCTGGAACCCCTAGCGATCTAGCTAAGGCAACAATATGACATGATAGGCATGCCTGTGGGTGGTGAACGACACCTGATATCACTATAAGCAGATGATATACTACTGAATTTGCGATACCCAGAAGAAAACCTCCATACTCCGTGGGACGGGACCGGAGCACTTTTGTAAAAGGCATCCAAAAAATGTTTTAAAAAATGTGTCCTTCCTCTCTTTCTGCGTGGGGCCCGGCACGCGGCCGTAACCCTGGGCTCCCGCCCAGCGCATCGCCCATCAGTCCTTTTCGCCGCTCGCTCGGGATGGACGCACTTGCATCCTCAGAAGATTTTCTTCCTTTTTTTCCTCTCTGGCTCTCGCTAGCGATCGTGTACTAGTCTTTCCAGATTGTTCCTCGTGTCACCGTCGTTTCGCGAGGGCGGATCCCCATCCTCTTGAGTGCTTGGGTCCGGATCACCGTTGGGATTCCTGTTTTTACTGCGACTCCCTTTCGGTCCGGGCACTTCAACGTCAGTTGGAGCGGTGGGAGGAGGTGTTCCGACGAACTCCTCCTTCACATTTTCAGGCGTTCATCGACGAGAAGAAAAAACGCCCGGTAAGTTCTTTACTTTTCAGAGCACCCCGGCCGGGAGATACCTTTCCAGGTTCCTCTCGAACCGGGAGGAGCGTTGATCACTCTGTCACCGGGGTTGGCCCTGAGGTGCCCGTTGGGCCTAATAATTGTACCAGAGTTTTCTCCGAGGGTCTCCGTAAGGGGCATGTGGATACCAGAGCATGCTCCGAGGCCCCTCCTGTGGGGGCTGTTTGTAGACCTAGTTCTACTGAATCGTAGGATACCGGAGCTCGCTCTGAGGCCTCTGTCGGCTTCCCTCAAAAATAAGGCCTTGGGTGGGCTTGCTGTTACCGAACGGATGTTCGAGGCCCGCGCGGAAAAGGCTGTCACCGGACGTGGGTCCGAGGTCCCTCTTTCAGAAGCTAAAGTTACCAACATTTCTGAGAGGCCTGACAAGGCCTTATCGGTGAAGGCGGTTTCTCACCGTTCCCGCTCTTGCAGCGATACCAGATCTGTTGAGGGGGCAAAGAAGGAAAGCTCTTCTTTTACCAGCAGTGCCGAGGTCCTTCCTGGCAAGGCTGATTTGGCGGTTGGCATGTCGCAGAAACATTCCAGGCCTCATAGTACCGGCTCTGGCGAGGTTCCTTATGTTAAGGCTAAAGTTAAGACCCCTGATCCATCGACGGGGACTCCTGCCTCACTTCCTCACGTGCCGCAGTTCCCCTCAGGCGATGACAAAATGGCGCCTGTTCCCGCCACGAGCGCGGCGGCCATTTTAGGTGCTACCCCTACAACTATGCTATCGGCCTCAGGTGTAGGGCTTGGTTCCTTGGGTGAACATAGTCCCTTGTGCTCATCCTTATCGGCCAGTTTACGATTGGAACGCCCGGATGCCTCTTCCGCACAATGTTTCGTTGCCTGCGGGGTCGGCACCTTTGATTTATGTGGATACGTCGGTGGAGGGGCCTGTGTGGCAGCCTTCCCCGTTACGTCCCTGGATTTGTCCACCTCGTGAGAAGTCTCCTCAGATTCCGAGGCAGTCCTCGGAGGAGGCTTTTTTCAGTACATTTCAAATATTAATGCGTACCGACCCCATGAGGGAATATTTCGAAGGGCTTTTCAGGGAGATATGTCCACCTGCGCCTCCGGCTCCACCCGTTCCTCCGGTGGTTCCGCCGGCACCTCCCTTGCCTACGGTGCCTCCCCCGACCCTTCCGCAATGCAGACCTGCCCCGCTCTATTAGAGCTTTTCATGACCGGGTACTGGACATGATGTGCTTCTTAGATGTTCCAGTGCCCGAGGCACCCGCTCCACAAGAGGGCATGCTTTCTCGGGCGTTCACCCTGTCTCCTTCAGAGCGTACCGGCCTGTTCTTGCAGAAGGACGTTCTGGCCGAGGTCCGCAGGGTCTGGGAAAAGCCACACACTGGACTTTTTGTCAGTAAGAACATTGATGCGAGATACAGGCTGCGTTCTTCGGAAGAGGTGGCCCTGTCGTCTTGTCCGCCCCCTTCCTCCACAGTGGTGGCCGCGGCCACTTATCAATCCAGGCCTGCAGCATCCTCTTTCACGACGGCTACTCAGGTTCTGGGAAAGGAGGACAAGCTCCTTGCAGCTCAGGCAGGCCAACGCCGAACTGGTGTTAGCAGGGGCTAACATGCGGATTTGGAAAGGTCTGTTGGAGTTTGAGGGGTTCATCCCGGTTGAGAAGCTGGAAGACTTTAAAGGGGGTCTATCCGGCGCCAGGGTCTTGGCCCAGGATCTCCTGGAGGCTGCGGCTCATCACGTAGACACCTCGGCTCGGGGCCTTATGCTGGGGGTTGATACCTCACGGCAGGCGTGGTTGCATGCAACTAAATTCTCAGAAGAGGTGCAGGACAAGGTGTTGGACCTTCCGTTTGATGGGAAGGACCGCTTTCATTCTACAACGGATGTAGAGCTCACCAAGACGAAGGATAGCACTCAGACAGCTAAGTCCTTGTCGGTCCTTGTTAAGACTCCTTTCAAAACCCTGAGACCGTTACCGCAAAGCGGACCTTCCTCTGGCTTTAGGGGCTTCCTCGAAAGAAAATCTTGCAGAGTGGATACCCCTGCGGGGAACAACCGACGTAGTCAGCAAAGGACGCGGTTTTTCTCCCGCTCCTCAGCCTCCTCCTCAGGTTCAGGTGGCAACGCCACCGATAAACCTACTAAATGAGGGTTTTCCGTGCTCGCACGAGACCCCGGTGGGAGGACGCATTGCGTCTCATTGGGAGGTGTGGCAGACCATCACAGAAGACAGATGGGTCTTGTCAGTCGCTCGGGCGGGCTTCCGCTTACCCCCCCCCCTCAACCCTCCTTTTTAGCTGTCGGGCTCGCCCTCCCTCAAAGCCGAAGTTCAGAAACTTCTAGACCTCAGAGCTGTGGAACCCGTTCCCCTGGGGGAGCGAGGGGAGGGCTTCTACTCCCGGCTGTTTACGGTGCCCAAAGCCAACCAGGCTAGCCTGCGCACCACCCTAGACCTTTCCCAGTTCAATCTTTTCCTACCCCAATAGAAATTCAAGATGATCACGCCCAGCCAGATAAGATCCTCCTTGCAGATGGGCGATTGGCTCAGCGTGGTGGATCTTCAGGATGCGTACATGCATATCCTGATTTGTAACCCCACACAGGAGATATCTCTGTTTCTCTTTGGGAGAAGAGCACTTCCAGTTTCGAGTGCTTCCTTTTGGCCTCAGCTCGGCGCCGCGTGTCTTCACGAAGATGATGTCGGTGATTGCGGCCTATCTTTGTCTCCAGGGTATCCATGTGTATCCATATTTGGACGACTGGCCCTTACGCAGCCCTTGTCCGCTGGCAGTAGCGGGCAATCTCCAGTCTCTCCTTCAGCTCTTGTTCCATCTTGGGTTTTCGGTGATCTGGCGGAAATCTTCCATGACGGTCTCGCAGGACCTGATTTTCCTGGGTTTCCTCTGGAACACGATCGACTGCAGAGTGTACCTGACCGGGGACAGAATGGCGGATCTGTTAGCCACGTGTCAGATGTTTGCGCAGTTGGAGAGCATGTCGGCCTGGTGGTTCCAGAGGCTTCTGGGCCTCATGGCCTTGTGTGTGCTGGCTCTTCCTCTTGCTCGTCTCAAGATGAGACGGACCCAGATGGTTCTTCGGAGTTCTTGGCGTCAGGCTGTGGACCCGGATTCCAAGCTGATTATGATTCCGGCTTCCATGAGAGCGGAGCTGGAATGGTGGTCATCTCTCAGCAACCTGTCGGTGGGTTCGGGGTTTCAGGACCCAGCTCCTATGGTGACGATCACGACGGATTCCTCCCTCCTGGGGTGGGATGTGACGTTAGATCTTCTACAGGTCTCAGACCTCTGGTCGCCTCGGGACAAGCTCCTTCACATAAATCATATGGAGCTTCTGGCGATCTTCCTAGCGCCCAGGGCGTTCAGACCGATCATTGCCAACAAGGTGGTCCACATACGCACGGACAATGTGGTGTCAATGTATTACATCAACAAGCAAGGGGGAACGAAGCCCCTCCCACCCCCCTCGTGGACCTGTCCATCCAGATTCGGAAGTGGGCCGTGCTTCATGGGGTTTGGATGCTTGCAGTGCACATCCCGGGCATCCATGGCACAATATGAGAGCTTATGCCTTCCCGCCTCTGCCTCTAGTCCATCGAGCAATTTGGAAGCTGAAGAACTCTCCGATCTTCTTCATCAAGGGGAACAGCAGATGTGGCACCCTCCCCACTATTGCTCAGCTTGTGGCATAGTGCCTGAGTTCAGGTCTTTAGAGCATCTTAACTTGTCTACGGATAACATGCGTATTATCCAGGCAGCCAGGAAACCCTCAACCAGATCCCAATACAGGAGTAAATGGCTCGGGTTCTGTCATTGGTGTTTGGAAAAGCAGTTGAATCCAAGGGTGGCTACGATTGACATAGTGCTGTCTTTCGTGTCCTCCCTAGCAGAGTCGGGTGTTCACGTTCTGTCATGCAGAACTTACCTTTCAGCGGTCTCCGCTTATGTTTCTACAGACCAATGTTCTTATTCTCTGAGTAACCCGGTGGTTAAGAGGCATTTTGCAGGTTTGACACCCCTCTACCCTCCAGTTCGTAGTCCACACCCGCCGTGGGACCTAAATGTAGTCCTGATGGCGCTGTGCCATAAGCCTTTTGAACCAATGGCCACGGTGGACCTCAAGTACCTATCCTGGAAAGTGTCCTTTCTGGTCGCCATTACGTCAGCGAGGCGAGTGAGTGAGCTCCAGGCCTTGTCAGTGGAGCATCCCTTCTTGGTCTTTCACAAGGACAAGATAGTCCGACGGACAAACCCAGCCTTTCTACCGAAGGTGGTAACTGAATTCCATCTGAATCAGTCGATCTCCCTGCCGGTCTTCTTTCCAAACCCTACCTCAGAGGCAGAAAGGGTTCTGCACTGTCTTGATGTCAGAAGGGCTCTTAAGTTCTACCTTGACAGGACTTCCGAGCTTAGGAGTTCTTAACTTTTTGTGACTTTCAGTAACCCTCAGGGTAAGCAGGCGTCTAAGGCGACTATTTCTTGGTGGATCGCCGCCTGCATTACAGAGTCTTTCACCGTCCAAGGGCTGAAACCTCCTAAAGGTATTCATGCACACCTGGTGCGGGGCAAGGCAGCTGCAGTTGCTTTTCAGACATATATCCCCTGGGAGTCCATAGCTAGGGCAGCTACTTGGGCCTCTCCATCCGCTTTTTGTAAGCATTATTGTCTTGACATGAGCTTGAGAGCTGATGCTCAGTTTGGTCAGGCTCTGCTGAAGAACCTTTTTCAATAAGGGGTATTTCCATCCACCCGTAGTTCCAGTTAGGAGTGCTTGGGAATCTCCCATAAGTATGGAGGAAAGGGGATGGGACGTAAGAGCATAACCAGGTTACTCACCATAGTGACCACTTTACTCCTAGTCCATAGTCCCCTTTCCTCCATACGCCCGCCCGCCGTCCCCTCTAATAAGGTTCCTCTGTTATTTGCTAATAGGTCTCTGACCTGGCGATAGAAAAGGACTGATGGGCGATGCGCAGGGCGGAGCCTAGGTGGGCGGGGTTACGGCTCGTGTCGGGCCCCACGCAGAAAGAGAGGAAGGACACATTTTTGAAAAGAAAATGTGGATGCTTTTTACAAAAGTGCTCCGGTCCCGTCCCACAGGACGGAGAGATGTCCCATAAGTATGGAGGAAAGGGCACTATGGACTAGGAGTAAGGTGGTCACTACGGTGAGTAACCTGGTTAATATGTTTTGGAGGTGATGGGTAGATATGCAGGAATGTCTGGAATAGCGGTGAACCCTCAGAAGTCCAGCATGTTCCCATTGGGTGGATACAAAGGGATCCCCCTGAAACAATTACCGATGTTAAAAGTACCATGGGCAGCTACCACATTTCGCTACCTAGGAATAGATATATGCCACCCGGTGGGGGGAAGAGCATAAGCGCAACACAGAAGCAGCCATCACCAAAATAGAGAATTGCATGCGGTTCTGGGTAAAACTGCCCTTAGCAATGATGGGACGTAGTGCAGTGTTTAAGATGGTGGTCTTGCCTAGGCTCCTGCACTACTTCGGGAATATATCGTTTATGATACCAAAGAAGTTCTTTAGTAGATTGGCCAGCATGTGTAGAGATTTCCTGTGGCATGGGACACGGAACAGAGTGGCCCTCTGGAAACTGCTGAACACTTACGAGAAAGGGGGTATAAAATTGCCTAATTATGAAGTTTACTATGTTGCCAGTCAGCTACAATATGTGGCCAAATGGCTTTCAGAGGATGTGACCTCGGAAACTAGGCTGTTCAGACAGGATTGTGTCCCATTTTACCTGAACGAGATTGTGGTTGCCCCAGGTGTAATGGATGGGCGCCCCAAGATGTTGTTACTAGGATGGAAGATGTGGCGAAGGGCGTGTCAACTGATGGGGGGCGTGTCACATGCCCGTGCTCCCCTCAGGTACCGCTGGTTGCACTGGCGGGTGGGGAAGAGCAGCTAGGGAGCCGGCTGGTGTAGTGACAATGGGAGACATCTGGCGAGAGGGCGCTGTAACAGATTTTGGGGAGTTGGGGGCGGAAACGGGGCTACACACCGGCCAGTATATCACGTACCATACATTGGTGCGAAGGATCAAGAGAACGTGGTCCGAACTGGTGCTTGAGGAAGAACCAGACGCTATGGTAGACATAATATATGACATAGCAGAGGGGGGGGGGGCACGAGATATCTAGGATATACGAGATGATGATGTCCAAAGTAGGAAAGGAGGTGGTGCAATTGAGACTAGATTGGGAGGAGGAGGAGGTGGGTACCCCGATGGAGGATGGGATGTGGGAACGAGTCCAAGGGTATCACAAGAAGGTGTCAAGGAACGCAAGACTGAAGCAGATGCAATTGCATATTACGCATAGGGCGTACCTGACACCCCAGAGGATAGCCAAGTTCAACAATGCAGGGCGGCAGGCATGCCCTAGGTGTGATGAGAATGCGGGCATGGTGCATATGTTTTGGTCACGTCCGATTATTGAGCGCTTCTGGGGTGAGGTTGCACACAAATTAGCAGAAAAGGGTATTAAGATTGTGGTGGATACTGTGTGGGCCTGTTTGTTGGGGGGGTTCGCTAGGCCGAGGAAACTCAGCCATGTAAGGAAACTAAAGGATCTGGCATATGCGCTTGCGAAGAGGAGAATTGCTATGGGGTGGAAGACATGCCACAAACCTCGATTAGAGGTATGGTGGAAAGATCTGCAGAAATGGGCGGAGGCGGAAACCATGATATGGCAAGAAGCCAGCAATGCTGGGGGGGGGGGAGGAGGAAACTGAGACCCTGATGGCCTGGAAACTGCTGATAGCAGAACTATTTGGGTCTGTGCCAGACTCGACGGACCTCACAGACAGGAACCCCCATCACAAGATGCAGAATAGAACATTAGCAGAAGTAGGCTCGTAACAGGGGGTGGGAAAAGGGAAGCAGTGAGCATGATTGAATAATGTAAAATGGATATGTTATTGTAAACACTGCAAGTTTGGTTTGTATTGTTTGTTTAAATATGCAATAAAAATGTTTTTTTTTTTAAAAAAAAAGATGCATGTAGTTGGTGGAGGAGGGTTAAGGAAATATCCCTGCATTTACGATCATTGAGAGTGTTGACTTTATTTGGAACTTGAGAGTTTGTTATATACCTGAGGTGAAATGCTTCTTTATTTGGAACTTTGACAAGACAGACATAACTGGTTATGAGTGGACTGATATCCTACTGAATAAAACTGATAACTGAAACTAGGAGAGATTCCCGTAGATGCTGAAAGGCGGTTGAGTAAAGAACACTTGAGACCAACCTACATTGCCCGCTTTGCCTTTTAAGTTGTTTTTTGTAAGTGGTAGGGCCAGTTCAAAAGTTAGGATTTAGACCGAGGACAAGATTTATTATTTTGACTAATATTGAAGAGCACCCTTAGTTTCAGTTTGTTAGGGAATATCCCTATTAGCAACAGGGTCAGTATGGCGTTTTCTTAAAGTTAAACAAACGTCATGTAGTATAAGTATGTCATCTGGTCCGAGTCTTTCTTCTGGTACCCCACACCTCCCCCAGTGAAGTCATTGGTTACTGTGTGAGGACAGTTTTAGCCTTCTCCCAAGGCCTTTAGGTAAGTAGATCAATCTGCTCTTGTGCAATTTTGAGGACATTGTGTTTTTATCTCAATTCTGTAGATCGAGTTTTGGGGATCCTATTCTGCTGCAATGTGTCACCTTCAGGAGCGTGCATTCCAACTGTCAGTGGTTGCTTAATCAGTTAATTTCAGTTGGACAGCCTCATCCAACTTGTTTTCTTGTTGTTTTTAAGTTTTGGCTGATACTCCCTTTGAACAATTGTCCAATAGCGATTTAAGTCTGTTGACATTAAATGTTGTCATTAAACTTGTGAAATATATGTTGGGGCAGTGTTAGCAGACAGTTCTGCAATGTGCACTGGTGAGCATCCGCAAGAGACTTCTTTGGTGCATCCCATTGAGGAGGATGAAGGAGGAAGCGAGCTGCGCACACTGATGCACAACGGGAACCTCGGCGCCAAGCGTCAGTGTAGAGCAACATTAGAAGGCTGCTGCCACGCTTCCACTCAGTGACTGTGCGTATATCTTCTGCTCAATTGGATTTTTTTCTGGACCAAGCCCCACAGGGTGAGCCAGATAGCCGGTGCAGTGCTGAAGACGGGTGGTGAATTCAGAGAAGCCCGCGTCTTCAGCAGGGCCTCTGATCGTGTGAACTTGAACAGGTAATGGAGATCTAACATGAGCATACAGTGCTGCCCGCATCTGAGACCCCATTGGTGGGTGCCTGGGTGGGGCTGTCTGATGACTCTGTAAGCCAGTCGATTGCCTCTGGAATTGTCTGCCTAATGACTGCCAGGAATGTACCATTTGCCTTTGTATTACTCTACATTTTAACTGCACCATAATAACAGTTTTGTCATTGTTATAATGAACGATTCCAAAAGAATGCAATTTACGTAGCAAAGAGGGGAAAACGTTACTAAGACCAAATGTTCCCCCTAATGAAATAAGGGTGGACACATCTAGATCTGCACTCCAAAGTATGTATGGCAACACCCAATGGAGTTACCAGATTCCCATCCAAAAATAACAGATTACTTTCCTCACCAAGAAGTCAAAACATAGTGTCAAGTAGTGCAGGGGGGGGTGGTCTTCAGTATCGATACAGGACCAAGATTCACCACTGCCCATTGTATTCCAGTGCTTTATACAGTGTTTCCAACATCCTTGCTCACAAAGTGCCTCTCCACTTGACTTTAGTGTAGAAAAGGTAATGTGATTTAGGCGATGTCTCTACTTACCCAAGTGCATCTCCAACATTTCTAATGACCAATACAGACAAAAACAAATCGGTCCTTCTGGGACAAGGGATCAAGATTATTTTATGGAAGGAAGTACTAACCTAACAAATAAATCGAGAGTTTTGGCTTCCGTCTATTGCAAAAGGCAGATACCTGGGATCAATATCAACACTGAGCCTGGTATTACAATCAGTTAAGACTTTACAATAACGTTGGTTTGGAGGTCCACTGTGTGAGAAACCAGAAGGTGTCTCACCCGATAGTCCCTGCAAATCTCTCTCAGGTGGCCAAGGCACGGCCATCGCCTTTGGATCCAGACCCTGGGGGTGGACCAGTGTGGGAGGATCACCTGGGTGAGGGGGCTTTGGGGAGTGGGACACGGATGGCGAGACGCGGTATCCCTTCCCCTGCAACACCTTAACCCCATTCTACCAGGTAGGATACGGGGGAACCTTCCCTACCCCCTCTTTCACAGCACTTTCACACGGACAGCCCACTCTGGGAGAAAACAGATTCACAACCGAGCACTGTATCAAACATACTGTGGTCAGGCAAGGTCAGGCAATTACTGACAATCACTCACACCTGAATGCCATTAGACTTCCCCACACAGATAAAAGGCAGAGCACGGAAGCACACTTTGAGCGAAGCAAAGCACACAAAGGTACAGCAGTTTCAAGTCGGCTGATCGAGGGGAGAAAGACGGCAAACCAAGAAGGGTTTGTAAGAAGGGAATTACCCTTGACCTTTTCGGCAAGATGCTGTTACTTTCAAGAAACCTTCAAGGCCGAAAGCGAAAAAGTGAAAGGCCAGGAAACCAGACTGAAGAATCCTGCATTGTGTTTCAGAGATACCGAAGGCTCTCCCGCGTAACTGACCAAGGCGGGAAGGAGCAGCAGCAGCCGCCGCCGCCGTGGTATCATCCTTTACTACAAGAACAGAAAGATCAACACAGCTGGTGAGTTGGGTAGACCGATGCAAGACCGGTCTGTGTTGTAGTGAACGTTGCAAGCGGCAACATTGTATAACGAGCGCTGGGGCGAACATTGTTAAACGCGTGTGATGAAAGATGCAAGTAAAGCTAAACTGCTGATGAATGTTTGAACTTGAGAAGGAAAGATACAATACTGTTGACAGAGTGATCCGGCACCGTGGATGTGCTCAATCGAAGGTCTCTGTAAGGTATCCCACCAAGAGAAACAAAAGTAGAGCATTGATGGGAATAATTTTGTGAAGTTAATCGAAGTGGTCCTGCGACAGTTTAAGCAAAACCCATCGCACATTCGAAAGTCTTCGATTTTGATATCAAGAGGATCCAAGCCCAACCGAGGGAGATCCATATCAAGAGGATTCGAGCACAAACGAGGGAGATCCATATCAAGAGGATCCGAGCCCGGATGAGCGAGATCCATGGTCTGAGCCCGAACGAGGCAGACCATGTGGG
The DNA here is from genome assembly GCF_040938575.1 of Ambystoma mexicanum. Lineage (NCBI taxonomy): Eukaryota > Metazoa > Chordata > Amphibia > Caudata > Ambystomatidae > Ambystoma > Ambystoma mexicanum. Next base: position 273,903,068 of record NC_090939.1, on the reverse strand, counting down.
AACATTGTGATAAAAAGGGAGTCTCAGCCTGAAGAGTGAGACCTATGATAAACATTGAAAGCAGGTACTTGTGCATGTGAAAATACTGATAGGAATGAAAATTTGAGACTTTGTTTGTTACGTCAGACCCTCTGCAGTAAGAGATTGTTATTGGAAAAGAGGCTTTGGCAGAGAGCCCTGATTTCTGTGCTTTGAACTGTATCCTCGTGACAGAGAAGCCAGAGTGTGTGTGAAGCTTGAACATGCCGCCTGGTCCCGTGCTGAAAACGTGGGGCAGGGAAACCAACTGCTCAACTGTCCTGGCATATTATTTCGTAAACACTTTTCTTTTTTCATACACCATTGCCCCACACCCTTTTGTATTTAGAAGGAAGGATTGGCAATAGGTTTATTAGTGTAGGCCCTTTTATTTGACAGAGACTTGACTAGGACTGCGTTATTATTATTTGATGGTCGTAGCTTGCTCCCACCTTTAGCTTTAGATAGGTGTTCAACCAACCCATTTGAAGTTCAATAAACACCCTTGAACTGTGATCAGTTGTGTCTGTGTTCACTGTTTGATACCATGCCTTTCTTACAAGTGTCACACTAGTCAATTATTGGAGATAAATAATGTATCAAAGCCTTCAGACGGCAGCAAGCAATGCAGAACCATGATAATGTAAACACTTGTTTATCCTTTGGCACATCACAGTAAGAGATGATACAAGATGGAGAATTATCTGCATCAAACTAGTGAACTTCAAATAATTCCACCCAGGGGCTTGAATCGAATATTGGGCCTGATCTGCAAATCACTAGCAGGGACAAAATGTGTGGAGATCAAGGGGTTCTTGTGAAAAATAATTCTAAGATCAGAAAAAACGTATCTAAAAACATAAAGGCTCATGCAAATATTTGCGATCCCTTGCCAAGAGTTAAGACACTATCTGTACTCACGGAAGTAAAGCATATTCCTCAGACTATAGAGCCCATTAACAATAAACTTTCCACCTAGAACTCTGGTTGATCGCCTTTTTGGTTTGATGTCAAAACAGTCAAAGTGTGGCGGGTGGTTGCTTAGAGAAATGCCTGAAGGAAGTAAGAAAAAATCCCAAACTAGAAAGGGGTTTCTCCATACAATAAGCATTTTCAGGATGGGCTAAAAATATAAGTGGTACCCCATCATGATTCCGTAAATATCTTAACTCAAAGTAAGGCTGCAAAGGAAATGTTCAAATGACGTGGCCAACAGAAAGTCTTCAAAGCTAGTCTTGAGACTGCATCATATTAGCTGTCCTAAGCTGGTAACATAAACGTTCAAAGGCCTGGCCAAAGTGCACAGTTCTTATAACCTATTCATAAAGTCCACCCCTATTCTAATAGAAAAAGGTGTTCCTTAAAGCAGCAAGGACCTTAGATTTCTGCCTTCGCAACAGGCTCTTCCCAGATCTGGGTTTTAGGCTTCACAGCATACCTCCCTTATAGGCCTAACGGTTCAGGAGTTACAGATTACAGCTGGCCTCTCTCCTCTGCCCTGGGGTTTTGGATTCACAGCAGTAGGCCTGTTTCATAGGCCTTGTGTATGTGTATTCATTCCCACACTATTACAGACAGAGGAAGCATTAACCCCCTTCCACACCTGTGGGTATCATTAGGGTCTAGATTACATTCTTGGCTCAGTCTCTGATCCGTTCAGTGTCCCTCAGACATTGACTGTAGACTATGCTTCTCTCCTCTGTTCAAAACTCCTTCCTGGAAACGGAGCTCTCTGGAATGTGCTACACCAGCCTCCTCCTTGGGCTGGAGCAACCAGATTAAAAGTTCCTCCTTCTCAGCATCAAGGGGAATAAATTCCTGAACACCAAACTGAATGTTCCCAGGATACACATACGGTGTTCCCATCTTTTTATAGTCCCTCTCCAAGGCTTTCAGTTTCCTGATTGGCCCTTTCTCAAACATGCAGAGTCACTGCCATTAGAAAACATATAATCCTGTCCTTCCTCTATTCTTACACCAGCAGCGGGCTTAAAGGGCTAGTGGCAACCTTGGATACTGTTTGAACTAAAATGGGGCCTCTGCACAAGGTGCTAGTGGTGTTTTGTGCTCCACCCTGTTAATATGGTGTTCTCTCTTCTCTTGTCCTACTTCTTGGGCATACCAAGCCTCTGCAATCTTCCAGCTCATCCTCCTGCCCTCTGGTATGTGCCTGGATGTTTGCTTTTGGGGCAAAGTAAAATCATGGGGTGGATTGCAGAATTTGGGAACTGAAGTCATAAACCCACAATGTAGTGCACCCAGCAGCAGCAACCAATCCCAGTTCTACCTGCATTACAGGACGTAGGTGCAAACCATTCATCAAAGATCGGCTCAGATGTAAGGGCTAGACTCCTTATGAGAAATACAGCTCCTAGTCAGGCAGGGTTTCAGGAGTATGAGGCTTGTGTTTTGTAGTAGCGGGAGGTTGGAGAGAGTCAGGAGGTTGTGCCATTTGAGAGTAAAACAGAAGATGAGCCAGAAGAGAACCACCATCTTGGCATTTTGCTTTAAAATCTTGTTTCTACTTTGAGATTTCCTTTTTTGTAATTGTTTCCCTGAGTTAAAGTTTAAACTCGGGTCTATGGTCTTAGCATACTTCTTGGTCCCAGGCCAATCACAGGGATTATTTGGAATAAAGTGGTGTCTGGTGAGTAGTGTTGTGGTTGGGATCAGCAGATGACTTGAATTTGGTTTATCAGGTTTAATGTTATATATTATAACGGAAAACTCAGGGATTTGATTTACCGGAGTCACTTGATGAGAATTCAACAAAACCTAAAGAAATTGGGCTTCTTAATAGGACTGTGGTCTTCAGAAACTACAAGTCTTCCTTGTATTAGCAGTCTTGGGAGCAGAGCCTCAGTGGCAGAAAACATAATAAAGTTGTAGAGGAGGTCCCAGATATGGCCTGCACTCCAGCCACCCATTTTGAAGTACCAGGAATGTACACACCAAGATATGTGACGTATGATGAGCAAATAAACCAGTAGAGAGCCGCACTAGGGCTCTGCCCAGTGCCCATCAGAAGAGCAATACCTATTGAAGTGCCAATAACCAGACAACCATGGGTAGTAAGATACCCATTGAGACAACCATACCAGCAGCTGATACGAAATGAAGACTACTTACAAACTGTCCCAGAAGAGACCCAAAGGGCCTTAATTGAAGGCGAATGGTGACGACACAAGGGCCCGGACAGACTCACGGCTGAAAGAAACGGCAACCAAAAGGGTGATACACAAAGACGAAATGCACGAAAATAACGTAGTAGACTTAGAAGAAGAGACGATATCGAAATACAAAGAAACATAACTATAATGCTGGACGAAAGTATGCAACCAGCTAACGCCTGTACATAGGCTTGGAACGCAAGAAGCTAAGAAAACGGTGCAGCTTTCTATGCTTAGTAGAAAAATAGAGCGGCAAGCGCCAACCATATATCTACCTCAACGAAGCACATTATATAAGTGCGGGTCCGCTTTACACAATAGCGGAATTAACCCAGGGTACTAAGGGTAAAAAAAACAGGCCAGGATTCATGTTCCACCCAAGGCAAGACAGGAGGCCGGAATCGAAACTCAGCAAGAGGCAGCTCGTGCCTGGGAAGTCGAGGTCAAACCAAGTGAGGGAGGCAGACAGTAACTTCGGAGAATCGAAACTCAAGAACAGAGCAGCCTGCCCCGCAAAGGTCGAGATAAGGAGGCCCAGGCAGGTGGCGGGCCTAAAAGAGAATTAAATGCACAAATAGAAGGAAAAAGAAGCAGATTCACAGTGTAATAACACGTGACCAGCCGAGAGCAAAGAGGTACCAACGTCCGATGTCACCCAAAAGCAGAAGATACTATAACTTTTCCTGACAAGAAGCTACAGATTCAAAGCCATCCTCAGCCAACTAATTGACACATAGCCCTAAAGAACTGAGTGATGGAAGGGAGGCAGGGTGAACCATGGGGCATGCCTCATCTGGGGGACCATTCTGCATGCTGCTAATTAAAGTGGAGATTTATGCTTAGGGTTGTAGCCAGCCCAATCACAGTGGGCCAAATAATCTAAGGTCCTATAGATAGTAGAACCAATGAGACGTCGTACTTGTAGTGACGTTTGCATGAGTAATGTAGAGGGAAGGGCGTAGACGCCTACCCTATAATAGTTATGCAATCCTCACACCCGTTACCATATACAGATATAGCACCTATACTTAAGTTACCTTTTCCAACCAATAGAATTGCATGACAAACGTATGAGTGTTACACGAGACGGGCGATCTCATCACTGTTGATTTCCATGTTTTCCCGTTTTTGTACTTGTCATTAAACTGACTTCCCTTTGCCAAATCATTGAGTTGTCCTTATTGATTGGTGTTGGAGTAAGAGAATCCTGTACCCCATCCACCTCCAGGTGCAGCTATCTCGTAAGTACTCGAGGGGGAGCTCTGATCCTATGGGCCCGTCAGAGGTCACTCCGCCCTCCTGTACAAGTCACTGTGTCTTTGTGGTTTTAAGTGCCCCTCACTTTTTCCCCTGCAGCTGAAGTCCCTTGCCTGGCTTTCCTAGATGTTCTCAAGATATCACACGTCTTCATGGAATACCATTAAAACCACTACTGGTGCCTTGGGTTTTCTATACGGGATCCAGGCATTAAACACTTGTGTTGCAGGATCGTGGTTGGTCCTAGGGCTGTTAGGCTTTAACCATTGATAGGCTGCCACTGTTCTACGGTAGCTAAGCTTCCACCAAGCTAGGATTCTAACAAGGAGCTTGGGTGTCGATCAGCCCATTGTCTGATTGCCTTTCTTCTTGGTCACCTCCTCCTTCTCACTTCCCCCTTCTCTGACTTTCGTCTGCTTTTCCTCTGCATCTTGCTCCTCTTTTCCTTGTTGACGAACCGCCATTCCCTCTAGCCCTTTCCTTCTCCTGTCTCATACTTCACTACTCCTCCTTTCTCCCCACCAGGCTGGGCCTCCACGTTTGCTTTCACCTTCCCCTCTCCTATTAATTACTACATTTCCACCGCTTTAACTGCTTCTCTTTCTCTCTTGTTGCTGTTCTGTCCTCCTCACTACTCCTTCCCCCCTTTTTCACTTTCACTCCACCTCTTACCTGTGATGTTATCTCCACCTCCTAACTGCACCTTTTCATCTCTGTCACTGTGCATCCTCCTTTTTATTCTCCCCTCCTCCTTTTTGATGTCCTCACCTTCTCCATGTTCTTACTCTTCACCCGTCAACTCCGCTCCTACTACTCTCTGTAATGTACTCCCCCTCTCCGTTCTTCTGGTTTACTTCTTCTTCATCTCTGCTTTGCACATTCCTTTTTGCTGATCCACCACATACTTTCCTAAATCATGCCTCCAACTCTTGACTCCCACACCCTTCCTTACTTCCTGCTCCCTTTTTTTCACCAGCAAACCAACCTGCAGGCTCCTTGATTGAGGTTTGCCGGGTTGTAGAAACGTGTGCAAGAGACTTGTGTTCACAGCAAGAAACTACAAGTCTTCCTTGTGTTAACAGTCTTGGGAGCAGAGCCCAGTGCAGGCTGATGCAACAAGGTTAGTTGAAGAGCAGGTTCCATCATGGCTTCAGATGATATGCTGCAGCATTCATCAGTGCTCAGCATTATCCAATCTTCTATTCCTTCCAAGATCGGTTAGCATCTTTGATTCTGAAGCACATGAAGATATGCATGCGCTGTCCGACTGAGTTTGCAAGCAGATTAGTAAGCGTCAGTTGTTGGCGTATGGCATTTCTCAAACCAGTGCCACGCACCAAGGTCACCCAAGGAAGCGAACCCATGGCCCGCCAAGGCCAAACATCAAGTATTTGCTGTTGGTTACTTAAGCTGTGTTCCACAAGGTCAAAGTCTAATTCTTTTCTCACAGGGTGAATAACATTTATTTCCATGAGTTCTATGGGCGCCTTTGTAAAGGAAAACCGTGAATCTTCCATGGTCTCTATAAGGGCCTCCTTCATCTGGCAAGGGGTTCTACTGGACTGAGGGGTTTTCCTAGGGTCCGGTAAACTGCACTCACTCTTTCTGGGGTACCAGATAGTGTTATCACAGGTTCCTGAGGATAGGTTTTGTGAATTTGTGACTTTCTTTCCTCTTTGTAGCTTGACACCGTTTGAGCCAATTTGCTGATTCTTTGAAAAGTTAACTTGCAGGAATCAATCTCTACCTTCTTAGGTCGGCCAGTTCCAGATGGCCAGGGGTTGTCTGCATTTGGGATCCCCTTGTCTCCTTCACAAGACTGGTAGCCAAGGATAGGGAACCTACTTTGAGGTCTACTAGCACTTCAAAACGTTTTAATGATCCCCGATATAAGGCAAGTAACAAGCTACTGTACATATGTGATAGAGAAGCCCCTGCCATGGCCACAGTACACAAGGGGGACATTATGATAAACATCTACATTTCTCAATTGGGGCTTCAGCCTATTATTCTCAGGGGCACCACCGGCTCGTTGGTGGGAGCTAGAGCCTCACTCATCCTGCTCAGGCACAAGTGCCCTCTCCACATCTTGCTGCACATGGTCACTTGTCTAGTCTAGTGGAGATGCCAAGATGGCGGACCAGCCCAATGAAAGCTCTGACCATAGAATGGAATGCACAGGTGAATAAATTTATCTGAATGCTCACGGCATAATTAATCCCCATGTCATAGTCCCTAAATACATGTGCGCTTCATAGCCAGTGGCCTGGTCCAGGACAGGACTTAGGGCCATATAGATACCTAGGGGAAGCATTAGTGAGTATGGGTGTGTGGAGCAGCAGAGTGAGAAGGTGTGGAAGAAAGTAGGTGCTGTGAGAAACCAAAGGGTGTCATACTTGCTAGTCCCCGGGGATCTCTCTCAGGTGGTCAGGGCACGGCCATCGCCTTTGGATCCAGACCCTGGGGGTTGTGAGAAACCCAAGGGTATTTTCCTGATTAGACCCCGAGAATTCCTTATTCAGGTGTTCAGGGAAGAGCTGGCGCTCTCAGATCTCAACCTTGGGGGTGGACAGGCGAGGGAGGATCATCTGGGTTGGGGATCCCGGGGTTATGCTCGGGGGAATGCCCCAGGTGAGAGGACGAGGAGGACGAAGTACCTGGGGCTTTTATAGGTTGTTCCAAATCAACCTCCCCAATGAATCTCTCTTACCAGAATCCAACAACCCCTCCGCACCTGGTAAACCTATTAAGAACCCAAACCCTGTTGCAGTGGGAAACATCTCCCAGGATCCCTATTTTTCTGTTGCCTACCCGAGTATTTCCAGTCATTCTTCTCCCTGTCCCTCCTATTATTATTTCCTGAACTCTGGCTGCTTTGACAAAACACTAAAGTTCCCACAAACCCGCTATTCATTTCATGACAATAATCCTGGTCATTCCCTCGACAGACTTCCAAACTATTATTTGACAGATTTTTCCCAAACCCTACCAACACCCTTTTGACTGCGAGGGGTATAATTCCCTATGAAATCCTGCCAGGTTGTTGAGTTGTGAGGCCAGGCAAGGTCAGGCAATTGCTGATAACCACACACACCTGACTGCCCTTTCGCTTCCCCATAGGGATAAAAGGCAGAGCACAAGAGCACACTCTGAGGAAGGCCAAACGCATGAGGAAGCAACTATTCCAGGACGGCAGCTCAAACGGAGGAGAAAGGCAGTGAGAGCTGAAAGGACGACGAGAAGGGAATTGCCCTTGTCCTTTTCAACCCAGTCCCGTGGTGCCTCCGAGAAGGGTAACGTAAGACCGAGAATTGCAGCTGGCAAATGGTGCGAAGGATGTCAGTGGTACATGGGACCCTCCCGAACTGATAGCCAGAGTGGGGAGAAGCGGTTGCCATTGTGGTAGCGTCCTTGACTCCAGAGGCAGGAGACACCAACAGAGATTTGCACAGCCGGTGAGTCGGGTAAGAGCTGACAATAGATCGGACTGTGTTGGGTTCAAGGTTGTGAAGAGCAACATTGTATGAAGAAAGAAGACTAAAGCACAAAGGTCTTTTGGAAGCAAAATAGGTATCAGTTAGAGTGGTCCTGCGTTACGTGGGCGCTCAATTGAAGGACTCTGACTGATACCACGCTCCTGAACAAGAAGAATGTGTTGAACTGAGAAATCGAAGTGGTCATACCCCTTGTACAGTCAAAGGTCTTCGGTTGTTGTTGAAACTACAAGTATCAAGAGGCCCTAGGGGAGGCTGGCGTGAGGTTTCGAGGTGGTCATACAACGGTCAAACCAAAGCCCTTGTACAATCGAAAGTCCTTGGCACGTTGCAGTACTTTTTGCAGAATATAAAAGTGTAAACCCGACTAAGGAAAGTGTGAAACTGGCGTTTGAGTCCGGATGAGGGGAAGGCTGTGTGAACTGTGATATTTTGAAGTACATACTTGCCAGAGAATAACAGAGTGACGCAGCGAGACGTGATCGCCCCTCGGAAGTCTTTGTTTGAACTAGCAAGTGCTTTAGGAAGCAAGTGAAGGAAGGTATGAGCCCCGATGAGGGGGACCCAACTAAACTAGATGGTTGTTTAACAAGACATTGAGACTTTTGAATATTACAAATGAAGAGAGTATGATTGAAAGGCAAATGTGAACCCGGGTGAGGGATGCCTGGAAATTGGGTTGAAGAGTAATACAACTGTGAACATTGTGACGACAAATGTGAACCAGACTGAGGGATGTCCACAGTAAGTTGTTGGTCTGAGCATGACTGAGGGAGGCTAACGTTGGGAGAAGGATTAGAACCCGGCTTGGGGGGATTCAATGGTGAAGAGTAATAGCCCGGCATGAAGATTAGTAGAAGGAACTTTTGTTTTATTGTTTATGGCATATCCGGCACTCTAAAGCAATAAACTTTGCCTTAAAGAGACTTGGACACAGAAGGTCCTGATATAGAGAAAAGGAACTGTAACCTTGTGCTGGAAAAGCCGGGAGTGTGCTGTGCTCAAGAGTCCCACCTTGTCCCGTGCTAAAAACGTGGGGAAGGGCGACCCCGGCCATAACATCTCGACTTATCATTTTGCGAACACTTCTTTTTTTTTTTTTGTGAACACTATCCCACACTATATTGTATCATAGCGGTAAGGATTGTCAATATGTTTTCTTAGTATAGTCCCTTTTTATTTGACTAGATCCTACTTGGACGGCATTATTATTATTTGATGGTCGTAGCTTGCTCCCATCGTAGATTTAGGTTTAGATTAGGCATGTATCTCACCCATTTATACAGTTTAATAAACACCCTTGAACTGTGATCACTTGTCTGTCTTGCTTTGATACCATGCCTTCCTTACAGGGTGGACCAGTGCGGAAGGATCGTGCAGGTGAGGCAGCCGATAGCGAGACGCAGTGCTCCTCCCTTTCTCGTACCATTTTCCCTCCTATTTCATGGGATTCTCTGATGTCCCAACTCCCTCCATCCTCTTTCCACACAATCACTGTGCCGAGGAAGAGGGCAACTGAGAGTAATATTGCTAACTCTTACACATCGCATTTGACATGTCCCGCTAATTGGGTCAGGCAAAGTTGGGCAATTGACTTTAAGTGCATAGATCTGATACAAATTAGCTCTCGCAAAGATATAAGGCGGAACATAGAGACGCACTCTGAGCAAGATGGAAAACGAGTAAGAGCAGAACTTCCAGGGCGAAGAGGAAACTACTGGAGCAGAGCAACGGGACGAGAGCCACCAGTGGAGAACCCCAGATGTTCCCTGCAGGTGGTTGTTGCCTCCAAAAGGCAGTGAAAAACACTTGGAGAAGATTGAAACCCAAAGAAGAAGGCTGCATTGTGTTCCATGGACCCAAGTGACCCTTCCGGGTGAACGACAGAGTTGGGGAGGCAAGGCCAAGCCTGTGGTACTAACCTTGGCTCGTAAACTGAAAGACAGTAAAGACAAGAAAGAAACACACACATCTGGTGAGTTGGCAAGCGACACGAGAGACTTTGTGTGCTAGTGGCAACATTATATCGCACAATTTAAGGCTGCACGTGTGTTGCAAAGACGCGAAGAAAGGCAGATCTGCGAATTAACCTTGTTGTAAAGTCAACGATACTGTGATACTGCATTATTATTATTTGATGGTCCTAGCTTGCTCCCATCTGTAGATGTAGGTTTAGATAGGCGTTTTTCGAGGGGATTGGGTCCTCCGACGTATTCCATATCTATGACATGTAATCACCACAGCTGTGCTGCTTCGGAAACTTTTTCGGCGTCTGCGTCCTGCGTCGATGACGTCGATGCGCCGCCGTCGAGGACCTCCTCCGACGTCCGACGTCATCCGATGTGATAAGTAGGACGCACAACGCCAGTAGCCTCAGTTCCGTTTTTTCCGCGAACGTGTTGCTTCGTGTTTCTCGGTTCTAGCCTCGACTCATTAGAGTTCTGTTCTTTCCGGTTCTTCGAACCTGTTCGTTTGTGAATTGTTCCTTCGACGATGTCTTCCACTTCGTCTTCAACCCCGCGTCCGGGCTTCAAGAAGTGCGGGGAGTGTGGGTCCAAGATGTCGGTGACTGACTCGCACGATGCCTGCCTCTGGTGCCTCGGGGAGGCCCACGACACGGATGACTGTGTCGACTGCCTGTCGCTCACGTCCAAGGCCTTACGCGAACGTAAGAAGAAATTGTCGGTAGGTCGGGTGTCCAAGCCCCGGAAGTCGAAGTCGGCGGGGCTTTCGACGGATGATTCGAGGGGTGACTCTCCGCGTCATCGTCGGAAGTCTCGTCGGTCTTCTTCTAGGAGTCGGTCTCGCCACTCCTCAGCCTCTTCGAGGCATTCTCGGAAGCGCCGACACCGGTCGCCTTCCAGGTCCTCTTCAGAGGACTCTGCCCGGCACGTCGGTTACCCCACCAGCCGTGCGACGCCGGAGGAATGGGCTTCCTTCGGGAAGAAGATGTTGGCGATTCTTGAGTCGCAGGGTACTCAACCGTCCGCGCCCCCGAGTGGGGTCGGCCGTGAGAGGTCGAGAGCCACCGCTCGCAAGAGTGGTCGGCGCGAGTCACGGGAGAGGTCCCGTTCGGACAAGGGGGCTCGTTCTCGCCGTACCCGTTCCAGGTCCCGGTCCTCGACGCGATCGAGACCGTGTGCACCTGTGATGTCTTCGAGGAAGACATCGACGTCTGAGGCGTCGAGGGCGTCGACAGGCTTTCTCGAGGCTCCGGCTCCGAGGAAGTCGTCGAAGCCGTCGACGGTCAGGTCGTCGAGGGACACGCTCGGAGCTCCGGCTTCGAGGGCTGTGTCGACGCCGCCGATACTGGAGGCGCTGCATCTGACGTCGACGCCGATTTCCTCGACGTCGACGCCGATCCTCTCGGCGCCGTTGCCGGTTTTCTCGACGTCGGCGCCGATTCGCTCGACGCCATCGACGCGTTTCGTGTCGGAGGTGCCCCGTGTCTCGGGTGTTCCCCCTAGGAAGGCTCTGGTTATGAGCAGGCACTCTCGGGTGCCTTTCCACCGCTTGGATTATATTTCGGAGGCGGATGAGGATTCGGATGGCCTGGTTCCTAGTCAGGTGCCGGATGACATTGTCTCGGGCCATAGTCAATTTGACGATTTGAGGCAGTCGCTGCATGATGCCAGTGGACTGGACACCTCTCCGGAGGTGGAATTTGGTCGGCCTGAGCCTGGCTCCCATGCCGATTCCTCCTACCGGCGCCTTATGGCTAGGGTGTCTGAGTATCTGGGATGGTCTGCTCCCCCAGGTGAGTTTGTGCAGGATGATCTGACGGACATCCTTGATGTTGGTCCCCCAACTGACCCGGTACTGCCGTTCCATATGGCTTTACAGCGTAGGGTGGCGGCGGCTTGGACTGCTCCGGAGAGTCTCCCGGCAGTGGGCAGATCCTTGTCGCGAAAATACCGTCCAGCCAGTGGCGACCCCTGCTACTTGACCAGGCACCCCACTCCGGAAAGTTTGGTGGTGCAGGCGGCCACGGCCCCGGCAAAGCAGGCGTCGTACCCTACCATCCCTCCTGATAGGGACGACAAACGTTTTGATGGCTGGGCGAAGAAGGTGTTTTCTTCTGGTGGTATGGCGCTTCAGGCGGCCAACTCCGTTTGTGCCTTGTCGCGTTTCACGCACACTCTGTGGAACTGTGTTGCGTTAGCGGCTGAACATATTCCCGAAGGGGTCGAACGGGATGGTTTCCTTGCTATGGTCCAGGATGGTAAGGATGCCATGTGTGAGTCCGTTCAGTCGGGTTTGGACTTGGCTGAATGCGTCAGTAGGTCCATGGCGGCGAGCACCGTGATACGCAGGTTTGCGTGGTTGCGGAAGTCGGGGTTTGCTCCTGATGTGCAGTCCCGGCTCCTCAACATGCCCTTTGATGGTGAACATCTTTTTGGCAGCAAGGCTGACGAGAGCCTTGAGAGGTTGCAGACCTCAAAAGCTGCAGCGAAGTCGTTGGGCGCTGCAGTTCGCCAACCTCCGCTTTTTCGTCCTAGGGGACAGCAGTGGAGGGGTGGCTCCTTTCGCTATTACTCGTCCTTTGGTAGAGCGAGAGGAGCTGGCAGTCAAAGGGGCCAACGCAGGGGTACCAGAGGTGGACGACAAGGTACCCGTGGTGCCAAGGCCGCTCGGGCGGTTGCCTCTTTGCCCTCAGGTAACGCCGCAGCCGCTCCTACTCAGTCATGAGGCCATGTACCATGGTTCGCCGGTTGGGGGAAGGCTGGCGCAGCATCTTGTAGAGTGGCGTGCCATTACTTCAGATGTGTGGGTTCTGGAGATCATTTCCCACGGCTACTGTCTTCCCTTTCGGCACAGGCCTCGCGACAATCCACCGGGGAACCTCTCTTTGAGGAGTCCGGATCCGCTCCTTGCGCAGGAAATTCAAGCCCTGCTGGAGAAAGGCGCCATAGAACTGGTGCCTGTAGCGGAGAGGAACAAGGGATGGTATTCCCCTTATTTTTTGATTTCGAAGAAAGACGGGGGTTTGAGACCCATCATGGACTTGCGCGGTTTGAACAAACTCCTCAGGAAGGACAAGTTCAAGATGGTTACTCTCTCTCAAGTCCTCCAGGCCCTTCAGCTTCAGGACTGGTTGGTGTCACTCGACCTCAAGGATGCTTACTTCCATGTGCCGATCCATCCCAAGCACAAGAAGTACCTGAGGTTCGCGGTTGGCGACTCGCACTTTCAGTTTCGGGTCCTGCCGTTCGGTTTGACCTCCGCCCCGAGGGTTTTCACCAAGCTCATGGTGGTGGTGGCAGCGCATCTCAGGCAAGGGGGGATTCACGTCTACCCCTACCTGGACGATTGGTTGATCAGGGGGAGCTCTCCCGAGCAAGTCCTGGATCATCTGTCCGTCGCCTGCCACTCCCTTCACAGGCTGGGCTTCTCCCTCAATTTAAAGAAGTCCCATTTGACGCCAACACAGAGGCTCCAGTACATCGGAGCAGTGCTCGACACTTCCCTGGGGCAGTGTTTTCCTCCCCAGGTGAGGGCTCTTCACATTCAGCAGATGGTGCACAAGTTTCAGCATGCCCAGACGCTCCCGGCGTTCGAGTTCTTGAGGTTGCTCGGCCTCATGGCATCCTGCATTCTTCTGGTGCCAGAGGCTCGCCTGCGGATGAGATCTTTGCAGTGGGCACTCAAGACGCAATGGTCGCAGTCCTCCGGCAGGATGTCGGACCCGGTTCAGGTGCCGCCCTCAGTCGCCCGGGACCTTCTGTGGTGGGCTGTCGAAGGCAACTTGATGAAGGGGGCTCCGTTTTGGCTACCCTGGCCGGAGGTGACGATCGTGACGGATGCATCCCTCACGGGATGGGGAGCTCATGCCAACGGGCTGACAGTCAGCGGTCGTTGGTCTCCGTCGGAGTCCAGACTCCATATCAATCTGTTGGAGCTGAGGGCCGTCAGGCTAGCCCTGAAGGCTTTTCTGCCGACTGTGCGAGGAAAGGCTGTCCTGATCATGACGGACAACACTGTGGCCATGCACTACCTCAACAAAAAGGGGGGGGCAGGGTCACTTCCTCTGTGCAGGGAGGCGATGCAGCTCGAGTTCTGGGCCATCCGGCAGGAAGTTTCGATCTCGGCAGTTCATCTGGCCGGAGACGAAAACGTGACGGCGGACGCTCTGAGCAGGCAGAGCGCGATCTCTCACGAGTGGGAGTTGGCTCAGGAGATTCTCCTGGAGATCTTCGCCCTTTGGGGGACCCCTCAAGTGGATCTCTTCGCCTCCAGTGTCAACCGGAAGTGCGAGAGGTTTTGCTCGCGGGAATTTCCTCCGAAAGGAGCCTTAGGCGACGCGTTTGTGGTGGAGTGGTCATTCCCGCTGCTGTACGCGTTTCCTCCATTCCCCGTCATCCCGCAAGTGCTGCGGAGGTTGCGGAAGTTCGGTTCCCGGATGATCCTCATTGCTCCGGCGTGGGCTCGGAGGACGTGGTACCCGGACCTTCTCGACTTGTCCATCTGCCCTCCACGTCGTCTTCCCTACCGAGACGATCTGCTCTCACGGGAGGGGGGTCAGGTTCTCCATCCAGAGGTCGGATCCCTCAACCTTCACGCTTGGCTTCTGAAAGGTTGAGGTATAAGGATTGGGACCTCCCTGAAGACGTGATGGAGGTGTTGCTTTCGGCCCGAAGGCCCGCAACTAAGTCTCTGTACCGTTGCCGTTGGCGTAAGTTCTGCGACTGGTGCAGAGTTCAGAATGTGGATCCTTTTGCATGTGACATCCCCATGGTTCTGTCCTTTTTGCTTTCTTTGGCCCACAGGGGCTTGCAAGTGGGTACCATTAAAGGTTACCTGGCGGCGCTGTCCATCTTTAAGCGCTCATCTGAAGAATGTTCTTACTTTAAAATCCCTTTAATTTCACAGTTTCTGAAAGGGCTCACTAATGTGTTCCCTCCGTCGCCTTTCCTGGTGCCCGGTTGGGATTTAAACCTTGTTCTTAGGTTTCTTATGGGTGCTCCGTTTGAGCCTTTACATTCTTGCCCTTTGAGACTGTTGACTTTGAATACTGCGTTTCTAGTTGCGGTTACTTCCGCTCGCAGAGTGAGTGAGTTACAGGCACTTTCTGTTAAGCCACCCTTCACTGTATTTCACAAGGACAGGGTTGTCCTTCGAGTTCGTCCTTCTTTTCTTCCAAAGGTAGTGACGGAATTTCATTTGGCCCAGAAGATTGTTCTTCCGGCTTTCTATCCTCCTCCGCATCCTGGTAAGGAAGAGGAGAGGCTCCATAGGCTTGATCCTAGGAGAGCTTTGAGCTTTTATGTTTCTCGCATGTCCCGGGTCAGAGTGGACGATCAACTCTTTATTGGTTACGCTGGTAAGCGCTTGGGGCAAGCTGTGACGAAACAGACTTTGTCACGCTGGATTATTTTGGCCATCTCGGAGTGTTACCGCTTGGCGGGTAAGGACCCACCGGCTGGCTTGCGGGCCCATTCTACCAGGGGCGTGGCTGCATCTACTGCCCTGCAGAGGGGTGTTCCTATTCGCAACATCTGTGATGCTGCCACCTGGGCTTCAGTACATACATTTGTACGGCATTATTCCCTCGATTCCATCAGAGGGCAGGATCTGGCCTTTGGCAAGGCGGTCCTTTGCTCTGCTATTTGATTGGCTATTCTAAATTTTGTTTCTAAATTCTTTCCCTCCTCCTTAATTTGGTACTGCTTTGGGAGTCTGTCATAGATATGGAATACGTCGGAGGACCCAATCCCCTCGAAGAACAAGTTACTTTCTTACCTGGTAACGTTCTTTCGATGGGATGGTCCGACGACGTATTCCATATCGCTCCCACCCTGCCTTCCCCGCTGCAGAATTTCTGTTGCGATTGCAGCTTACGTTCCGCAAGGCTTTGTGTCGGACTGGCAGTTGACTAATGTCACACGTTCTGGGGGAAAAAACTACAACTGAGGCTACTGGCGTCGTGCGTCCTACTTATCACATCGGATGACGTCGGACGTCGGAGGAGGTCCTCGACGGCGGCGCATCGACGTCATCGACGCAGACACCGAAAAAGTTTCCGAAGCAGCACAGCTGTGGTGATTACATGTCATAGATATGGAATACGTCGTCGGACCATCCCATCGAAAGAACGTTACCAGGTAAGAAAGTAACTTGTTCATCTCACCCTTGTGAAAGTTCAATAAACACCCTTGAATTGTGGTCACTTGTGTCTGTCTTAGTGTTGATACCATGCCCTCCTTACATCCACCCTGTAGACATATACCCTTGTTCATGCTTCTCTTCTGTGTTTGTACTTCACCCCCTGTGCAAACCGATGAGTTTGGTTCCGAACAGTTTGTCAATCCTCCATCGAGGCATTTCAAGTGGCGAAGGGGGAAAAGAACCACCTGCATGATGCCCTGGCCTAACCTTTTTATAATATTTTCAAGATAATTTCCTATCTTTCTTACCAACTGGGGCTATGCTCCATACATTTGTAAAACAAGAGATATTTATAGCCTATGAGTACTGAAATTCATAGCAAGTAACATTTCCTAAAGAAAAGTCCTTTAATCAATACAAGCAATAGATGCTATGTCACAGGGTCTAAAATATCACTAAAAACCTTTTTTCTATGTGCACTGTGTGACTAGTAACATACATGCCACTCAGCAGCATGGTAAGTAGGATTAGGTACTGCTATGCAGCTACCTATGTTTTTCCAGCATGGGGTCTGGCATAGATTCACATGCTCATGAATATTCCCCGTTGTCAGGCTGGGAATGCTCAGTAAAAGAAAAAACAGTTTCACTTTCACACTGTATTTCTCCTCTTAACCCATCACTGTCCTCTGGGTCATACTGCCCCCATCCAATGACAGTCCTCCCCCTACGACCCACCACTGGCAGCCATCTTTAGATTTTTGCTGCACGCTTCTGTCCTTGGGTTTGCTTTTCCGAGCTATTTAGTACGTTTTTCCTGGGTTTTTTCACAGAAAAGTTACATTTTTGTGTCCAAGAGCCTGTGTTCTCTTTTCCTCATCAGCCGGCAATGGGGATCCATTGTCGGTGATGTTCTGCGCCCCTCAAGGGCGAGGATTCGTCGAGGTTTCAGGAAGGCCATTTTGTGCCTACTTCGCGCCATCCAACCATGTCGGAGGAGGAGGGAAGGACCCTCTTCAGGCCCTGCACTAAATGCGGGCTACGGAATGTCTTTGTGGAAGACTAACATCTGCAGTGTCTTTACTGCCTGCACCCGGATCACAACAGGGATGGTTGCGAGGTATGCCTGGGCTTCTCGAAGAAGACCAAAAAGGACAGGCATAGCAGGCTGGCGGCGTGGCTCAGTTCGAGCAAGGCCTCTGCCCCGTGCTCTGAGTAGGGGCATGTCTCACCCAGGACCGGCTGGGCCGGAGAGTTCTCTTCTAAATCCTTTGAGGTTGACCCATCCATGGGGGTCCATGATAAGGCCAAAAGCCGCAAGTCCGATTCCACCGGGTTCGTGCAGTTCCGGGTCCCAGTTTGGTTAGGCCACAATCACCTTCACCGTCCACCACCATAGCCAGGTGGCATTCAAGCTCCTCCTCAAAGAGGAAGTCATCCACCTCGGCCAAGTTATGGGAGAAGTCAGACAGGCCTAGGTCGGTGGAGGAGGAGAAGGCTGCGCAGCCCAAACAGGTTCCACAGGCTCAGCCAAAGTCTTCGTCGGCCACTTCATTGTCAGCTACGATCCTACGAGGGTGGCTCCTGCAGCGCAGAGGGTGTCCCTGCCCCCACGGTACAACATGGCTGCAGAGGCATCGGCGAAGGCTCCAAGTTACCCTGGAGGGTTAAAGACACTGGTGCAGATCCCAGTTCAAGGCCCTCATGGTGGATAAAAGGGGTGGAGGGCGAAGTGGCCTCGAAACAACCCATAGACATTTCATCCACAGATGATGATGACCAAGAGTCTGTTCAATGATGATGACGACAATGGCGGCGTAGGGCCTAGCGCTCCGTCTCTCCATCCTCCACCAAGGGACGTTTCCATGGACATTCTCTCAACTCTCCACGCCCTGCTGACGGCGATTGGACAGAGGTTGCCACCGGCACCCATGGCACTGCAGGCTCCTGATCAGCCTCCACGTACAAAGAGAAAGTGTCATTTGATACCTCTGCATCAGTATCCGCCACAACGTCAGGACCCGACTCCTCCAGCGGACCCGGATACGGACACTCGTACCGATACGGCCATGGGAACCGACAAATATGAGGACTTAGTCCTGGCAGACGGCGAATCGCCACATTTGGATTCTCCTCATAGTTTCTCCACCGGACGAGGTAGGATTGTTCCACCCCATGATCTCTAAGGCCTCTGGGTTGTTCCAACTGGTGCCCGAGGAAACCAAGAAAGAGGGTTTCTTGTATCAGCGGCGAGAATCCAAGAGGAAGACGATCATGGCAGTACCCTTTCTGGACGATATCTGGGAGGAGGGCCTGGCCCTCATGAAGATCCCATGCACAGGTCCATCCAAGCGAAACAGATTGGAGAAGTACAGGGTGCCGGACTCCGCCCCCAAGTGCCTGAGATCTCAACCATTATCATTCTCAGTAGTATCGGCTGCCGCAAGGAAATGTTTGGCTAACATGGCCTCATCGTCATCAGTCTCCCCGGACAGTGAGGGAAAGAAGATGGATGCCATGGGGAAGAAAGTAATTTAAACAGCGGCATCCACAATCAGTGTGGCCAACTGCCTAGCTCTCTTGGCCCGGTACAACAGGGAGCTTTGGTACAAGCTGGGCCCGATCCTGGAGTTCCTCCCCGACAACAGAAAAATGGAAGCTCTCGCCCTCTTTCAGGAAGGAAAGTGGCATCGAACCATGCCATCACGGTGGCAGTGGACATCGCTGACCCAGGTTTCCGGCAGATGGGGAACGGAGTCTGCCTTCGTTGGCAGGGATGGTTGAAGGCCACTAACTTTCATCAGGACATTCATGCAAAGGTGCTAGACATGGCTTTTGACAGCGACAATCTGTTTGGGAAGGCGATCGATGAGTCCGTCCAAGCCATAAAAACAGATACGGAGATGGCACGTTCCCTTGGCACCCTTCAGCAGCATCGCTCGTCTTCTATTCGTTCAGCCAGGGGAAAGTCGAGCAGATCGTCCAAAGGTTTCTCCACATCTTACAGGCAACCTCCCCTATCCTCCACAGAGGCCTACAGGGGCCGCTCCCAGGCCTACGGTCACAGAGGCCAGCGCCGCCCGCAAGGCGGGGCCCTGGTACCCAAGCAAGCCTGAACCATCCAAGGCATCAGCCCCCAATCTTGCACCCTGCTGGGAGGCCAGCTGATGAGGTTTGTCAATGAGTGGAAGAAGATCACCACCGACAGATGGGTGCTGGATGCTATCGCCAGGGGCACACCTTGGAGTTCCAACACAGGTGCCCTCGTATTCCACCTGTTCCCCGACGAGAGCAAAACATTCCGCAACTCCTGGCAGAAGTGCAAGCCATGTTACAGAAAGGGGCAATGGAGCTCGTTCCCAAACTGCTACGGGGCTCCCGAGTTAACTCCAGATACTTTCTGGTAAGAAAGAAGACAGGGGGTTGGAGACCCATCTTGGACCTATGCCTCCTGAACAAGTACCTGAAGTCCCAAAAATTCAGGATGGTTACGTTGCAGCATGTGCTCGGCCAACTGGAAGAAGGGGATTTCTTGACCTCATTGGACCTGGAGTACACTTTCCATGTCCCCATTCACAAGAAACATTAAATGTTCCTACTGTTCGTGGTTCAAGGCCCTACCATGCGGCTTGAAATCAGCCCCAAGGGTGTTTACAAAATGCCTGGCCCTGGTGGTGGCCCATCTGTGTCTTCAGGGCATACACGTATACCCATACCTGGACGATTGGCTGGTACGTACCCGCTCTCGAGAGCTAGCCGACGAGCACACGAAGGAGACTGTCCGACTAATGACAGAGCTGGGATTCTCCCTGAACTATCCGAAGTCCTGCTTAATGCCATTGCAGAACGCACTGTTCCTCGGCGCCAGACTCAACACAGTGGCTTGCCTGGCGTCGCCCTCGGAGGAGAGGCTAGCAGCCATTCAAGGGAAGGTGATACGACTGTTGTAGGCGAAGATGGCGATGGTACGGGCCATCAAGATGCAGCTGGTCATGTCTTCCTGCATCTACCTCATGTGTCTATGCAGGTTGCAGATGCAACCCCTACAGGAATTCGTGGCTGCACATTGGGTAGTCTGGAAGTTTTGCGGACAAGATCCCTCTCAACGAGGAGCTCCGGCAGGCTATAGAGTGGTGGGGGATGTGCTCCTACATCGCAATGGGAATGGGATTTCAAACAATGCATACCAGGAGACGGTCACAAACGGACGCCTCTCTGGAAGGTTGGTGGGCTCACACTGGGAGTCTGCACGCCAGAAGTCTGTGGCCTCCGAAGGAGAAGGATCTGCACATCAACATCCTGTAGCTACGGGCAGTGTTCTGAGCCCTCAAGGCTTTCCTACTGTCTCTGAGGGGCAAGGTGGTGAGGATATTCATGGACAACACCGCCACCATGTGCTAAATCAGGAAGCAAGGGAGCACTCGGTCCCCAGCGCTCTCCAAGGAAGTTCTGTGCCTGTGGCACTGGGTCATCGGACAGGGGATGTTCCTCATCCCTCTCCACCTGGCGGGCATCAAGAACGCCATCACAGACTCCCACAGCAGGGAACTACGCTCCTGCCACAAGTGGGAATTTCATCAAGATCAGGTGGCCTGCCTGTTCATCAAATGGGGCAGAGCCCCGATCAATCTTTTCACCATGGTGGCGAACTCCAAATGCCAGACGTTTGCCAGCAGATTTCACCAACTGAGGACCTTGGGGCACACGTTTGCCTTCTCGTGGGTAGGCCTGTTTATGTATGCTTTTCCTCAGTTTCCTTTCCTGCTAGGTGTCATCAACACACTCTGATAGTGTTGATGCAAAACTCATCGCCCCGGCGTGGCCGAGACAGATATGGTATCTGGACCTGCTCAACCTGTCGGCGTCCTCTCCAGTCAAGTTGCTGGTACTTCTCACCAGCGAGGAAGGTGCAATCCTTCATCACGACCCAGGATCGCTGAACCTGAAGGCATGGCTCCTGCAGCCTTCGAGTTTGGAGGTTATGAGCCACGGGCGGACAGCAAGGAAGTCCTTGCCAAGGCCAGGGCATCATTGACTCTAAAGTGCTACGGCCAGAAGTGGAAGCGGTTTGCTACGTGGTGCTGGTTACAGAAGATTACCCCTCAGATGGTCACAGGTCCACAGATCCTTCCGTACTTACTATCCTTGGCAAGAGCTGGGTTTGCTCATGCATCCATCAAGGTACACCGGGTGGCCATCTCCCGCTACACCAGGTCTCCAGGAATATCCTCGCTTGGTCCCACAGACTCGTCAAGGAATTCCTCAAAGGGCTTTTCCGATCTTTCCCACCATCAAAGGCTCCCACCCCAGCATGGGAACTCAACGTGGTTCTAATAAGGCTCATTGGGGGCACATTTCTCACCTATGCATCAGGCCCCGCTCAAGTTTCTCTCATGGAAAACAACTTTCCTCGTGGCCATCACCTCGGCCAGACGTGTGGGTGAGATCCAGGCCCTATCCTGCAAGCAAGCGTATCTGACTTTCCACTCGTCAAGGGTGGCACTGCGTACACACCCCTCTTTAAAGCCTAAGGTTCCGTCGGAATTCCACCTCAACAAGCCTTTGGTTTTGCCTGTTTGCTTTCCGAAACCTTTGTCGCTGGCGGAGAGGGCCTTGTATTCGCTAGATGTTGCTCATGCTCTGAAGTTCTATGTTGCACGCGCAAAGTGTTTTCGGAAGACTTCTCAATTGTTTGTGAACTTTGGACCTGTGAACCATAGGAAGGCTTTGTCCAAGGCCTCCATCTCAAGATGGCTCAACGGCTGCATCATGCACTGTCATTGGCTGGCGAACTGGCCGCTGCTGGGCCGTCCGAGAGCCCACTCCACCAGAGCGATCGCTGCGACAAGTGTTCCTTTCTAGTGTGCCACTGCTGGACATCTGCAGGGCTGCGGTGTGGAGGTCCATGCATACCTTCACGAAATTCCACTGCATCGACATTGAGGAGGAGTCCAGAGGTGGACAAGCAGTGCTACGCAACCAGTTTGCTTGAGGTGAGTCTGTTCCAAGGGTAAGTGTTAATTGCTTCTGTTGAGCCTTGCCACCTCCTGTGGTTTAGTTAACGTGTACCGCTGTGTAATCATTATTCATGAGCATGTGAATCCATGCCAGTCCCCATGCTGGAGAAGGTTTAAGTTACTTACCTGTAACTATTGTTCTCCAGCAGGGGTCTGGCATGGATTTACATGCGAACCCTCCGTCCGGCCCCTCTGTGGTTTTCTTGGTCATACTGCCACTTTACGTGCTTACCAAACCTGAAGATAGCTGCCAGAGGAGGGGTCTTAGGGCGAGGGCTGTCATTGGATGGGGGGAGTATGACACAGAGGACAGTGATTGGTTTAGAGGAGAAATACAGTTTTAAAGTCAAACTGTTTTTTCTTTTACCGAGGATTCCCAGGCTGACGACGGGGAATATTCATGAGCATGTGAATCCATGCCAGACCCATGCTCGAGAACAATAGTTACAGGTCAGTAACTTAAACCATATGAATTATTCCCTGCATCCCATTCATAGACTTGGCTGATTTCTTTACCACTGTTTTTGCATACATTTCCGTCTTTTTATATTGATTCTTCCAGTGCAAATCCCTTCTTGGGCCTAGAGAAATATTGGGGAAAAACAGATGTTATTCCTTCGAAATGTTGTATTAATTATATGTGATTTTCATATCATCCTGAATTTTAAATCTGTAGAGCTACTAAATCAGACTAAACATGACGCACAATTTCTTAAATGACCGTCAGTGCTTCTGAATTGATTATTTGTATGTCTCTTAGTGTATCTAACATTATTCCTAAGGGGCTTCGGCATTCCATATATTATGCATTCTCCCATTAGACATAACTAAGCTGAACACTTTTTGTGGCATGGGCGGAGTTTCAGTAACCTGAGCATGTTTTATTTATATTTAGTAAAAACCTACCTGCCAGGCAATGGAGGCCGGTGCATAGGGGATGCACCCAAAGGTTTACAAGCAGGGAGCAGAGCTAGGGAAAGAGCTGAGATGAGTACCGGTTGTACTGACTGGCGTGCACTGGAGGGAGTGAAATAGGGTTGAGTGGAGCAATCAGTGAATGATGAGAGCATATTAGGACCACTGGTTTGAGACTCCTTTTAGAAAATGATATTTGGCTTACAAGGTATCTTGATCCCAGTTCAGGAAAATCACTGTTAGATTTGGGCATTCAGCCATTGGCTCAGACTGGTTCACAGTGACCTGGCCTCTCATTATCAACCTGGCGTCATTTTGGGGCTCTGTGGTCTGTAAAGAACATAAACTTCTCTCTGGGGAAAGCTTGCAATGTCTCTGTAGAGACATGCAATTCTGGTCTTAATGGAGTGCATAATTTAGGGGCACGCACCCTTTCAACAGGGAAGACTGCCCAAACAGGGACCGTTTAGTAGGGTTTGGGGTTGTGTTACGTCCCTCCCTTACAGGCAGTAATGCAGATTCCTTTAGTCGTTTGTTCCACAAACTCAATTAGGGTTTGTGCTTTTTACTGACTTTCTATTGATCAAAGTGGCTTGGGCAACATGCAGTCCCAGCTTTCAGCAAGATCTGAGTCCTGCCTCTTAATGCGGCTCAGCCCACACTGCCCTCTCGATTTTGCTTATTCTTTTCGCCTATAAATCTTAACCCAGCACAAAACCCCATGCAACGCAATACAGCTGCTAATCCTTGTTCTAATATATCTTTAACAATGCATGTGTACCTCAGTCCGGGTGTCAATAGCAAAGTCCCAGATGTCAAGTAATATGAACTCCTATATATTGCACAATAACAATATGTCTTACATATCAAATTAAGTATCTGACTTTTGTTTCAGTCCGCAGTCAACCTTCACTAATTGGACCAACAAGTACAGTACCTGGTAGTCAAAGCACAGCTAGACCGGTAAGTTAAACCTTCAATGATGTGCTGTGTAGAAGTGTATTTGTTATTGTTGCTTTAGAGTGGGTAAACACAAAATCAACAGCTTGTTGGAAAATAAGAATAAACCTAGCAGTTAAGTGCAAATCCTGTGGTTGTGTTCCAAAAAACGGAAACTTGTGTGTAAGGGGAAAAGTCTTTACTGTGTAATACTGAAAACTGCTTTAAAAGTCACTGAAGCAATGTTCATCATCAAAACTGAAGATTCACATAATGTTGGCATGTCATCATCTTGCGCTAGCTGCTCATAAGGACTCTGTGGGGTCAGTTATGTTGATAAACTGTTGAAGTATCGATGCACTGAGCTACAAACCACCAGGACAAATTCTGTCATTTCTGCCACCAGGCGGTACAGCAGGGCTCCATTTTGGCTCTGCTCTACACGCAACCGCTGGATATGACGTTGGGCCAGTATATTGCAGCGCCCTGTGACCTCAGTTTCTTTTTTCTGTGCACTCTGTTTGCTAATTGGGAACACGCTTGTCAGGCTTTGAGAATTTTCTCTATGCCATGCCTACTCCGTCTAAGGCCTCTGGCTTCAAACCGTGTGTGGCTTGTGGCCGACAGATGTCAGTCTCGGATCTGCACTGGATTTGTCTTTACTGCTTGAGTGAGGATTACAACACCCAGGACTGTGGGCCGTGCCAGTCCATGCACGGAACGCCCTCCGGGAAAGGGCAAAGAAGATATTCACATTCATCCACAAGGGTAAGGGTGAGGCTCCTCATTATTGTTCAAGGTTGCACGGCAAATGATGCTCCAAAGACATGGTGGCTCCGCACAAAGAGAAAGAAAAGGAGAAGCAGCATCAGAAGAGGACCTACACTCAAAGTGAGTCCCCAAAAAAGAAGAGCCACCGATCCAAGGATTTCCTTGAGCGGCGAACACAGGTACATTTTCCTACCCAGTCTCTACCCCAGTGGGACCCTGCTAGAACTCTTTGCTAAGGCGCCAGCGGCTCCGGCCTCAGCTCAGGCAACAGTGCCATCAGCTCTGGCACCGATGGGTCCCATTGCGTTGGTTGCTACTGGCACGGCACCCTCTAGGGACCACTCCCACATGCCTACGGGTTCGGGCCTGTACCAGAAGACTGGTGTTCCTTGGTGCCCATATGCTCCGCCTTTGGGCATCAAGGCATCAGCGCAGGTTCCGACTTCATTGACGTTGCTGATCGGCATTGTGGACACTGTGGCACTGCATGAATATGCTGCACTCCCTATGAACACCTTCATGCCGAGGATGTATGACATCGATGAAGAGGGGGTTAACCAGGTTCCCTTTTGGTTGGACCCGTGGTTTCTAGGGAGGTGAGAGATTTCCCTGAGGAGTTCTCTGGGTAGGCAAAGACTGGCCAAGGATCTGCAGGTCGCCAGTGGCTTCAATAACTCCCCAGAGATGGACTTTCAGCCAGCTCCCACCTCAGGAAAGCCTCAAGCCGCTTCAGCATTTAATGGCTATGGTGGCTAGTACTCTGGGGCTTAAGGCTCCATTCAGATCAAATGTACAGTACAAATTGCGTTATTGTGGATGAAAACCTCAAGAAACAGACACTTCTGCCCTTCAATGTAACAGTAGAGGCCCTGTGTTGGAAGTGTGCAAGAAACCTGCCTCTATTCATTCCAGCAGTAGACGGGGATCTAGCCCCATTGGACCCAGTGTTTCTCTGCTCTCATGCCACATTGGAGAGTATGGTGGTTCAGACCACAACGGCTAGCCTGGAGACCTCCACTTCCCTTACCTTTCACTGGACTGGGAAATTAAGAGGCTTGACGCATGGGGTAAAGAGTTGATTGCATCAGGTAGTCTTGCCACATGTACTGTGAATGCCTCTTGTGTGTGCCATGGCAAAGTTTTCCTTCAGCCTTTGGGTGGCATGCCTTTAAATGGCAGAAACCTGTTTGGAGCTAAGGCTGATGATGCCCTCCGGAAGGTTCAGTTATCAAAGGCAATGGCTAAGTCCTTAGGGGTTGCCGTGGAGCCGCCCTCCGCACAGTTGTCTCACATTCGTTTTTTTTTTATCCCTCCCCACCCATGGCCCAAGAGGCCAGGCCAGTCTTCCCTCGGAAGAATACACAAAAGAGCAAACGGCCCCTGTATTGTTTCACAAGTTGACATTACTGGAGAATAATTTTACCAAGTAATAAACCATCAAACACTGTGTGATGTATAAAAGCAATACATTTTAATCAATTTGAGAATTGTAGATACATTCAAGGAATCACAGAGATTACCAAACACACATACACTGCAAGGGGGGGACATGGTGTCAACATGAACAGAAGGATAACATGTGTTGTTCTTCTGCCCCCAAACCTCACCTGATAGATTATTTATGTATCCAGTGAGGAATATTCAAATCTTACCACATTCGTAGCTTTAAACGTTCATACACATTCATACTGTCATATGATACCGCAAGGTACACATGTAAAAACACAAACCATTACAAAGGCTAAAGAAACAGTGTAGCACGAGTGGGGGCTGAACATGCCTGTCAGCTCCCCCCATCAGTTTGTAAAAAATACAGCAGGCGCTGTCAATGAACACTCTGCACCATTGCTCAGTAAGAAGTGGCAATTCAGAGAGTTTTACACCTATGTCACAATCATTTATGAACAAGGACCAAAGGCAGTTGCTGAAGATTGATCTTAAAACAGTCAACAATTTGTGCCAACTCAAGTTTAGGCCGTGGCTGTGACAACTCAACTCCGGGGTCACAAAGGCCTTCCTCAGGCCATGAAGATGGGAGCATATGGGGTGGTCAAGAATACACAATCACAGGGTCTGCCAAAGAGTAAAAATTGGTGTAAAAACAAATGTATGTGCAAACAAATGAAAGTTAGAACTGCTAAAATTAGGTTTATGGGAATACGACAACTGGTGTTCCCTGTAGGTTGCCGAATCACAATATTTGAAAATTCCTCACTGGATATATAAATAATATATCAGGTGAGGTTTAGGGGGCAAAATGTGTTATCATTCTGTTCATGTTAACATCATGTCCCCCCTGCAATGTATGTGTGTTTAGTAATCTTTGATTCCTTGAATGTATCTATAAATCTCAAATTGATTAAAATATGTTTGGTTTATAAATCACACAGTGTTTGAAGGTTTATTACTTTGTAAAGTGATTCTCCAGTAATTTCAACTTGTGAAATAATACAGGAGCCGTTGGCTCTTTTGT
Organism: Ambystoma mexicanum; assembly: GCF_040938575.1. Taxonomy (NCBI): domain Eukaryota; kingdom Metazoa; phylum Chordata; class Amphibia; order Caudata; family Ambystomatidae; genus Ambystoma; species Ambystoma mexicanum. The sequence continues at coordinate 273,875,909 of NC_090939.1, read as the reverse complement.
GTATTTTTCCTGGCCCTACGGGCCCCTGTCTTCAAATAACAGTGGGCTGACCTCCCTTTTTTGATACTACTTCCCCAGCAAGCGCTACCCAAGATTTAGAGGTGCCCCAAGGGGGTGGTGCAGTTATGGCCACTGTCCTGTCACACCCTAGGGTGCAAAACCTCAGTGACATGCTAGGTTACTCAACAGCAGTGCGTGGAGGCTTTGTGTTCAGCCCGGAATGGTCAAGGACTACTTCCTACGCTTGCACCATAGAAGATATCCATCCTGGGTATTGCATCTTGTTCTTACAGCATCCACCGGAGGACGGCCCTCAGGCCCACCCCCCCCTTGTCTCCGGATCCCATTATCCTGGAGGAGGTCCATCAGCTTCTGTCAAAGGGCATGAGCGAACTGGTACCGTGCTCGGAACGCGGCAGAGAGTGATGCTCCACCTATTTTCTGGTGCCGAAGGACGTAGGCTTGCATCCCACTCTGGATCTGCAGCTGCTGAACTTGTTCCTGCGTGAATTGAATATGGTTACGCTAGCTCAGATCCTGCAAGCCATTGATCTGCAGGACTGGTTGGTGTCACTGGAACTTTAAGATGCTTACTTCCACGTGCCGATTCATCGAAAGCACCGGAATACTTGAAGTTCGTGGTGGGCCAAAATTACAACCAGTTCAAAGTCCTGCTGTTCGGTCTTTCTTTGGCTCCTAAAGTTTTTACCAAGCTGCTAGCAGTGGTGGTAGCTCGCCTCAGGAAGGAGGGTATTTAGGTCTGTCCCTACCTGAATGACTGGCTCGTCTGAGTTCACTGCCCAAATCTAGTGTCAGAGCATCTGCTCCACACTTGCATGCTATTGCAGAGCCTGGGCTTTTCCCTGAACTTCAAAAAAGTCTCAGGTTTTGCCATCCAAGTCTCCCTGATTTATCGAAGCAGTCTTGGGCACTCGCCTGTGTTGGGCTTTCCTGCCGGACGACCGATTGGTGAACATCTTTCAGATGGGCAATGTCCTACAATCCCAGGGACAAGTTCCGACCTCGGCTTTCCTGTGCCTTCTGGGCATCATGGCCGACTTCATCTTTGTGGTGCCGGAGGCTATGCTGTCAATGTGTGCAGTTTCAGGGCCACATGTCAGACCTTTTTGCAGGTCTCGGACCAGGTGGCTCAGGATCTTGTGTGGTGGGCAATATGGGACAGCTTGCTTAAAGGCTATGTGAGGAGCCAGAAATGAGACTCGGACACAAAAGGTTTCATAGTTTTGGTCAAAGACTTTTATTAAATGAAAGGGGGTGGGATAATGCATCTATGTCCCTACATTGGAGTGGTTTCCCTACCTAAAACCAAAGCTAAGGGTCTGTCAATGTCAGAATGTCCAGAGCAAAATGGTCCTGTGTCAAAAGTCCTATTCTGGCCCTCACACTCTAACAAAATAAACTCTAAGGTGAAAAGAGTAACGTCTTTGGCCTTAAGTGATTTATAAATGTTCAAAGGAAAAATGCATAATTCCAACACAAGTTCCAGGACAAGGTTGCTTATTCCAGAAGTTGGTTCCCTTCCCTTGGATGTCTCTTCCCTCTGTGGGATGTTCAAAGATATCCGTTCCTTGAATTTCTCTTAATCCAAAATGCAACTGTTCCACATAAACAGCTCGGTTCTTTATCCTTATCGTCTTAGGATACCTGGTGTACTCTCCTGCCAGTTTTTCACTTGTTTTCTTGGTTTCACACAGCCTTTGGCTGGTCCTGATATATCCATATCAGGATCCCTTTTGCTGATATACTTCTTCTATACTGTTCAATTTGTGTTTGCCTGGTGTATCCTCCTACCAGGACTTTCCAATGTAAACACTGTTGCATGTAAACACACTTGCATTTGCCTGGTATACTTTCCTGCCAGGGCTTTCGTTACACTCTTGTAATTGCCTGGTATACTCTTCTGCTAGGGCTTCCTTTCACACACTTGCAATTGCCTGGTATACTCTCCTGCTAGGGCTTTTTCCCCTGTGTGCTCTGCACACACCTTCAAATGTAATATTCTCTTGAGTCGACTTTGTCTAACACAGTACCTGCCTGGTAAACAATGCCGCCGCTCTGCACCGCTCAGCACCTGCAAATGCCCAGGAGACCTGCGCTGGCCTTCTTGCAGCATGTCTGGTCTCGCAGTCAGCTTCCCACTTCTGTCTCTGGCTCACGACAACCTATGCAGCTCCACGGTCTCTCGGTGCATCCCAAGAGAAATGGCTTTCTCCCTCCAGCAGCGTGCTCTGGTCAGCTGTGGCTGCGATTTAAATCTCCCGGTTACAGGACTGTACTCACAGCAACTAGAGCGCAGCCTGCACTGCACTCTTGGTCTTTTCCGATCTGCATTACTCAGCTCCTCTTCCTCGTCCCAGTACTCTTGCAGTTATGGGAATGGCAGTCTAGTCTTGATGTTGAATCTGTGTAAGTGTCTTTAAAAGTGTTTGAAGGTAAGTTAGCTCTTGATAACTTGTAAGTAACATCTGAGAAGACATTTTCATGACTTTTGGAGGGTAAGTCAAGTCTTGATGGTTCACACAGAGATATTGTCGGATGGTTTTCTGTACCCTTCCTAGGTGGATGAGGGGAGGTGCAACAATACGCTATTAAGGCATTGGTCATGGATGGGGTATCCTCAGAAGAAAATGGGGTATACCATGTCTCATCCAATGGTGCTCTGCTGCTCCCCCGGAGGCTGTCACCCCCCACGTGATCCTCCCTCATGTAGCCACCCCCATGGTCAGGATCAGGTAGCGGCTGCTGTCCCTGGCCACATGGGGAGAGGTCAATGCCGGGAAAGGAGTGATGACACCATTAGATTAATCACTTCTGTGAAGGCATCATGAAGAAGGACACAAACAACAGATTACAAGTTAAAAAAAAAGAAATATTTTACTAAAAAAATCATCAGGCTGGAGAAGGGCCTAACTTGCCCTATGCTAAGGTAGATTTCCCTACCTAAATACAATTAAGGAAAGTCTGAGTCCAGGAATTCACCTTCGAAATCTGTCTGTGTCCAAACCCTTTACTTGCACTCACAACTATAACTATACAATGTGGAGGGATTCTGAGCTTCTTCCAGCTAGTAGCTTCCTTTCAGCTCCCTTCCTCAAGTGCAAAACAGTGCCACCCCGTAAAAGTCTAAGAATTCCCTTTTAGGATGAGATAGTCTTGTTCAAGTCTCAGGGTTTTCTTTGTCCAAGTTGGGACTCAAAGTTCCCTTCCCCAAGCTACAAAATATAAAGTTCAAACAATGTTGAAGTTGTTCCTGGTCAGAACTCAGGGTCCCCTTCCCCAAGTTCCAAGTGACACCATTCAAAGAAAAAGAACACATGATGTTCTTGTCTCCACAGTTAAAGTCAAGATTATTTTCAAATATTAGTTCAGACAAGGTATAGGTTTCATACAGGTTGAAAACTGGCGTTGTAAATCAGGCTTCAGTGCCCTTTGTTAGCCTAAGCTTTTAAATCCATATTAAATTCAGCATACTGTAGTCTGTTGAAACTTATATTAATTGTAATACTTTAATATGTGATGATTTGTCTGGATTTAAACTTCTTTTCCTCTAATTATGATGTCTGGGTGACTGGAATATCTGGCTGGATGATTTCAAATGGTCAGACCCGAAAGAATTGTTTGAAATTATATGCAACCATGGGCTAGCCCCACTGGCGATGGCCCCTTCTCATATAAAAGACCATTGACTGGATGTGCTGTTGTCCAGAGGTATTAGCACATCTCTGATTGGGACTATCCCCATTCAGTGGTCTGATCACTTTGCCCAATTCTTTTATCTGAATCCTCTGTGGTGTGAGTGGGTGGGAAGTGGGGGAAGGAAATAAGACAGACCTCCAGTGTTAGTCCAGAAATGTAAAGATCTGGATAACATTTTAGGGGGTGAGGTTGAAGGAAAGTTCGCCTCGATCAAGGCTTCACTTCCCAGTGAGGAAGTTTTCACCAATGGTACTATGATCCTGGGTGCAATATGATCCAAAAGCGCTCCCTTGAAACCTAAAAATAAGATCTCCAAACCGTGGTTTATTCAGAGTCTAGTCCCCCTTCTCAGGCAGGTTCGCTCAATAGATAAGAAATGTAGGGAAAGTAGAACCCAAGAGGGTGCTTGAGGGGCCAAAACATTACAGAAGATTTACAAACAAGCCATGTTTAGGGCAAAGAAGGACTCCCTTCATAAAGAAATGTGTGCTGCTAGCAATCAGTCTAGGGATTTATTTGCAGTGGTGCCCAGGTTTTGCCAGCCAAGCTGTATTGTGTCGTCACTTGAACCTTCACTAGCACAGGCCTTCGATATATTTTTTAAAGAGAAAATTGATCGGATTCAGGAGAGTATCATGGCCAAGTATCAGGAGGGACCACGGTGTCACTCCACCCTAGGCTGTCTGCGATGAAGCTCCCCATCGTGCTCAGTGCAGGCCGAGATGGGGGAGGGCTGTGTCTTATTTAACTTCCACCCGGTTACAGAGGACCACTCGTTATAGACTGTAAACCCACAAATGACTCCCTGTTTACCTTGCATGTCTGCACCGCTAGGCGCATGGCTCAAGAAATAGACCCTTTTATGGTGACCTTCATGAACAAATCTCTAGCCCAAGGGATTGTTCCCAGTAACCATTACTATGCCATTACTGAAAAAAACAAACCTGGACCCGGCCAGTATAAAAAATTATCGGCCTGTAGCACGTCTTCCGTGGCCAGGGAAATCCTGGAGAAGGTGGTTACTTCCCAGTTGCAAACCCATGCAGAAAAAGAGTCGTCGTTGGACGGTTTTCAATCATGTTTTTGGCCCCAAGTTTGGGACAGAGACTGCACTGTTATCCGTGCAGGACGACCTGTTAGAGGTCGCGGATAAAGGTGGAGTATCACTGTGAGTGATGCTGGAAATGCCCTATGGAGGGACAGGGCCTCCTGTCCTTGTCCTACCACTTCTTTGTGTGTGTTTTCTCAATGTTTTCTGCCTCTGAGGTCCAGCCTGGACCTCTGGCAGTGCAGCTCTCCATTTTATCTTTTGGTGAACAACACCCATAGGATACCCTTATGGAATCTATTGGTAGGGGTACACCCTTGTACCCCTCATGTGTGTGTTTTGGGCATCAGTGTGTTGCCCACAGAGCAGGGTATGGGCTGGTGGCAGCTACCTGCTGACTTGGCAGTGGCTATGTATCCTCCATTTTGGAATATCCAGGCCGTGCCATAGGAATCAATTGGTTCCTGATAGAAGGCAAGATGGCCACTGTGGCCTCTTGGTTTCTTTTGCATTTTACCCTGTTTCCTAAAGTCCTGGTAAGCCCCGACTCTGTTCCCTTCCTCCTGAGTGGCTGTTGGGTGTAAACCCCATATATGTCTGTGTTCCCTTTTCTCCTGACAGGCTGGTGGGTGAAAATATCATAAATGGCTCTGGGGCTTCCTCCCGTCAGACTGACAGGAGCCTTCCCAGGGGCTGTGTGTCATGGGTACACCCTAGGGGTGGGACCTGTGTGAACGGAGTTGGGAGTCAACTCACATTCTCTGTTGTGGGCGTCTGGTTTCTGTGTGTGTGACACAATGAATGAGACAGCCCTGACTGAAACTGACATGAATGCAGTGTAGTGTGCTGAAAGGCTGGGTGCTTACCCCTATCCACATTATTTGTTAAGGGTGTCTGGGTGGAGTGTGTTGAGATGGATTTCTAAACTCTGACCTGCTGGGCAGAGGTTTAGGAGGCCACCCTCGGTTTATTGAAACAGGGGAACCTTCTGGACAAGTCAGACCAATCTAGGTAGCTTGGCAGGCGGCCAAGACAAAAAGGGCCTCATTCCGAGGTGGGCGGTAAGGGGTTAACGGCGCCGGTAAGGGTGCCGGTGCTGTTAACCCCTTACCACCACATTACGAAGTACTTTAGCGGGTCCCACTAAGGGCAGCTGGTTTTACCAGTGGGAGCCGCTAAAGGACCAGCATGCTAACAACGGGCCCGTTATTAACATGCCCGTTGTTAGCATGGTCCCCATTCCGATTGAGCCCTATGGGGGCTCGAATGGGAATGGGTATGGGTTCCCTGAATGGGGAAATACCGGGTCCTCCAAGGTTGGAATGGCCCGGTAATTCCCCATTCAGGGAACTCGGACCCGGTATGCGGTAAGGGGGGGTAGCCATGGCGCTAATAGCGCCATTGCTACCTCCAACCTCAGAATGAGGCCCTAAGTCTCCGGAGGGTTGGAATGATCGGAAGCCCACAATGAGCACACACAGCAACAAACCACAAATGACTCTTAGACAAGTGTATATGAAAAATATCTATACATTTATTGTTGGCCGGACCAAATAGACACAAGTAAATTTAGCAATGAGTAAAACAATGATCACACAAATCCTTCATCTATATAGTATATATATACAACACATTTCCTAATGCAATTCAGTTACGAGATATAACCACAACCGGTGAAGAGAGGGTTAATGCACAAATGGCATTAGGTTATCCTTCAGAGCTCGTTCCCTAACTTTCGAGTCCAACCCTAAGAAATGGGGAGCCTTGTGCTCAACCGTACAGTTGTGCGTAAAAATGCATGTGGTGATGAACAAATGAGTGGGTCTTATGTGCAGGGCTATAAGAAGTCAGAAAGGGACTTGAGGCAATGACGAATAAGTTACCACTATTCGAGTAGTCCCTGCTCTTTAAGGGATACTCATGCGTAAAAACGATCGGCTCTGCCAGGGGGCCACCGGTAAGTTACGCAAGTACTCACCGACCCTCAGCACAGTCCAGACCAAACTCTGCCAGTTTATTCAAGGTTGCTAGTAGGTTTGAGTCCTGCAGTTTCGCTTTGCTCCGGCTCAGCGGCTGCGATGGAGAACAATCGTCTATGACGGGACAGTTGCCTTTTCTCAGCTTCCAAAGGAGATATGAAGAAAATTCAGGTGCAGCAGGCTTCAGGGCACGGGAGAGCAGAACAGCAGGGGAACTATAGCGACCGTCACCACCAGGTAATGAAGCAGGAATCGTGGATGCGGGCAGTGTTAAGCACTCTCCTAATTCTGGGGTTGAGAGGAGCTAGGCCTGCGTAATTTGGCGGGAGAATGCATGGGACCACAAGCAAGCAATGTCTCGGGTCTGCACTCAAGGCATCGGCGGAACTGTGGGTTACCCTGAGGTAGAGCTGGATAGTTTGCTGGATGGCCCAGGAACACTTCCGAAGGGGGTTGTTCAGTGGATAAGCAGGGGCGCCGAGAGTAGTTCTCAATACTCCAAAGGGGTGAAGTACCTTGGCAGGCCTTCTTGATTGAAGAAGAAACAGGGGTCCGACGGGACAGCAGACAGCAAAGGGTGCCAAAACTTAAGCGTCTCCAACGGTTTCACAAGTCTGTTTCTTTGTGTAGGAGACTCTGCTCCTTCTGTATTTCGTTGAGAACACAGATTATCGACCTGGAATGGCTGCAGAGAACCCTTCTCTTATCCAAGATTAGCTTTGCGCCAAAATCGAGGACTTACAATAGAAGATCTGCTCACTTGCAGGCATCCCAGACGTGGGCCAATCACGGCCCACAGTGGTCTGTCATTCAGGCACTCCAGACATCCTGGCACCAGCAGTGTGGATTGGAATTAAACAGTTCCAGCCCTCTTCCTGGGCAAATATACGTGACAGGCAGAAACCCACAAAAGTGATCGGTTTTCACGGGAGGCTGCATGCCCAAATAAGGAAAACCCGGGTTACTCAACCTGGGTGAAGGCAAGGGACAAAATGGCCATGGGACCGCACAAAAGACTGTGACTCGGCCATTTTCGAACCTGGCCACAGTCTTGAGGTAAACGCGGTTTAACTCAATAAAAAGAAGTAAAACATTATAAAAAGTAACTGCTGCCACCAACGCGTCCCAGGCACACTCATACAATCACCAAAAAATCCTACGAGGGTGTCTAGAGTCATAAAACAAAAAGGGACACCAGCGCAGAGTACTGGAAGGTACATTGTGCACTGTTAAAAAGTTATCAAGAAATGGCAATATAGTCAAAGACTAAGGGAAACATAGTTTCCCAGTACTGACAGTCTGAAGGCTGTGTCAGCTTCCCCATAACAAGTGAGCAAAAATCCAGGGGAGTTCAGCTGAAGGCTGGGATCCACTGGAAAAAGTCTGGTTAGGATAGCCAAACAAAAGCAAAAAGTTTGGGGCGGGGCTCCATAAATGGAGGGAAAATTGCACATAAATGAAATCTTTCCTAACACTCCCCCGTCCCAGACTAAGGACAGGAGGACCCAATCCACCCCTGGATAGGCCTCATGTTCAAGTTGGTTCAACATTGTGGACAACCCATCAGCGTTGCTATGTTGGACACATGATCTGTGCTCAATGGTGAAGTCAAACCCTTGCTGGCTGAGCAACTTTGGATTCTCTATCTTCATGTTCATTAGCCACTTTAAGGGCTTATGGTCAGTTTGCACAGTGAAGTGGGTCCCATAGAGGTAGGGCCTCAGCTTCCTTTGGGTCCACACAACAGAGAAACATTATTTCTCTACAGTGGACCACCTGTGCTCTTTGTCCTTAAACTGGAAACTAATGAATCCAATCGGGTGCTGCTTGCCTTTCTCACCTATCTGTGATAGTACAACACCTATCCCAATGTCAGAGGCATCTGTCTGCACAATAAAAGCATGTTTGTGGTCAGCGGCCCTGTGGACAGGGGCCTGCCACAGGGAGTCTTTTAAGTCATTGAAGGCCTTCTCACACTCCTCAGACCAAAAGACCTTCTTAGGCTTCTTTGGGGTAGTGGGAGCAATCAGAGGGGCCTTGAAACACTTGTGTATAGGCTTGTTATAAATGCCATATCATATGATATCTATGGTACCATATACTGCCATGGAATTTCCGTAGTACCCAGTGAGTCCTAAGAAGGCTCTCACTTGGGTTTGTTCAGTGGGGGTAGACCAGTCTTGTACTCTTTGTACTTTACTGGGTAGAGGCTGAATCCTTGCTCCACCTACTTCATGCCCAAGGTAGACCACTGATCCTTGACCAATCTGGCACTTTCTGGCCTTTATGGTTAGGGGGGCCTTCTCAAGAGCCTGCAACACAATTCTGAAGTGCTCTACATGTTCCTCCCAGGTGGCACTGAAGACTGCTATATCATCCAGATATGTTAATCAGAAATCATCCATCCCATTTAGAACATGGTTCACAAGCCTCTGAAAAGTGGCAGGTGCATTTTTCGACCCAAATGGAATTACCCTGATCTGGTAAATGCCCTCTGGAGTTGAGAATGCTGTCTTGATTGATTGATCGATTGAGAGATTTGTAAACGCGCTCGCAACAAAACCAATCAAATCCTGGTGCAGTTGGAATATATCATCAGACAAAATATAATCACCAATCACATGTTGACAGTAGCCCATAAGTTAACAGAAAACCCTATCTGAAAAGATGAGTTTTTAGTCCTGCTCGAAATGTTAGGAACAAGTTCATTTTCCTTAGATTCAGAGGGAGACTGTTCCACAATCTGGGCCTGAACACCGAAAATATAAAATCTCCCGTAGAAACGCATTTTGTGTTAGGGATAATGAGTAAATGTTTGTCTTCCGACCATAAGGACCTAGTAGTTTGGTATGGTATTAACTTGTCCCTCAGGTAGCTTGGTGCCAGACCAGTTATGCATTTGAACACTAGGCAGCCTGTGATGCTGGAAATGCATCGGAGGGACAGGGCCTCCGTATCCTTGTCCTTTACTGACTTTTTATCGTATGTTCTGTCGTGTTTTCCGTGCAGGAGTTCATGTGGAACTCCTGGCAGTGCAGCTCTCTCTCTTTTGGTTTGGTGAACAGACCCATGGGATACTTACGGCACCCATGGGTCGGGGTACAACCCTGTGCCCCTGTTTTTGGGCAACTGTGGGTGGCCCGCAGATAAAGGTATGGGCTGGTGGCAGCTCCATGCTGAATTTGACAGGTGCTCTGAGTATCCTCCATTTTGGGATACCAAGGCCCTGCCTTTGGAATCAGTTGATTCCTGATAGAAAACAAGATGGCCCCTGTGGCCTCTTGCTTTCTATTGCCCGTTACCTTGTTTTCCCAAAGTCCTGGGAAGCCCTGCCTCTGTCCCTTCCCCCTGACTGGCTGTTGGGTGGAAGTTCCATATATGGTGTTGTTGTGAAGTCCAGTCCAGGCTGGCTGGAGCCTTCCCAGTGACTGTATGTTGTGGGTACGCCCTGTGGGTGGGACCTGGGTGAATGGAGGGTGTGACCAATATGCACTTCTTGTTGTGGCTGTCTGGTTTCTGGTATGAGAGACAAAGACTGAGACAGCCCTGCCCGAAACTGGCCTGAATGCAGTAGTGTTGAATGGCTGGGTACTTGTCCCAATCCACATTCCTTGTTGTGAGTGTCTGAGAGGGAGGAGGATGGCCTGAATGCACTGTGTGCCTGATTGGCTGACTGACTCCATGAATGCCCTTCTGTTTGATTGGCTGCTGCGTGTGACCCATTAGTGTGGATGAGAGACAGGATAGTAAATCTGGGGACCTCTCACCACTGGAAATTGTTCAGAAGCTGTGTCTACACTTGAAGAGTAACTGGAACTGCTGATCCTCGACGCCCAGCTGGAAGAAGACTACTTGTTGTTGCATTTGCTTTGACCTGGAGGTGGGGCTGCCGAATTCGTCGAAGACTGATCCGAGAGAGGACCTGGTAAAGCGCCCTCTTCCCGAGCTCTGAGGGACCATCGAGCACCGCTAACCTTCGCCGAAGCTCCCTGGAAGTCAGACCCTCGAAAGGCTGCCGACCCGAGACGGGACCGCTGAGAACGAAGCAAAGCACCCGGACTTCGCCACTGTCGAAGTCCATTGCCATCGACCAGGGTTCGCAGGTTTTTGTAACCGCTGGAGGCCCGTCGAAGTTGTGTTGCCCAGCCGTGGGGACCACTTGACGCCGTGCCGCCGACGACCGGAGCCGCCCGCTCCTTTGCCTAAGAACATTTGAATCCAAGGACTCCCTTGTCCGCAACATCGACCGCTTTGTCCCGCCGGAGAAAGTCGATTACGACCAATGCGCAGAGGAGAAACCGCTGGTGGGTTTCCCGCCAATTGAAGGCCACAAAGACTTTGATGACTCGACGCCCTTGTTGGGCCACAGGTCTTCTGAAACTCTTTGCGGTCCTGAACAATCAATCGCCGAGGTGCCCCGCACACCTCATCCTCGCAGGACATCGCTGACGAGCACCGCCAGGATCGACACCGTGGACTCGGCACCCTTGAACTTCTCATCGCCGCCGCCACCGCCGTCGACGACAAGTTCACCATCTTTGACGCCTCTCGACGATCCGTGGCTCCTGCTTTAAAGGGAGTCACTCAAGAAGGATCTTTCGACGCGTCTTCAAAGAACTCTACTCCACCAGGTACATTGGGGGGGGGTAAAACATTATAGGAGGAAATAAGACCAGTGAACAATATATGGACTGGGCTTGTGCTATATATCTTTATTTTACAGGTTGTCCAGGTGGGGGGATCTCCACACAGAACTGTGTCTAAAGGTAGAGGCCAGTAATCTGCCTATTGTTGCAACCATCTTGCGTTCCTTCCTATCTCTATTGCTGGTTTGCTCGTTATTGATCTGTGTGACATTTTAACCGTACAGTTGATGCACTTTAATGAGATTTGATAACATTGGTGGTACCACTTTAGAATTGTATATGTTTATCATAGTTGATTTCCGAGTACAAAGTGCGTTATTGTGATCGTGTACATACCTTTGAATATTAATTATATAAAGACTGTGTTTTCAGTAATACAGTGTGTGGACATTTCTTTGTGGGGGTTCGGGGACTACACTGTACCTAAGAACCAGCCTGCATCACCTCCTGAGAAGCTAGGCCTTGATTGCTCGTCCATTGCTACCCTATAGAGAATCTTGGCTGGGGTCCGCTGTGCTTCTCCTCTACTATATAGAGAGCGGAAGTACAGACACCCCCACCGGTATCTTTACACAGCCCATCTTGAACTTCATGTGATCCAGTGACGAAGACCCGATATTGGGGTGTGTTTTGGTACACCAAATACTAGTCTAACCGCTGCGTTTTGTGCCATTTGTAAGCGATAGATGTGTTTGTCAGGGGCTCCAGCGAGGAGGCCATTCCAATAGTCCAATTTTGAAATCATTCTCAGGCATATAGGGGAGGGATTGTCGTAACAGCCATATGTTATAGAATGCTGACTGAACTTTTGCTGAGACCTGTCCATAGCAGCCCAGGTCACTCTGCCATATGCACCCTAGATTTTTTACTTTAGAAACATACTTCAGGCTTGAGCCTAAGAATAGAGGTGGGGCCAGACTGCTATTCCCCTCAGTAGGTGTTTTGGTCCAAACAGAATCACCTCAGTTTTACTTTGGTTAAGCTGCCGACAATTTAATGCCATCCATACCCCTGTTTCTTCGAGGTAGCTACCCACCTTGATAAGCTAATCACCTATGTCGTCAAGTCTAATATACAGCTGTGGATCGTCTGCATATGATTGAAAATTGATGGTATGTTTTCCTAAAATGTCCATCAGTGGACGGATGTAGATATTGAACAGGAAGGGTGAGCACAGAACCCTGTGGGACCCCACAAAATTGTGAAAGCATTTCCGTCAGGGAGACCCCCAACTGTACACACTGTCTCGCCCTGTCATAAAGGATAGAAACCAGCCAGGCACTGTCTGAAACATTTCCTGTACTTTTTAGATGATCCAGCAGGATGCTGTGGTCCGCCATGTAAAATGTTGTAGATAGATTGAGCATTACAAGTAGGGATAATCCCCCGCTTGCAACAACTCGTCCCATACCGCATTCAGCACTGTTTCAGTCCAAAATGTGGCCCGAAATACTGATAGTAACGGATGTAACAGGCCCTCTTGTTCAATGTAGTCCTGGAACTATGATGTGGCCACTTTTTCCACGATTGTTCCCGGCCATGGAAGACCTGCAATAGGTCGATAATTCTGAAGATCTGGATCTAGATTTGGCTCCTTCAGCAAGGGAGAGATGACCGACAATTTCAGGTCAGCTGGAACAATCCCCTGATTAAAGGACGCATTTATAAAGTTAGTAATGAATGGAGTTGGGTCTGATGCTGTGCGCTTTGCAGTATATGCAAGTACGGGGAAAAGTGAATTATTAGTGGGTTTTAGAGCCAACAGGAGAGTGAAGATGTTCTCTTCTGATACCGGCTTAAAGGTGAACGGTGGACTCTTAGTTTCTCCCTTTCCCTGGCATAATATTCCTGTCCAGGGGATTTGGGGGGACTATGTCATTGTGTTCCCTTTGAAGCTTAAAGGGATAGTTCACTCTAAAATGTTCTTGTCCCAAAAGATGGTCAATAATATTTTTAAAGAAAGTTCCTATGTAAAGTTTTGAGCAAATGCGGCTCAGTGTTTACATGCGTGCATCAATTTTGTGATTTCAAGCAGCCTCCTCTGTGCATGTTAAGCTCTGCTCTGGCAGCACTAATCAAGCAGCAAGTGGGAGCTTTTGCTTACTGCAGCCAGAGCAGAGCATAACATGGAAAGGAGGGTACCTTCACTTTCATTTTACGTTTTCTGTGCTCCTCAAGCCCAGGGAAGCACGGAAAATGTAAAATGAAAGGTAGAGCAATTATAAATACTTTGCCGGCTGCCGGCGGAGTTTTCATAATTGCTGCTACTTTCTATTCTAGTTTCCCGTGCGCGGGAAACTTGAAAGGAAAGTTGCAGCAATTATGAATACTCTGCCAGATGCTGGCAAAGTATTCATAATTGCCCGGATTTGCCTACAAGAAAAGGCGCTGCAATTCTGCAATTATAAATACAACATTGTATTTATGATTGCTGTGGTTAGAAAACCACGGAAACCGATTGCAGTGGCTTCAGCGAGGGAGCCCGGGAGACTCAAAGCGGAAGCCTCTGCAATCATAAATACAACACGGTTGTATTTATAAATAGCGTGGTTTTCTTTTTAAGTTTCCCAGGCTCCACCATGCCAGAGGAGCCATGGAAACTTAAAAAGAAAACCATGCCGTTTATGCCTGTACTTTGGCTTTGAGTCTCCTGGGCTTCCCTGGCCGGGAGATCCCAGGAGACTCGCAGCGAAAGCCTCTGCAATCATAAATACAACGCGGTTGTATTTATAATTGCTGTGGTTTTCTTTTTAAGTTTCCCTGGCTCCTCCGGCCCGGTCTCATGCTCAAGAGTCTCCATCCAGAAATTGTTCTTTTTATGCATTCTTTAACTAAAAACATTGAGTGCAATCCCCCGCTTCCTTTAAAAGTAGATCCAAGACAAACATCTAAAGAACGATTTAAAACCCAGTCCAATCCGCTCTCTCATGGGTCTTCTTCCTTTTCGCTCATACTTGGCTGTAGGCCAGCTCCATATCCTCAGTATGATCTGAATCGTCTGAGTATTATGGAGATATTCTCTGATGTACCAGCATTAGAGGATGTTGGCACTTTTGACATTGAGCAAGTTGAATTTCTGAATGATAAAGTTTTGAGTATTGTCAGAGTATGGACAAAATCACAAGTAGTGCTGAACACCATTTGGCTAGCCAAAACTCAACTGTTTGAGTTGGTATTAATTCTGGTGGCAGGCCTGTCAAAGATAAATGACACCAAATCTGTTGAATCAGTGTGTAACGGTCCTCATAAAACAATGTCGCAATTGAATGGGTCACAAAATTTGAATGGCCAGATCAACTCCCAATGCGTATGTAACTGTGGTGGAACTAGCAGATAACTAGACTCCCAGCTAAATCAGAGAGTTATCACCTTGCTCTGTTGGTATACTTGTGGTTTCCGACACTTAATTAATAGTCATGAAAATAAATTAGAACAATTTGATCTGGTGATGTTGCAAGAAACATGGTTAAATGTGGCTCCTGTGTGGGCCGATCATGATATTCATATGACTGTCGCCAGAAAGGGGGTGAGAGGGCGGCCCATTTCAGGGCTTTTGACCAGCAGAAAAATCAGGCCGAACATCCGACTGAGTCCTTTGGCTGCGCCAAATGCATTCTTGCAGTCAACTGTTGTAGAAGATGGTGATGCTCCTTATGCAATGGTAAATCTGCATTGGAATCCAGTCGGGAGTAATGATGAACAATTTTTTCATGATCTAACTGAGATACTGTATAAAATCATCGTAACTCCTGGGCTCTCACACACCATTGTTGCCGGTGATCTGAATCTACACTGCTTAGATCATGATTATGTTCAAGATAGGGCAAGACTGATACAATGGGTCCATCTAATAAAATCTCGCAATCTCTTGATGTTGAACGGAGCTTGTCTGGAAGACATCCCGCCTCACTATACGTTGCAAAGAGGTGATTCGAAAGCCATCATTGACTATATTTACGTTGATTCAGCTCTTTCTTGCAAATGGTACAGTTTCGAATTGAGCCAACTGAATACAGTGACCATCAAATGTTAACATTGAAATGGACTGCTGCTGATCAACTCATTTTGTCCCGACATCTGCCTCTATCAGGGACTGTGAGCATCAATAGCAGCTTGAATTGCGTTACTTGGTCCAAGAAATCATTGCATCAATTTAGTGATTCCTTGGCTTCATTTTTTTATAAATCGGCATTGTGTCTCCCAAACTCCAACGTGACCTACTATGATCTTGTGCCCAGGTGAGTGCTTGTGCTTCACTGACCCACCTGGTCCCCCTGAATCTGGTGGCATTAACTCTTTTTGAGCCCTCCAGGGCCCGTGTGCAGCATTGCTGCTTTCCCCTTCAGTTGTCCCTCTCTCTCCATTCCCGTCCCGCCTCCCATCCCTCCCTCCTCCCGTGATTGGTGTGTTCATGTACCAGTGTGGCTGGCCTAGTTATGGGTCGTGTTGTGTGCGTCTCTTTCCTCCCTCATGCCCAGGTGAGTGCTTGTGCCCCACTGACCCTCCTGGTCCCACAGAATCTGGTGGCATTAACTCTTTTTGAGCCCCCTTAGGGCCCGTGTGCAGCACTGCTGCTTTCCCTTTCGGTTGTCCCTCTCTCTCCATTCCAGTCCCTCCTCCCGTCTCCCATCCGTCCGTCCTCCCGTGATTGGTGTGTTCGTGTGCCTGGCCTAGTTCTGGGTCATGTTATGTGCGTCTCTTTCCTCCCTCGTGCCCAGGTGAGTGCTTGTGCTCCACTGACCCTCCTGGTCCCCCTGAATCTGGTGGCATTAACTCTTTTTGAGCCCTCTTGAGCCTGTGTGCAGTGTTGCTGCTTTCCCCTTCGGTTGTCCCTCTCTTTCTCCATTCCCGTCCCTCCTCCCGCCTCCCAGCCCTCGCTCCTCCTTCCGTGATTGGTCTGGGCACTGGTCATCACTGGCCCTCCCTGGGCAGCCCTCTGCCCGGTAGCCCCCTCCTCAGGCGGCTCCTGATCGTGTCTGCAGGTGTCCGCAGGGGAAGCCAGTTGCCAGTTTGCATTCTGAAACCTAGGCCTTTTCCCCACTATTCAGGACTCTCAAACTTAGGTGTGTTTTCACCTGTATTTAAAATTGCGTTGTGAAACTAGACCTTCCCCCCCCCCTATTCAGGACTCTCAAACTTAGGTGTGTTTCATCCATTATCTAAGTGCCTTTCGTCTTGTCCAATTGTCAACCTGTCTCTCGCTGTCTTGTCTGCTTGCACCCTGCTCGTGTCCTTCCCTAGTGTTCTCCCCTACCCCTACCTACTCTATGGTGCTCTCTGTCTCTCCTATATTTTCCAACTGCTTCTCTATCGGCTATCCTGCTCTCCTCACTAAATATGGTAGGAAGAAGTTTAAAAAGGACATCATGGTCTACAACCCAGGCCTCCCTATAGCTGACACCAACACCAGTGCCGCCTCCAGGCAAACTTTCACGGACATCCTCTTTGTCGTTCCCTCACCAGACCTATGGACTCTACATATGGTCTCTGTGCTTTCTCCTCTCTCTTCCTCTCCCATTAATGGTGGCATTCGGTGGGATGCCCTCTTGGCCTCCTTCCACTCCTCTAAAGTCATCATTGATGTTTACTTGAACCGGTACCGTCTTGGTCCAAGGCCCTCAGGCCAACCTTCTCCTCTTTGATAGATGCTTCGCGCGGCTCATCAACTTCCTTCCTTCTCCTTCTGTCCCCTCTCTTCCTGCCACAGCTTCCTTGCCTACTCCTGCGGTCTCCTCCTTAGCTACCTTGCCCTCTCCTCCTTCCTCCTTATTCCCCTTTCTATTCCTCTCACCACTCTTCTCTCCTGGAGTGATCACGTTCTCCTTTCCTCCCAGCTCACCCTCTCTACCCCTCAGGCAGGGCCAACTCCAACTCCAGCACTGCCACCCACCTTCTCTGTCATCCGACCCATGAATCGTGTGTCATTTGAGGCTTTCGCCGCTACTTTATTGCTCCCTCATTCCCCCTTGGCTGACTCACACCCTGACACAGCCCTTTCCATGCTCCACTCTGCTATATCTGATACTCTTGATGTTCTTGCCCCTGTCATGAGGATCCACTTGAAGCCCAAAGCCAAGTGCAACTCCTGGTACGACACAGACCTCGTCACCCTCAAACGCAAGTGCAGGATGCCTGAGAGGAAATGGCGTGCCTCTGGTACACCCTCTGACAAACTGGCCTGCCGCCTGCTCCAAAGGCAATACCAGCTCTCTATCCGCTCCAAGAAGAGAGCTCTCATCCAAGCCCGTGTCTCTGCAGCATTTAACAACTCGGCCAAACTCTTTAAAATCTGCAAGTAACTGGCCAATCCTTCTGTAGTCTCTACCTCACCTCTCCTCTCCCTTCCCAGGCCTTCTGCACAGCTCTGGCTTCTCATTTCATCTCTAAAACTCAGGACATCCTGTCCTCTCTCTCCTCCTCTCCCCCTCCTCCCTCTACTCCCTGCTCTTCCTCTGGCCCCTCTTCGGCCACCCCTCCTCCCCCCTTCTCTACCTTGCCCCCGTTCTCCCCAGACGAGGTCTCTAGACAAGTCCGATCTATGAAAGTCTCGTCAAAACAGGTTCATCCCTGTTCCTCCAAAACCATCAATGACCACATTGACTCCCTGGCTCCTGATTTGGCCGACTTCTGCAATCACTCCTTTGCCACTGGAGTCTTCCCACCCCCCTGAAGCACTCCCTTGTGCACCCTCTTCTTAAGAAACCCTCTGCCGACCCTTCCTGCCCGGCTTACTATTGCCCAATCTCCATCACTCCTTTCCTGGGCAAACTCTTGGAAAAGCTTGCCATCTCCCAACTTCTTCTTCACACTGAATCTGTTGGTTGTCTACATGACTCTCAGTCAGGCTGCAGAGCTGCCAGAAGCACGGAAACTGCTCTCCTGAACATCTGTGAAGACCTGCTCTCCAACCTTGATTCCAACACCCCCTCTGTCCTCATCTTACTTGATCTCTCTTCTGCCTTTGACACGGTCAACCATGTCATCCTGCTCAACCGTCTCCGTGATAACCTCTGCATCACCGGTCAGGCCCTGGCGTGGCTGACTTCTTTCCTCTCTGATCGACCCTCCCAGGTCCAACTTGGGTCCTTCCTCTCCTCTATCTCTAACTCTACCTGTGATGTTCCTCGGGGGTCTAACCTCTCTCCCTGGCTTTTCAACCAATACCTGGCACTTCTTGCCCACTGCATTGCTGCTCTTTGCCCCAATTTCCAGTGCTATGCTGATGACACTCAGCTCATTTTCAGGCTACCTTCAGCCACCTCTTCTTCTTCACTCATCTGTGACTGTATATCTGCTATCCAGGAATGGTGTGCCGCCAGGGATCTCTGCCTTAATGCCAGCAAGACTGAGATTCTCCTCATCCGCACACCCGCGCCCTCCTTTCCTGTTACTCTCTGGCCGGCCTCTCTTGGCCCTCTTCCTGCTCCCACCTGCGAGGCTAAAAACCTCGGGGTCATCTTCAACTCCACACTCTCTCCTTTTCCCCTCACATCTCTGACGTCTCTAAGAAGTCAAACTACCAGTTGCCCCTCCTCAGAGGTATGGCTCCTGAGGTCATAGAGTTTGGACATCAAAATTTACCTCAAAGATGTATGGACATCCTAAAAGAATCTAGGAAGCCTAACACGAGGCACTGCTACTTTGACAAGTGGAAGAGATTCGTTATCTGGTGCCAGAATAAACAAATCAACCCAGTTGATTGCACTCCTTCAACTATTGTTACATACATGCTCCACCTGCTGGATGCAGGACTGGTTTTTAACTCACTGAAGGTGCATCTGGCAGCTCTGTCAGCATACACCACCTCCCATAACAAGGTGTTGTGGTGGAAAGTTCCAGTGGTTAAAGCCTTCATGGAAGGAGTAAAGATACTTCACCCTCCTATTTCAAACCCACCACCAGGGTGGGACCTTAATGTGGTGCTAGCAAAACTCATGGGCCCCCCATTCGAACCCATGCATAAAAGCAGTCTCAAACACCTGACTTATAAGACAGCCTTCTTAGTAGCTATTGCATCCATAAGAAGGGTTAGTGAAATTCAGGCTCTGTCAGTGCAAAATCCTTTCTTTACAGTTCACAAGGATAAACTGGTTTTGCGTACACACCCTAGGTTCTCACCTAAGTTTATTTCCAAATTCCACGTGAACCAGTCCATCGAGCTTCCGGCTTTCTTCCAAAACCCACAAAGCTCGGCTGAGGTGAAACTACACACCCTAGATGTATGTAGAGCGGTCTTCTACTATGTAAACAAGACCAGACCGCTAAGGAAAACAGACCAACTGTCAAGATTTTGTACATTCTGGATAAACCCCCCTTCCTTGAAGTCGCCGTGTCCAGGAGCTTCTCGAAGGGGGTCAACTGCCTCCTCAGGTTTTGACCCCATGACTGGTCGCAGAGGATGCCCTTGAGGCAGAGGTATTCGGAAATAGAAAGAGACCCATGACCGAGAGCATCCCTTAGTTCCTCGTATGCTAGAAATTCTCCATCTCTGAACATCTGCCCCGCCCATTCCATTCCCTTGTCTGACCAGATCTGGGAGTGCCGGAACCCCCTACTACCCAGTTTGAGAGGGTGGCCCCAGAGAGAGGTCATTGGGGACGGCCATGAAGTGTGGTAAGCAGTCTGAGGGCCCTCTTTCCAGATTTCCCAGAGAACTCCCAGGGTTGGGTGGGTTTTCAGGTTTTTTGGGATTGACTTGCGCGGGGCCCACAGGAGGTCACAGACCTTCAGGGGGTGGGCGTCCATGTCCTCTAAATATGACCAGTATGTCCCCATCCCTTCTTTCATATGTTCCAGGAGGACAGGCAGCTGGGCGGCGCGGAAATAAAGATGGAAATCCGGTAACCCAAAACCTCCCTCCTCCCTAGGTTGAGTTAGGATAGCCCTCCCAGTCCTCTGGGTTTTCCCTTGCCATATGAAGTCTCGTATCGCGTTCTGTAGATCTCTAAAGGTTTGATCGGGGATGCTGGTTGGGAGCGCCATAAAGAGGTACAGGAGCCGTGGCAGAACGTTCATCTTTACCACCGTCATCTGGCCATACCAGGACAGAATCACCTTACCCCATCTCCTCAGGTCTGATGTGATCCCTGCCATCACAGGGTCATAGTTGGTGGTGGCTAGTTTCGACAGGTCCCTGGTAAGAAGGACGCCCAGATATCATATAGAGTCCTTCCCCACTACGAACCCATATCTAGAGGGTCTAGTTCCGGGTCCCGTACTCTCATTGGGAGCAATACTGATTTTGTTGTGTTGATTTTCAGCCCCGAGAAGCGCCCAAACGTGGCCACCAAGGACAGGAAGGGGGGGAGCGAGGAGCCGGGATCTACCAGGTAGGCTAAAATGTCATCCGCAAACAGAGAAAGCTTAAATTCTACCTCACCTCTTCTAATCCCCCTGATATCCGGATGAGCTCTGACCGCTATGGCTAGTGGTTCCATTGTAAGGATGTATATCCAGGGGGAGAATTGGCAGCCCTGCCTTGTCCCTCTGTAGAGGCGGAAAGACTCAGACAACTTCCCGTTCACTTGGACCCTTGCTGTGGGGGCTCTGTAGAGTGTGGATATCCACTTCCTAATGTGTGCCCCGAAGCCCATTTTTTGGAGGAGGAGTTCCATATATCTCCATTCGACCCTGTCGAAGGCTTTCTCTGAATCCAAGGAGAGGACAGATGCTTCGAGCTCAGACACTTGGGCGCAATGAAACAGATCTATTGTTTTGCGAATGTTATCTGACCCCTGCCTTCCCCTTATGAAACCCACCTGGTCCCCATGGACCAGCTTCGGCATTATCCCTTCCATCCGCCGCCCCACCACCTTGGCCAGGATCTTTACGTCTATGTTTAACAAAGATATAGGGCGGTAGGAAGAAAACTCTGCAGGGTCCTTACCCTCCTTGGGCAGCACTGCTATTATGGCACCCATCATGGATTCGGGGAGAATGCCACCCTCCAACATGGAATTGAAAACCTTCACCAGGTGCGGGGCTAGGGTAGAGCGGAATGTTTTATAGGAGTACACTGTGAAGCCGTCCTCCCCGGGGGAAGTTCCCACCTTCATCCCACTAATCACCTTTTCTTCCTCCTCCTCGGTGACCGGGCCCTCCAAACGGTCCGCCATCTCTCTCTTCAGGGCCGGAACTTGAATGGAGCTCAGGAAGTCCTCTATCTGAGCGTCGCCCCCGTCATATTTTGACGAATATAATTCTTCTAAATATTGGCGAAAGGCCCCTCCTATGTGGGGAGTATCATAACCTATTGACCCCTGGGCGTTCCTGACCGCCTTCACCATTCTACTCCTCTGGACCTCCCTCAGCTTCTAGGCTAGGATCCTGTCCGCTTTGTCCCCTTTACCGTAATATTTTTGCTTGACCAGCTGGAGACTCATCTCTGTTTTGTGTAGGAGGAGGTCCTTTAGCTGGAGCCTGTAATCCTCCAGGGTGGCCACCCGGTCGCGCTAAAGGGGCTGATCCGGGGGACCCCCGGCTGGGGTTGGGCTATTTTTTCTCTCAAGGTCTTCTTCTGGGCCTCCCTCTCCCTTTTTTTCTGGGCTCCTATTTTGATGAGAACTCCTTGTAGAGTTGCCTTGAAGGCGTCCCATAATGTGTGTGTGCCTACCTCCCCGTTAACATTTAGCTCAAAGAATTCCGTTATAGCATCTAACACTTCCTGAGCATGGACCTCGTCCTTTAATAGGGCATCGTTACATTTCCAGCGTCCTCTGCGGTCTTTGCGTCACCCCCCCGCTATGGAGACGCAGACCATGTCGTGGTCCGACCAAGGGACCAGGTCGACCCTATGGCCAGAGATATATGGGCGGAGGGTCTCGTCCACTAGGATGTAATCAATTCTGCAATACGAAGTGTGGATAGCAGAATAGTAAGTAAATGAGGGGTCGTCCGACCTGGGGGTCGGGATTGTATCCACCATTCCCAGTTCTGAGTTAACCCTCTGAAAGTTTTGTGCCATGGCTTCATCTGTGGACCTGATGTTTTGGGGCCCTACCCGCTTTCTGTCTGTGGATGGGTCCAGAACCATGTTGAAGTCCCCCCCCACCACCACCGTGCCCTGCACAAATAACTTGAGCCTGACTCTCACATCTTCCCAGAATTGAGCTTGGCCTTCATTCGGGCCGTATACCACTGCAAGGGTTAGGGGGAGCCCTGTAGGGAGCCCCTTACCAACAAATAGCGCCCTTCGGGGTCCTTCAATATGGCCTCCTTTTCGAAGCCTACGTCCCTTGCCAATAAAATGGCCACCCCTCCTTTTCTTTGTCTTGTGGGATGCGCAGAGGACCTCTCTAATTCCTCCCCCCCGCATTTTGGGTTCATTCCCCCGTGCCCAATGTGTCTCTTGCAAGAAAATCAGGTCCAGTTTCGCCCTCCTGAATCCTCTACAAACCAGAGACCTCTTTGTAGGGGTGTTCAGACCCCGCACATTCAGGGTACCCACTCCCAGGGCCGGCAGATTATCAGCCATAATCTAAGTTTCCCTCTCTCTTGGTCAGCTTCATCACATCGTTGCTCCCTTCCCGCTCCCTTCGTCTCGCCTCTTGATTTCTTTCATTCCCCTTTCCTCCCCCCATGTGAGCCTTAAACTTACCCACAACTGCCCCCCGGTCCCTATCCCAAAAATAACAACCCCAACTAACTCGTGACTCCCCTCCCCCTTCCCGGCGTCCAGCCAGTTTGTTCAGCCATTATTGGCATTTGGCCAGACCACCAGCCTGCCCTCCTCTGCCTGGCGTTCAGTCACTGCTCGTTACTTTGAGCCCCCCCCCCATACTGCTTCATCCCCTCGGTAGGCCACCGTATGCTTGCTGTTCAAGGGGACTCTGAATTGTGTGAATCCTCTAGAACTTCCATTCCAGATCCGCGGCTGGTTGGGTCACCCTGATCATCAGCCATCCGAGTCGTTACACTCTCTTTCCATTGCGGGCGGCGGGGTGTTCAAGTTTTTATATTTCCTCGAGCTGGTTTTCCTTCTCCTGGCACCCGACTGGCCAGCAATGCCCACACCGATCGCCACTGGGCCAACTCGGCCCCTTCGGGGGGTTGGCTCCACCACATAGTCCTAGACGGCCCCCCTAATGTCCTCTTCCGTGACCAGCATTGTCCGTTGGCCCATGTATTCGAAGGCCAGGGAGAAAGGGTACCCCCACCTGTAGCGCACACCCTTCTACTTTAGTAGCTGCGTTAGGGGGCGGCACATTCTGCGCTTGGCCAGAGTGTTGGCGTAGAGGTCTTGGAAAATTGTGATCTGGGCATTGTTGTAGGTGAATACCCACGCCTTCCTTGCTTCCTCCAGCACCTTTGCCTTTTCCGTTTAATAGTGGAACCGGGCCAGGACCAACCGGGGGTTCCCCACCTTTCCCCGCGCCCTGTGCACCCGGTCGAACGTGAGCTCTGTTGCCATCTCTTCTGCGAACAGGAGGGTAAAAATGTCTCTCACCACTCGGATTAAGTCTCTCTCCCTTTCTCCCTCCATTTCAGGGACTCCGAAGAATCTTAGGTTGTTCCTTCTTTCCCTGTTTTCATAGTCCTCCATCTGCCTGGCCCTTTCCTCGTCCCTCTTCTCCAGGGCCGCTAGCCTCATACCAATTTGAACCTCC
Source organism: Ambystoma mexicanum (assembly GCF_040938575.1). Taxonomy (NCBI): domain Eukaryota; kingdom Metazoa; phylum Chordata; class Amphibia; order Caudata; family Ambystomatidae; genus Ambystoma; species Ambystoma mexicanum. Next base: position 273,851,914 of record NC_090939.1, on the reverse strand, counting down.
TTGGATGCTGATGTCGAATGGTTGGTTTCCATTTGCAGAAGCCTGTCCTCAACCTTGTCCACCCTTTGGTCCATTTTTTCAAATTTCTGAGCGATGTCAGACCGCATTATCCTACAGGAAATCAGGGAAGAGGCGAAGCCCCTTTCCATTGCTGTCGTGGACTGCGTCGAGGCCTCCGGCTGGGCCATGCCCTCAGTGCGGGTAGAGTCGCTAATATTGCTCCCTGTCTCCATATAGCGATATACTTGCCGGGCCTCCTGCCAGTTCATTCGGGCATCCGGTGTGCCCACAGCGGGGCTGCCGCGGTCCGGGGGCATTGGGGAGTCACCTCCAGGCCCCACCCAGCGGAGTCCGGACTGGGGTGTTCCACGGGAGTCCGTGGGGGGAAGGCACTCCTCTGCGGGGAGGTAGCTTCATGCAGGTACACGCCCCACCAGCACCAAATGGGGGCCTCACACCTGAGACCCTCCCCTAGGTCGGCGGTATTGTCTTTTATGCCCCCAGGGGAAGGGAGGAATTGTTTTCTTTTTGTTTTTTTAACAGGGCTGGTGATGACCAGCTACCGGGGCTACTCACTCAGGGTGGGGGGACCGCCAGCGCCGTTCCACCGTCTCCATCTGATGCCTCTTTTCCCCTCCTGGGTGATGTCAGGCGGGCACACGCCCTGGGAATGGGCACAGGGGCCACCACCTGTTTGAGTCCAGCCCAACTGATCTCTGTCTCTCCGCCTGCCCTCGCTGTGGATACGGGCCACGGAGACTCCTTCCCTGAAGACTGTAGTGCTGTGGGCCCGATTACACTGTGAGGGCCCTCCGCAGGTTTGTGTGGCTTTTGATGTGCTCGCTCAGGAGGGGGGGGGCTGCGGCTGCAAGGGGGGTGGACGCGGCCTCTCCTAGTCTGGTACGTGGTGTGTCGCGGGGGGCCTCTGCTCCCAGGCCCACGCCGCCATCGCCCGACCGCCTCCGCAGAATCCGGGGGGTGTTGGGCCCCGGAACCTCCGCCACCAGGCCCCGGATGCCGAGTTCGGGACTGCGCGCACTCTTTGTACGCCGGGCTGACACCACAGGGAACACACTCCGACCCAGGGGGTGGGAGGCCGAGAGAGCCTGCATCCTGCTACGACAGGCTGCGCCCTCCTCCCGCGGGGCTGTGGCCGATCTCTTCGCCGCTCTATCTTCGCGGACCGTGCTCTGTCTTTCCAGGGTCCCCGGGCTTTGCTCCTTCGAGGGGGGGCGGCCCGGGGGCGTCACCAACTCAATCCGGCCAAAGAATCCACCTGGGGGAACAGGAGGGGGCTCAATCCCCTTATTCGGCCCAGCCTCGGTGGGAGCACAGCGTTCAGGCAGCCATTACCTGTGCGCCCCCTGGTGGCCTCCAATATATATATTTTAATGTAAAGACTGTAACTAATCTGTTGACAAGTGAATTTGAAAGGTTGATTAAATCAGCCAACCAAATAAAAAAGAAAAAATAACCAGCAGTGAGATAAAATGTGCTGAGGTACTTGGAGGCACCCAAGGTGTCCACCAGCTCATCAGTTCTTGGTAAGGGGTGGGCATCTGTCCTGGTGACAGCATTTAGAGCCCTATAATCCACACAGAACCTAACTTCTGAGGTACCAGATTTTGGCACTAAAACCACTGGGTTGGACCAGGGACTACTGGAAAGCTCAATCACTCCTAGATCCAACATCTTGTTGACCTCTGCCTTGATGTAGGATGTTACCTTGTCTGACATCCTGTAACCAATACTTTTGGTAGGCACACTATCTCCAGTTTCATTCTCGTGTTTGCACCAAGGTGTCAAGCCTGGAGTCAGTGAGAACAAGGAGGAGATCTGCCTAAGCAAAGTTGTTACTTCCCCTTGTTGGTCAGAAGCCAGGTGAGGGGCCACATGGACACCCTCAATGGAGCCATCTGAAGGACCATTCTGGAACAGGTCAGGTAGAGCTTTGGATTCATCTTCTTCCAGATCCAAAGCAAGTAGCAGTGCAGCTATTTAAACCTTAGGGATGAAAGCCTTCGGTCTATTTATGTGAAACACTTTTGGTGCCTGTTCTGGCCTTCTAAGGTCCACCAAATAGTTGACCTCACCCAGCTGCACCACAACTGTGTAAGCGCCTGAACATTTATCCTGTAGGGCACGAGGCCTTATGGGATTCATAATCGGCTCTTCTTGTCCTGGGGTAAAGTGCACAAGTGAAACTTTCTGGTCATACCAATGTTTGACCCATGCCTGGCCAGCCTTCAACTTGTCACTTGCTTGAGCCATCAGGAGGACCATCCTCTTCCTTAACCCCAGCACATAGTCCACTACATTGGTAGTGACAGGAGGAGTGGGTAGCTCCCACCCTTTCTTTACTATGGCCAGTGGTCCCCTAACAGGGTGACCAAACAGAAGCTCAAAGGGGCTAAAGCCAACCCCCTCTTGAGGTTCCTCTCTGTAGGCAAAGAGTAAGCATGGCAACAGGAGATCCCATGTTCTCCTTTGAGGTTCTTCCAGAGCCAAAATCATGCTTTTGAGAGTTCTATTCAACCTCTCAACTAAGCCATTTGTTTGTGGATGATAAGCTGATGAAAACGTATAAGTGACCCAACGTTCCTTCCACGTGGCTTGCATATATTTGGACATAAAGTTGGTGCCTCTGTCAGACACAACTTCTTTAGGGAAGCGAACCCTAGTAAATATGCCAAGTAAAGCTTTAGCAACTGACTTGGCAGTCACTGTCTTCAATGGTATGGCTTCAGGATATCTGGTGGCATGGTCGACCAGCACCAAGATAAACCGTTTGCCAGAGGATTTCTGAGGGTCAAGGGGACCAACAATGTAATTTCCTACCCTCTCAACTGGCACTACCACCACAAGGAGTGGCCCCAATGGATCCTCGATTGCAATGACTTTCTACTCGCACCCCCATCTTGGGCCAGTAAAAGTGCATGGATAACCTTTGCTTGGTTCTCTTGATCCCAAGGTGAACAGCAAGGGGACTTAATGTGCCATTTGCAGGACGATGGGTCTTACAGGAAAAGGAACCACCACCATCCTCCTATGGTCTCCTTCATAGATTTTGTGGGCTCACTGTACAGGAGCCCACCTTCCTAATAAATCCTATGCTTCACAAGTTGTTCACGCTCAAACTGGGAGCAGGCCTGTCTCCCAAGGCCTTCTAAAGATGGGCACTCACGTTGGCACTTACTAAACTCTTCCCTATCAGGACCACCTTCAACCAATAAACTTTGGAGTTCAGGATGGTCATGTGGGTTGAGTATTTCAGGTACCACCTCTTCCTCCTCCGGTTCAGGTGCTTGGCCAACTATCCTCATCTCAGTGGCAGGTGAGTTTGGAGGAATGTTTTCTTTCCCTCATATTGGTTTTCTGACTCCCTTAGCCTTTGGTTTCCCCTTTGGCTTTGGCCCAGCCTTGGACTTGGCCAGGGCAGCTTTTGTTTGTGACTTTGTGCATGGTCTTTCTTTTGTATCCCCACAAGACCTAAGTCTCTGAGGTAATTTCCCAGCAGAACTTTTTCAGGGACTTCTCTCTGAACACTCACAGTAATCCTTACTACTGTACCATTAATAGTCAGATTGACAGGCATTACTGGGAACTTGAGAGTGGGCCATCAGCTAACTTGGTGGCCATCAGGGGAGCTCTGGCAAGCTCCTCCTGGTTGACCAGAGTGGCATCTACCACAGTTCTGCTGGCTCCACTATCTCTAAGTGCTGGAGTGTCTACTCCATTCATCAGCACTGTCTTTAAAGTAGTGCTTGGTGTTGTCGGGTATCCTAGCATAAGCTTCTGAAACTCTTGGCTCCCAGGAACCCAGGGAAACTAAGACTACCTCAGATTCTACCCCGATGGGGAAGGTATCTGAGGAGAATGATGCCCCTGTGATAATGCCTTCCTCCTCATAGGAGGGGAAGGCCAGACTCAGAGAGGACCCCCAAGGTTTTGACCTTACATCCCGGGTCCCCCTTCACATGGTCGCCTACTCTACAAGAACCAGTGGGTCTGTGCACATAGGGAGGCTTACTTTAACTTGCACTATACTTGGGAGGGTTACTCCCACTACTCTGATTGTTCTCAGGTAACTTACCCGTTTAAATCTTCTTTTGGCCCTTCTGGGAAGAAGATTATTCAGATCCCCCACCCTTATCCTTGTTCTTTCCCCCCCCCCCTCTTCCTTCTTGGACACTATGTGACACCCACAAATCTGCTGCAATGGCTAACTTCTTAGATCTATCTCCTTATAGTCAGCCAAGTGCTGCTTAAGCTCAGTAAAACAAGAAGCAAAAATATGTCCAATCATGACTAAATACATCATACCTTCAAAGGTGGTGACCTTGTAACCTTCCACCCAGCGAGTCAAGTTTTTTTTAAAGAATCAGCAACATAAGAAACCTTCTTTCTTTTTGTATTCTCTGAAACGTTTCAAGTATTGGGCAGGAGTCTTGCCAAACTTTAAAACCAGAGTTTTCTTCCATTTTTCAAAGTCTTTTCTGTCAGCCTTTGACATATCCATAATAGCACTGCAGCCAGAATGGGTTAGTCGACTGAGCAACCATGGAATCTTATCAGCATCCACTACTTCTTGCACCTCACATGCATACTCAAATGCGGTCAACCAGACCATGATGTCATTCTTGTCAACATACACACTAAGCAGATCTTTTGGAAATCTTGGATGCGAGGAGGGGCCAGACCCATTACCAGACCCTCTATTGGAACCATTGGTGGCCTGCAATCTAGCAAGCTCCAACTGGTGGTCCCTGTCCTTCTGCTTCTCTGACCTCTCCAAATCCAGCTTAGCCATGCAGAATTCAACCTCCTTCTGCTTAAACAGCAGCTCTTGCTTCTTGAATTCCAGCATGGCTTCAGCCGCAGAGCCGGTCAGTGGAACAGAGGACACATCTTCACCAACATCATCATCCTGGTCTCTCTCTATGGTAGCACTGGTAAATACATTACTGGTAGTTGGGATAGCCCCAGTACCTTCTGTACTATCATTAGAAGGCAGGCTCAGACTTTGCATTTCCTGCCAATCTGTGATCCTCTGGATAATTTCAGATTTAGTACCAGTGACTGAGGGGCCCCTTTCCGTACACATCTTCCTTAGTGTCTCAGACTTAGAGGCACTTAAAGCAATGTCTGTAATTGCTTCCATACCATAAGATAAGGCAGGTGGCTTACAGTTAACTTAAGCTAATTGTCTCTCGTGTAATTGTAACCTGGGTACCTTACCAGTGTGCAACACTGGGTACCTCCGATCTTATCCCACCCCTGTCCACCAATTTGTTAACAATGGATTTCTAAACTCTGAACTGGTGGGCAGAAGTTTAGGAGGCCACCCTCGGTTTATTGAAACAGGGGAACCTTCTGGACAAGCCAGATCAATCTAGGTAGCTTGGCAGGCGGTCAAGACTAAAACTCAGGAGGGGTGACAGTGATCGGAAGCCCACAATGAGCATACACAGCAACGAACCACAAATTACTCTAAGAAACGTATATATGAAAAATATCTATACATTTGTTGTCTGCTGGACCAAATAGACACAAGTAACTTTAGCAATGAGTAAAACAATGATCACACAAATCCTTAATCTATACAGTATATATATATATATATACACAACACATTTCCTAATGCAATTCAGTTACGGAATATAACCACAACCTGTGAAGAGAGGGTTAAGTTAACACAAATATGGCATTAGGTTGTCCTTCAGAGTTCGTTCCCTAACTTTAGAGTCCAACCCTGAGAAGAGGGGAGCCTTGTGCTCAATAGTACAGTTGTGCGTAAAAATGCATGATCGCGCAGTTGATCAAAAGAGCGGGTCTGATTTACAGGGCTGTAATAAGTCGGGAAGGGGCTTGAGGCAATGAAGAATAAGTTCCTACTATTCCAGCAGGCCCTTCCCTTGGTTGGCAAAGCAGTATTCAAATGGTGAGAATAGCTAGTAGGTTTGAGTCCTGCAGTTTTACATTACTCTGACTCTCAGCGGCTGCGCTGGAGAACGATCATCCGTGACGGGACAGTTGCCTTTTCTCAGCTTCCGAAAGGAGGTATGAAGAAAACTCCTGTGCAGCTGGCTTCAGGGCACTGAAGAGCAGAACAGCAGGGGAACTATAGCGACCGTCACGACTAGGTTGTGTCGTGGGAATCATGGATGAGGGCAGCGTTACGCACTTTCCTAATTCGGGACCCAGAGGATCTAGGCCTGCAAAATTTGGCGGGAGAATGCATGGGACCACAAGCAAGCGATGTCCCAAGTCTCGGGTGTGCACTGGAGACGGCGGCGGAGGAGCTGCATCTTACCCTGGGGTAGACCGTTCCCTGGATGGCCTCGGAATACTTCCAAAGGGGCTTGTTTGGTTGGTAAGCAGGGGGCGCCGAGAGTAGTTCTTCCAACTACTCCAAAGGGGCAAATCGCCTTGGCACGCCTTCTGATCAAAGAAGAAAGCAGGGGTATGACAGGACAGCAGAGAGCAAAGGGTGCCAAAACCTTCCAAAGCGTCTCCAGCCGTTTCACGAGATTGTTTTTTCATGTAGGAGACTTGGCTCCTTCTGTAGTTCGGTGAGAACACAAGTGATCGACCTGGAATGGCTGCAAAGCCCCCTTCTCTTATCCAATATTAGCTGTGCACCAAAATCAAGGACTTGCAATAGAAATCTGCTCTCTTGCAGGCATCTCAGACGTGGACCAATCACAGCCCCCGGTGGTCTGTGTTTCAGACACTCCAGACATCCTGGCACCAGCAGTGTGGATTGGAACTAGACAGTTCCAGCCCTGTTCCTGGGCACACATACGTGAGAGGCAGAAGCCTGCGAAAGGGATCAGTTTTCACGAGTTTACTCGACCTGGGTGAAGGCAAGGGACAGAATGGCCAAGGCACAGAACAAATGATTTTGTGGCTCAGCCATTTTCGGACCTGGCCACAGTCTTGAGCCAAGTGCAGTAAACGTGGTTTAACCCGATAAAAATATGTACAACATTATAAAAAGTAACTGCTGCCACCAGCGCATCCCAAGCACACTTGTACAATCACCAAAAAATCATTTGAGGGTGTCTATGGCCATAAAACAAAAAGGGACCCTAGCGCACGGTACTGGAAGGTGCATTGTGCACTGTCAGTTTCCCATTACTAACACGTCTGAAGGAGGTGTCAGTTTCCCCATAACAAGTGAGCAAAAGCACAGGGGAGTTCAGCTGAAGGCTGGATTCCACTGGAAAGAATCTGGCTAGGATAGCCAATCAAAACCAAAAAGTCTGGGGTGTGGGGTCCACAAATGGAGGGAAAATTTCACATAAATTAAATCTTTCCTAAAAGAGTGAATGGCCTGTGAGCATGCTTGGTTGCCTGCCTGCATGAATGCCCTTCTTAGTGATTGGCTGACTGAGCCTGGCTCAACCAGAGTGAATGGGGAACAGATGTTTATCTGGGGACCTCTCAGTTACCAATTTGTTCACAACCTGAAGCAGGACGAAGCTGTTCCTTGAAGCCCAGCTGGATAAGTCTGCTGCTGTATTTCTTTGTGTAATACAAAATCTGCAGTGTTCTTCCAGGGACTGATCCAGAGAGAACCTCTGAAGGAGTCCTCTCCCCGAGCTACGAGGTACCCTCGTGCAAACTGCTGCTCTTCATCGAAGTACCCTGGAAGCCAGCCCTGTGTGCCTACCGTCCAGAGAAAGGGTCTTCATGAGTCCTGAAGAGTAGTGCCCGGACATCTCGAGTTGAAGAAGTCCATTGGTGTCGTCCGGAGGTGCATTTTCTGACCTCTGAACCAGTCTCTATTTCCAAGAAGAGGGGGGTACCCTGGCATAGTTTAGACCATGGTCAGTCGGTAGGTTTCCCGTCACCAGAAGCTAACGACGTCTCGAGGGTCCAGACTTGGTGAGGGTCCATGGTCCACTCCAGTAGTCGAGTCCAGGTCACCAGAAACCATCCAGAGTTCCATGCTGCAGCACCAAAGAAACGAAAGTCTGTAAACCGCGATATTCCGAAACCCAACACCAAAAGTGACCTATGCACCCGTCGCCTCCAGAAGTAATCGCAGGTTACCTGGGGTCTTACTCTCCCTCTGTCAAGCCTTTAAGGAGCCCACAGCAAGTTTCATCTTCACAGGACTTCTACAATCTAACAAATCGTCCACCAAAGGAGAGCACCACGAAGAGTAAAACTGTTGTACTTCAGAAATACTTTGGTTCCTTTTTTCTTCCTGGACTCAGCATCCCAATGGCTCCTTCTTCCAAGGGGGGGTCCATTCTCGGAGGGAATCGTCGAGGGAAATTGAGAAACTCTGTCACTTTGCCTGCCAAGGAACCAAAGATACTGTGACGAGGAAGAGTCTCTTCTAACCTCAGGAGTCTTTGAGGGATCCCAGATTCGTCTTGGATCCTGTTCTCCTGTGGCCTCTCAGGCACTTTGGGGTAGTAGAACCTTTTAAAAGAAAGCAGAAAATTATTGAACAATATTGGACTGGACTGTAAAAGATAACGTAAGTTAATCCCTAACTTTTCCCTTATAGGTTGCCCAGGTGGGGGGGGAATCTTCAGACAGAATTGTATATCTAGTCTAAAGAAAGCATTCTGCCACTGTTCACAACTAACCTGCCTTTATTCCCTATTATATGCTGATACACCTCATTTAAGAATTCACATGCCTATTTAAAACTGTCTGTAGTTAGTGCATTTATTACTGAATTTTCGGCGCAATTACTGTGCAGTAATACTGCTGGCAGTAATTCCAATGGACCCAATGAGGAATTACTGTTACCGCTCAGCCCATGATCCAGCCGTAATACCGCCGGATGGGTGGGCGGTAATGCAAATACAGTTGGGCGGTATCCCAGTCGGGATACCGCCCAATTGGTGATGAGGCCCACAGTGTTTACCTAGCTACTACAAAATATCCACACTATTTAGAGTTCTATTAGTCTATACTGATAACTACACTACAATGAAAAACTATTGCTAATGGTACATTGACTAGGATGAGCTTAGAGGCTCTCCAGAGTGCCTGTGAAGTGAGAGAAATTGATTTTCAAGAAAAGTCTAGGGCAGAGCGTATAGCTGCCCTTGTGGATTACCAGACAGATTGTGATACACATGATGAAAATTGGGGAGGCTCTGATGAGGAAGTCACAGTTGTTGCCAATGGGATTGCCACCTCTCCTGCCACTTCTATTCCAAAACCCAGCATTGCTCCTCAGGGGATGCCATGAGACTTGAACTTTTGAAATTGGAGCTACAGTGAGAGAGAGCTCTTAGCCCTCCAATACAAGCAACTTGATACTGAGTTAAAGAAAGAGGAGTTGGCACAGCAAGTGATACTCAAAGACAAAGATACTGAAGGCCAAAAATCCTGCTAGAGAAAGCTAGGGTGTAGACTTCAGCAAAACCAGTTGAGGGTGTCCGGTCCCCCAGCCACCAAGTTTATGAAAGTTTGGTTGGTATATCTGTGGAGGATTCTGATATCCTCCAATGGATAGAAGCATTTGGGATGGCTTGTGGTATCCATGATATTGACCATAGAGATGGGGCTACGTGTTTAAGTAGAGTACGTCAGACTGGTTATGATTGTATTTTGAAACTGAGTGTGGAAGAAAGAAGCCAGTATTAGTGCATGAAAGCTGATTTGGTTCCCAAGTCTGGCAAGACACCTGCCTAGTACCTTAAGAGGTTCAAAGGTTATAAGAAGAAAGAGAATATGTCTTGGATTGATTGGGTGAGTGCTGCACATATGAATATGATGGTATGGTTTGATGGTTACAAAGTGAAGCCTTTTGATGAATTGTCTCACCTCCTATTTTTTAAACATTTTTCTGAGGCTTGTTCACGAGAGCTGCATCAGTACATTGCTGACCAGAATATCTTGGACCCCTTTAAGTTGGCTCATAAATGTGTCTTCCACAAGGTGTCCCTTAAGGATCCCAGTGGGAAGGACAAGGACCCAGAGAAAGTTACCCCTCAGAAGGCTGAGGAGTCCAAGTAGCAGCCACATCCGAATAAATCTAAACATTCTCCCTCTTGGGTCCAAATATCTAGTGGGGATTAGTCTCATGGGGGTGGCAGTAAGAGTAGTGGTGCTCCTGCTGCAGAGCAAGCTCCCAGGGGATCCAGTTCATTCCCTCTCATTCCCGGCACCTGTTGGGACTGTGGGGCCTTGGACCACAGATAGGGTGACCGCACGTGCACTTGGTGTCCTGGCTGCCAGCCTGACCTACCCTTACTATATGCCTGAGATAGAGGACGCTGTCCTCCCCTGCTCTCCAGGAATCACCTTTGGTGCTCTTGCAGAGATTTCCTTAGTGGCCCTTGGGGCCTGGGACCAGTACTCAGAGGTATACTGGCTGCTGTCCCACAGAACAGAAGATTTTTGAGAAGTGTCCTCATAAATGGCCAACCTTCCACTGGTTTGAGAGATACTGGGGCTAGCATGACAGTGGTGGACAGAACCTTGCTCAGGCCAGAGGACTATGTATATGCTCCTCTGCAAACCACCAGGTTAGCTGGTGGGCCTCCCAAACTATCTCCTGTAGGCCTAGTCACCATTCAAATTGATGACAAGACAGCCAAGCTTCCTGTCCTGGCAACATTTTGTTTGGGAATGACCTAGTAGAGATGGGGTTAATTTCAAATGGTTACCCCGGACTGCTGCTGCAGTCACTAGGTCACAGGTCACACCGGGTTTGACTGATAGTCAGTTACCCAAGCCAAAGGGGAAACCCAAGGCTAAGAGGAAGATGAGGAAGACAACCTCTGTGAAGGGGGTTCTTTCTCTTCCAGCTGTTTCAGCAGCACCCACTAGGGTCCCAGCTCCTGATGGACTAAGCCCAGTGGTGACCCTTGACTCAACTCTTGAGGGAGAAGATCCAGAGTACCCTCCTTAGGGAGAGGTACTCAACCCAGAGGATAACCCTGACCTTCAATGCATGCTAGCTGAAGGTGAGCCCCCTAAGGGGGATTTTTGTAAGGGTCAAAGAGAGTACCACTCTCTTGAGGGTCTAAGAAAACTGGCCCAGCCCCGGGCACAAGGTGAAGTGCCAAGGTCGTTGAAGATTTATTGAGAGGGTGAGCTCCTTTAAAGTGAGCCCACTCAGCCTGAACCTAGTGCAGTCAAGAGGTTGGTTGTCCCACAGGTATACAGGCCCTTCCTGTTGCAGTTGGCGCATGAGTTGTCTGAAGCTGGGTTTTTGGGAGCAAGAAGACTAGGCAAAGGCTCTCAGCCCACTTCTAATGGCCCAGAATGGGAGTAGAAGTGGAAGCCCACTGTAAGACATGTCCCACTTGTCAGTTGTCTGGCAAGACTGGAGGAAGTGTCGTTGCCCCACTACAGCCTTTGCCAGTGATTGGCACATCATTTGAGAGAGTGGGCATTGACATTGTTGGTCCCCTTTACCCTCCCACATCAGGTGGACACAGGTTCATCCTGGTACTGGTACATCATGCCCCCAGGTACCCTGAGGCTATACCCCTTTGGACCATAACAGCCATGGTGGCTGCCAGGGCTCTCCTAGGAATCTTTACCAGAGTTGGACTTCCTAAAGAGGTGATCTCTGACAGAGGGACCAACTTAATGTATGGTTACATGCAATCTATTTGGAAGGAATGTGGTGTAAAGTAGAAGTTCTCCACCTCCTACCATCGGCAGACCATTGGTCTGGTTGAGAGATTTAACAAGACTCTTAAGGGCATGTTGGGTGCTTTGGAAGAGCCCCTAAGGAGGAAATGGGATCTCCTCCTACCATGCCTGCTGTTCTGTTTGCTTACAGAGAGGTTCCTCAAGAGGGTGTTGGTTTCAGCCCTTTTGAGCTCCTCTTTGGACATCCAGTGAGGGGGCCCGTGCCTTAGTACGAGAAGGTTTGGAAGCCACCCCACCAGGTCTTGTCAAACAAGTGGGGGACTCTGTGTTAGGCCTCAGAATGAGGATGGCACTGATGAGGGGCCAGGCAACAGAAAATCCTAAGGCAAGCCAAGAATTGAAGAAGTACCGGCATGACCTTAAAGCCTCACAAGTGGATTGGCCTCGAGCATTGGCAGATAAGTGAACTGGACCCTTCAGGATAATCTCCAAGATGGGTGAGGTCAATTCTCTGGTTGATATGGGTGTTCCTGGGGTAGCCCCTCAGGTCTTCCATGTCAACACGCTCAAGCCTTTCCACAGGAGAGGAGAAGTCTCATGCCTCTTGCTGGCTTCAGAGCAAAATGAGGATGAGAGTGAGCCCCTTCCTGATTTGCTGCATAGAAACCCTCAGGATGGCTCAGTGTTGGGAGTGTAACTCTCCAAATACACCAGAGCAGCGGAAGACCTGCAGGGCTTTGCTCAAGCAGTGTGCCGCTCTGGTATCACCCCTTAGTCTAGGCATGATATTGACACTGGTTCTATTAAAAGCAGATGCTACAGGATGTCCGACACTGTTAAGAACCACATCCAGGCAGAGGTCGCCAAGATGTTGGACATGGGTGTTATTGAACCCTCAAGCAGCCCAGTGGACTTTTTCCCCAAGACAAGCTCCCAGGTAGGTACCAAGGATTGGAGGTTCTGTGTGGACTGCAGATGAGTCAGTGCAGTCACCAAGACTGATGCACACCCATTGCCCAGGGGGGATGAGCTTGTGGACAAGATAGGTGCTGCCAGGTTTGTGAGAACCTTTAACCTCACATCAGACTATTGGCAAATAGCTCTGACTGACCAGGCCAAGGAGAAAACGGCTTTCTCAATACCAGAAGGGTTCTACCAGTTTAAGGTTATGCTTTTTGGGTTGAAGAATGCCCCTGCCACCTTCTAAAGGTTAGTCAACCATGCTCTCAGTGGGCTGGCAGCCTTCTGTGTGGCCTACCTGGACTCAATTGCTGTCTACAGTTCCACCTGGGAAGAGCATTTGACACACTTGGCCAACCTCACTATCAAGGCAACCAAGTGCCAGAGAGTAGAGGGGATTGTTTCCTACCTTGGTTATGCAGTAGGAGGGGGTCAAGGTGTACAGGACTCAGAGACTCACTCTACTAAAACCCAGGTGAGAACTTTTTTGGGCCTCACTGGGTACTACCAAAACTTCATGGCAGACTATGGCACCGTAGATGAACCTCTGACCGCTCTGCCATCACCCAAGCAGCCTAGGAAGGTTCATTGGAGTGAGGACTGTCAGAGGGCCTTTGATGGCTTGAAGGAAAGTTTGTGCAGGGCAACTGCCTTGTGTGCCTCTGACTGCAGCACACTCTTTATTGTGCAAACTGATGCCTGTGACACTGGACTTGGAGCTGTCTTGTCTCAGTTAGATGACAAAGGGAGAGAGCTCCCCGTCCTATTCATCAGTAAGCAACTCAAGGGTAGGGAACTTAGGAGGGCCACTGTTGAAAAGAGTGTTTAGCATAATTTGGGAATTTAGGCATTTTAGATCTTACCTTACAGGGTCTGCCTTTAAGGTCCATACTAACCAGAATCCCTTAAAATGGCTTATGCAGATGAAGAGTGAAAACCCCAAACTGCTTAGGTCGTCCATTAGCCTGCAAGGGCTAGGCTTCACCATTGCGCATAGACCAGGGAAGAGTCAGGACAAAGCAGATGGCCTTTCCAGAAGGTATGTTGAAGGTCTGGATGAGGGTAACAATCTTGTGGGAAATCAGTTGCCCTAACCTCAGCCTGGGGTTTGGGGGGTGTATTCTGCCACTGAGGTCCAGCCTGGACCTCTGGCAGTGCAGCTCTTGATTTTATCTTTTGGTGAACACCCATGGGATACCTGTATGGCACCCATGGGTGGGGGTACACACTTGTACGTCTTGTGTGTTTTTGGGCATCTGTGTTGCCCACAGAGCAGGGTATGGGCTGGTGGCAGCTACATGCTGACTTGGCAGTGGCTCTGAGTGTTCTCCATTTTGGGACACCCAGTTCCTGCCATAGGAATTAATGGATTCCTGATAGAAGGCACGATGGCCACTGTGGCCTCTTGGTTTCTATTGCCTTTTACCTAGTTTCCCAAAGTCCTGGGAAGCCCTGACTCTGTTCCCTTCCTTCTGAGTGGCTGTTGGGTGGAAACACCATATATGTCTCTGATCCCTTTCCTCCTGTCAGGTTCAGAGTCGGAAGAAGCAGTAGATCCTTCAGAAGAGTAGTCTTATCTCTCACCTGTGTCTTAGAGCAAGGGTCCAACGCGGTTTTCTTAGTCTGCCATTTTCTTTGAGTTATCCAGGACTCATGCAGAAACAGACAAGCGTCTCCAGGTGCCACCCTGACCATTCAAAGAACCACCGATCAGGGGGACAGCCAGAGCCAACCACCTTTTCAGGAAAAAAACCAAAAGGTTAAAGAAAACCTGATGAACACTGGAGTGGTTGGTAGGTGTAATATAGCGTTTAGGACAGCAGATGGTAGTAATCCCCAGGAAGGCACGAGGAGCATAGCAGGGTCTTCCGAGACAGGTTAAAAGGATCCAAGGACAGAAGAACGGCAACCAGTCAGGAAGCAGGGAAACCCAAAAGAAAACATCCAAGGTAGCAGTCAAGATCACCGTGAATCCGGAGGGCAGAGCAGCAGGAGAAAGTGAAGGTGAAAGCAAGAAGAAACGGGAGCCAGAAGGAGGGGGAGCCAGAAAAGGAACACAGTAAAACAGGGATTAGTTTTGCCGAAGCGCTGACCTAAGGAAACCTTAGCATTGAGACGTGCCGAGCCGGTTCCAGAACACACTATTATCCAATGCCGCAAGGTGATCACGCTGCGCCTAAGTTGCAAAGCACCATATTGGATGATTAGAGGCCTCAAAAGTTGCAGTCAAAAGGGGCGCCATCTTGGAACAGAGTATTTGTCGTGGAACTAAACGGAAGCCTCCATTTAGACCAAAGAGACCAGTTCTTGTAGGATCCATCCATCCATGACAGTATGCCCCCTCTGACGACCCACTTCACTGGATTTTCCTGGGTGTAATCGATGGAATCGACGTACCAGAACAGGGCATGTAGGTTGGTACTGGGTTCCCAAAAAGCATAACCTTTCCAATCAACAAGATACTGAAGCCTTCCACGTCGGTATCGAGAATCACACATATGGCTAACTTCATACTCCGGCACCTGGTACACCAACACCGGTAAGGGAGGAGGTTCCTGTGGTAGGGAGGATTGATGGTAAGGTTTTAGTAAGGAGACATGGAAGGTGGGATGTATCCGAGACCAGGAGGGAGGCAGCTGTAGATTATATGCCCTTGATTGACAACTTTTGTTATCTGAAAAGGGCCAACGTATTTTGGAGAAAGTTTAAACTGACATAGATGTTGTGGTAAATACTCAGAGGAAAGCCAGACCTGCTTGCCAATTTTAAACGAGGGGGCGTGTTTCCTTTTGCGATCAGCATAGTACTTGGTGGTTTGACGTGCTGACTCTAATTGTTCCAAGGTAAGTTTATAAACACTCTGGATGTCAGTGACCCATTGTTCCACCGATCGGAGTGCAGTAGATTCAGTGGTGTGTATAGAAAAGACTGTTGAATGATATCCATAAGTACTAAAGAATGGACTAATTTTAGGAATGGAGCTACTGTATGAAAATTCGGCCACTGGAAGAAGAGTGACCCATGAACCATTGTCGCCAAACAACGACGGTACTGCTCGAGAGTCTGATTAACTCTCTCTGTGACTCTGTTGCTCTGTGGGTGATAACCTGAAGACATGGCTCTTTTCACACCTGTGACCAAAAACGAGAGATGTATTGAGATCCACGATCAGAAATTATGACATCAGGTAGACTGTGTAGCCAGAATACATCTGAATAGAATATGAAAGCCATCTCAGCAGCAGTGGAAGTTTGGCCAATGGTGAAAAATTGGCTAATTTTGAGAAATAATCAATTGTTAGGGTGATTGTAGTACAGCCCCTGAACTCTGCAAGTTCCACAATAAAGTCTGTGGCAATCATTTGCCAGGGTCATGATTGTAATTCTGGTTGTAGAAGGAGGAGACCTATAGGCTTGTCTTTTGGTTCTTTGGTTTGGGCGCAATAAACACATGATTTGATGTGTTGTTCAATAGCAAGATCCATAGCTGGCCACCAGAAATTGCAAAGTATAAGGTGCCTAGTAGCGTTGATACCTCTATGTCCAGCGGGAAGTGAATCATGGCAAAGTCGTAGTACAATCTTTCTGATCCGTTTAGTTGGGATGAATAAGCGGTGATCCTTATAAAGCAGTTCCTGTTCTTTTGTTAATTTCCAAGGATTGTCGATGGAAATAGTAGACCATAAAGGGGAGTTTATGGTTTCTTGTTTAAGGAGATGCATAAAATCATCCACATGTTATATGAATCTCTTCTCCTGAAATAGTGACATATGGCATGATCGGTGTGTTGTTTTCTTTAGGTCTGTGTGAGATAGCATCTGCAAGTTTGTTCTGAGATCCAGGGATGTATGAAAGTTCAAACTGATATGGAGCAAAGAAGAAGGCCCAGCGGGCTTGGCAGCTGTTTCTACATTCCAGTGATTGTAGAGTTTGAATATTTTTGTGGTCAGTACGAATCTGAACTGGATGCATTGCTGCCCCTAGTAAAAGATGTCGCCATTCGAGACAGGCTTGGCATATGGCCAGCAGTTCTTTTTCCAATACATAATAGTGTTGTTCACTGTCGTTCAATGTTCTGGATAGACATGCCAGGGGATGTTCGATACCATCGGATTGGAGTTTTTTTAGTACAGTGCCTATAGCATATTCTAAGGCGTCCGTTTCCATGAGGAAGGGCTTGTTGACATCAGGCTGACACAGTATTAGTGCTTGAGTGAAACGATGTTTCAGCTGGTGAAATGTGTCATTTTCCTCCTTTGACCAGCAGAATAAGACTCCTTTTTTAAATAAATATGTAATGGGTAGCACTACAGTGGAAACATTTGAAATAAACTTCCTATAAAAATGTGTGCGCCCCAAAAAACTTTGAATCTGTTTTACGGTCGAAGGAACTGGCCAGTCCAGAATCACAGAGACCTTTCGTGGATCCATAAATATCCCAAATGCGGAGAGGATGAAACCTAGATATGAAACAGAGGATTGGTTGAATTGGCACTTTTCTGGTTTAGCTAACAGGTGATTTTGCCTTAGTCGCATCAAAACCTGACGTACATGTTCCACGTGGTCCTCAGGTTTGGAGGAAAAGATCAAAATGTCATTGAGGTAGATTATGACACTATGGAACAGTAGGTCCGAAAATACCCTATATATGAACCTCTGAAAATGGATTGTGCATTCATAAGGCCACAGGGCATAACCAAGTACTCATAGTGGCCAAGTGGTGTTCTAAAGGCTGTTTTCCACTCGTCCCCCTCATGGATACGGAGCAGATGATAAGCCCCCCTGAGATCAGGTTTGGAGAAAATAACTGCTCCCCTGAGAGCCTCCAAAATATCCACAATCAAGGGCAGAGGGTATTTATCCTTTAGGGTGACTTGATTTAGTCCTCTGTAATACAGGCAAAAAAATAATGAAGCACCAGCAGGAGATTTAGAACTTCTAATCAATCCATTGCGTGAGTTAATGTCCAGGTACTCTTTGAGGGTTTGTTTTTCAGACGTGGATAGTATGACTATACGTCCAAAGGGGATCATAGCCCCAGGAACGGTAGCAGTAGAACAATCAGAGTCTTTGGTTCTGAGACCGTACAATGTTGAACACAATAATCAGATCTCAAAAACAACGTTCCAGCTGACCATTTGATATAAGGATTGTGTAAGTGCAACCAGGGTATTCCCAGAACTAGGGAATAATGGGCAGCTTTGATTAAATCAAAAGAGGTTTCCTCTAGTTGTTGGGCAATGACCAATTTGAGTGGTTTGGTGTTCGGTGATGTGACCGGAAGATAGGTGACAACCATCTATTCCTTCTACTGCTAAGATATTCTCCTCAGTCTGTCGAGCAATGTTATGGGCTAAACCCCATGCAGTATCCATAAACACTCCAGCTGCCCCACAATCAACTTATGAGCAGTTATAGCTTCTTGACTGTTAGATATGATGGTGACTTGCAAAACAGCTGGGGACAGAGTGGACACAGTAGTGTATATTTGGGATTGCTTGGAGCACTACTGGCTCACCCGATCTTAGGCTCCAAATAAGATCGGGAGGCTGCGTTTCCCGAGCGACGAGGTGAGGCGACGGGACTCTCTCTGACCAAATGGGTTTGTGAGGCACAATACAGACAAGTCCCCTGCAAAATCCGTCTAGCTCTTTCTTCAGAAGTAAGGGGGCCATGAGCTGTACCAAGTTGCATAGGTTCAGGGCCTGATTGGGCTTCCTTAGTAGCAGCTTGGAGCATTGACAGAAGAACGAGCGAATGGAGATCTGTATTTCCTCTTCTTGCATTTTCTCTCTTGCAGACGGAAGTCTATCTGCAATGCAAGAGTTAACAGGGCGGGGAACGAATCTGGAAGAGATACTCTTGCAAGTTCATCTTTAATTTCTTCATTTAACCATCTCCGAAAGAGGGTAAAACATGCTTCATCTGGCCAAAAAGCAGATTTGGAAAGTTGTTTGAATTTTGCAGCCTAATTCATTACATCCTGGGATCCTTGTCGGCAATCCATCATGGATTCCTTTGCAGAATAGAGCATATCGGGTCTATCAAACATGGTTTTGAATGCGGTCTAAAAGGCTGCATAGTTGTCCAATAATGGATCCCTCCCCTGTACCCAGAGGGGTGGCCCAAGCAAGGGCATTACCAGACAGATGTTAGACAAGAAAACACACTTTGGTGCTGTATGAGGCATAAAAAAGTGGTTTGAAGGTAAAATATATGGTGCATGAATCCAGGAACTGGCAGAATCGCTTAGGGGACCCTTCATATTTCTCCAGGACCATACCCAGAGAAGGCTTTTCCTGTGACAGGACATCCCGGGTAAGAACCATTTGTTTAAGCTCTGCATTTTCTACCTTTAAGGCTTGAACCTCGGTTGCAAGCTCTTGCATGGGCTCCATATTAGAAGGAGACTGTTGGCGTCTGAAACTGTCAGGTTCAGAGTCGGAAGGACACGTAGAGCATTCAGAAGAGTAGATTGTATCTCTCACATGTGTCTTAGAGCCAGGTTCCAACGTGGTTTTCTTAGTCTGGCATTTTCTTTGTTATCCGGGACTCATGCAGAAATGGACAAGCGTCTCCAGACCACCGATCAGGGGGACAGCCAGAGCCAACAGCCTTTTCAGGAAAAAACCCAAAGGGTAAAAAAACCAAAATGATGAACGCTGGAGCAGTTGGTAGGTATAATATAGCTTTCAGGACAGCAGATGGTAGTAATCCCCAGAAAGGCACAAGTAGGCTAGAGGGGTCTTCCGAGACAGGTTAAAAGGATCCAAGGACAGAAGAACAGCAACCAGTCAGGAAGCAGGGAAACCCAAAATAAAACATCCAAGGTAGCAGGCAAGTTCAACGTGAATCAGAGAGGGCAGAGAATAACACAGAGCAGCAGGAGAAGGAGAAGGCAGGAAGGAACGGGAGCCAGAAGGAAGGGGGGATAGCCAGGAAGGGAACACAACAAAACAGGGAGTAGTTTTATCGGAGCGCTGAGCTAAGGGAACCTTACCGTTGAAACGCGCTGAGCCGGCTCCGGAACACTCTATTATCCAATGCGGCAAGGTGATCACGCCGCATGTAGGTGGCAAGGTGATCACGCCGCATGTAGGTTGCATAGTGCCATATTGGATGATAAGGGGCCTTAAAAGATGCAGTCAAAAGGGGCGCCATCTTGGAACAAAGTCTATTGTTCGTGGAGCTAAACGGAAGCCTCCACTTAGACCAAAGGGACTAGTTCTTGTAGGATCTATCCATGACACCTCCTGACTGGAACCTTCCCACGGCCTGTGTTGTGGGTACACCCTATGGGTAGGATATGTGTGAATGGAGTTGGGAGTCAACCCACATTCTCTGTTGTGGGTATCTGGTTTCTGTGTGTGTGGCACAATGAATGAGACAGCCCTGACTGAAACTGACATGAATGCACTGTAGTGTGCTGAATGGCTGGGTGCTTACCCCAATGCACATTCTTTTTTATGGGTGTTGGGTGGAGTGAATGGCCTGAATGCCTCTGAGCCTGATTGGCTGCCTGCCTACATGAATGCCCTTCTGCGTGATTGGCTGACTGAGCCTGTCTCAGCCAGAGTGGATGAGGAACAGATGTGTATATCTGGGAACCTCTCACCAATTTGTTCAGAAGCTGAAGCTGAAGTTGAAGCAAGAAGAAGCTGTTCCTTGAAGCCCAGCTGGAGGAGAAGTCTGCTACTGCATTTCTTTGTGTAATCCAAAAGCTGCAGTGTTCTTCTAAGGACTGAGCCAGAGAGGATCTGCGAAGGCGGCCTCTCCCTGAGCTACAAGGGACCATTGTGCAAACTGCTACTCTTCATCGAAGTAACCTGGAAGCCAGTACCGTGTGCCTGCCGTGTGGAGAAGGGGTCTTCGTGAATCCTGAAGAGGAGTGCTAAGACATCTCGAGTCAAAGAAGTCCATTGGTGTCGCCCAGGGTCTGGAGGTGCGGTTGGTGACTGCTGGAAACCGTTGCTGTTTACTGCCCAGAAGGCGGGGTAACGTGGCATAGCGCTGCTGGACAACCAGGGCTGCGAAAGTACCAAACTGCCTAAGAACATTTTAAGGGACATCCTTGCCATCATCACTGACCACTTTTTCCCCGCCAGATTCGCCAAGTGCAGAGGAAGGTTAGTTGGTGGGTATGTCGCCACCAAAAGCTAACGTAGATGTCCCGAGGGTCCAGTCTTGGTGAGGGTCCGTGGTCCACTCCAGTGGTGAAATCCAGGTCGCCAAAAACTGTCCAGAGTTCCATGCTGTGGCTGCAGCACCGAAGAACCGAAAGTCCGAAAACCCTGATATTCTAAAATCTGACACCAAAAGTGACTTGGCACCTGTCTCTCCCATAAATCATCGACGGGCCCCAGGGGTCTTACTCTAATCTGCCAAGCCTTTAAGGAGCCCACAGCAAGTTTCACCTTCAGAGAACTTCTACAATCAGACATCTTGGACCACAACTGCATCGAATTCTCGATTCCTATCACCAAAAATCAAAAAACCCTGACCTCTGCTATCGCTGCACAAGTCAGAAGCTCAAAAAAACTCAGAGGAGAACCTGCGCCTATACCTCAACACCCCTAAACTAGCACCTCCTTTCTCTAATGACCCCAATATTTTGGCAGACATCTACAAAGATGTCGTCACTAAAGCTATCAATGAAATAGCACCACTCGAATGGAAAAAAGAAAAGAAATCACTACACACCAACTCCTGGTTCACTGAAGAACTGCACTCAATGCGATCCCACAAAAGAGCAGCTCTAAAAAGCTGGCAATCCAACCCATGCAACAGCACCAAAAATGAGTTCAACTTAATCTCCAAGCAATACAAAATAGCTATCACTGATGCTAAAGCCAAAGCATTCAACACACGTATCTCTAATGCCAAATCGCACACTAAAGAGATCTTCGCCATCTTCAACAAGCTCATCTCCCCCCCCAATACCCCAGATGAAATAATCAAAGATGAAGCGTGGTGTGCCAGTATTCAATCGGCCATGCTACATAAAATTGACCTTCTCCAAAAGAAAATCAAAGACCATTGCAAAGCACTAGCTAAACAGTCGGGTACCAAGCTTTCTAACGC